>NC_133333.1:87469211-88176711 GCF_042186555.1 Aquarana catesbeiana
CAGTAGTTTATGAGTTCCTGTCCATACTAGGAAAATATCGTCTATATACCTCCGCCATATAGGAATATGGTCGGTGTATACAGACAGGTCCTCTGTGAGAAGGTATCACGTTCCCACCCCCCCAGGTACAGATTGGCGTAGGCCGCGCGCAGCAAGTGCCCATGGCCACGCCCTGTACCTGGAGGAAGTGGAATCTTTAAAGCAAAAGTAATTACGGGTCAATACAAAGTGAAGTAATTCGAGTATGAATTCACAGAATTCCCAACTATAATGATCCTGTTCCCTAGAAAGGTGCGTACCATCCCGATGCCCTGCTGCGGGATGCTAGAGTACAAAGACTCAACATCCAAGGTCACGAGGAGGTCGGAGGGACAGGCAGACTTCAATTTGTTTAGTAGATCCAATGTGTCACGTGTGTAAGATGGAAGGCTTAATACATGTGGCATTAATATAGAATCTATAAAACGGCTGGCATGTTCAGACAGCGAACCAATACCGGAAACGATTGGTCGGCCGGGGGGCAGTGTGGATGCTTATGTATTTTTGGTAGGGCGTAAAAAGTAGTCTCTTTAGGGTTTCTAACATTGAGATAGTTGTAAATATCTTGATCGATTAGGCCTTTTTGAAGGCTTTACCATGGTCTCTAGGTATTCTTGCCTAAATATTTTAATCTGTGTCTCAGATAGCAAGTGATAGCAATGTTTGTCCGCTAGGATTTTAGTAACCATAGTTTCATAGTATGCTTGGTCATCAGGACAATGTTCCCTCCTTTGTCCGCAGGTTTTATTTCTAAATCTGGTTGATTTTTTAGGGCTAAAATAGCTTGTCTTTGTGAGTAGGACAGATTTCCTAGGGTTATTGGCATGACATCTCTTTTATATCTTTGATGGTTCCAATAAGGAAGGCCCAGATATGTGCATTCAAAGTTAATTCTGGAAATCGTTGTGATTTAGGTTAAATTTTTTAATATTGGTTGTATATGCAGGAGGTGTTTTTATTTCTTGTGTAGAATTGGAGGGTTCGTTTTCCTCCAATAGAAGTATGAGATCTCGAAGGCTCGAAAATCTTCCATAGAGAAATGTTTGACTTGTTCTGATATCGCCTTGTCTTGTTTAGACTGTATTACATCTTTGTCAAAAAGGAATTTGTATGTTAAATTACGTGAAAAAAGATAGACATCTTTTATTGTCTCATACTTGTCAATATTAGTGAGGGACAGAAGCTTAGTCCAAGTTTGAGGACCTCAAATGTCTCCTTCTCAAACAGGTAAGGAGTTAGATTAATAATTTCCATGCCTAGAGTCATGTCGGCATTGTCGTGTTCATGGAATTTGAAAATTTGACTGTGTGCTGTGAATTTGGATATGTGCATCTAGTGTGCTCTGTCTAGTGTGGGTGTTCGTTGTGTCAACGGTAAGGGGTACTAAGGGGGTTTATGCCCGTATCCATTGGGCATAACGTGCTAGATTGTGTCAAGTTGGGTGTTTGTGATTGTTGTAAGGCAGTGGCTCCTAAATATTTGGGTTGTGCTGGTGATTTTTCCATTGGGGTGTGATGTGTGTCCTTTAGTTTGTGAATGTGTTGGAAATCTCGTGTCCATTTTCGGGGGGCGTTTAGAGGAGGGTGTATGTGAGTCCCCACCATAGTCTCTTTTCTGTGCTGTAGTATTATTACGGGAATAGTGTTGGTTATGTCTCGGGGCAGAGGGTGTAGATCTGAGTGAAGAATCTGACTCAGTATCTTCATCAGTGGTCCCATAGTTGTTGGTTTTCATGACCCGGTGATGGTTTCTAGAACCCTTACGTAGCATGGTATTCTGCCAATGATATGCAAAGCCTTCAGAGAAGGCTAATCGGTCTTTTGATAGTTTGTTTTGTTTTTTATAGATGATGTCTTTAGTGATCTTTGTTATGTAATCTTTTAAGGCTAAGGCGCGCAACATGTCGAGCTTATAAGTTTATACAGAATTTTTGACCACCACCATCACATGGCGTCTGATTCAACGATATGTACTGTAACTATATAGATCAATAAGTTGTCTGTGTGTCCCTTACTGATCCTGTAGTTCCGTTGTCTCTTGATATATTGTGTATGGAGTGCATATTCTGTAAATGATGTATACTATACTCAGTTTTTATCCTATTTTTGTCTTTCCCCGTTTTTAATAAATTATTTTTGAAATAAAAATCAGACTTTTTATGATCTTAGTATCCTTATTGTGCCTACAAAGTCTTGGTGCCTGCCCACACTTTTATGTCCTCTAAACAATTTATATTAGACGCGGCACATATACGTACCCTGTATCCGCATGACCACTATGCGATGATACATTCCCAATTTCTTTAATCTAATATGGGTGGAAACACCCGGGCATTTTTTAGTGGCTATTACACCCTTATTTTTCTATAAAGAATACCCATTGTACGGCCTTTTTACCTCAAGGGCATCACTTTTGAGTTTCCCCCTGTCCTTCCCTTTTCCCCTCCCTCCCTTCCACTATTGTTGTATGTTTTTCCTTTTCTCCCCTTTCTATAGCTAGTAAATATTGCATATAATTGTATGTATAATTGTATACAGTATGGATTTCATTGGGAATGGTTGGTTGGGCTACATGACAGAGATCCAAACGAATTGTAACACAGATACCGAACAAGAAATCGGTATAAACCAATACATGGCCAAACTTAAACGCGTTCTTAAAAAGAAAGCCAACTTGCACTGGCATATTGAATTTCTCCAGAAATATGTACGGGAAACTATTAACCCTCTAGGTCTCAGGATCCAACTTTATCCCTCCTTTCAAGTAACCTCTGCAGAATTTAGACTTAAATGGGAAAACATACTGACCCAATGCAGTATGGAACTTATGAAATTGTTGATACTTCACTACCAGACAGAATTAAATACACTAGATCAGGAGATCCTTCTACTACAAACATCTAACGAAACCATTAGGGAACATACCCTCTTTTCTAAACGAGTTCAAGAAACAAAAGATTACATAACAAAGATCACTAAAGACATCATCTATAAAAAACAAAACAAACTATCAAAAGACCGATTAGCCTTCTCTGAAGGCTTTGCATATCATTGGCAGAATACCATGCTACGTAAGGGTTCTAGAAACCATCACCGGGTCATGAAAACCAACAACTATGGGACCACTGATGAAGATACTGAGTCAGATTCTTCACTCAGATCTACACCCTCTGCCCCGAGACATAACCAACACTATTCCCGTAATAATACTACAGCACAGAAAAGAGACTATGGTGGGGACTCACATACACCCTCCTCTAAACGCCCCCGAAAATGGACACGAGATTTCCAACACATTCACAAACTAAAGGACACACATCACACCCCAATGGAAAATCACCAGCACAACCCAAATATTTAGGAGCCACTGCCTTACAAGCAATACAGCTATTGAATAATCAATCACAAACACCCAACTTGACACAATCTAGCACGTTATGCCCAATGGATACGGGCATAAACCCCCTTAGTACCCCCTTACCGTTGACACAACGAACACCCAACACTAGACAGAGCACACTAGATGCACATATCCAAATTCCACAGACACAGTCAAATTTTCAAATTCCCATGAACACGACAATGCCGACATGACTCTAGGCATGGAAATTATTAATCTAACTCCTTACCTGTTTGAGAAGGAGACATTTGAGGTCCTCAAACTTGGACTAAGCTTCTGTCCCTCAACTAATATTGACAAGTATGAGACAATAAAAGATGTCTATCTTTTTTCACGTAATTTAACATACAAATTCCTTTTTGACAAAGATGTAATACAGTCTAAACAAGACAAGGCGATATCAGAACAAGTCAAACATTTCTCTATGGAAGATTTTCGAGCCCTTCGAGATCTCATACTTTTATTGGAGGAAAACGAACCCTCCAATTCTACACAAGAAATAAAAACACCTCCTGCATATACAACCAATATTAAAAAATTTAAACCTAAATCACAACGATTTCCAGAATTAACTTCGAATGCACATATCTGGGCCTTCCTTATTGGAACCATCAAAGATATAAAAGAGATGTCCATGCCAATAACCCTAGGAAATCTGTCCTACTCACAAAGACAAGCTATTTTAGCCCTAAAAAATCAACCAGATTTAGAAATAAAACCTGCGGACAAAGGAGGGAACATTGTCCTGATGACCAAAGCATACTATGAAACTATGGTTACTAAAATCCTAGCGGACAAACATTGCTATCACTTGCTATCTGAGACACAGATTAAAATATTTAGGCAAGAATACCTAGAGACCATTGGTAAAGCCTTTCAAAAAGGCCTAATCGATCAAGATATTTACAACTATCTCAATGTTAGAAACCCTAAAGAGGCTACTTTTTACGCCCTACCAAAAATACATAAGCATCCCACACTGCCCCCCGGCCGACCAATCGTTTCCGGTATTGGTTCGCTGTCTGAACATACCAGCCGTTTTATAGATTCTATATTAATGCCACATGTATTAAGCCTTCCATCTTACACACGTGACACATTGGATCTACTAAAACAAATTGAAGGTCTGCCTGTCCCTCCCGATGCCCTCCTCGTGACCTTGGATGTTGAGTCTTTGTACTCTAGCATCCCGCACGAGCAGGGCATCGGGATGGTACGCACCTTTCTAAGGGAACAGGATCATTATAGTTGGGAATTCTGTGAATTCATACTCGAATTACTTCACTTTGTATTGACCCGTAATTACTTTTGCTTTAAAGATTCCCACTTCCTCCAGGTACAGGGCGTGGCCATGGGCACTTGCTGCGCGCTGCCTTCGCCAATCTGTACCTGGGGGGGTGGGAACGTGATACCTTCTCACAGGAGGACCTGTCTGTATACACCGACCATATTCCTATATGGCGGAGGTATATAGACGATATTTTCCTAGTATGGACAGGAACTCATAAACTACTGGATGAATTCGTCCAGACAATTAACCAGAATTCAATGAATCTTAAGTTCACTATTTCAACTCATGTAAACAAAATAACTTTTCTAGATCTAACTATTTTCAAAGATCAAGACAATTGTCTAGCTACCACTCTGTATAGAAAAGAAACGGCAGGAAACACCTTATTACATGCGGGCAGTGCCCATCCTAGATCGCTTATTAAGAGTATTCCTTATGCACAATATCTCAGATTACGTCGCAACTGTACACATCTGGAGGAATTCAAAGCTCAAGCTCTAGCACTTCGCCAGAGATTACTACTAAGAGGCTATAAGAAAACCATACTACGCAGTGCATACAACAAAGCCATTCGCCAATCAAGGAATTCTTTACTTTTTAAACAAAAAAAAGTTCTGACCAACACCCCAGTGAGATTTATTACTAAATTCTCCCAACAACATCATAAACTTAGGGATATATTGAACAAACACTGGCCGATTCTTCAGGAGGACACTATCCTAAATAAATATATCAGCCCCTTCCCACAGATCACATTCAAACGCACTAAGTCTTTAGGTGACCAATTAATTTCAAGTCATTTTTCCGTTACACCCAAAATTATGCATCCCAAACTGGGAATGGCCCAATGTGGTAAATGCTCCTTCTGCCCGTGGTTGAAAGAAGGAAATTCCTTTATACTACCTAATGGAGAAAAGTTTATACCCAAATTTTATGCAGACTGCGATACAAAAGGTGTGGTATATTTAATGATGTGCCAATGCGGCGCATTTTATGTTGGGAAGACTATTAGACATCTACGTTGCAGAATTAGGGATCATATCTATTATTCTGGGGAAGGAAAAATGATTACGGCAGTCAGCAGACACCTTGACCCCTATCACAAATTTAATACCTCCCTTGTCTCATTCATTGCATTAACAGTTATTCCACCGGATCCCAGGGGTGGAGAGTGGGACAAAAAAGTATGCCAACAAGAAACGCTCTGGATTGAGCGCTTGGGGGCTACTGTCCCCCCTGGGATCAATGAGACCCAGTCATATAAACCATTCCTTTAACTTAATACCTTCAAACGTTATGCACAATGATACATGCATACTAAATTGTTTCCTCCATTTATTGAAATCAGGCTGTCCGAGAGCCCGATCCACTGGCTCTAGTTATTATTATTATCATTGTTTTTGAATTCCCTATAGGCCTTTGGATGTGTACTATTTCTGAATTCCCTATATGCCTCTGGGTATATATCAGAGTAATACATATCATACACTGCGTAAAAGAATTTATGGTAAAACATTATGTACTGCATACTCTGTGCTCGCGGCCTATCTCTTGTTTTGCTTGGGTTTTGTTGTTGTGTTGTTTTGTTGTCCTTTTGTTCTGCTTTTTCCCAACTCAGTTGTTACCATGACCCTTGGATGCCGGTCCTAATATTCACATCTATGTGAATATAAATCTTTTTTCTTACAATATTTGTTTATTTGTAATATGTCTATATCCATATATATTTTCATCTTCTCTACAGATGTATTATGGGGACCGTCTTTTACACCATGGGTGCACCTCCTGTCTGCGCTACTTGGGTAGGACCATCAGGAGCAATGTGCGGCCGCCCAGCGCCACATCTGCATTGTTTCTTGCTTGCAGGTGTTGGCGCATGTGGTATTCCGTGGCTGCTGCGGTGGCGTGGGCTGGCCGCTGTGTTCTCATTTTTCCCCCTTTCCCTATTGTGGACGGGCGCCCATCGGCGGCCCTGGATGGGAGGGGGGTAGTGGCGGGGGACCTCCCTGCATCCCTATGTTACTGGGATGCTCGGGTTACACTCGCCCCCTCCCCTTTTTCCACCCCTCCCCTTCCCTGTGTTGCTGCATGGTCTGCCCGCTGGGGGATGATGAGTGACACGACGGGCCCGGCCCCCTTGGTTGCCTGGATACCTGGACGCGGCTGCCTTTCCCCTTCCTGACGCTCTTCCGTCACTGGAACCGCGCCGGGAATCGGGACATGCGCAGTACGCGCCAGCGGCCGACCTGGATGACGTCACGTCGGCTACGCCAATTGGTGACTACAGGTGGGGCGGGTGTACAATATATATATATGCATCCCAGGTGTTGTGTATATATATATATATATATATATATATATATATTATACACTGTATTCAGTTTAGCTATATCCATTCCTGTTATTATTTTCCTAATATACTTACAGGCAGGCAGCTGCAGTATTTTCAGTCAGTGTACTGTATCGTGTGCACAGTGTGCAACTAAAGCTAACTGCAGACAATTGCTGGTGTTCTCTTTCTAATAATACCTCAGGCAGGCAGCTGCAGTATTTTCAGTCAGTGTACTGTATCCTGTACAGTGTGCAACTAAAGCTAACTGCAGATAATTGCTGGTGTTCTCTTTCTTGTAATACCTCAGGCAGGCAGCTGCAGTATTTTCAGTCAGTGTACTGTATCCTGTGCACAGTGTGAAACTAAAGCTAACTGCGGACAATTGCTGGTGTTCTATTTCTAATAATACCTCAGGCAAGCAGCTGCAGTATTTTCAGTCAGTGTACTGTATCCTGTGTGCAGTGTGCAACTAAAGCTAACTGCAGAAA
This sequence comes from Aquarana catesbeiana, assembly GCF_042186555.1. Lineage (NCBI taxonomy): Eukaryota > Metazoa > Chordata > Amphibia > Anura > Ranidae > Aquarana > Aquarana catesbeiana. The sequence continues at coordinate 87,476,761 of NC_133333.1, forward strand.
ATTGCTGATGTTCACTTTCTAATAATACCTCAGGCAGGCAGGCGATTCAGCTAGCTGCAGTATAATCAGTATATATATATATATACATCCCAGCTTTGTGCAGCTACATCTCACTGCAGGCCATTCCTTGTGTACCTATTCCAATACATCAAAGACAGTATGTTTGGAAGGCCAACAAGGAGAGGCAATCACAGGCCAATAAAAGAGGGCAAGCAGGCTCTGTGTCTAGAGGCAACAGTGCTGCTCGTGGACACGGTGCATCCTCATCAGCACGTGGCCGTGGGGCATGCTTGTCCTTTTTGGCAGCTGGCCGTGTTGAGCCACAACATGCCGAGGAGTTGGTAGAGTGGATGACCAAGCCGTCCTCATTCTCCTCATCCTCTCTCACCCAAGCTACCTTGGCTGCCAATGCAGGTGCCAAAGCGGCCTATTCCTTGGACTCGAGGTCATCATCAGTTACTCCTTCCCTAGCCCCACCGGAGGAGTCCCCCAAACTGTTCGACCACAGTGTCGGGTACATGCTGCAGGAGGATGCGAAGCGTTTTGAAGGCTCCGATGATGGTACCCAGCTTGAGGAAGGCAGTAACATGAGCCCAGAGAGAGGGGTTGCCCAAGAAGGACAACAAACTGGCAGTCATGTTCCCCCAGCTGCAGCATACTGCCAGGTTTGCTCCAGTGACGAGGAGGGAGGGGCTGATGAGCTCTCTGAATCTATGTGGGTGCCTGATAGGAGAGAGGAGGAGGAGGAGGCATGTTGTTCCAAAAGTTCTTTGGTGTGGGCCTTTTTTGAGACGTGTGCAGCAGATCGCATCATTGCTATTTGCTACATATGTCTGAAGCGTACTAAGCGTGGACTAGACAGCAAGCGCTTGGGCACCACATGCTTAATCAGACATATGTCGAGCTGGAATGTGCGGTACCTCAGTGGCAGGTTCCCAAACGCCACTTTTTTTCACGGAAGGCGATTCCGGCTCTCTACCAGCATGTGGAAGGCAATGTCTTGACCTCGCTGGACAGGGCAGTCAGCGGTAAGGTGCATATTACCGCTGACTCATTGTCCAGCAGGCATGGACAGGGACGTTACCTATTTTTCACCGCGCACTGGGTGACTCTGCTGACAGCTGGGAAAGATGCTGGACAGGGTGCAGTAGTGTTGGAAGTTGTTCCACCACCACGCCTCCAAAATTCTACTAGTGGTGATTCTGCCACACCTTTCTCCTCCACCCCCTCCTCTTCTTTTCCTCCATGGCCTCTTCCTGTGCTGATTTGTCCTCGGAACCAGCGGTGCTCCGTAGGTGTTCAAAGGGCTACGCAAGCACGCAGGCAAAAAGATGCCATGCGGTGCTTGAGCTGGTGTGCTTGGGGGACAGGAGCCATACTGGGGCAGAGATTATGTCAGCTCTGCAGGGGCCGGCTCAGAGGTGGTTAACGCCACACCAGTTTAAGGCAGGAATGGTGGTTTGCGACAATGGCACCAACCTCCTCTCCGCCCTCCGACAGGGACAACTGACCCATGTGCCCTGTTTGGCTCACGTCCTTAACTTGGTGGTGCAGCGGTTCTTGGGCAGGTACCCGGGCTTACAGGATGTCCTGAGGCAGGCCAGGAAAGTCTGCGTGCATTTCCTCCGGTCATATAATGCCAGTGCTCGGCTGGCTGACCTCCAAAAGGAATTTAACCTGCCCAAGAACTGCCTCATCTGTGACATGCCCACCAGGTGGAACTCAACGTTGGCCATGCTGCAGTGACTGCACACGCAGCAGAGGGCCATCAATGAGTACCTGTGCGACTATGGCACCAGGACAGGGTCAGGGGGGCTTGTTTTTTTTCCCCACGCCAGTGGGCCATGATCAGGGATGCATGCACTTTCCTGTCACCATTTGAGGAGGCACCGAGGATGGTGAGCAGTGACAGTGCATGCATCAGTGACACTGTCCCTCTTGTCCACCTGTTGGAGCGCACACTGCGTGGAATAATGGACAGGGAACTTGAGGCAGAACAGAGGCAGGAAGAGGAGGATTTCCTTACATCTCAAGGCCCCCTTTATCCAGACAGTGTTCCTGCGTGCCCGCCGATCACACAGGAGGAGGAGGAGGATTGTGTCAGCATGGAGGTGGGGCCTAGCACTCAGCATCAGCAGCAGTCTTCAAGGGATCATTTACAGTCCGAAGAAACCCATGGACTTGTACGTGGCTGGGAGGAGGTGGCTGCGGATCATGTCGTCCTTAGTGACCCAGAGGACTCTGGACCGAATTGCATCAAGGAGAGGGATCATTACTGGCTGGCAACCTTCCTTGATCCACGTTACAAGGGTAAGGTTGCGGACCTTATCTTGCCGTCGCAGAGGGAGCAGAGGATGAAACATCTTCGGGAGGCCTTGCAGAAAGGTTTTTGCAACGCATTTCCAGAGCCTGGGAGGTTACAATTTACCGGTCCTCCAACGTGTTGCTGAGGCTTCGGCCAGTCACAGAAGGAGCGGTGGAGAAGGTGGCCATCTGACTGATGCGTTCAGACAATTTTTTAGTCCGCAGCCCCAAGGTATGATCGGTTCCAGCAACCATCGTCAACGTCTGAGTCACATGGTGCAGGAATACCTAGGGGCAAGATCAGACTTGGTCACCTTTCCCACCGAAATTCCTCTGGGTTACTGGGTCTTGAGGATGGATCACTGGCCAGAGCTTGCACAGTATGCAATTGAGCTACTGGCCTGTCCTGCATCCAGCGTTCTTTTGGAACGCACATTTAGTGCTGCTGGAGGCTTTGTAACCGATCACAGGGTGCGCCTGTCCACCGAATCGGTCGATGGTCTGACCTTCATAAAAATGAATCAGTCTTGGATCACCACTAGCTACCAAGCACCTGATGCTAATGTAACGGAATATTTTTTTTTAATGTGAGATCCCTTCAAGACTGCCTATGCTGATGCTGAGTGACTATCCTGTTATGCTGAGTGACAATCCTCTTCCACCTCAATGTTCATGCTGATAGCTTGTAAGAACATTTTTGGTTCTGGGCACCGCCACCAGTGGCTAAGGGCCCAATTTTTCTGCCCCTGATTAACGGGGGCGTGTAATTACAATTTTTGATGCAATACTCTGCAGCAGGGCTCATTCCTGCACTGCAACTAGAGTATCTGTGAGGGGTTGCAGTGTTGTGGTACCAGCACCAGTGCCCAAGGCCCAATTTTTCTGCCCCTATTTAACAGGGGCATGTAATCACAATTTGAAGTGAGAGGAAATCTACCCCTAGGAAGGGAAATTCTCTCCTGTAGGAGTTCCTTGTTTCACTAAAACCCCCAAATTTTCAAAATCCAATTGTCATTGGGACAGAAAGTGAGGTGAAATCTTCTGAACAGGTGCACAGACAGAAAAACAAATGTTACAGGGGTGATAATCCTTCCCTATGTTTTCAAAAACCTTAAAAATAGATTTTTTGGCTGCAGCCACACATAAAGAATGTACCAGTTCAAAATTACAAACAGATTCTACTTAAGAACGAACCTACAGTCCCTGTCTTGTTTGAACCGTCTGTATACTGCTGTTCAGAGTATATAGGGCCTGGGAGTCCAACGCCTTTCCTTTTTTTTATTTGGGTGCGGGGTTCCCCTTAATATCCATGCAAGACCCAAAGGGGCTGGTAATGGGCTGGGAGGGGGGATTCTTAATGACTTTCATCCATATTGCTGGGACCAGACATGACATTAAAGCCACAAGCAGTTTTAAATGACTTTTTTTCCTTTAGAAATTCATTTTGAGCAGGGACTGTTCTAAACATGGGAAACACGTGCCACTTTACAGGCATACTATAGACACCCCCAGGCACGATATTTAAAGGAATATTTCACTTTTATTTTTTCACTTTAAGCATTGTTAAACGAGGTTCGAAAGTTCGAGCAAACTTTCAGTCCGTTCAAATGTTCTGATGCGAACCGAACTGGGGAGTGTTCGGCTCATCCCTAGCTAACAGCATCAGAGTGTAGGTTTTCTGGGGAGGGGGTCTTTGATGGTAGATGAGGGATGTGACAACTTCTTTGATGAAGTTTAGGGGAAGTGGGCAGGGCTTTCTGTGGATTTGGTGTGAATTAATTAAATAGAGTGCTACTTTCTTGTTCCAGAAACGGGACCTCCTTATTGATAAATAGGGCTGAAGCATTTGGTGGTTGAAATCCACCCCCCCCCCCCCCATGTACAGATTGTAATCTTGTACACATGTTGGCTTTACAATGGGACTTTGTCTTCTCTGAACTTCAACTGTAGTGTCATCATGGTTGGTGGACATCATGTACACATTCCTGGTATCCTTCCACCTCAAGGCCAGCACTTCGTTGCATCTCAAATTTGCTCTTTCTCCCCTTCACAATTTCTTATTCACTATGGCTTGTGGGAAGCCCTTCCCTTCTTTCTGGAGGTTCCACAGGCCAGGGTTTCTGCGAGGTATAGCTGTTTGAAAAGGGACAGGCTGGTGTAGAAGTTATCCAGGTATGTGTGGAAACCTTTCTTCAGTAGTGGGTATGCCAGGTCCCATACAATTTTACCAGTTGTGCCCATGTAGGCCGGGCACTCAGGGGGCTGGAGCTGGGAATCTCTTCCTTCGTATTTGTGGAACGCATACAGATATCCCGTGAAAATTTCACTCCGTATTTGGCCCTTTTGCTAGGAATGTATTGCTTTATTCCTAGCCGGCCTGAAAAGGGTACCAGGGACTCATCTACACATATATGCTTATCGGGGACATAGAGTTCTGCAAATCGTTGGAAAAAGAAATTAATGAGTGGGAACATTTTATATAATTTACTTTATAACTGTTGGCAATATGCGGCTGGGCATATAAATTGGTCTGGTCCACGATGAGTTGCAGCAAAGTGTTGGGCAAAAATAAATAAAAACAATCAATTTCAGAAAAATTTTGGGTATTGGCCTGCACACTTGGCTGCCCAGTGAAAGGGGGAATTCTTGCTGATCCTGAGTCAGAAGGCAGCCATGTTGGATTGGCAAGACCAGCTGGAAGATGTGTAGCGGCCCTGGCTCTTGGGGGACGTGGCACTCCAGTGCTGGTAGTTGGAGGATTTGAAGTTCCTGTGCTGGCATTTGGGCGTGATGCTGCGGCAGTGCTGGTACTGGGCCTGGGCATTTCTTGTGGCCTTTCTCTGGCGGCAACGCTGGTAGTGGGCCTTTGGTTTTGGCATCTATTGCTGGCGGCAGTGCTGGTACTGGGCCTTTGATCCTGGGGTATATTGCTGGTGGCTGCCTGGTATCCAGAGCGCCATGCTCTTTTAGGAGGGATCCATTCTTCCTCTGATTCATTTGCCGATGCACTACTATTGATCGGTTCAAATGCTGAATTTGATTCACAGTTGGAATTGGCATTTGAATCTGATGAGAAATCCCCGCTGCTCTCATCAATCATGGAGAGGATCTGGAACGCCTCCTCACTTGTATAGAATCTTTTGGAAATTTTTTCTGATGGGCTGTGCGACGGGTGACAGGTGACGGTCACTGATGGGTGATGGGTGACAGGTGATGGTCACTGATGGGTGACAGGTGACGGTGACAGTCACTGATGGGTGACAGGTGACTGGTGACGGTCACTGGTGGGTGACAGGTGATGTGTGATGGTAACTGGTGGGTGACAGGTGACGGGTGACAGTCACTGATGGCAGTCTCTGATGGTGACTGGTGCACTTTATGGGACTAATAGGTGACAGATGAGAGTCACAGATGGGTCACTGATGACGGTCACTGATGGCGGTCACTGATGACGATCACTGGCGAAGGTCACTGATAGGTGACAGGTGCACCATTGACGGCAGTCTCTGACGATGACAGGTGCACTTTGCGGGCACTGATGGGTGACAGGTGCACTTTGTGGGCACTGATGGGTGACAGGTGCACTTTTATAAGCACTGATGTGGTGACTGTTGGGTGACAGCTGTAATGGGGGGGCAATATGACAGGTTCTCTTTTTTTGTAGTGTTGGTGCAGTACACTACAATACACACATAGATCATACCTCCCAACATTTTGAGATGAGAATGAGGGACACCTATCAGCAAAAGTATGCAGGCATAGGACACACCCCTTGCCACGCCCCCTTAAAGGAGAATTGTACAAAAAAACGAGCAGTGTTCCTGGGAACACGCCGCCATTGACATGACCGCTCTGCGCGCTCCCGATCGCACGCATGCGCGGTCTAAAGCGGGGAATACCCATTTGTGATCGGCCGTGACGTAATTGGGGCCGATCACATGGTGAACAGCCATGCCCAGTGACTGTTCACCCCTGTCGGTGACACGTTGTGTCTCGAGGGACACACCACCACTGACAGTGCAGGGCTGCGCACAGGGCTACGCACCCGTGATCGCGTAGCCCTGTGTGAATGGGCTGCCGTCATATGACGTCAGCCGAGAACAAGAGCCGCATCGCTCCGTCATCATATGACAGTGGGTGGGCGGCAACAGGTTAAGCACTTTGTGTTATGCCATACTATATGATGTAATTAAAATTTTTCTTGAACCAGTTTTGTATTTGTTATTTCATAATATTTTTAATACAATACTTAATAAATATAATTTTTTTACAAATAATGTTTGCATTGCCTTAAAAATCCCAGAATGAGGACATATCTTTTCTAAACTATGTTAGTTCAGCCAGATAATACGCACCCCGAAATTGCAAAAAGTAGTACATAAACTACTTTTTGAAATCGGTGCGGTGCCGCAAGTGCGGCATCACACCGATTAGGGCAGTGCCATTGCCGGAAATTGCTGCCAATCTGACATGTGATTTGACATGTCAAATTGCACCAATGTGAACCAGGGCTTTACAGACAGTTTAAATGAGCCGATTTTTACAAACCGTCTGTAAATTTACGGGCGGTCGGCAACCCTACCTGGAGCCCCTCACCATGTGTACATGAGTAACCTAGGTAACATATATACACCATTCACAATCCTGCCAGCCAGTGCCTCACATACTTAACCCTGCTCCTTGCTGAGACATGTGGGAAGGAGCTTATATTGTCAACATACAGTGGATGCATGATGGTCTATTAGCAACCTTTTTCTGGGTCCCTGGCAACATTTTCTGTACATCTTCTGAAATGGCTTTTCTCTATGCTTCTGATACCCAATAAGGTTTGAATTTTACTTTGACATAAGGCCCATTCCCAATATCATCCTAAACTATGTTAGTTTGCTTTAAGCACTTTGTGTTATGCCATGCTATATGATGTAATTTTTCTTGAACCAATTTTGTATTTGTTATTTTATAATATTTTAAACGATACTCAATAAATATAATTTTTTTACAAATAATATCTGCATTGCCGTAAAAATCCCAGAATGAGGACAAATCATAGTATCTTTTCTAAACTATGTTAGTTCGGCCAGGTAAATCTGAAAACAACTTTTCCTCCCTAACCTCCTGAATCTGACAGGATCTCTGACATCCTAGCATCCAACCCTCTGGTATAATCACTGATGACACTTCATGGGTACTCTCTGCTGAGAGAGCCATCTGATCTTATCAGTGTTCTATTAGTTTAACATTGTATATTTGGAGGGGTTTTTCTCTTTTTAGACTGACACTTTTGACACTTTGTGGGAACCAGTGACAAAAATATATACTGTCACTGTACTAATGACACTGACTGGGAAGGGGTTAAACATCTAGAGCAATCATAGGGTTAAATGTGTGCCTAGCTAGTGTTTGTGTGTACTACATGAGCTGTTTACTAGGGGAAGACATGGATTCTAGCCCCTGCTTTGCAGAAACATAGGATCCATGCCTTTCCCCATGTTAGAACCGGGATCTGCCTTGTTTATATAGGCAGATCTCCGTTCTTTGTGGTTTACACAAGATTACACAAGGAATGCCGAGGACATTGAGTCCCCAGGACCCACAGTTTGGCTTCTACTGTGAATCTTCACAGCAGAAGTGGCCCACTGGCGGCATGCTCATGACCCCTGCAGCTGGAAGTGCAGGATCACGTATGTATAAACTGCTGCAGGGTGGTCACTAAGTGGTTAAAAGGGACCGCAATTTTATATAAGAGTACTGGCTGACTTCATAAATGCGAATGGGGTGCATTAAATTGACAGGGCAAAATTTACAATATTCCTTAATGGCTTTGAAAAAACCAAGCATGAAAACAGCTACACAGTGTGCTCTTTTGGCTCTCCTACCTCTAAATGACCATCCAATACATGAGAATGTGCCGGATACGCTTCCACCCCCCGAGTTAGACTGAGGAACTACCAGCTGCTCCAAAACTTGCTCCTGTTCTTACTTTATTTAATACATTAAAGCAGACCTTCAGTCATTTTTTTCAAATTTCCATCTATTAAATCTTCTGTCCTTGTTGTTTTAACTTTGGATAGTAAAACATTTTAATTTTTGCCAGTAAATACCTTCAGCCCAGCCCACTTCCTGTTTCTTGTCTGGTAATAAACCAAGGCTTATGATATCATGCACAGCTCTCTCTCTCTAACTCTCGTGAGCGTTTGCCAGGAAGGGAGGGGGGATGAGTCATAAGAGGGCCAATGACAGCTGCAGGGCTGCAGAGCTGGAGGTGTGCCTCTGTGTGTGTCTGTGTAAATCCAGGAAGTGTACAGGCAGCAGCTTCAGCTGCCCACAATTAAAATGGTTGCATTCAGACTCAGCAGAGGGAGATTTCTGCAGCATATTTGGCAAGTACATAATTACAGTATATATAAAATAAAATAAAAGTGGTTGGAGGGAAGCTTCAGAATGTATTTCCTCTTTAAGTAATAATATGTAACCGAAGGTAATGTTCCTGGCTGCTAAACTCTTTTTCTTCCACAAGATGGCAGTAGCAAGTGTGCTTTATTTAGCTTGTGACTGACTTTAGGCTATGGCACTCTGGGAGATGTAGTCTGGAGGAGGATCTGAGCCATGGCCATCACTGGAAAACAACTACAATACCCAGTGATACCTGAGCACAGGAGGGGTCTGATAAAAGAGAAAGCCCGGGAAAGAGTGGGTCATTTGAGGAGCACGCACAACCAGAGAGAGGACGGGAAAAGTGCTGTGCAGTGCTCTGCTTCGCCGAGCTGTTTGTGCTGAGTTTGGCTGGACATGGATGTATACTGAACCAGATGGCTGGACCAAGCTAAGTCTGTTGCGCCATCAGCTGTTCGGTTACCAAATTTGAAGCGTCAATCTATTACCCAGGCACTGGGGAAATGCAGGAGTGAACCACCAAGGCACTCACCATCTCGCCTGCCATCAGTGACTGGCAACTACAAGAAAGGGGGCCCCATCCGTTCATCCAACCAACTGCCACAGGAGAATTATGGAGAGAGAGTGCTGAGTGTGTCATAGACCCGCGGGTAAGCTGAACTCTTGTTGTTGTTGTCGGTTCTTAATATACTGCATTAAACGTGCAATAACGCATTGCTCACTCGCGGCCCGTCCATATGGGGCGCTGCCCCCCTTATCCATGCGCCTGGCCCCTACATGCAGGGCAGTAAGGAAAAAACAGAGAATTGTGAACTCCCTGTTTTTTCCTTACATGTCTTGCAGAGTTCTGGACACACTCTGAAGGATGACTGCCTTTCTTTTTAACCCTTAATACCCCTTTCTATGGATACATCACCATCCAGTTATTACAGCCACAGACTATACCCCTAAGGATTACTCCATCTGGAGCGCCAGATAAACACTGACTAAACTGCTACATGCAGGACAGTGGATGCATTGATTCTGAGTTCTTTTGTTTTTTTTAGAAGCACATGATTAGAGCCAGAGGCTCTAACTGGCTTCAAAAAAGGGTGGACTCAGGACACAGAGCACTGGGCTCTGAGTCCACCCAGTTGTTTGACAATAGCGAATTAATATTCTCTATTGTCTTCCTGATTCTCCTGGCCAATCAGGAAGCCGGTCCTGAGACCTGATTGGCCAGGGAGTATTAGGACTCCCTGGCCAATCGGGTCTCAGTCAGGACACACTTCCTGTTCAGCCGGGAGGAGAAGCAACAGCCTGGCTCTTCCTTCCCCCGTCTCCTAAGGTCAGCTCGTCTAACGCCGGGGGGGTTGGAGGTGCTTGCGGCAATCGCCACCTTCCCGTCCGCTATCTGTCTCCTGCAAAGGGGAGTTGCCTGCAGCGATTGCTTGCTTTGCCATCTGCCGTCGGTCTCCCCCGGGGGCTGGCTGGCGTTAGTTTGCCACCCCCCCAAAAACATTTAGCAGCAGCCGCCACTGGCACTGATATATACTGTGTTAAATGTGCAGTAACGTACTGAAATTTACTGCGTTAAATGTGCAGTAACACACTGTTACATACTGTGTTCAACGTGCAGTAACGCACTATTACATACTGCATTAAACCTGCACTAACACACTGATATAGTATATGCTGTGTTAAATGTGCAGTAATGCACTAAAAATACTGTGTTAAATGTGCAGTAATGCACTAATATATACTGCGTAGAATATGCAGTAGCACACTGATATATACTGCATTAACCACTTTAGCTGCTCAATGACCTGCTCAATGACCAGAGCACTTTTTACATTTTGGCACTGCGCTGCTTTAACTGGTAATTGCGCGGTCATGCAATGCTGTACCCAAACGAAATTTGCGTCCTTTTTTTCCCACAAATAGAGCTTTCTTTTGATAGTTTTTGAGTATTTTGCAGATCTCGCTTTTGTCACAAAGTTTTGAAAATTGAAAAAATAAATAAACTTTTCTTTCTTCATTTTCAAAAATAAATGAGAGCAGCAAAATACTCAACATGCCTCTTAGCAAATACCTTGGGGTGTTGACTTTCCAAAATGGGGTCATTTGGGGGGTTTTGTGCCATCTGGACATTTCAGGGCCTCCATAACTGTGATAGGTAGTGAGGAGTAAAATCACAATTTTACGCCATTAGAAAGCCTGAAGGCGGTGCTTGGTTTTTGGGGTCCTGTAAGTGGCTAGGCTCCCAAAAAGTCTCACACATGTGGTATCCCCATACGCAGGAGAAGCAGCAGAATGTATTTTGGGGTGTAATTCCACATATAACCATGCCATGTTCAAACAATATATCATTTAGTGACAACTTTGTGTAAAAAAAAAAACAAAAAAAACATGTAATTTTTCCGAAATATTTTGTGGCAAAATATCAAATATTCCATGGACACAACATACCTCTCAGCAAAAAGCTTGAAGTGTCTTCTTTCCAAAATGTGGTTATTTGTGGGAGTTTTGTGCTGTCTTGACATTTCAGAGCCTCCGAAACTGTCATAGGTAGTGAGGAAGTGAAATCACCATTTTTTGCCCTTAGAAAGCCTGAAGGCGGTGATTGGATTTCGGGGTCCTGTACACGGCTAGGCTCCCAAAAAGTCTCACACATGTGGTATCCTTGTACTCAGGAGAAGTAGCAGAATGTATTTTGGGGTGTAATTCCACATATGCCCATGGCATGTTTGAACAATATATAATTTAGTGACAACTTTGTTCAAAAAAAAAAAAAAGAAAAAAAAAGTTTGTAATTTTCCCGAAACTTGTGGCAAAATATAAAATATTCCATGGACTCAGCATGCCAGCAAATAGCTTGGGTTGTCTACTTTCCAAAAAAGGGGTCAATTGGAGGGGTTTTGAACCGTCCTGGCATTTTAAGCTACTTTCACACTAAGGCGCTTTACAGGCGCTACAGCGCTAAAAATAGCGCCTGTAAAGAGCCTCTCCTGTGTCTCCAGTGTGAAAGCCCTCGGCTTTCACACTGGAGCTGTGCACTTGCAGGACAGGAAAAAAAGTCCTGCAAGCCGTATCTTTGCAGCGCTATAGGAGTGGTGTATTCATCGCTCCTAAAGCGCCCCTTACCATTGAAAACAATGGGGCAGCACCGCAAATCCGCCAGCTAAGCGGCGTTTTGCGGGTGGTTTTAACCCTTTTTTGGCCGATAGCGGGGGTTAAAACCGCCCCGCTAGCGGCCGAATAGCGCCGCTAAAACGATGGTAGAGCGGCGCTAAATATAGCACCGCTTTACCACCGACGCCCACAGCGCCCCAGTCTGAAAGTAGCCTTATGCACAACATTTAGAAGCTTATGTCACACATCACCCACTCTTCTAACCACTTGAAGACAAAGCCCTTTCTGACACTTTTTGTTTACATGAAAAAATATATTTTTTTTACTAGAAAATTACTTTGAACCCCCAAACATTATATATTTTTTTAATTTTAATGCGCTAAAACACACTATATTGCCCAAATGTTTGATGAAACAAAAAAGATGATCTTAGGCTGAGTACATGGATACCAAACACAACATGCTTTAAAATTGCACACAAACGTGCAGCCGCTATAAACTACATGCATTTTTAAAAGCCTTTAAAAACCTTTACAGGTTACCACTTTAGATTTACAGAGAAGGTCTACTGCTAAAATGACTGCCCTCGATCTGACCTTTGCGGTGACACCTCACATGCATGGTGCAATTGCTGTTTACATATGACACCAGACCAATACTTGAGTTTGCCTTTGCACGTGAGCACGGGTGGGACAGGGGTGCTTTTTTTTTTTTTTTAATTATTTATTTTGCTTTTTGGTTTTATTTTTCCTTGTCAAAAGAAGTTTATTGAGTATACAATGTTATAAAGATACATAAAGTAAGTTTACAAGGATCTATAAAGTAAGCTCATTGTTTTACAGTAGGGTTTATATAGGTAAATATCATGAAATTTCAAATATTAAACATTGGGTTCACGTAAACCTAAATTAAAGATATATATCATTTCCTTAGTTACTTTTGTAGGTATTTAAATGATTTATACCTACTATACATATTGTTTACAAGTAGAGTGTATATAGGTCAAATAAATTCTGATAATGAGCTTTAATCGTAAGGTGGAGAAAAGGAAAGAGAAAGAAGAAAAAGGGTTGAAAGGTAGAGGTATGGTCCACAAGGTTGTCCCGCTCGTCAGTTTATTATTCTTTTTAGTTCTCTTTGAAGCCTTAGAATGGGTGTCTCTGTAAGTCATTTAATCTGTTACCATGGCAACAGGACAGAGTCATTGAAGTTTGACAGGAACTGTTGTTTTATCCAAGGATGCCAAAGTTTTTCAAATTTTGGAATTTGATTTTGATCGATGGCTACCATCTTAGCATGGGACATTGTATTATTCATTCTGTGAATTGTTTCTGCTAGTACCAATGTAGGAGATTTCCATGCCTTGGCCACTGTTTGTTTTGCAGCCGTTATTAGTTGGATCATAAGTTTGAATTGAGAGAGTGTTAACCATTCCGGTTTTAGATTAAGTAAAGTTAAATATGGATCTGGTTGTATTATTTTTTTAAATATTTTAGATGCAATCACGAAGACTTCCTTCCAGAAGGTTTGGATTACTGGGCACGTCCACCATATGTGTAAATGTGTGCCTATTTCTGGGCATCCTCGAAAACAAAGAGCTGAGGTATTAGGTGAATATTTTGCCACTCTAGCGGGTACAAGGTACCAGCGAGTTAGGACTTTATAATTTGTCTCCAGTGCTAAGATGTTGGGTGAGGATGACTTAGATGTGAGCCATATGTTAGACCAGTCCGTGTCTTCTAAAGTTCGTCCCAGGTCCTCCTCCCACCTCTGAACGTAAGAGGGTCTATTAAGATTTGCTACTCCATATAATTGATTATAAAGTGATGAAATTGTACCTTTAGCAAATGGATCTTTTGTACAGATTGATTCAAAAATGGATAATTGGGATAATGGTGTATCCCCCTTTAGGAATGGTGTATAGAAATTTTTGATTTGGAGATATCTGAATATCTCAGAGTTTGGTAGATCATATTTTTCTCTAAGCGATGGGAATGAAAGGAATGATTTAGATGCTATGAAGTCATTTAGTGTCTGAATGCCTGATGTTGTCCAAGCTTTAAAAGAATTTGGGTAGATCCATGCCGGATAAAAGGCCGGATTTCTGATAAAAGAAAGGAGAGGATTGTGTGAAGATTGTAACTGATATTTGGTTTTTAGTTTATCCCAGAGAGATAAGAAGTGTTTAGTTATGGGATTATGAATTTTAAAGCGGTCTTTAGGATCAAGCCATAATAAATTTGATATTAATAGAGGGTCATTTTCTGAAGCCTCTATAAATACCCATAATGGGATTTCCTGTTTTGCATGGTATTTGGACAGACTGGCCAAATGTGCTGCTCTGTAGTAGTTAGTAAAATTAGGGTATCCCAGGCCTCCTTTATTTTTGGGAAGATGTAGTGTGTGTATAGGTATACGTGGTTTAGAAGAGCCCCATATAAACGAAGTTGCTCTTTTTTGTACTATTCTCAAAAAATAGGAAGGAATTGGAATAGGGAGGACTCTGAATAGATAAAGCAATTTGGGTAGAATAGTCATTTTGATTGCATTAATCTTCCCTATCCAGGATAAAGGAAGTTGCGACCATTGTTTTATTAGATTTGTGATCTGTCTTAATACAGGAGGATAATTGGTTGAGAATAAGTCATAATGAGATGCTGTTAAATGAATTCCAAGATATGGGATTGATTTTTCTGCCCATGTGAATGGGAGTGCAGCCCTAGCCGGGATCAATTCCATGTTTGTGAGTGAAATATTAAGCACTAGGCATTTCTTAGGATTAATCATAAGGCCGGATAGGGCTGCAAATCCATCAAGAGCTGGTATTAAGTTAGGACCAGAGACCTGTGGTGATGATAGAAAAAGTAATATATCGTCTGCAAATATACATAATTTGTGTGTAATACCTCCTATTTCAATGCCAGTTATAGTTTGGTTTGTTCTGATGTATTGGGCCATGGGTTCGAGTATAAGGGCAAATAATAAGGGAGATAATGGGCACCCCTGTCGAGTACCTCTTTCGATATTGAAGGCTTCAGATTTGTATCCAGCATATTTTATATAGGCTTTGGGTTTATTATATAATGCTTTGATCCATGTTAAAAAGTGGGGTCCAAAACCCCATTTTTGTAATGAATATTGCATATATTGCCAGGATACTGTGTCAAATGCCCTCTTAATATCGAGAGATAGAAAACATAAAGGGATTTTCCGTTTTTTAGCAATATGTGCCAATAACACTGCCCTGCGTATATTATCGCCTGCCTGTCTATTTGGCATGAAGCCTACTTGATCTCTATGTATTAATTTTCCTATAATGCTATTGAGGCGTTTTGCTATTATTTTTGCTAATAATTTAATATCGAGGTTTAACAGAGAGATAGGCCGATAATTCACACAGGAAGTATCATCAGAAAGGGGTTTTGGGATCATACAAACAATTGCCATTAGTGTTTCTTGCCGAAAAGAATGTCCATCTAGAAGTTTGTTAAAAGTTTCAGTGAGAATGGGAGAGAGTATTTCTGAGAATGTTTTATAGTATAAAGCCGAGTAGCCGTCTGGGCCTGGTCTTTTGTTAAGTTTTAGGTCTTTTATGGCGTTAGCAACTTCATCTATAGTTATAGGCTCATCCAAACTGCTTTTTTGATTCTGAGATAACTCAGGTAAGGTTATTTTTGAGAAGAAGGATTCAGCCTCTGTAGGATTAAATTCATTGTTTGTCTTGTATAAAGTTGCGAGATGTGAGTGAAATTTATGGACTATTTTAACTGGATTACAAGTGTAAACATTTTTTGATAATTTCAAACGTATTGGTTTGAAAGATTTGTTAGTTGAATTTAATGCCCGAGCCAAATATGTACCTGGTTTGTTTGTATTCATGTAGAAATTGTGTTTGGAGCGTTTGAGGGATTTATCAACTGACTCCGTGAGAAATAGATCGTATTCCAATCTAGATTTTTCCAGATGAGATTTTGTACTCTGAGATGGATTATCTTGAAATGATATGTAGGCTGCATTAAAATTGAGTTCTAGTTTTTTTGCTAGATTTTTGCGTTCCCGTTTAAATAGTGCCATTTGTCTTTGTATTGTACCACGCAAGACAGGCTTATGAGCTTCCCACAGTGTTATTGGGGAAATGTCTGATGTATTATTAATTGATATGTATTCCTTTAAAGCTTGTTCAATGGCCATCTGATGTAGTGGGTGTTTGAGCATTATGTCCGGTAAGTACCACGTTGGGTCATGCGCTTTTGGTATGGCTGAAGCTATAGTAGTGTATACTGCATTATGGTCAGACCACGGAATCGGAATTATATCTGATGCAATAATTTCTGGTATCATTCCTATTGTTAGAAAAATATGATCTATTCTGGTGAAGGTTTGATGAGGGTGCGAGAAATAAGTGAATTTCTTTTTCATTGGGTTACTTTCTCTCCATGAATCTACCAGATTGTATTTGGAAAGAAGTTGAGAAAAAGGTAATCTAGAGGTTATTTTGGATGGTGTAAAAGGTGATTTATCTAGAAATGGGAGGAGGACCTGGTTCGAATCCCCACACATTATCACTGTTCCTATTTTGTGTGTATTAATCACTTGTAATATATGTGAGAGGAATGGTGTAGGTTGTTTGTTAGGAGCGTAGTAGGAAATCACCGTGATTGCTGTATCCATTATATAACCCATGAGTATCAGGTATCTACCTTCTGGGTCTTTAATTTCTGATGATAAGGTGAATGGTGTGGATCGGTGAAATGCAATTAGAGTTCCCCTTTGCTTGGTACAGGCAGAAGCCGTGTAAATTTGTTGATAAAAAGGAGAAATATATTTTGGAGTAGAATCTTTGGTGAAGTGTGTTTCTTGGAGGCATACTATGTGAGCCTTCTTGTTATGGAAAGTACGGAAGGCTTTGGTCCTTTTTTGAGGGACATTTATTCCCTGAACATTCAGGGAAAGTATATTCAGTGGTGCCATGGCAATAGATCAAATAGTTTTGACTTACTTTTTGTTATGCAGAGCTGACTGCGCAGATCAACCTGTGTGGACTGAAGAGATGAATAGATAGAAAAGAAACCAGTGAATTCTGGAGTAAAGAGTAAACAAAAAACATATGAGATTAGAAGATACATTGTATAAATTATTTTTTGCAAGTAATCACAATTTACCCGTGAAAGAAAATAAATATCTCTCTCAGGGGAATAAGTGCCTTCGTCACACTCCCACATAATATGGTTGGGAGAATGAGGAGGGCTAATGGGGGTACACGGATCTTCCGCTTACAGGAGAGAAGTGCTATGTCAAAAGACATCAAAATGATGTTTCATTAATTGGAGTGCAGAATATAGTTTTTGTTGAAATTATTTATTCCAGGGTGGTTGTATTTGGTTAGTCTTGCCCTAGGCTAAATAATTCAGTTAGAAAGGTACTGTTAATAACTTTGGTATTGATGAAGATAGTTTGAATTATTTTGGGATTTTAACCCTTTTAGAGTAAACAATTACATATTTTATTCATATGTAACTGTTTAGATATGTTAACTCATAAAATAGAGGTTGTATTGCTTCAGATTAGAATAAACAAAAACATAATTCTAGGAACTAGTTAGGTAATAATATATTTGTTTTAAGAAAAGAAAGAAAAAGCTTCCATTACTTCTGGATTATTGAATATATTTGTCCTAAAAAGTAATAAATCTATTGTTATTACTTGATAATATATAACTGAACAAGAATTTCCTTATTTCACTTATATATTCTAAGGCTATATGAATCAGAAGTAATAAGAAATATAACTGGAATGTAACATGATACCACACAGTGTGTGACTATCAGAATGCAGTTACATTCAGTTATAAATATAGGTTTTTTATAGAGAACCATCTCTTAGTATAATAAATGAAGAGATATCAGGAATTAGGATGTCAGTCCATTGAATCTTCTTGGTCCATGGATGATGTGGCATAACGGCCTCTTTTGTGAGAATGATGATTCCCATTTTGTTCTGAAATTTTCTGGGTGCTGCCTGAAGGTGAAGATGATGCCATTCTTCTGTGTGTGGGAGTGTTGCTGCTTGTGGGTTCTGTCAGATTTAATTTTAAAAGGGTTTGTTGTAGTTCATCTGCTGATCTGCTTCTGTAAATTGTACCTTGGTAGTTAAATCTGACTGAAAAGGGGAAGCCCCATTGATACATAATGTTGTGGCGTTGCAGTTCCATTAGTTGGGGTTTCATGGATCGTCTTTTAGTAATAGTAAGTTGGGATAGGTCAGCAAAAATTTGATAATTGTGTCCTTGAAAATTTAGTTCCTTTTTTTCTCTTGCAGCAATTAGTATTTGTTCTTTTGTTCTGTAATAATGAAATTTTGTGATTATATCACGTGGGGGTCCATCTTTCTTTTTGGCTGTGAGGGCTCTGTGTACTCTGTCCAGTTCTAAACGTTCAATAGGGATATCTGGCTTTAGTTCTTGTAATAGAGCAGTAATAGTAGATTGCAGGTCTTTCACAGTTTCAGGTATTCCCCTTATGCGCAAGTTTGAACGTCTGGCTCTATTTTCGTAATCTTCGAGCTTAGTTTGAAGTATTAAATTCTCTTTTTTTAATTGTTCCAATTCTGTTATATTTTCTTGGGTTGTAATTTCAATTTCATCCATTTTTATTTCTAAGGCTGCGGTGCGGTTTCCCAGCTCTCTTATTTCTTTGGTTAGGCTTTTTGTTATTTGGTCTGAGGTTTGTTTTAAAGCCTTATGAAGCATCTTTTCAAATTGTAATAATATTACTGGGGATACTGAGGAGGCTTGTGGAGAAGTTTGTGAGAGGATTTGTTCTGTATCTGACTCAAATGGAGAGTCTTGCTGTGACATTTTCTGTCTGTGAGAGCGCCCTGATGCTGTATCTTGTGAGGTGACTGGAGCTGCTTCAGCTGCAGTGAGTGCCTGTGAGCTCTTTGTGAGGTGATTTTTATTTCTGCCACGGCTTCCTCCCAGTACCATATTTCCTGCCCAAACTTTCACAGTTTGTTCCCTGGGGCAAAAAGGTTCAAATGGATACCTTTTGAGCCTGCAGGCTCCGCTTTGTCCTTCTCTTCTCTCCTCAGCGGTGTGGAGCTCTAACAATGCATGTCTGCTCTGCTAGGCTCCGCCTCCTGCCCCCTTGGTTTTATTTTTAAGCATTTTTATTGTTATCTCAGGGAATGTAAATATCCCCTATGATAGCAATAGGTAGTGACAGGTACTCTTTTTTGAAAAAATTGGGATCTATTAGACCCTAAATCTCTCCTCTGCCCTCAAAGCATCTGACCACACCAAGATTGGTGTGATTAAATGCTTTCCCAATTTCCCAATGGCGCTGTTTATATCCGGCGAATCCTAAGTCATGAAATGCTCGTAGCTTCCGGTTTCTTAGGCCATAGAGATGATTGGAGGCAATCTGGACTCCAATCAGCTCTATGGTCAGCTGGCGGAATCACCGGCTGCATTCTTGGGTTCCCTGTTGGGACAGGAGAGCCTGAGAAAACCATGGAAGACGATGGGGGGGCCATTCCCTCCCACTGCTAAAAGCAGTTTGGAGGCTAATTAGCCGCTAGGATTGCTTTTACGTGAAAGCCGACCACTACGTTGCTGGTCCTTGTTGGGCATTGTCAGGGCTGGCTCAGCCCTTCCTTCTCTGAGCTGGCCACTCAGCTGTCAGCTAATTGCCAGCTCTCATCTCTTTCCACAGTTAACCAGCTGTTGTGGCTCTGCTCGTCAGTCCCGCCTACTTAAAGATCTCCAGCTCACTTAATTCCTGCCTTCGCCTTGGTCACATCACAAGAAACCATCTCCTGCATTCCTGTTCAAAGACTGGCTTTGCTGACATCCCTTCTGGCTCCTTATCCTGCTTGCTGTTCCTCTACTTGGATCCCTGACTTCTGGCCTGGCTGATTACCCGATCTGGTTACTGAACTCTGGCTTGGCTGATTACCCAATCTGGTTACTGAACTCTGGCTTGGCTTATTACCCGATCTGGTTACTGAACTCTGGTTTGGCTGACTGCCCGATCCATTTACTGGACTCTGGCTATGCTTACTCTATTTACCTTTTTGTTTTTATTAATAAACAAGTGTGATTTTACTGTACTTCTGTCTCAGTCTGGTTCATGGTTTCTGACAGGCATATATTGTAATGTTCTTTTTTTCATGCAGCCTGTGGGCTGAACGAAAAAAGAGATTGATCAGTGGGTATGCCCACCATTAGAATACTGCCCTTCATCCACCCACTTCTAATGATGGGCATGCACCATTTTCTTTTAACTGTGGTGGTGAAATCTCCTCCTACAGTGCTGGAGTCGCTGATTTACGTATCGTGGGAGCAAACGCTGTTGCTGTCAAGATAAATAAATCAGTGCTGCAGCTGAATGGCGTACCTGCTAAGCATATGATGGATAACAATAAAACAACAAAGTAACATTACAATATAACAGTAAGACTTACCATACCTGCAAAGCAAATACAATAAAACATAGTCAAAATAAAACATTTTTTAATGCAAACTGTCTAAAAAATATATGCCGAAGCATGGGGGCAATCTGCCATTAATGTTAGGAGCAAATCGCTCCTCCACCCCTGCCCCCATGCTTCAGTACATATGCTCTTTTTTTTTAACCGTGGCGGTGAAATCAGCCCCTACAGAGCTGGAGTCACAGCTTAAACGCTGTTGCTTTCAGAATAAATAAACCCGTGCTGCAGCTGAATGGCATACCTTCTAAGCAAATGATGGTTAACAATAACAGTATATCAGTAAGACTTACCATACCTACAAAGCAAATACAATAAAACATAGTAAAAATAAAACGTTACAATTCTAAAATACAGTAACAAAAGAGAGAGAACAATATAGCAGACAATAGAGAGCGAACGTAAGAGAGAGAACAATAGAGAGAAGAAAAATAAAACCACAACAATTTTTGGCTTTTTTTTTTTTTTTTTTTTTTTTTTTTGTTTCTGTGTGTTTTTTATTTTATTTTTATTTTTTTGCACTTTTATATAAATTTTAAACCTCCAGATTAGGGTCTCTCAAAATGCGATGGCCATCTCATCTTTTGAGACCCTGTGTTAGTATGCTTAGGACTGTGCAATGCTGTACCCTATGCTAATACTCCACTAGCGTGTGGTAGCGTTCGAAACAGTCACCAATGTAAAGACCAGGTTGGTCAGGACAGGCGGGACAATAAAAGCATGTGTCACTCCTATATCCGCGCTTTCTACAGACACAGCATCTTCTTTGGGGGTTTCTTTGGGTAGGGGTACCAGAGAGGACATGCGGAAAATGCCGCTGCATTTGGATTGGGAAGTTGGGCCACAGCACCGTCTTGAAACAGAAGGGCTGTGATGATCTCTTCCTGGAATTTAAGGAAGGATCCAGTTCATCCTGAAGCTTTGTATAGCACATAAGCATTCAGCAGAGCCAATTGAAATAAGTATAGAGACACTTTTTTGAGCATCTGGCCTTATGGGCAATTAGGTACGGCGCCAACAACTGGTCATTGAGGTCCACCCCTCCCATATTAAGGTTATATTCGTGGACACAGAGCGGTTTCTCCACAACACCAGTCGCCATAGGAATTTGGACCGTCATGTCTGCATGAAGGGAGGACAGAACTAAAACATTCTTATTATCCCTGCACTTCACAGCAAGCAAATTATTACACTTCAAGCAGGCTCTCTCCCCCAGCCTAAGACGGGAATCTACAAGCCACTGGGGTAAGCTTAGATCAGAGATTAGATTAGTGATTAGATCGCACGGTGCCACGTGACTAAAGTGGCACGCTCATGTAATAATTGTCCACATATAAGTGATACCCCTTTCCGAATAAGGGTGACACCAAGTCCCACATAATCTTACCAGCGCTCCCTATGTAGTCTGGTCAGTTCTCTGGCTCTACGTAACTATCTCTTCCCTCGTAAACCATAAAACTATATGTATAACTTGTGGCCTTGTCACAGAGTTTATACCTCTTGACCCCATATCTGGCACGCTTGCTGGGGAGATACTGTTTGAATGACAAGTGGCTAGAAAACTTAATCAGGGACTTATCAATGCAGACAACTTGATGGGGAGTAAACACGGCTGCAAACTGTTGGTTGAAGTGGTTTACGAGGGGCCGAAATCAAACCCAGGGTCATCCCGAGGATGACAGAGTTCATTATCATTGAAGTGCATGAACCGCACGATCTGCTTGTATCGTGTCTTGGTCATGGAGGCAGAGAACACGGGCATATGGTGATTGGGGTCAGTGGACCAATATGACCGCAACTTACTCTTTTTAGTTATGCCCATGTGGAGGGATAGGCTCAGGAAGGTCTTAAATTCGGAAACCGCAATAGGTTTTCAATTTCTGGCAAGAATCAGCTGGGGATTAGCGGCGATGAATTGACCAGCATATGAATTGCTTTGGTCCACAATAGATCTATAGAGATCTTCCATGAAAAACAGCTAATAAAAATCAAGTGACATAAAATCAACTGTTTCCACCTAAATTCCGGGTTGGCCAGTGAATGGGGGAAGTACGGGTGCTGCAGAAGTGGTGGATTGGCAAATGCAGCAGGAAGGACACTATGGGCTCAACGGGCCTGTCTTTGTCTTCTTGGTGACTGCGGGACTCTACTCTACGTTCTAGCCACCTCGCCAGCTTGAACTGCACTTATGGGACTCGCCACGTCACCACGTGATACCGCAGTGCTGGATGTACGACCAGAATGTACTAGGCCGGTGGTGCTTGCCAGTTCACCAGAAGGATGAGCGGCACTAGTACTGGGTCTCTGCTCCATACGAGAGCCCTGCGGTTCTTGCACCCCAACCTCAGCAGAAGAACGGGGTCAGGTATGCCTGACCTTGGCAGGGACCACAACTCCGTTGTCAGAGCTATCTGTCAGGGTACCGCTACTGTCTACTGGTTTGTATTCTGAGCCTGAATCTGACAGATGAGTGACTTCCTCTTCACTATCTGTCATGCTCAGAAACTTGTAGGCCTCTTCACTACTGTACCTTCCATTTTACATTTTGGTCTCTAAATTTACTGGTACAGTTGTGAGACTCACAGGAAAAAAAACACCTGACTGTCAGAGACTGATTCAAACGCTACCAAAAAAACTGTTATGCTGCGCACACACAAGCGGTTTTGCCGTCAGAATAAACTCTGAAGGTTTCTCCGACGGAATTCCGCTCAAGCTGTCTTGCATACACACGGTCACACCAAAGTCTGACTGTCAAGAACGCAGTGTACGACAGGACTAGAAAAAGGATGTGCAATAGGCAGTGCGCCACCCTTTGGGCTCCTTGGGCTAATCTTGTGTTTATCTCGTGTTAGTAGAAGTTTGGTGAGAGACGATTCGCGCTTTTCAGCTTTCGTGCTTTTCAGTCCGTTACTGCTCTTCAGTTTGTGCTTGTGGGTTTGTATCTGCTTTTCAGTGCGTGTAGTCAGTTTGCATCTGTTTTTCAGTGTGTTCTTGTCCGCTTGTTTCTGATTTTCAGCTCGCTCTTCACAGGCTTTGCTGTTCTTCAGTGCGTTCTGTTAGTTCATTCTGACCAACCGACCGTTTTGAAGCCATGTTGAGGGGACGTACTCGTCATAGAGTTTGTGCTGTGTGGGGGCTTGGTGTTGGGGTTTTTGCTTTGCCCCAAGCCCAGTCCATGAACAGGGTGGGGAGGAGTTCATGGACAGAGAATTGGTTGCTCCAGCGTGACCAAATTTCTCATATGCCTTTCCTTCGTGAGATCCAGGAGAATAATCCTGATGATTTCAGGAACTTTGTCAGGATGACAGACCCCGTTTTCACCATCTGTTGGCCTTGCTGACCCCCTATATATGCAGGCAGGATACCTGCATCAGGCAAGCCATCACTCCGGAGCAGAGGCTAGTCGCCACGTTGCGGTACTTGGCAACTGGGAGAAGTCTACAGGACCTCAAGTTCCCCCCAGGCTCTGGGGATCATTATCCCAGAGACCTGTTCTGCTATTATTCAGGTCCTGCAGAAGGACTATATTAAGGTAAGTTTTCTCCTTTAACATCACATTCTATGTATTTAATATTTGCTAATGTATTGTATTTCTTTCATCATTCCATAATTACCATGATTGTAATATGCTGCGAATGTCCCCTTTGTCCTCATGCATGCTGTAATCTTTTAATGCTCTTTTTTGGCCTACATGCATATTTGCTTTCACTAACCTCCCCAGCATGCTGTCCTGGAGGGGCTATAGATGGGAAGCACGTCCACATCGTGCCACCACCCCATTCGGGGTCTTACTATTATGACTATAAGGGGTTTAATAGTATAGTGTTGATGGCGGTGGTGTCGGCACAATATGAGTTCCTCTATGTGGACGTGGGGAGGAATGGCTGGATGTCGGATGGAGGAGTCTTCGCCCAGACCGAGTTCTACCAACACTCCAGACTGGTGGCCTGGCATTGCCACCAGCTGCGGTCAACGTTGATGGATTCCCATTCATCTTTATTGCTGATGAGGCATTCGTTTTGGGCGAGCACCTGATGAGGCCATTCCCCCAGAGGACCCTCACCCCGGAGAGGAGGGTTTTTAACTACTGGCTGGCCAGAGCCAGAAGAGTCATTGAGAATGCCTTTGGGATAATAGCCAGCCAGTTCTGCCTTATTCTGACAGCAATATACATGACTACAAAATCAACCACATTATCTTATCCTGCTGCATATTGCACAATTTTTTAATGAAAAATGCCCACAATTATCTTGCCTCAGTTAACCTGAGGCCGGAATTCCTGCGAATCCCCTGAAGGGCCTGGATACTGGCTGTCCTGGCTTGGCCCCCTAAAGCGCCCATGAAGTTCGGCAGAAATATGTAAATTATTTTACGGGTAGGGGGCCATTACTATGCCAGACAATGTCTAAATATTTTTTGAATAAAAAAAAAAATATCTGATAAAATCTTGAATTTTCTTTCTTGCTTGTGTTTTTTTTGGCTGTCTCCTAGGTTCTCCTAGTGCACTTGTAGTGCCAAGTGGATTTTCCTTTAGTAAATTAGCCCCATTGTCACTGTAAACACAAAATTACTTCAAAACCTGGTATTGAGCATTGAAAAAAGAAGCCACACATTGTTGATTAGCAAACTTTTTACTCTGTGCACATTCACATGTGTGTTATAAAATTTTGCTGTAAAATATTTTTCTTTCTCAAGTTTTTTACAATTTTTTTTTGTTATAAACACGCATTTTTCTAAACATAACATACCCAACTCTGGAACTTACAAAGTTCAACGTAGAAAAACTGAAGGCAATATCAGACATTATAGTGTCAAAAATGTCTTGATATTGCTTTCATCAAATGGGGTGATGTCACCCCTGTAAAAGCCTAATTTTGAAGATGCACATAATTTGGGAGTCAAAATGGGCATTTACCTCCTGATCCCATGCCTAATGTCAACATGTGCTATCTCCCATCATGGGGGATCAATGGACGTGTTTTGGGGGTGCAACCCCTTCCTCTCACAAACCTAAGTGACGAGAAAGGGGTTGCACCCACAAAACGCGTACGTTGATATCCCCTGATGGCAGATAGCAAATGTTGACACACCGTGTGCATCTTCAAAATTTGGCTTTTAAAATGTCAAAAAAGTTTTGGTTTAGTCCAACTCAAATGTTAAAATGGTGGCATTTTGAAGAAATTCAGATTCTCCCCAACAAATCAATCATGTTCTTCATTTGTTGTTTCAAAACATTGAGTTAATTCCTTATGATGTCAGTTTCACCATTCCACACTTGATGTCCTGGATTAGCCTTTGTGCATTGTCACTTGTGAAATGTTCAGCTTGCTCTTCAACCACCAGCACATCACCTAAAAATTTGAGTAAAAACTTGTATTATAAATATGCAGGCATACATATATTACCTGAAGCTGGGGTGTCAGGCACTCACCTGTTGTGGTGACAATCTCACCGACTTCCTCCACCTCTCCTTCCTCCACCTCTCTTTCCTCCAGATCCTCGGGGTGTGGTGTTGTTCTGAGTTCCCCTTCTTTCTCAGGTGGGGGGTTCCTGGTGTCCTCCGAGTCTTTTCTCCCCTATGAGAATAAAACAAAAGTTATACTTAGCACACGGATATTTGAGTCCAGAAATAGGAATATGAAACATTGCTGGGAAGTGGGGTACAATTGTCTGTTTTTGGGCAGAGTTCCAAGCTGAAGACATCATTTTTTAGCTTACCAAAGCTGGAATACTTACCTTTTTGTGACAATTTTCACACATGGAGACACCCCAAGTATCCACTGGAGCACCTGTGTGGGACACCCTAAAAAGTTTGTTCTTGTGTCCCACACTAGTGCTCCTGAGTCTAGATGTGTAAACAGCTGCTGAGTGTCCTTTCCTTACATTACACTGAATCAATCTTGCATTTCATTCTAGTTACAAACATATCTAGACAACAATGTACAAAATTTATTTTTAGACAAATAGGCATGACCAAATGTTTTTAACCTGTATCTGCCCAAAACATTGTATTTAATAAGCGAACAATGTTTCCTACGACCAATTACTGTGCCCGCGAACATGAAAGTCGCCATTTTAAACTGTACAACAGCTATAAGAAAATCACATGGCGCAGCATGCAAGTAATAATAATAATAATAATACAGGACAACTACTTACTATTTAGAAGCACTCTCTTGATTCTTCTATACTGATCCTGCTCCCTCAGTTTCAGGTCTGACCAGCGTTTCCTCAATTGCTCCTTGGATCGTCATACCCCAAAATTCCTGTGCAGACTCTTCACAACTTTAGGCCTTTCTCTCATTAGGGTTGGTGTACGGTCCATGCTTCCCATCATAGTCATTTCTCCTCAGTATGTCCACCATCTCCACCATCTCTATAAAGGCCATATTTGAAGCCTTAAATCTTCTCCTCCGGGATTGGGACGTTTCTGTCTCCGGGCTTTCCTCCTCCTCGTTAGTGGAATTAACACACCCCTGCTCTTTCTCCACCACGTCGCTCCTACTGCGCGCCTAAAGAGAAGGGGCGGTGAAAATATTCTAGAAAGAACGTCAGGGGCGGGCGACGCGGGCGGAGTTTCATGCATGCGCAGTGTATATTAAGATAACACGCATGTGTCGTACGTACGATCTGTGTGCGAAGGAAGGAGGAACGGAGGTGGCGAGCGTCTTAAACGAACGTAATTTGAACTTGGCCCATCAGTGGCCTATACTGCTTCAAGATTGAGGCCTATATTGGGATGAGATTATGAGAGTTTAGGCTGACATTAGTAGCAATTAGCAAATATGAATCACTTTAAGGACCCAGAGTTCATGGCCAGTTTCATAGACAGGTACAGGGAGACGAGGAATTTGTGGGTGATGAAACACAGCTTATATTATAATAAACAAGCTAGGAGGGCAACACTGGAGAAACTTCTGGAATTTGTGAAGACTTGGGTCCCCAATGCAACCATCCTGTTCTTGGAAAAGAAAATTGGGATCTTGAGGAACATGAATAAGAAGGAGCATAATAAGATCCAGAAATCACTCAGATCAGGAGCAGCAGCAGTATGTACCCAGGCTGTGGTACTTCAACAAACTGCAGTTTCTGGATGACCAGACTGAAGCCAGGGAATCACTTTCTACCCTTCCCTGCAGCCTTCCCTCCACGCTTTCCTCAACCCCATCAGAGGCTGACAAGGAACAACCTGGGCCTTCCATCCTGGAAAAATTGGATGCGCCCAGCTGGAGCCAGGTATATTATTTTTAGACATATTTATTGTCCTAACAGTAATGATGTTAACTAGATGTTATCATTGATAACAAATGAATGATTTAAAACAAAGAGATTTACATATCAATAGACAGTAGTGGCCAAAAATGTTTGGGACAAGAATGAAAAATGCTGGGGTCAGAATGATAGTCTTTTCTATTTATTAACATTCAATTTGCAAGTCATGAGCTAAAAATTGTGTGTGATTGATGAAGCAAAAACTAAAACTATGTCCCTTTTTTGTACATAGGATGAACTCAGCCAGGAGGAGGGTCTGGAAAGTGGCAGGCAAGAGGAGGCCATGCCCAGTGTCAGCCAGGAGGTAGCCATGCCCAGTGTCAGCCAGGAGGTGGGCGGGCCCAGTGTCAGCCAGGAGGTGGGCGGGCCCAGTGTCAGCCAGGAGGTGGGCGGGCCCAGTGTCAGCCAGGAGGTGGGCGGGCCCAGTGTCAGCCAGGAGGTGGGCGGGCCCAGTGTCAGCCAGGAGGTGAGCGGGCCCAGTGTCAGCCAGGAGGTGGGCCCAGTAGGAGCCTCACCCAATCCCAGGTGCCTCCCCTCCCCCTTACAACAAAAAGGCCCAGGAAGGGGGCGATCACGAAGGAGGCAGCACTGGGCCTCATTAGGGAAGCAACTGATGTCCTCAGAAGCCCCCCCGACACTGAAGAGGCCTACGGCTGCTATCTAGCCACTAGATTGATGAAATTGGAGGAGGGCCAGCGCTTCCTCTGTGAGGGAATTTTTGGTGAGGCCCTTCAGGAGGTGTTGAGGGGCTGGTCGACTGAGAACAGCCACGTATATGAGCTCGCCCATCCTCCTCCTCCTCCTGCCACAAGTCCACCACCAGAGCCGCAGCCTCCAAGGAAGGCTGCAGGGAAGGCTGCAGTGAAGAGAAGAAAGTGATGTCCTGGGTTCAGTCTGGTCTGACAGAAGACGCAGGCTAGTGTAATACCACAGCCTGGGGACATATATGTCATCTGCTGCTGGTCCTGATCTCTGGGAGTCCTGAACCAGATTGGGCTCCAAATTATATGGACTCCTCAAGATAACAATTTTTTTTCCACAGACTTGATGTCTGCCCTGAGGGCCAAAAGGCTTTGCAAATTCCAAAAGTTTCTCTGCCATTGCCTTCCTCTTTATTTTGTTACCCAGAATAAATGGATATTTTATTTTCTGAAAATACTTGCCTATGTGTTTTTCTAAAAATAGGACAGTTTGTTTGTGAGTAGGCAGGTACATTTCAAAAATACAATGTCAAATTAACAAGGGACACCAACCAGCCTCCTTGATGTTAAAAAATACAAGATAATAATGTTATTGTGGTAACTTGACACACAAAAAAACAAATAAATTATGGAGATCACTAGAAAATAATTTTTCAATAATCCAAAAAAAAGGAGATCTTAATAATAAAAAAAATGACTAGAAAAAATAATTCTAAACATTATTATGGAGATCTGGCTTTAAAAAAATAAGATTATTCATGAGATCACAAGAAATAATAAAGAAATAAGTTTGTGAGAACTCTGTGTGAATATCAGCAGCAAAACAAATTCATTATTCTAGCATTATAAAGCACAAAAGAATGCGCTGCATTAAAAGATCACAGAATTTGCAGCGTGAGGAGTGTACGAAAGCTAGTTTTACCAGACCGAGCGCTTCTGTCTCGTACTTGCTTCAGAGCATGCGTCGTTTTTGGTGCGTCTGAACAGCATACAGACAAGTGGTTTTTCCGATAGTAATTAGTTCCATTGGAAAAACATAGAACATGTTCTATATCTAAAAAAAAAACAAGGAGAGGGGCGCCTCTGAATATATATCAATAAGTCATTTATTTAAAAAAAGCAATATCCACTCACATGAAGGACTGCTTGTATGCGTATGAGCATGTCTCAGAAGGAGAATGGTGGAGGAGGACTAGAGGTCTCAGCAAGTCCATGGATGGCTGGCATCGGATCCAATGGGGATGGTGTGAGATGGTGAGGCACAGCGGTTAGTCCTTAGGCTCATCAAGATGGCACACTTGGCAGATATGAAGTCACTGGTGTAGTTATCCAGGTGTAAGTTCCGGGGATAGGGGAAGGAGATGCCCGGTCCTGTTACGGGCTGTGCCACGGTATCAGGGTGGCTCGTCTGGCGTCCCGGTGGAAGGAAAGACACGGCCGTGTATGGGGAGCCAGAAGAATGCGACGCGTTTCTGAGTATTCACGCTATGGATGGAAAACATAGCAGCACTTCTTTGTCAAGCATGGGGTGTGTGATTACAGGGCACAGTTATAAAGTCTCAATAAAGGGAGGGGTCAAATTAAAAACATACATTGTTAAAAAGACATAATTAAAAAGCACTAAGGAGCTGGAGGACAACATAATTAGTGACAAGGCACTGATGTTATTAAATATATATAATCAATAAATATTGAATAAAGAATAAAAACAATGGGGATAGGTCATATAATGGGAACATAAGAAAAATAGGGACACATATCATAATGATGAAAAAACTGTAAAGCTACTGATCAGCGGTGGTACAGTATCAGACAAATATGAAATTTGGCTCATGCCACCGCTCACTAGAGTACACAGGGTATATAGATTATAATGTAATATATGATACCATATAAGGAGATAAATCAGCCACTAAAAAGGTATGGTATCACGGGGAGTGTAATGTATATATAAAAAGGATACGGCATGAATGTAACCTATAGCTAATGAACAAATGAGGTAGATAGATGATAAAAATATATATTAATTGGAAGTTAAAATAAGGAATTCAAATACAGGAAAGGAAATAATAAGGTTGTACTAAGAAAAAAATCTTGCGAGCCACAATGTTCCTATGCTTAATAGACCATCAGTAACAAGTTGTTATATACTACAAGTATATCAAAGATGGATATCCAGCAGCAGACGCAGTTCACGTACTCATAACCGTGCACTAAACCGTAACATAAGATAATTACGTCGCGCTTGATTGTATGTTATATATATATCCCGCTATTCACATCCATTGTGCATAATTGTGCTAAAAAATTATGAAATTATGTAAAAAAATAGTTATTTAAATAAACCTAAGAAATATCCAAACCCTCCTGTGGAAAAGTAAATAGTATCACTTCTATGCAATTTACATACAATATATGTATAAACCTGTGAACAATCACTATAAAGTGCATATAGTGCCAAAATATATATATATATATATATATACAATCGTGCATAAGAAAATATTAAAGAAGTGACTAAAAACATAAAAAAGCATGCACTGCTTCATATACCATGCGACATGCAAACGCAAAAACCGCAAACTGCGTTTAAATAGCCGTGATTCAAAGTTCTTATATAAGTGTCCCAAAATTAAAATTATAAAGTGCTTCCGTGTCCATAAATATCCATAGACGTCCAAGTCATCCAATGTGCTGAATTCCAGTGCTTTAAACGATAATAGCGTGCCACAGTGCCCCCCCACAGTGGTTGCGCTCACCTTAGAGCGTGTGACACAGTGTTTAACTTGTGTCAAACCACGCTATGTAGCCACCCGCTGGGCTGTGTGCGGTAAGCCAGATTGATCTCCACTCTGGGTCAGTTAGGCTCCATAATCATGAAAACAAGGAGAGACTAATAGTGTAATTCCACTTAAACGTTTATTCCAACAAAACAAATTTCCCACAAAGGGGTACTCACACTTCGTGGGTGCTGTTGTGCACCAAACAATCAAAAAGCTCCAAAGGGTATACTGTGTGGTCTGCCGCGACAGGAAACAGGAAAACCCATCAAAAAAGATAAAGAAAATACAGATCACTCCACTAGATTTATCACCACATTTCACTTCCAATATAAAAAGATGGAGAATATTTTGAGGAAACATTGGGGTATCTGTTACAAGATCCCCTCCTCAAAACTACTCTCCCCCAGCACCCAGGGTTACATATCGAAAAGCTCCCAATCTCAAAAATAAAATTGCCCCCAGTAAACTAAGATCTACCCATACTTGTACTAACCCTACTGTTCTCATACCACTAGTTGGTATGTACCAATGTAGAAAAGTCCGGTGCAAGACCTGTTCTTTCATTGAACATGGCCAAAAATCATTTCTATCCAAAGATAAAACTTATATGTTAGACCAATTCTACAATTGCTCTTCCGATTTTGTTATATATGGCCTCACATGCCCCTGTGGTTTATTTTATGTTGGTCGCACTATCTGCCCCCTCAGGCAACGCTTTGGCCAGCATCGCCGGCTGATTGAGGGAGGCAAGGACATGCACAGCGTCCCACGGCATTTTGCTGAGCACCACAAAAAGTCCACTATTGGCCTAAAAGTCTGGGTTATTGAGCAAATTTCCAAATCTCTTACCGCAGCAGAACGTTTTAAAAAACTGCGCGAGGGAGACATTCTGGATTTATACTCTGGATGTCCTCTCGCCCGGTGGTTTAAACAAAGGTATTGAAAACTCCACGGTCTTATAACTATTTACTGTATTATAGGTATTATCTTTGATGTTATTATGGAGTTTATATTCACACATCTCTTATTTTTTACCACAGGTATCTCTTTTTCTATATACTATGTCTCTTTCTCTGATCATATATATATGGGGGTGGCGGGTTCGTTCTTTCTTCAGTTCGTTCTCTCTCCAGTAAGTATTACCCCTTCTTCCCTCCCTCCCTTTCTTCCCCCGCCCCCTTCTTTCCTCTTTTTTCCTTCTGTTCTCCTTCTTCCCCTCTTGTCCACCACCCCCCCCCATTATTATTATATTTTTTTCCCTTATGCAGTATAACCTCTCTCATAGTCAAGGACAGTACAACCTTATTATTTCCTTTCCTTTATTTGAATTCCCTATTTTAACTTCCAATGAATATATATTTTATCATCTATCTACCTCATTTGTTCATTAGCTATAGGTTACATTCATGCTGTATCCTTTTTATATATACATTACACTCCCCGTGATACCATACCTTTTTAGTGGCTGATTTATCTACTTATATGGTATCATATATTACATTTTAATCTATATACCCTGTGTACTCTAGTGAGCAGTGGCATAAGCCAAATTTCATATTTGTCTGATACTGTACCACCACTGATCAGTAGCTTTACAATTTTTATCATTATGATATGTGTCCCTAATTTTCTTATGTTCCCATTATATGACCTATCCCCATTGTTTTTATTCCTTATTCAATATTTATTGAATATATATATTTAATAACATCATTGCCTTGTCACTAATTATGTTGTCCTCCAGCTCCTTAGTGCTTTTTAATTATGTCTTTTTAACAATGTATGTTTTTAATTTGACCCCTCCCTTTATTGAGACTTTATAACTGTGCCCTGTAATCACACACCCCATGCTTGACAAAGGAGTGCTGCTATGTTTTCCATCCATAGCGTGAATACTCAGAAACGCGTTGCATTCTTGTGACGTCACGGCCCTGCGACACGCTCTGCTGTGCTCTCCAGGCCTCGTTCTGGCTCCCTCTCTCTCCATGTCTTTCCTTCCACCGGGACACCAGACGAGCCACCCTGATACCACGGCACAGCCCATGACAGGATCGGGCGTCTCCTTCCCCTATCCCCGGAACTTACACCTGGATAACTGCACCAGTGACTTCATATCTGCCAAGTGTGCCATCTTGATGAGCCTAAGGACTAACCGCTGTGCCTCAACATCTCACACCATCCCCATTGGATCCGATGCCAGCCATCCATGAACTTGCTGAGACCTCTAGTCCTCCTCCACCATTCGCCTTCTGAGACATGCTCATACGCATACAAACAGTCCTTCATGTGAGTGGATATTGCTTTTTTTTAAATAAATGACTTATTGATATATATTCAGAGGCGCCCCTCTCCTTGTTTTTTTTTTAGATATAGAACATGTTCTATGTTTTTCCAATGGAACTAATTACTATCGGAAAAACCACTTGTATGTATATGTATATGTATATATGTGTGTGTGTGTGTGTGTGTGTGTGTGTGTGTGTGTGTGTGTGTGTGTGTGTATATATATATATATATATATATATATATATATATATATATATATATATATATATATATATATATATATATATATATACATATTTATTCTCGCCCCCCCTCCCCCCCTGGACTATCCAAGAACACTTTACAAGAGGTACCGTTGCATTACTAAGGGAGGTGTATGGTGCGTGCGTGGGTGGTAGTGCTACTGGCACTAATCTGGCGCTGCCTGGGGCGACGCAGACCCTGACTGACACTAAGGCCTGGTTCACACTGATGCGAGTTCATAACGAATGCGATGCGTCAAAAACAGTTTAAATTCGCATGTTATCCATAAAGTCATTGTTTTCAATGACAGTCGTTCACATACATGCGTTGCGATACCTCTACAAATGCGATACGATAAAAAAAAGGGTCTTGTGCGAGTTTACTGCATTGCGTTGCGAATTTAGTCTCCATAGACT
Organism: Aquarana catesbeiana; assembly: GCF_042186555.1. Lineage (NCBI taxonomy): Eukaryota > Metazoa > Chordata > Amphibia > Anura > Ranidae > Aquarana > Aquarana catesbeiana. The sequence continues at coordinate 87,510,757 of NC_133333.1, forward strand.
TCAATCTAAATCGTTCTTGAATCGCATTGATGGTTCACATATGTGCGAATTAGTCACCTCCAGCTCCTCCTCCCAGTACTGCTCCCTCACTTCCTGTTTCCTGTCTCATGTCCATATACAAATAGATAAGATGCCCCCAGGCGTCAGAACAGCATTGACAATGAGGAGCTCATCAGACTTGTCCATGACAGGCCATATATATGGGACAGCCGTATACCCGAATATAAATATAATGCCCAGAAGAGCAGAGGCTGGGAAGAAATTTGTAAAACTTTGTATTCAGACTGGGAAGCCTTCACACCACAAGTTCGCAAACATAAACATAAGTACATATTTATTCATCCCACTGACCACAAATCCCTCTGACCACCAATGTAAGGGCATGCATCCCACTGACCACCAATGTAAGGCCATGTATGCCACTGATCACCAATGTAAGGGCATGCATCCCTCTGACCACCCATGTAAGGGCATGCATTCCACTGACCACCAATCCCTCTGACCACCAATGTAAGGCCATGTATCCCTCTGAGCACCAATGTAAGGGCATGCATCCCTCTGACCACCCATGTAAGGGCAAGCATCCCTCTGACCACCAATGTAAGGGCATGTATCCCACTGACCAACAAGGTAAGGGCATGTATCCCACTGATGACCAATGTAAGGGCATGCATCCCACTGACCACAAATCCCACTGACCAGCAGTGTAATGAGCATTGTTCCCACTCACCACCAATTAATTGTTTATGTTTTTTTTTATTACAGAAGAACTCATAAGTACTAGGTGGCAAAGCCTCAAGGATACACTTCAAAGACACCAGAGACTGGAGCATGAAGCACAAAGTGGGTCTGGTGCCGCCCCAAAGCGTCCCTATGCCTTTACCAGATACCTGGATTTTCTCAAGCCAGTTCTAGAATTAAGGAAGTAAGTTTACATACAAGAATACCTCCTCTCTACCATCCCTCTCTAATTTACCTGTCCTCCCCCTAACCTTTGCTTCTACCATCTTCATAGTTAGAATTTCATGCACCAACTTTTGTATTTCAGCACAGAAGCAAGTTGGGAAGAGAAGGAGGAAGAGGAGCATGCTGCTATTGTTGATGTAGATGAGGGAGTATCATTTGCTTGCACAAACATAGAGGATTCATCATCTATGGAAGTAGAGGGTGACCCAATCGAGGTACATGAGTAATCTACTCAGGAGCAAGATAATGAGGATACTGACATTTCTACACCTTCCAACAGAAAGCAAAGGCAAACATCTACTTCATGCAGGAAGCGAAGCAGCAGGGCAGCAGAACAGGTGGAAGACCCAGACGAGACAAATAAATGGCTCCACATAGTGTCGGGGATCACTGAACAAATCGATGTCGAGCAATGCCCTCATACTATGCCCTAAGTTTGGTGCCTCTTTTAAAAGAGGTCTTGCCAGACCATTACTTCAACATGAGGATTGCAGTGCAACATTGCATACATTCCTTCACTATGCCACGCCATGTTTCAGTGCCGACGCACAAGAGTACTAGTACTCAAATAATTACTCCCATTTCTTCTGCCTCAAAGCCTGCACCAAACCCTTATCCTTCTAGTTTTTCTGACCACTCAAGCATGTATGAGATCCCCAGATCAAGAATCCCATATCCCATTTCTTCACCAATTGCCTCCTTAATGACCCCTCCAACTAGAACCCCGGATATGACAAGAGCAATGGAATTGAGACCACGCGACTCAATTCCTCACCATTTCCCACAACAAAGCAGAGTACCTGTCAGATAAGTACTTACCGAGGCCGAGATGCCGAGAGCGGTTTGCCCTTGCCACTACGCACACCCCGTCCCCTGGGGATGAAACAGGGAATGGGTGGCACTAAGGAGCACGGGCCACCAGCAGGTATGGGTCCCTTGTGGGAAACTGCAGAGCCGGGTCTGGGGATGCAGGAGTCCAGGAACTGGTGGAAGTCCCGTTGCTGGGTGGAGTAGACAAACTGTAAGCAAGCAGAGGGTCAAACACAGGCAATAAGCAAGACAAGTCCGTAGAACAGGCTGGGGGTCAAACACTGGTATCAAGCAGAGGAAGTCTGTTAATCAGGCCGGGTGTCAAACACTGGTATCAAGCAGAGGAAGTCTGTTAATCAGGCCAGGGGTCAAACACTGGTATCAAGCAGAGGAGGTCCGTTAATCAGGCCGGGGGTCAAACACTGGTATCAAGCAGAGGAAGTCTGTTAATTAGGCCGGGGGTCAAACACTGGTATCAAGCAGAGGAAGTCCGTTAATCAGGCCAGGGGTCAATCCAGGAGAGAGGCAGCGTGGTGAGAGCAGTCCGGGTCACAACAGGAGATCAGGTGAGCATCAACAGGAAACAGGAAGCAGGAAGCAACAGGAGCTGAAGACAAACCAGCAACCAGTCTGGGTGCTGGAGCTGATTTAAATAGCCCCGCCAGAGTGTCACAGTGGGCGTGTATGAGTCACCGCACGCACCCGTGTGCTATCGCGAGCGCTTGCCGCTCCATCGGGCCACGTGCGCGCATGCGCCGAAGCGCCAATCCAGCGCACACGCGCCCAGGGACAGGATGAATGTGACTGGAGGGGACCCTTCTCTGACAGTACCACAGCTCTACAATCAAATGCCATCCATGCCAAACCACTATCCACCTGTGTCAAGACCTATGGAACAGCTCAAACCAATCATTCCAAGTCCTTATCCATATAGGAATCAATCACTTGAAGTTAATTAAATCGTGCCTCCAACAAATGCACAATATGGGCCCCCGAGTGAACCACCGGATAAAGTGATATCCCCACCTGTGCTTTTGAGGCAAGCAATGCCTGAGCAACAGAGTGTTACAACATATTTGAATTTATAGATGCCTGCCTGTTGAACGGCACTGCCACTTTCATGTTGTTAATCCATATTGGATTTGTTTACGCTATGTTTTGTATTTTTTAGTGAATTTGCATCCCACCTCTGACCACCAATGTCAGGGCATATATCCCACCTCTGACCAAAAAATGTAAGGGCATGCATCCTACTGACCAGCAATCCCACTGACCACCAATGTAAGGGCATTTATCCCACTGACAACCAATCCCACTGACCACCAATGTCAGGTCATGTAGCCCACCTCTGACCAAAATGTAAAGAGCTGTGGTACGATTATGCAATATGGGCCCCCGAGTGAACCACCGGATAGAGTAATATCCCCGCCTGTACCTTTGAGGCAAGCAACGCCTGAGAAACAGAGTGTTACAACATTTCACAAATTTATAGATGCCTAAACAGCACTGCCACTTTCATGTTATTTATCCATATTGGATTTGTTTACGTTATTAGTGAATTTGAACAGTTTATTCAGATATTTGTTCATATCTTGATGGGTTAACTTAGGAAATATATTGAAAAAAGATTAGGGTGAGAGGGGAGATGCACCACCAATGTAATGGCATACATCCCACCTCTGACCACCAATTTCAGGGCATTTATCCCACCTCTGACCAAAATGTAAAGGGCTGTGGTGCGATTTTGCAATATGGGCCCCCGGGTGAACTACCGGATAGAGTGATATCAATGCCTGTACCTTTGAGGCTAGCAACGCCTGAGCAACAGAGTGTTACTACTTTTTTGAATTTATAGATGCCTACCTGTTAAATGAGAGAGAGTACGAAAGTGAGGTGGAGGTTTAGGTGCTTCTTTTTGGACAAGAAAAGTGAAAATGTCCAGTATGTCCATAAAGGGTATAGAAATAGATAGGAAGTAGGAGGGTCAGAGGAAGTAGGAGGGTCAGAGGAAGTAGGAGGGTCAGAGGAAGTAGCAAATGTAGAGGAAGTAGGAGGTTCAGAGAAAGTTAGAGGGTCAGAGGAAGTTAGAGGGTCTGAGTAAGTTAGAGGGTCTGAGTAAGTTAAAGGGTCTGAGGAAGTGGGAGGGTCAGAGAAAGTGAGAGGGTCTGAGGAAGTTAGAGGGTCAGAGGAAGTGGGAGGGTCAGAGAAAGTGAGAGGGTCAGAAAAAGTGAGAGGGTCAGAGAAAGTGAGAGGATCTGAGGAAGTTAGAGAGTAAGAGGAAGTGGGAGGGTCAGAGAAAGTTTGAGGGTCTGAGGAAGTTAGAGAGTAAGAGGAAGTGGGAGGGTCAGAGAAAGTTTGAGGGTCTGAGGAAGTTAGAGGGTCTGAGAAAGTTAGAGGGTCATACTAAGTTTTACTTGAAGGAAGAGATCGAGTGAGGGGGAGAAAGCATGAAGGGTGAGAGAAAGGGAAGAAGGAGACAGAGTATAATCTCCTCGTTATGTGGTTCTTTACAATGTTTGAAGTTTGTTTCCCAAAAATATTTCAAAATGTATGTCATTACATGAAGATTACAAATTAAAATTTTTTTTTTTTTTTTTAAGACAACTATGGTGTGATATCTGTCTGCATTGCTTCTATTGCTTACTATTGCTTACTGTGGTGCAAATTATCCATCTCATGTACCATGACCGGTACAGCTTACCTCCTGGAACCTATAAACAAAATTGTAAGTATATTGCTTATCGATGTGTATTTGTCTATTAATGCACTGATTGGAGATGTCAGGGTTAGGCTTCATTTTACGGTTAGGGTTACTGAAAGTGTTAGGGTTAAGATTAGGGTTAAGGTTATCTGTAGTGAGGATATGGTACGGGAAGATCGACACGGGAACAGTATCAAATTCAATTTTTTATTTTTACCAATGAAAATTGACAACATGCAAATATCTGAAGCAACGTACAGCATTTTAACCTATTGCATCGAGCTGCCACGATAGCTGCCCATTTGCTGACATAAAGTACTCTGTGAAGTCCTGGCGCACATTTTCCCCACTGTAGTTGCCACGGGTTCTGATCCATGTTGCATCTTCGAGGTCACGCATCAAAGAGTCCTCAAATAGGTACCCATCTCGAGCACAAACAAAATTGTGCAATGCACATGCTGCTTGCACTGCACCAATGGCATGCTCCATACTAAGGCTGATAGGTGAGTGCAGGAAACGCCACTTATTGGCAAGTATGCCAAAAGCACACTCCACTACACGTCTTGCCCTTGACAGTCTGTAATTGAATACTCTCTTTGCAGTGGACAGTCCCCTGTTTACATATGGCTGTAGAAGGCTCTCAGAAATAGGGAATGCCTCATCCCCAACAAAGACATAAGGCTCCAGAGGTTGATTTGTTCCAGGAAGTGGGAGATTATCAGGAAGGTTCAGTGAGTTTTCTCGAAGCATCTTGCCAAAAGAAGAATGCGAGAAGATGCTGGAGTCAGAGCTACTTCCATATGATCCTATATTCACATATGTAAAGGAATAATTGGCATTAGGACAAATGAAAAATATTTTTTATAGTTAAAATACTTTGAGCCACTACGAATTGGGCTGATTATTCTGATGTGCTTTCCATCTATTGCACCCACACAATTTGGGAAATTGCACCAGTCCAGTCTTCCCTAGTTGGCTTCTTCATCACCAAGTCCTTAAAACTAGCCTGATAGCTGCAAAGGTTGTATGCACTATAGAACTCACAGTCGATTTGCCCAGCTTGAATTTGTATTGTAAACTGGCGAAATAATTGTTGGTAGCCAGGTACCTGTAAGGAAGGAGAAAGATAATTAATGGTATGCTTACTTTTTTTCAGTTTTTGCTCTAAGTTAAGTAAAGACGAGGTGGCATAGTCTACGCAACACCTACATCAAATACGTGAGGCCAAGAGTGGATCAGCTGCCACGACAAATAAAAAAAGCATACGCATTTGCTGGCTATCTGGCTTTTTATTAAATATGTTACCTTAAGGTGACAAGTAATCGCTCAGCTGGCTCCACACTATTTCGGAAAGTGGTGTTCTGATGCTCCACACTGCTGTAGATCAGTCGAAACAATTCGTCAAAACTGAAATTTAAATATATACAGAAAAGAGGTAAGATTACATAGATAAGAGAAGAGGTATCAGATAAGGAAGTGGGGTGAAAGGGGGGAAAATTAGGATAAGGGGGAGAAGTGGGGAGAGGGAGGGAGGTTGGATACAGAGCAGAGGGATGTGTTGGGTTATGGAGGGTGAGGGATGGAGGGGGTAAGGGGGGGTGAGGGATATTGGGGTGGGAGGGATGTTTGGATACCGGTTACGGTTAAGGTTAGGGATGGAGGGGGGGAGTGATGTAGGGTGAGGGATGGAGGGGGGGATGTAGGGTAAGGCAGGTATGGAGGAATGGGGAGAAAAAGTATAACTTTTACATAATTGCTCACCAGTCAACTGACATACGAGTGTAGTTGAAAAATGTTTCATTATGTTGACGTAGATCGTTGTAGATCATCTTGAACTGTCCTCTCTCCTCCCTATTTGCAATTACAGGGTGTACCCAGTATCTTCTGGTTGACAGCATCATCATCCTCCTCCTCCTCAGCCTGGCTTTCTTCTTTTTTATAATGACTGCAGCCGTAGCAGTAACTACTGCTGCCATAACCAAAGACAATGAATGGTACATTATCCTACGCTCCTCTCTACGCACTCTCCACACACTCCACAAAAACCAGGAAGAGAACAGGAAGTAAATAAAGCTATTTTTTTTTTTACGTCAGCATAAACACTGGGTTCCATTGGCCAGACATGAAATTACAACTAATTCCAGTAGAATCGCAGTAAATTCGCAACAAACACGTAATGAATTCGCAAAGAAGATTCGTAACGCAATCGGGTCAAAATCACGCTAAATTCGCAACGCATCAGTGTGAACCAGGCCTAAAACCTAACTGATGTCACCCGCCGTGTGATCAGGGGGTTAAACCTTTATTGGGTAATATATGGCGGGTGACGCTATAACAAAAATCTAGCTAACCAGCGTCACAGTGATCACTGGTGATGGGGGGTGATCAAGGGGTTAAACCTTTATTAGGGGGGGTTAGGGGGGTCCCCAGACCTATCTGGGCCTACACTAAGTACCCTAACACTGATTAGTGTCATTAATGACACCAGTACAGTGATCAAAAAAAATATGAACACTGCACTGGGTGACACAGTGACAGGGAGTGAAGGGGTGAACTGGGGGGGGGGGGCGATCGGGGGGTGAACGGGGGGGGGTGAAATATGTGCCTATGTGTGCTGATGTCAGTGTAGTGTTGGTGCAACTCACAGTTAGATGTTATCTCTCCTCTCTCTGGAACGAAAAGACTTCCACAAGGAGAGATGACATCACTTCCCCTGCTGTGTTTAAACTTACACATGCAGAGGAAGGATCTCATTCGCCAGGAGCGGTCACCAGGTCCAGGCCAGACATCATTGGCCTGGGCCTGGGGATTGATCGGCTCTGGATCGAATCCGATCATCGCGGTCGTCGAAGGGGCACGCGCCAAACATAACATGACGCGATTCGCCTACCTGTGCCATTCTGCCACAGTCGGGAAGTGGTTAAACAACTTTTATTGGCATTAATGTCTAAATACTTTATTTGTAGGTATCATAAAAGTCTCTCTACCCATTTTTTCTCTTGTGAATTGTATTCATGTTTATTTGGGACTGATACCAAAGTGGTTAAACACAGCTACTCAATTGATGGGTCAATAGAAAAAAAAAGCTCCGCTCGCAACAAAGGCTAACTGCCGAATGCCTGCTTCACAGTTTGACAGTTCTTAAACAGGTAAGGGGCAGTGCCACCTGGTCATATCATCTGGTGGCATGGCCCCCCTTGTGCCATCACTGACCCGTGCATGCTGGAGCCCCCATTGTTATAGGCATGTGGCCGGGTATGGTTCAGGAGGGGGATGGGCACTTGTTCATCCTGGCCCCCCTTTCCTGACCTGCCAGGCTGCATGCTCAGATAAGGGTCTGGTATGGATTCTGTGGGACCCCACGCCGTTTCTTTGTGGGGTTTTTTTGGTTTGAGGTTCCCCTTAAAATTAATACCAGACCCAAAGGGCATTTTAGTTGCCGTTATTTAACTCTTAGTGAATTGACCCCCTTATTTGGAATTTTAGGGAGTGAAGATGTACTTTTTCCCTGACCTGTCTTCTCGCAAGAGCAAAACCTTACATCCTCTGCTAGATTCCCTATGGAACGTCAGTGCTACCTATTGCTGGGGTTTCCCTTTTCGGCTTACAGCTACTAAAGAATGGGGTTCAGCCACTCTTCAGGACAAAGATGACCTAACAAAGTTTCTAGAGCTGCTTTCCCTGTCTGATGTGGACTGGCAGAGGGTCTGATTAGAGATGCAGAGGGTCTACTCCCCAGCCTACTTCACAACACCACTGACAGGAACCAAATGAGAAAAGGAAGATGTTCTGCAATCCTCCGGGATCACCAAATGCCAAGGGGAAGACTTGAGATGCTTTTCCTGAAATCATGAGGTCACTTTGTGTTGTTCCTGGGTTATGATTTATGGCCCGCATCTTGATACCTTCCTTTGACTTGATCCTTTGGTTGCTTTGGAGGTTTTCTTCCTCCTTAGATCACCTTTGAGCTTGCAGTCCTCAAAGGACTATCTGAACTGCAGGTTGCCACTTTTTACAAGATGTGTTCTTTGTTACTAATGTCTTTACTAATTGTTAATAGCTCTTATCCATAGTGGCTCTTGGGCTACTGGATGCATACACTGATTTGTGTGATGATTTTGTATTATGGATGCAGTTTATCTGTCACTTGTTATATTTCAGCTTGTGGGGCATGGACCAGAATGGAGATGCCTGCCTGCCATTTTTGCACTATAGGTCTACCCCGCTCTGTTTTTTTGGGGGGGGAGGGGGGTACCTGCCCTGTGGGACGGTGGACTTTGTAAGACCGACCTCCTGTGACTTTGTTTTCCAGGGCTTGATTTCATGTTATCCACACCTAGTTTTTGTTAAGTACCTTTACAATGTTTTTATTCATTTTGAGGTATTTCTTGGTCAGCTACTTTTCTGCCTCTGGTAGGATTTGTTTTCCCTGTGTATGTTATTATACATTAAAGTGCTCTCATACAATGTTAGAGGTCTCAATTCTCCATTCAATCGGAGTAGAGTTTGGCAAAAGGTCCGTGCTCTGAAGCCCCAGGTACTGATGCTGCAAGAAACCCATTTCAGGTCTGGATCAGTCCATAGGCTACCACTATACCCTTTTGACCGCTGGTTCCAGCGCACATCCCCCATTAAGTGGGCGAAAGGCGTAGCTCTAGCTTTCCACAAGTCCTGTCCCTTTGTCCCAGAGACTCACTTAGCCAACCCCGAGGGCAGGTATGTTATGGTTAAGGGTAACATATATGGCAGTGGTCATCACCTCTGTCCTCAGGGCCCACTAACAGGCCAGATTTGCAAGATAACTGAAATACATCACAGGTGATATCATTTGCTGCTTAGTGATTGCAGTATTCTAGTCTAAAACAAAGTAAAATGATATGTGGCGCTGCTCTATCCTCCCGTACCAAACTGCAGGGAAGCAAGGTTGGCACTAATAGATCAATCAACATCCAGGTAAACCTCCTACTTGCAGGTACTAAATATATGACTGAGAGGTCTTAGCCACTGAACCAATATTCCTAATGGATAGCCTGCATGTCAAATCAAAAAATAAAAAATATATACACAACTAGTGCAATCCCTAGTGCAATAAACCAACCTCCACACTAAAATCAATGGTCAAAATCCTAATAAGTATCCTACATAGCAAAATATGTACATAGATAAATAAATGGTTGCATAAATAAATAAATAAAGTGACTTGTGCACAAGTGCAATCCCTAGCCCAATGACCAATCTCCACAATGTATCCAGTAATCAGAGTGACCTGATAATGACTCTAAAATGCAATCCAAATATTGTAAAAGTTCAAATAGTGCATAACAAGTGCAAAATTAATTAAATTGTGCATAAAATAAATTACTAATGTGACCTCATTTTCTCTAAAGTGCAGTGTAAAAAATCCTGAATAATGTGCGACTACGGACGCCAATGGAATGCTCCGCAGTGATAAAATTACAAATAAAGCAAAAAATGCTAACATATGTGCACTATATGATATTAATAATAGAATCGCATCCCTTAGATCTGAGATGCGAAACAGAGCATAAAAAAAAAAAAAAAAAAAAAATTAAATTTTTATATAGTCCAAAATGTAACAATGGTGCAATGCAATCCACACCAATAACATGCAATCTGTGATTTCCAGTGTTCAAACAGTCTATTACAGACGTGCAGATAGCAGTGACTTGTGATGTTCTTTGCTTCTGGTGCACACACCAATTATTCCCCCCAGCTTCTCACCTCCAGGTGTGGCCCCCAATGGGCCGAGTCAAGCGGATGGATAATGTTATTATCACAGGGATGTATTTCATGCAGCGGCACCGTCAGCGTTCGCCTTCCCTGTGGGGTGACTGTAGATATAGCTCTCCGCTTCAACTCCGGCCACTCACAGTAGTCCCAAAGCAATAGTTAAAGAGAAGGAATAGCTCCCATAGTGTAGTATTTTAAAATTCAGGTTTATTATAAAAATGTAGTAACTTACATAGAAAATCACAATGAGCAGTGAGAAAAGTGTATAGCTTCCGGGTTCGGCCGTCCCCGAGAAGCGTCGGCACCTGGCTCCTCCTACCCTGACGTGTTGCGTCACACCACGTGACTTTATCAAAGGGATTTATCCCTTTATCCCTTTGATAAAGTCATGTGGTGTGACGCAACAGTATACCCTTTTTCAACAAAACGGTTCATCAAGATTCCGGTCTGTTGCAAGAACTGAGAATCATCAGTGCAATTGCGTTTGAGACGCATAAATTGGCTCTTGGGTACAGACCGGAGCCATGATCTGTGGTGACAGCTATTCAAGGGAATGTAGGAGTTACGGTCCGTTTTTTTGAAAAACGTTGAGGTTACGAACCGGTCCCCCTGTATAGCAATATTAAGGTCCAAAAATTGAATATTAGACTGGCTAGCCTCAAACTTAAGCACAATGCCCCTATTATTTTGATTAAGTTCCTCCATAAAGAGGTCTAGATCATTACGGTTACCATCCCACAGGAGGAGGATGTCGTCAATGTACCTAGCCCACAGTTTGAGCTGGGGCCTCTGGCAAACATGGACGACATCCTCCTCCCACAGGGCCATAAACAGGTTCGCAAGACTAGGGGCATATTTAGCCCCCATCGCGACTCCACGGTCCTGTCGGTAGAAACATTTGTCGAACCAAAAATAATTGTGGGACGCAGCATATCTTAGAAGTGCCATAATGAAGTTGATTTGTTCACCATATATTTCTGAGTCCCTTCTTAAATAATATTCAACCGCATAAAAACCCAACTCATGAGGAATGATCGTATATAAAGACGTTACGTCCGCCGTAACCATCCACATAGTGGAGGTAGGGGTAAAGTTGGTTAATATATTGATAGTATGCTTAGAATCCTTGATAAGGGAAGGCATTTTCCCCACCAAGGGTTGTAGAAAAAAATCGATATACCTGCCCACCTGGGACGTAAGGGAATCAATCCCACTCACAATGGGACGTCCCGGGGGGCAGGTGGGATGTTTATGCACTTTTGGCAGATAATATATAATGGGAGTGCAGGGAGCTTTAGGTATCAGATAAGCCTTTTCCTTCTTACTGAGAATTCCTTGAGCGTGCCCACAATCAACCAACTTTTTCAGTTCTCTGAGATATGGGGTTTTGGGGTCTGATTCAAGGGGAGTGTAGGTCTCTCTATCTCCAAGAATCCTATACATTTCCTGGAAATAATCTCCTCTATTGAGAACCACGATCCCTCCCCCCTTGTCCGCGGGTCTAATAACTAACTCCTTGTTTTTACAAAGAGAGTCAAGACCAGTGTAGAGCTCACGGTCAAATTTTACCCTCTTAATGAGCATTTTATCTAAATCCCTCAACAGCACCTCTTTAAAGACCTTGATAGAGGGTGCCATGGCCCCTGGAGGATTGAATAGGGAGGCATTGGCCAATCCTGAGTGCTGGTAGTCATTGGAAAACGCATTTCTCTCTTGGACAGGGTTGGAAAGCATATACCTCTTGATATTGATTTTGCGAATGAATTTATGGATATCCATATAGGTTTCAAACTTATTTAGTTTCCTGGGTGGTGCAAACTTTAAGCCTTTGTCTAGTACCAGTTTTTCTTCCTGGCTGAGAACCACGGTACTTAGATTAAAAATCCCTGTTCCAGCTAAAGCTTTTTTCTTTTTTGCTCGAATACGTCTGCCCCCTCGGGTGCCTCTCCCTGCTCTGCCAGTCATTTGGTACCCTGGCCTGGCCTGTGAAAACCCCATTCCTGGGGGTTAGGGCCCAAAGGGCCTGGATAGTAGGAGGATCCCATCCTGTCATTCCCATAAAAGGACGATGGACCGGGGGTTCCTCCCTCCACCGGGTAAGGGGAACCGACTGGGTCTACATCACCTTCTGGTGGACCAGCAAGGTCCCGTAGGGGGAAGAAGCGGTTTTGAGTAGTACCCCCATAGCCAAAATATTCATCAGTGTTGGAACCATTTGATGAATTGTTTATTGGAACACCTGTCACATGGGAGTACCTATCTCCATGATTGGTAGGATAGATCATGTTATTACGAGAAGGGGGACCCCCTGTAGGTCTCCCACCAGGGTAATTCCCCATACGGGGTGGAGGACCCCGTCTGGAGTTATACCCTACATCTTGTTGTGGGGCGTCCAAAGGATAGGGACCCCATCCTTGATTAAAATTGGGCCCCCACTGTGTATTGGGCGGATTCCAATAGAGATTGGAGTTTTGTTGAGGGGCATTTTGATTCCGACCACCTCTGTTCCCTGTAGTAGGTTTGGGAAACCGCTTCTGGGAAACCGGTCCTGACTGATAGTAGGGGGGTGGTGGTGGTCCCCCTTTATTATGATTATATTGTCTCTGAGGAGATTGGCGAAAACCGTGTGCATTGGTGTCCTTAATCCTCCGCACATTATTGGGGACAGGTATTTTGTCCACATTAGAGTTGGCGGAAGTTGAAACTTCCATGGCAGTGTTGTCCGAAGTGGCATTGTCAGCATTGACTGTCAACAATTTCTTTTGCCACTCGAACACAACCCCACCATGGTAGTCCTCCAAATCTCTATTATATTTTTTCTTTTTCTTATAGGTTTGTTCTCTATCCTCCTTTTCTAATACATTCAACAATGTTTGTGATTTGTCTTTGTATTCAGTAGTATCCTGAAGGGGGATAAATTTTTCGCGAAGGGTTTTGATCTCTTCATCCAACCTCGATAATTTTTGTATCTTCCTTTCAATAAGGAATCTAAGGAGTCCAACACCAGCCTCATTAAAATATTTGTACCATTCTTCCAAATGGATATCCCCTTTTTGGGGGCTGACCTCCCACCTAAGGCTCCGAGGTACCATGTTGGATTTGACATAGGTCTCCAAGTAGGCAACATCCCATTTGGTATGGATTTCGGAAATGGTAAGGTTTTTTAACCTAGTGAAGAGGCCATTCAAATCCCCTTCTTCATTTTTGTAGGGTTCAAACACCCCACTAGTGTTAACCTTCTTGGAGACCCTATAGTCAAATATATCCATTTGAATTGAATTCTAGTGATAATTGATAAAACAAAATTAACCGTAATCAAATTAAAGCAGTGGTGTGAAAGTATCAAGTGTAATAAATAAAAGGGAAAGACTACCGCGCTATATACATATAGAAACTTAGCACAAAATTGAAAAAAAATTTTTTTTGAAAACAAAATATATAGGTGACAAAATCAATAAATTTGAATGGCAGAAGCAGCCGCTAAAAGGTGAGATACACACACTAAAGACAATCAATATAGGAAGCAGCGCTGTGAGTGTTATAAGCTTATAGATTAAGCCAATATAAATATACGTGAACCAATATAAATAAGATAATTAAATTGAACCCAAAAGTTAAAATAGCTGATGTCAAAAGTTCATATTAGCATTATTATTTTGATAGCAGTCCTATTCTGTGATCAAAATCCAAATGAGTGAGGTGAAGTAGAGAGACATAGGCATAGGCCCCGATCTAGAGGCAGGAATGCATGTAAAAAATGGATGAATCCTTCACCGCACCACTGTGATAATGGTAAAAAATGCACGCTTACCAAACGGCAAGCATAGGAGAGCTTGCGACCTTAACCCGGTCGGGGCCTTTCATGGAATGGAGGCACCAACACACCACTTCGTAACCTTAAGATAAGCCCGCTGTCCACCAGGTACCAAGCAATCCCTCTAATGTGGGGATAATGAACTCCTAGCTAGGGGTTTGTTCTCACAAGAGATGCCCCAAGGAAAAAGGAGAGCAACATAGCGTAATCCTGTTTAAGTGTTTATTAAAGGAAATTAAAAACACACTTACAATGTTGTAGATGTACAAAAGCATAAAGAGCCGGCCGGCTAGAAGCGAACACCCGTCCTGCAGACGGTCGATGCAGCACGTCAGCACGCCCGACGTACGTTTCGTCACACTCTGACGTTGTCTGGGGCACGGGCGACGCATTGACGTGTCGCACCTAAATAGTGGGATGGTAACCATAATGATCTAGACCTCTTTATGGAGGAACTTAATCAAAATAATAGGGGCACTGTGCTTAAGTTTGAGGCTAGCCAGTCTAATATTCAATAGGACCGTGGAGTCGCGATGGGGGCTAAGTATGCCCCTAGTCTTGCGAACCTGTTTATGGCCCTGTGGGAGGAGGATGTCGTCCATGTTTGCCAGAGGCCCCAGCTCAAACTGTGGGCTAGGTACATTGACGACATCCTCCTCCTGTGGGATGGTAACCGTAATGATCTAGACCTCTTTATGGAGGAACTTAATCAAAATAATAGGGGCATTGTGCTTAAGTTTGAGGCTAGCCAGTCTAATATTCAATTTTTGGACCTTAATATTGCTATACAGGGGGACCGGTTCGTAACCTCAACGTTTTTCAAAAAAACGGACCGTAACTCCTACATTCCCTTGAATAGCTGTCACCACAGATCATGGCTCCGGTCTGTACCCAAGAGCCAATTTTTGCGTCTCAAACGCAATTGCACTGATGATTCTCAGTTCTTGCAACAGGCCGGAATCTTGATGAACCGTTTTGTTGAAAAAGGGTATACTAGGGAGTCTCTAACCCAAACCTTGGATGTTGTCAAGGATATTGACAGGAAACAACTATTAAGCGAGAGTGTACCTCCCAGAGAGAATTCCGTTACTCTCCCTTTTATTACAACCTATTCAATACAGCATAGTAACATTAAAAGCCTACTTAACAAACATTGGCACCTATTGGGTAATGATCCTGTCTTGAGAGCGGTTGTCCCAGAAAAACCACAAGTGATCTTTAGGGGAGCATCGTCACTTAGGAATAGATTAGCCCCTAATGTTCTCGATCCCCCTGCCAGGGGCATTCAGGGCCTTTTTGATAATTTAAAGGGGTACTACAAATGTGGTAGATGTCGCGTTTGTAGGTTGAATTCTGCGCCATCTAGGCGAACCCAGAAATTTACCTCTTATAGTACTCATGTAGAGCATGATATAAAACCTTTTATCACTTGTGCAATGGAGGGGGTCGTCTACCTGCTACAATACCCTTGTGGGTTACAGTATGTGGGCAGGACTAGACGACCCCTTTCCGTTCGCCTGAATGAACATATCACCAACATCTTAAATGGTTTTCCAAAACACTGTTTCAAAACATTATTTGACTACCCATAACAAGGACCCCTCCAAAACCCTTTTTCTGGGGATTGATAGGTATCGGCCCCATTGGAGGGGGAGCTCTCTGGTCAGGAGCATCTCAAAACTTGAGATGCTCTGGATACACAAAATCAAATGTTACGTTCCACATGGGCTAAATGTGGATACTGACACCAATGCCTTTATCGACAATTCATAAAAATCCCTCAGTTTTCGGGTCTACTAAATGTATCAATTGAATTTATTCCTAGAGTTTTGGGATACCTGAGAGAAATATTATTTACCCATTCAATAAGTGGCTAATACCATCTATCCGGGATTTATTGGTTGGGATATGCCCCATTGGTGTACACTCAGATTTTTTACTAAATGGGGTATATGCCCCATTAGTGTACCTGTAAACTTAAAATTATATATTTTATTGAATTTTGGGGACTAATTTATTGCATTAGAATATCTGTTATGGGACTTATTTTATTAATATTATTTTTATACTGTATAATATATGATCTGTGCTGTATTATGTTTTTTTGCACATTTATGAACGGGGGACAAAATCACCTTCCTCTTCCCTAGTATTTTCCATCTAATACAACATCCTTTTGGGTGTGTTGTACGTATGTAAAAAAATTTTTTATGCTAATTTTATCGCATAATTTATAATAGAAAGGTGTGCCCCAAATACGTTCTAGTTGGGCCCCTTTAAGTGACTAGCTTCTTGTTAGAACGAATCATCTAGGTTTTGGTACAATTTAGATGGATGCTGTTTTTAATTTAAATTTAAAATATATAAAATTTTTTATGTATTTTTTTTATTTAATTTATTTCTCTACACTGTTAATTTATGTGTGAGACCACTGGTAATTTTTTCCTTTTTCCTTTTTTTCCCTTTTTTTCCGCATCGGTCTATACATGACCGTTAGTTTCTGTACTGGAAACGGTTATATGATTAATATAGGATCCCCTACCTAAGATGGCGTTCTGGTAACATCCGCCCTTACTTAGTGGAGCGCAAGGTGATTTCCGGTTTCGTTTCCATTCCGGTCTCGTTTCCATTACGAGGCCTGGTTACAGTGGTTTACTATTTAGTTGCGACACGTCAGTGCGTCGCCCGTGCCCCAGACGACGTCAGAGTGTGACGAAACGTACATCGGGCGTGCTGACGTGCTGACGTGCTGCATCGACCGTCTGCAGGACGGGTGTTCGCTTCTAGCCGGCCGGCTCTTTATGCTTTTGTACATCTACAACATTGTAAGTGTGTTTTTAATTTCCTTTAATAAACACTTAAACAGGATTACGCTATGTTGCTCTCCTTTTTCCTTGGGGCATCTCTTGTGAGAACAAACCCCTACCTAGGAGTTCATTATCCCCACATTAGAGGGATTGCTTGGTACCTGGTGGACAGCGGGCTTATCTTAAGTTTACGAAGTGGTGTGTTGGTGTCTCCATTCCATGAAAGGCCCCGACCGGGTTAAGGTCGCAAGCTTTCCTATGCTTGCCGTTTGGTAAGCGCGCATTTTTTACCATTATCACGGTGGTGCGGTGAAGGATTCATCCATTTTTTACATGCATTCCTGCCTCTAGATCGGGGCCTATGCCTATGTCTCTCTACTTCACCTCACTCATTTGGATTTTGATCACAGAATAGGACTGCTATCAAAATAATAATGCTAATATGAACTTTTGACATCAGCTATTTTAACTTTTGGGTTCAATTTAATTATCTTATTTATATTGGTTCACGTATATTTATATTGGCTTAATCTATAAGCTTATAACACTCACAGCGCTGCTTCCAGAGAGGGAAATTGTTGGTTCAAAATCCCCTACTAGTACGGCTGAGAGGTCCTGCTCTGAGACCAGGAAGCAGTCGGCATCTATTGCATGTCGTCGCCTTTTTCAGGTTCTTCCCCCAAGAACAACCTGCACAATTACTACTAGTGCCAGTTGTGTCACCACCACCTCCGCTATGGGCACTTTGAGGAATGTGGTAACACCAAGTCTTTTTTGCAGGAAAGGCCTGACAGCACCACCAACACAGACTTTTGATTCTGAACATTAATTTAAGCAGCCTAAAAGTAAAATATCAGAATATGAGCAAGACGTTTTGTGCACTCATATTTCCACCACCACCGCTCCCATTGGCACCACTGAAAAAATTACATCTGCAGGTCATAGAAGTAATGAGGGAGATTTTTTTGTCACATTTCCCAGTAGCTATCCAAGAGAAAAGGGAATTCAGCAGGATCCCTCAACCTGATGGTGATAAATCCTCCTTCGCAAACATGGAAGATTCAGATAATACCTTACCTTTTAATCTCGATCAGGAACCAAATATTTATGCGATAGAATATTCCCCTTCCCAAAATAAATTTGATTCCCCACTGTTGTATTCCCCTGAAAGAACAGCACCAGTGGCACCTGCCTCTCCTGTTCCGGTTAAGTCTCCCATAAACATTAGAGCCACCAACACAACTGTTAGTCAAGTAACCTCCTTCACTATCCCTGACATGAGGCCACCTCCCGTTTTATCCCAAAAACACAGCAGCATAGCAGAGTGCACAGGCCAGGCTACAACCAAAATTAAGCAACTTGCTCTAGCATCTGCGGCTGAAGAGGAAACTTTCTCTAAAAAATCTTCACCACACAGTAGCAGCACCCGTCATTCTAAAATTTGGCAGCATTTTGTGACAGTTGGTGATGGCCGCACAGCTGCATGTAAACTATGCAGCAGATAAGACAGCCGTGGGAGATTTTTGGGTCATCTCACGAACGCTGGTATGAAGCAGCACATGCTTAGCCACCATAGGCCAGTGGTGCTGAGGGAAGAAATGGGTGTGGCTCCCCCATCTACCACCACTATTATCAGCAGCAGTGTCAAAGTCACAGCTACTTCTGGAGCTGCAGGTCATACTAAAATGCTAAATAAATCCATACAGCCCCCTATTGAACATTTTGGTGGGTTACATTACCGGGGTATGTCAAAACAGCAGTCCCGTAAACTTACGCTCCTCATTGGACAACTTATAGCTGTTGGGGGGCTTCTTTCAGTTTTGTGGAATGGGAGCCCTTCAAGCAGCTGAAGCATACTGTGGCACCACAATACCAGGTCCCTTCAGGTACCACATTCAGTAGAAGTGTAGTGCCCTCACTGTACCGGTCATGTGTTGGGGTTTTGAAGGATTTGCTGGGGAACGCTGCTGGCCAATCAGTTCACTTTACCTGATTTACTTTAACTGATTTATGGAGTGCTCCAAGTGGCCAGCATGCCTTCCTGTCCTTGACTGCCCATTGGTGGCAGCCCAATGTGTCGCAAGATATACAACCACCACCACAAACAATTGCAAGGTTAAGAAACACCTCAAGTGCTGTGGTCGCTGCCACAATGCACAAGACAGGATTGCACTCCTTCCTCCTCCATGCTGAGGTGATGGATCAGCAACACACATCACAGAATATTCTAAATGCACTTCAGAAAATGATAGGGAAGTGACTAGGGGAACAGGCAGGCGCTAATGTCAAAATAGAATTTGTTGTCAGTGATGGTGGAGCTAGCATGACAAAGGCTATCCGTGATGGAAGATTTGTTGTTGTGCACTGCTGTGCACACATCCTGCATCTAGTCTTTAGGTCTGCTCTCGATGATAACACTAATGCCCTGTACACACGGTCGGACATTGATCGGACATTTTGACAACAAAATCCATGGCTTTTTTTCGACGGGTGTTGGCTCAAACTTGTCTTGCATACACACAGTCACACAAATTTGTCGGAAAATCCAATCGTTCTGAACGCGGTGACGTAAAATACGTACGTCGGGACTATAAACAGGGCAGTAGCCAATAGCTTTCGTCTCTTAGTTTATTCTGAGCATGCGTGGCACTTTGTGCGTCGGATTTGTGTACACACGATTGGAATTTCCGACAACAGATTTTGTTGTCGGAAAATTTTATAGCAAGCTCTCAAACTTTGTGTGTCAGAAATTCCGATGGAAAATGTGTGATGGAGACCACACATTGTCGGAATTTCCGACAACAAGGTCCTATCACACATTTTCCATCGGAAAATCCGACTGTGTGTACAGGGCATAACAGTGGAAGGTTAGCAGCACTTTTAGAGTCGTGCCGCAAAATTGCTGGTCACTTCCACCGTAGTGTGAAAGATAGCCACCTTCTCAGGCAGGAACAGAGAAAGGCAGGCCTCATGGAGCACTGCCTCAAACAGGATGTTGGAATGACGTGGAACTCCACCCTACTTATGCTAGAGCCTATACTTGAGCAACAGAGGGCAATTCACGCAATGGTATGTGAACATTTTATTGGTATTGCCAGACCACTAGGCAGGGAGGACTGGGTTATGATTGACCAAGTTGTTACAGTGCTCAGGCCTTTTGAGGATGTCACTGACAATTTAAGCCAAGAGTGCTAGCCTGGCACAAGTGGTTCCCCTCTTTGCACACCTTTCAAATAAAATTGATTCCTTCCTTTCCAATAGGGAACGATTGGCTGGTACCAATATACTAGCTGAAGTTGATGCCCTTCTGAGGAGGCTGAAGGAGCAACTGAGTTGGCGCATAAAAGAGCTCATCAACTCTCGCCCCGAGTTCATGTTAGCCACAATTTGTGACCCCAGAATAAAAGGCAAGATAGCACTCGGCAAAAATACTCTCACCACCAGGAGGGATAGATTGATAGAGAGGGTATATGAGAGGGAAAGTAAAATGGGAATACAGTCAGAGGAGGGAGAAGAAGAGGAGCTGGAGATGTTTGATACTCTGTTACCTGATACTAGCAGCACTGCTGCCAGTACTCACGCCACCAGAGCATCAGCTGTTTGGGCTGAGGCACTTGACAGTTTGGTGGGACCCACTAAACAGCCCCCTAGAAAAGAAAAAACTGCTGGTGACATAGTTAGGGCTTACCTAGCAGGACCTCCTTTGCCCCCCAGTACAGATCCCTTGAGTTTCTGGGATGAGGAGAAGGGTGTCTGGCCTGCTTTGTCCTTGGCAGCCCAGGAGTTTCTTTCCTGTCCCTCAACCACAGTCCAGAGTGAGCGGGTGTTTTCTGTAACAGCAAATATATTATGCCCTCTGGGCTCACAATTGCTCCCCCAGCTCTTAGAGCAAATTAATTTTTTAAAAGTCAACCTGCCAAAGCTTGGTTACCCTGCTCTTGACTTTGATGCTGCATAAAAAAATAATACTCATCCATTGTAACATAATCTCCAATTCTCTACCTGACCCCTCCCCTAAGGTCCTCATTCCATGCCAGAAATCATCACATGTCCCATACTGACCATTTCCGTGAGGGCTTAAATGTCACATATGGTAGTTACTGCATGTCTGACCCTATACCATCCTATGCAATTTAATGAACATCTGAGATGATCAGGTTGAAAACAGAGTTCCATTTGGTTTGTGATGATTTGGAATTGAATGAACCCCTACTAAGTCCCACCTCATACCTCCTGCCCTGCTATTTTACTGCCCAAGGTTTTCGCTACTGATCTGGTATTATAACTTAAATAGTTGTCCTTTTGAGACAACAGTGTAATTTAGTAGCATAATAAATAAATGGGACAGCTGTATCATTTGTACATTTAAATTACTTGATTTGATTGTAGCCGTATTAGTGCAATTGTGACAGAGAAAATTGAGTACTGTCCGTGATACTTTTTTTATTTGCACTAACATACAATTTTTCAGGACAAGCTTTCGGGGTATGTCCCCTTCTTCAAGGTCCAAGCAGTACTGATTCACAAATTTTTAAGCAGCATGTTAAAGAAAAAAAAAAAAAAAAGGGAAAACCACATTATGCACATTATGCTAAAGTTTTACGACCCCTCTGTGACTAGTATCCCCCCCTGCATTCTATAGCTCTCTCCTCTGTCTTATCTCACTAACTCTGCTGCTATCTTTATTACCATTGATTTGTATGTGTTTGGTTTTCGCTTTTTTTTTTTTTTTCTTTAGCATGCTGCTTAAAAATTTGTGAATCAGTACTGCTTGGACCTTGAAGAAGGGGACAAAGCCCGAAAGCTTGTCCTGAAAAATTGTATGTTAGTACATTTAAATTAAAACTTTAAACCATTCAGTTTGTGAAACTTACCTGCTGCAATAGTCCTGCTATTTCTCTCCCCCTGCCTTCTTCTCAAATCTGGAATACCTAGGACACTGGAACACGAACGCTTTCCCTTTAAGTTCGGTATAAGCATCAGCATGAAGGTGAAAGTCAAACCATTTGTCAGTGCGACTGCACACACGGTCATGCAATATATCAGGAAAGCACAGACCACGCATGAGTGCAAACAGCACCTTGGAGGATTGCCTTCTGTCAGGGTTTCACTACCTGGACAGGTGTCAAAACTGGCTCAAGCTGCTGTATTTATGTACTTATAAGAAAGAATGTTATAAAATTATTACGGTCATTTAAACAGTGTACTTTAAACATAATACCATTGCATTTTCTCCTAATTAGTAGTTAGTTAAACCATTATTTGTATTTTTTAAGTTAAATCTGTTGTTGTTTTGGTTGTTTTGTTATGCAGCTTGCCAACCAGGCTGCTTGCTTGCTTACTCCTATACTTGTAGTACTGGTGGTGGAAATAGTGGTGATACTGAGTCTGCTGCTAATATACATACAGACCCAGGAAAATGAAGGCCTACAATGGTCCTACGAGTCTCCTATACTCCCACCACCAAAATGTTTTTTCTTTTCACCCTCTGATGGCACCTACATCGTGGCAAGGAGATTTTGCTGCTAACATATGCAGTCCACCAAGATATTCATGTAATCCCCAGGCCACAGTGTTGGCAACATGGCACTTGTAAGTTGGCACTCTGGAAAGTCATCACCCACGACAAGGAAGGAAAGACTGTAATTGCATTGCCCTGAGTTAGAAATAGGTGAGTACCTGCTCAACTGCCCACTTACTCCCCCATCCATCATTGATTTCCATTCATTTATGTAACTCTTGTTTAATTTGCCAATTTAGTGAAAGTATCACTGGAATGAGTGGATGAGGATTCATCATGACAGACACATACAAGTCGAAGACTTCACAGGTACGTATTAACCATACACATCTTTTAGGATGTATGAATAACGGCAAACCTGTATGTAAGGGATGCACGATAGTGGTATTGGATACGAGTAATTTTCTATCTGTACCCATCGTCAATACCAAAGACCATTTAGGTGCATCCAGGTGCTGTTAGAGAGTGTGTTGCCGGCTTCACAGCTTATCAGGAAGCCAGGCCTCCCGGATTATTGATTGGCAGGGAAGCCGGCGCCAAGCTCCCTCACGGCACCTGGATGCAGGTAATGGTATTTGGTATTGACGAGTACAGATAAGAAATTACTCGTTTCCAATACCGGTATCCATACATAGAGGGAATCCATACATAGAGGGAATCTCAAGTGATGCATGTTCCTTTCAAACATAAAATCAAGACAGCTGTATAGAACACTTATACACTTTTCCAGATCATTATATGTTGTAGTCCAAAGTTTCAATAACAGAAATGGAAATAGTATTAGGCATCACGCCTAATACTATTTTCATTTCTGTTACTGCAACGTTAAACTACAACATATAATGATGCGGAAAAAGAAAGAATACTAAGGTCAGTGAGGCAGTATAATACCTAGCTAAATCTAAATGAAGTTGTTGGTGACAACTGGCAAGGATGTTCTTTTAACTGTTTAAGTTGATTACCATGTGTGATAGTATGTGTTTTTATTAAGCAACCACCAGATATGTAATAAAGTGTAAAATATCACATAATAATCAATATATAAGCACTAAAGTATGCTTTTATTTGGCAAAAATTATTTGCATATATTTATTTACACAAATAAAAGTAGAAAAAAAAACATGTATGTTAACACGTATACATATATACAACTATTAACAAAAAGGTGAGCTGAGCTGCCTTGGGTCCTGGGGGAGAGGAAGAATTAGCCCTCAGTCTTCCGAAGGAAAGGGTTCTCTGCTGCTCTAAGTACTAGCAGATGAGCTCCCAGGCAATGGAGCATTGTGCCTGGAAATTGCTTCCAGCAATGAGAGTCTCAAATGCTCCATTGCCTGGTTCTGCTGTTGGTTTACCTGGGCCAGCATAATTTCCATATGGTCAGTCTGTTGCCTGGCTGCAAGTTTAATGGTCCGGGTTAACCTCCTGATGTCCCGTGACATCCTTCTATTGTCACTTGCCAGTCTCCGAACTTCTGTGAGGACCCTCTGAAACACTGCATCATGGACAGTTGCTGGGCCAGGCAGTACAGCAGTAGGTGCAAGTGGCATCCGGGTAGGAGGAGGCAACAGCTGCGGCTGCTCCTGTAGAGACACACCAAGGGCAGCATCAGATGGTGGCAAGATGCGGGAAACATGGCCTGTGACCTCCTCCTCTGGCCATGGGGAGAAAGCAAGAGTCTGGGGAATCACAGGGGTCAGCTCTGGCTCATTCTGGAGCTCAATGCCCTCACAAATAAGGACAGGTGATCGAGGCGGGCTGCACTGCGCTCTATCCTCTGGCCGGTCTTGTTGATCTGAAATAGACGAGATAGCCAATGTTGATAATAGCATTAAAAGAAATGGATTTATAGAGATTAGAATATAAATATTTATTTTACTTTTTATTTTTTATTTTGACACTGTCCTTTAAAAAATAAATACATTTTGTGTCACTTTTATTCCTATTACAAGGAATGTAAACATCTCTTGTAATAGAAAAAAAACATGACAGGACCTCTTTAATGTGAGGTCTGGGGTCAAAAAGACCTCAGATCTCATATTTTCACTAAAATGCAATAAAAATTAATAAAAAAAGCAATGCCATATTTTTTCCCCCCCAAAAAAAGCCCCTTTAAGACTGGAGGGCGGAAGTGGCTGTCAGGGAAGAGGACCCGATTGGCTCCACCTCCGCCGATGGCTCTGGTAAGCGGCAGAGGCGACCGGAGCGCGGCGGGCTCTCCTGCCCCCGATAAAAGTGAACTTGCGGCAAATCCGCCGCAGAGACCACTTTTATCTGAAAGAGGACCGCCCGCTGAAGAAGATACCGGGTTATGGCAGCTATCTGCTGCCATAACAATGGTAGTCCTCTTCAAACAGCCGACGTACAACTGCGGCGGGCGGTCCTTAAGTGGTTAGGAGAACAGGTATGGTTTTTTTAGGTTAACAAACGTTTTAAAGAAAAATTTGTTTGTTCTTCTCTTCATTATATAGCAAATATTTTATTTTCGCTACTCTTTTCTAAGTTCCACCCTAGTTACTGGTGGCCGATTGTAGTGGAGGATACTAAGATCAGATGCATTTCCAAATATTGTAGTAATAGAATAAATAATTATAGGTTACACTACAAACAGTGGGGTCTATTTACTAAAGGCAAATCCACTTTCTATTACAAGTGCACTTGGAAGTGCAGTCGCTGTAGATCTGAGAGGGACATGCAAGGAAAAAAAAAAACAGAATGTTTGCTTGTACATGATTGGATGATAAAATCAGCAGAGCTTACCCTCATTTCAGGTTTTCTCCTCAGATTTACAGCGACTGCACTTCTGGGGAGGACATCCCCTCCGGCTGTTTGTAATAACAAACAAGCAGCTGCTGAGCCACATCAGTTGTCATTACAAGAAAGCCGACCATGCTCTAAAAAACGGTACCGGGGTGATGTCTGCCGCTGCAAGCATCACCTCAGTACAGCACTAGATTGGTAAGTTTGTCAATGATAACGATTATTACAAAAAAGTGACCACCAATAATCGGTCGACCCCTAGTTTGAGGTGTGTGTGTGTGTGTGTGTATGAACTTAAAAATGGATGGTTGTTAAATAGCTTTTTATGTGTTTTATAATGCCTGTTTGTAAAGTATGGATGATGATGGTGCCTTGTGTCCTGTTTCTTTATATTGGCAGCTTATGTACTCTACTTATGCTGAAGAGTAATGGGCCGCTGCTTCTTGACAGAAGCTGACGCTGGAGGGTCCGAGATATGGCTCAAGCTTTCTGTTAAAGATAAAATAAAAGACTTAAGGTAACTACTTCTGGACCAAGCCTATTTCTGACAGTTATTGTTTACAATTTAAAATCATTATTTTTTGCTAGAAAATTACTCAGAACCACAAACATATATATATATGTATGTATTTGTACAGCAGTCTTTCAAAAGCAATCTTTGGGGAAAAATTAACTGAATTCAAAATTAAAATTTACAGTAAATTTATTTAGCCCAATTTTTTGGGATATTGTGAAAGACGATGTTACTGCAAGTAAATAGATACTGAACATGTTACGGTTTAAAATTGTGGAATGGCGAGAAACTACGTTACTTAAGAATCACTATAGACCAGCATGGAATTTTTTTTTACGATTACCAGTTTAGAGTTACAGAGGAGATCTTTTGCTATAATTATTTCTCTCGCTGTGAGGATCGCGGCGATACCTCACAAGTGTGATTTGAACACCGTTTACATTTGCGGGTGCCACGTATGTGTTTTCTTTGGTCAGCGAGCATGCGGGGGGGCACATTCAAATTTTTTTTTTGTTCTTATTTGTTTATTATTTCCAGTTTTACTTTAAAAAAATCCCAATCCCCAAATCCCTCCTTTGCATGTACAAGTATTCAAAAAGCAAAAATCTGCATTTTTGAATACTGTGGATTTTTTCATATCGGCGCCATTGGCAGCCAAGTAAACAAGTACGTAACTTCCGAGTTACTACATTGGAGACTCGATTAAGGCAGATTCCGGCTTTGTTTGCGGACGTGCCGGCTGGTCGCTTCGGTCTCCTGGTGGGACAGTTTCTCAGCCACATCGGTTGTTATAACAAAGCCGACCACCAGATCTAAAAAGCGGTACCGGGGTGAAGGCTGCAGCTGCTTATCACCCCGGTACAACCACTTCCTAAAAGCGCTGAACAGATACGTCGTTTGGCGGGAAGTGTTATGCTACAGGACTTATTTGACCTTTAATTAATATTTATTTTTTCCTTGCACAGTGTGCTATTTATTGACTGAGAACAATCAGCTAATCTCTCAGCCAGAAAATGGATGGACGGCAGGATTGTCATCAGGCTTCGGCAGCACAGGAGAAGCCAGATGTCGTAAATCTGACTTCATAACAAAAAAGGATCCTAGCAAGTCCCAGGTAAGAGGACAAATCATTGCTAAACGATTTGTGCTTTGACTGCCCCCCCTCTTTTATTTCTCAATCCAATTCTTACATCAATTTCCTTGCATGTCCCCCTGCATATCACAATCCCCCTTCACATCATAGTTTACAGTTTACAGTATTGTTCTGAACCCCTGTTCACAATAGTATCTTAATCTTCTCCCCCTCCTTTACAGCACCTCCCCACAACTTTGTCCTCTGCCCTCCTTCACATCACAGCCCCCTGCATCTCTGGGTCCCTTCACATTACACAGCTCCCTGCATCTCTGGGCCCCTTCACATTACACAGCCCCCTGCATCTCTGGGCCCCTTCACATTACACAGCCCCCTGCATCTCTGGGCCCCTTCACATTACACAGCCCCCTGCATTTCTGGGCCCCTTCACATTACACAGCCCCCTGCATCTCTGGGCCCCTTCACATTACACAGCACCCCGCATCTCTGCCAGTTTCCCATCTTAACCTCCCAGCTCTGCCCCATCAGAATACAGCCTCCACAGCTTTGCCCCTTGCTACCTTATTTGGGCTCATAGAGCTGGAGACACAGCAGCACTGAATAGTGGGCAGGAGCGGGAGGTGCTAAAGTTAACCAGCAGGTGATTGGTTGCTAGGGCTGCCTAGCAACCAATCACCTGCTGGTTAATTTGGAAAGTTATCTTCAGAAGCTCCATTCTTGCCCAATATTCAGAGCTGCTGTGTCTCCCGCTGTGTCTCTGGCTCTGTGTGTCCTGCTTTCTGCTCCAATGTGATAGTGACAGCGGCGGAGGCAGGGAGACAGAACCGGCACCTAAATGGCTGGACTGTGGAGGTCCGGATGGCACAGTGTCTTGGTCTGCATTTAGCCCACAGTCCGCCATTTAGTGATGTCTGCTTTAAATGTTAAATACATGTTTGTTATTATGTTTGCGCTTGTGTTTATGTTAGGTACCCACCACTGCCAGAATATTGACGGCTGATCCCTCCACAGATAACGTTGCTCGATCTGAAAAACATGAATGTAAAGCAAAACGTAAGTCTCACATGCGTAGTCATAAAAAAAAAAAATAGTGAGCTGGAAACAACCATATAACTGCAATATATAATTATATATTTTATTTTACTCACCAGCTCTCTGATGCTCGGCTGGACCCTTGCTGCTGACTCCAGGGACATCCTCATCTGCAAGCAGGCCATCTCTCAGCTCTGCCTCCCACGATCTGAAGACCACAGCCTTTCCCCCAGTAGACTGGGCCAGGAGATGTTTCTCTATCTTTTTATTAACTGACGCCAGACAATCATAAAACCTGCAAATGAAAAAAAGATACAGTATCGTTAATACACGTTACAACAATATTATTTTTATTTTACATGTTACTTTTCTGTATGTGTCTGTGCCAAATAAATATTTGTGTTACGTCCAACTCAGTTTATTGACTAGACTACTATACTGTGTATTTTTCACATATATGTGGTATGTTCTAAGAGTGATATAATATTAGAATAATTACCTGTGCCTGACGCCAGTGGTGGCCCTGCGAACCTTGGAGACTGCATTCACTGAGTCCCGGACTCGTTCCCAGGCTGCTTTCTTCGCAGAGGTTGAGACATTTAGGCAGAAGAGTCTCACTTTGTCTCTGTTCACTGCAGCAACCAATGCAGAATTCTCCTCTGGGGTAAATATGGGCCCCCCTGATCTTCTCTGTCTCTTGGTTCACTGGTGCTGCTGCAGGTCGGCGTCAGCAATCTCTTCTGATGTAAGGGGGGACACATGCCTCCTTTTTTTGGCCATGTTCCCGCTCCAATCCACCTCCATGGGCTCGTTCTCTTCCATGCCTTGGCTCCACTCCATGCCTCCGTTCACCTCCACTCCTCCTCTCCCCTCCTTGCTTCCTCTTCCCACCTCTCCCCTCCATGCCTCCTCTTCTCTCCTCAACCCCCCACTCCTCCTCTCCCCTCCACTCCTTTCCCCTCCACGCCTCCTCTCCCCTCCATGCCCCTCCTCCCCTACACTCCTCCTCTCCCCTCCATGCCTCTCCTCCACTACACTCCTCCTCTCCCCTGAGTCTCCTCCTCCACCCCTCTGCTCCCCTCCACTCCTCCGCTCCCCTCCACTCCTCCGCTCCCCTCCACTCTCATTCACACCAACAACTCTCATACCAACATCAACATTCTCACTCACAAGACTCACACCTCCATTGTCACTCCCAGACATTCTAATTTCACCAAAAGCACCAAACCACACAAAAAAAAAACACAAATCCAACAATACCACTCTCTGCTCTGCTCTCTGCTCCTCCCTCACCACACCACTATACTCCCTCTCAAAATGGTGTACAGGGGCGGAGGCTATAGCCACATGTCAAAAACGAAAGTAAAAATCGAGATTTTGAATCGTTACGAATAAGCGCGATGTATCAGAAAAGTACAAATCCATTGGAAGCACGTTAAGCAGCGCCACAGCGTCATTGTCAGACATGTAAAATTACAAATCAACGAACAAAAAAAAGTTACGAATGTACGAATCCATTCCAAGCACGTTAGACAGCGCCATTGTGAGAGAGACACGTAAAATTACGAATCAACAAACAAAAAAAAAGTTACGAATGTACGAATCCATTCGAAGCACGTTAGGCAGCGCCATTATAAGAGAGAGGAAGATCATTTGGGAGTATGGGCCCCACCCCAAACTCACCGAGGAAGAGGAGGCAAGTGGACTATTGCGGTACATATGAAAGAGATATACATATAGAGTACAAATCACTGGTAAAAATTCACAAAATTTATTTATACAAAAATAGCAAAAGAACAACAAAACATATGAATTAAAAAGGTTCAGATGACATGATATTTTGACATGATATTTCAACATGTTTCGTGGGTTTACCGCTTCATCAATACAATACATCTGTGGATATAGATGAAGATACAATAATAAGTACCATATAAAGAATTTTTACAAGGTTATGGAATGGGGAGGATAAAATAACATAACAGGACTGCTTACCCGAGCCTCTGAGGGTGTACAGCAGCAAGGCAACCAGGCTGAGTCTCCCCCCGTGATTGGGAAGGGGATATAAGACACCAGCTAGCTTCTGAGTGAAACAGTATGAAGATGGGTAATTGGAAAGTGAGGTGGGATGAGTGAACAGCCTAAACAATTCACTCATCCCACCTCACTATGTGCTTTTACGTTTGGTTTTATGTTCACATTTTCACGGTTTGTGCCTCACATCCACTAGCATAATGCTCACATGTGGAGTTTATTGGTTCCTGGTTGCCCACTCTATTCTCTTCCCTCTCGCGTCCCTTCCTCCTCTTCCTATGGTTCCTATGGTTCTCCCACTCCTCGCTGGTTCTTTGGACTATCCTTTGTCCTCCTTTGTTCCTTATGCCCTCCTCCAAACCTTATCTCCTTTCCCTTCTTTCCCCTTATCCTTCTTTCACCCCCCTCACCTTCACTTTCTTTCCTCCCCTTATTATGGTGTGACCTTTCTACACATTTTTTCACCTTTGTTTAGGTGTGTTTTTTTTCACAATCACATCACTTTATGACTGGTACCTACCTGACAGTGATTATCTAATTACCCATCTTCATACTGTTTCAAATGATCCAAATGATCCAAATGAACTGATCTGGATGATGGTACATTTTACTGATTTATATCCTATTTATTTCTGTTTGGTGAGGCCACCAGCCATGTGCATTATCTTTTGTGGAAGTATTTATTGAATAAATGATAAAAAGAAATTATTCACAAGCAGTAGAGTAAGGCGCAATGTAAAAATGCACCAACTAGCAGCATAGGGTTCTATGGTGAGCGAAACCTTCCAAGGGTCATGGAGGAACACACAAGCATCACTACGCTTTCTACATTATAAGAGAGACACGGAAAATTATGAATCAACAAACAAAAAAAAAAGTTACAAAAGTAGGAGTTTTGTCCAGAATCAACGAAAAACAATGTACTCTACCGAAAGTACGAATTATAAATCAACTAAAAATAAGGCTTTCAGAAATACGACTCATTCCAATTCAATGAAAAATGTCGCATGCGAAAATACAAATTAGTCCGAACACGAAAATCCCATTTTTACGTAATTACGAATGATTACGAATCAACGGCACCAAAAAGAAATGAAACTAAACTAAACAAATTTTTTAGTCTTCACAAGATTCACAAGTCTAGTGAATATGTATGCCCCCAATTCTGCTCAGGTTACCTTTCTGGATAATGTCCTCAACATTGTACAAAGACTTCTTTTCAGGTTTGGTGATAACGGGAGGTGACTTTAATGTCTGTTTGGACCCTAGAGTGGACTCTTCTTCAGGCAAATCTGCTTTAACCTTGACTGCGAGGAAACATATTGCCAGGTCTTTGTGGGATTTACGCTGGTTGATTGTTGGAGAGTCCTACATGCTAATGACAAAGACTTTTCCAATTTCTCCTCTGTTTATAAGACATACCCCCGGATCGACCTGCTTCTGATGGACCAATACACACCAAACTGAGCATGTGCAGCCTGGCTCCATAGACTCTGTGTTATCAGGAAAATATCAGGGGACAGTGGAAGGAGGGGAGGATCAGAGAAGACAGCATCAAACAGCCTATTTACACAATGCGGAGGATTAACACCTTAGGTTCCACAGTGAGTATAACAAGCATGCTTTGCTGCATATACAGACTGATTTTACTGTACTTCACTTTAAGAGGAGATCCTCCGGCACATGTGTTCCCCATGTGTGCTCTGCTTCGGGTGCTAAACTACAATATCCATCCCAGATAGCCAATCGCTTTCGGGAATATTATAATTCCCTATATAACCACTCAAGGACAGAGCCTCATTTTGAGATTTGGTGTTTACAAGTTTAAAACAGGTTTTTTTTGCTAGAAAATTACTTAAAACCCTAAAACATTATATATTTTTTTTTTTTCTAACACCCTAGAGAATAAAATGGCGGTTGCAATACTTTCTGTCACACCGTATTTGCGCAGCAGTCTTACAAGCACACTTTTTTTGGAAAAAATACACTTTTTAAGTGAAAAAATAAGACATCAGTAAAGTTAGTCCAATTCTTTTTTATATTGTGAAAGATGATGTTACGCTGAGTAAATTGATACCCAAAATGTCACACTTCAAAATTTCCCCGGCTCGTGGAATGGCGACAAACTTTTACCCTTAAAAATCTCTATAGACGATGTTTAAAAAATTCTACAGGTTGCATGTTTTGAGTTACAGAGGAGGTCTAGGGCTGGAATTATTGCTCTCGCTCTAACGATCACGGTGATAACTCACATGGTGTGGTTTGAACACCATTTATATATGCGGGTTCTACTCACGTATGCACTCGCTTCTGCACGTGAGCTCAGCAGGACGGGGCGCGTTATATTTTTTTTTTTTTATTACTATTATTTATTTTACTTTTTATTCTTTATTTTTACACTGTGTGTCACTTTTATTCTTATTACAGGGAATGTAAACATCCCATCCATAGAAAAAAAAGCACGACAGGACCTCCTAAATATGAAATCTGGGGTCAAAAAGACCTCAGATCTGATGTTTACACTAAAATGCAATAAAAAATAAAATGTCATTTGAAAAAACTATTTAAAAAAATGTCCCTTGAAGAGCTATAGGCGGAAGTGACATTTTGACGTTGCTGCCGTAACAACGATATTCCACTTCAAAACAGCTGACGTATAACGACGGCGGGTGGTTGGCAAGTGGTTAATCTGAAGGCCTTGGAAGGTGCAGATTCCAAATCCAAACGTAGTATTTTAAGTGATGCATATTTGGAGGAGATTGACTACCCGTCACTTCCCCAAGAATTATTGTCAGACCTAGAAAGAGACATTTCTCCAGCAGAAATCCTCTCTACGATTAAAGCCATGGCATTTGGGAAGAGTCCTGGCCCGGGTTTTCTTGACAATATTTCCCACACTACTCAGACCTCCTCTTGCCCCACATGATGGCGTATTTTAATTCTTTGACGAAAGTGGGCTATATTCCCTCGGAGGCTCTGTGTGCGCATATAACTGTCATCCCAAAAGATTATCGCCCCATATCTCTGTTAAACCTCAATGTTAAAATCTTAGCAAAGATTTTGGCCAGCGACCTAAGGGAGCATTTGGGTGACCTGGTTCACCCTGACCAAGTTGGGTTTATCCCTAGCCAAGAGGGTAGAGGTAACTCAAAGAGGGCTATCTCACTTCTTCATTAGGTTACCTCTACGAAGACCCCTTGTCTTGTCCTCTCTTCCGATGCTGAAAACAGCTTTTGATCGGATAGATTGGACCTTCAAAGCCCAAATACTTCACAGGCTCGGTCTGGGGGACAAGATGCAGTCTTGGATCTTGGCATTGTATAATAATCCTACAGCTCAGGTGAGGGTGAACCAGGTCCTATCCTAACCATTTCAGATTTTGAATGGGACTTGATAGGGTTGTCCCTTGTCGCCTTTGTTTTTTGCTTTTGGCCATGGAAGCCTTTTTACGTTAGATCAGATTGAACACTAATGTGTCTGGGGTTAAGGTGGGCTCTATGGAACACAAACTGGACGCTTTTGCGGATGATGTATTTTCCTTCCTGAGCAACCCTCTATTTAACATTGCCCAACCTTCTGAATGAAATAGGGCACTTTTATGACCTTTCGAACTTTAAGGTTAATCTTGGGAAATCTGTCATTATGCCTAAATATTCCTGCGTTGGAGAGACAAGCATTAGAGAATTTGTTTCCCTATAAATGACAGGACTCCCGTCTTACCTATCAAGGTATTAAGTGGGGCGGCACAGTGGCGCAGTGGGTAGCACTCTCGCCTAGCAGTAAGAAGCGGTCGCTGGTTTGAATCCCGACCACGACACTACCTGCCTGGAGTTTGCATGTTCTCCCTGTGTCTGCGTGGGTTTCCTCCGGGTACTCCGGTTTCCTCCCACACTCCAAAGACATGCTGGTAGGTTAACTGGATCCTGTCTAAATTGTCCCTAGTATGTATGAATGTGAGTTAGGGACCTTAGATTGTAAGCTCCTTGAGGGTATAGGGACTGATGTGAATGTATAATATATATATGTAAAGCGCTGCGTAAATTGACGGCGCTATATAAGTACCTGAAATAAATAAATAAATAAATAAAGTTACTGTCAGGGCTGGGCTCAGCCCTTCCTTCTCTGAGCTGGCCGATCAGCTGTCGGCTAATTGCCAGCTCCTATCTCTCCACAGTGACTCACCTGTTGATGATATCCTGCTCATCAGTCCTACCTACTTAAGCCGTCCAGTCCAGATGATCTCTGCCTTTGTCTTGGTCACATCTCTAGAGACGCTCTCCTGTTTTCCCGTTAAAGACTTGCTTGGCTGACATTCCTTCTGGCTCCAGATCCTGCTTGCTGTTCTACTACGCTGTTCTCTGGCTCCCTGACGTTTTGGCTTGTCTGACTATCCGTTCCGGTTCCTGAAGTCTGGCTATATTTTGACTATGTTTACTCTGTTTACCTTTTTTTATTATTATTAAACAAGTGTGATTTAACTGTACTTCTGTCTCAGTCTGATTCATGGTTTCTGACAGTTACCACCAAACCCAAGAGGTCTCTATAAGACTAATTTTGTCCTGTGGTAGAAAGTGCAAACCACTTGGCTGAGTAGGGTAAACATTGTAAGAGGATGATCCTTTCTAAGTTCTTATATCTTTTTCAGATGGTCCCCATACAATTTCTTAAGGCCTTCTTCCTTAAAGCACATTGTGAATTTACTAGATTTGTTTGGCATGGGAAGCCTCCATGCCTATCGTATGACCTTATGCGTCATCTAAGCCAAGTCTAGGCCTCCCAGACCTTTTATTGTACTACCATGCCACGTCTTTACTGCGTATAGTCAGTTGGAACCTGCACATCCATGTGTCAGAAACCATGAAATCAGACCGAGACAGAAGTACAGTTAAATCACACTTGTTTAATAATAAAAGTAAAAAGAACAAATGTAGTCAAAACATAGCCAAAGTTCAGTAACCGGAATGGATAGTCAGCCAAGCCAGAAGTAGGAAACAAAGTAGTGGAACAGCAAGCAGGATGTGGAGCCAGAAGGGATGTCAGCAAAGCCAGTCTTTAAACAGGAATACAGGAGATAGTTTCTTGTGATGTGACCAAGGTGAAGGCAGAGCTCCTCTGGACTGGACAGCTTAAGTAGGCAGGACTGACGAGCAGGATATCATCAACAGGTGAGTCACTGTGGAGAGAAAGGAGCTGGCAATTAGCCGACAGCTGAGTGGCCAGCTCAGAGAAGGAAGGGCTGAGCCCAGCCCTGACACCATGAAAAGCTCTGGGTTCCTCTCGTAAAGACTATGGCTGACTGTAACTTAGCCCACGCCCCTTGACTTCACTGCGGCTCCAGGGGCTGTCTGACCGTCTCCATTGCGACCCTGACTACCTGGGATGGAATAAATAGGACATTTTCCCTGGTTTGGCTGCCCTCACTACTATCCCCACTAGGAGGATATTCTTGGTTTGGGAAGACTTGGCCTTTTTTAGGTCCTGGGGGGAGCTCAGGTAATTTGCTGCTTTCATTTTATGGGTTCCAACCTGAAGTCCCTAGCAGAACTCCATAGGGAATGGGGTATGTCACCCTGGGATAACTGGAAACGTATCAAGCTAAATAATTTTTTTAAAGCATTACGTGAGGGCTTGAGACCCAGCGACTCCTTGACCAGATTTAAGTCTATGTGCCTAGATAGAGATGACGCAACCCACTTATTCTACAAACTATACAAACTTTTATTAGAAAAGCATACTATCACGACCCCCTATTATATCAGGAAATGGAAGAGGGAACTAGGTAGAGAGCTATCTGAGGGTAGCATTGAGAAGATCACTAGCTGGCTCACACCTACTCCTGTGAACTTCAAAACTAGTGATGGGCTGAGCAACCGGTTCGGTTCGCACCAGAACTCCCGAACAGGGAAGAAGTTTGAACCTGAGAACTCAAATTCTATTAAAGTATATGGGATCCGAACATGAAAAATCAAAAGTCCCCATTTTGAAGGCTTATATGCAAGTTATTGGCCATAAAGGGGTATGGGGGCCTGGGTACTGCCCTGGGGGACATGTATCAATGCAATTTTTTTAAAAAGCATAGTTTTTAAAGGAGCAGTGATTTTAATGATGCTTAAAGTGAAACAATAAAACTGAAAAATTCCTTTAAATATAGTTCCTGGGGGGTCCCCTTAGTCTGCCTCCAGTCTTTATTTATTTTTGACACTTTTTTTGGTGAATGAGTAGGGTACATTGTAATCCATACGAGACCCAAAGGCCGTTTTTTTTTTTTCTTTTTTTTTATTGCCGGCAACAACTTGCAATAATCAATCTAAATGTCATTTTGTTTCTTTACAAATATGTTTTGCTGCAGCAGGTTTTATACATGGTACAGATGGGCCACTTTACAGGCAGACTAAGGGGACCCTCCAGGTACTATATATATATTTTTTTAAAAAGGTTTTTATTTGCCAAGAGTACATACATAGCATGAAATAGTGCAAACAGGGTACCTGCGACCTTAAGGACCGTATCCTATTGCATTCCCATACCATGTATATAAAGGATCCTTTTGCTGCTAAACACTTATGATATGTGGGGTTGTCCCTTCTTCCCATCTTATAAAGTCTGTGCGGGGTATGATACATTTGATGAAAGTATCTTAGTTGTATCAGTTTGTCCCTGGCAGAAATAACCGTGGGCATAAATGAGGTCAAATCTTCCTCCCATTGTGCCTCTGTACGTTTTGGCACAATAGTGGTCCATTTGTCTCTAATTTTCTTTTCCCTTGGGTGTTTTTTATCCATGAGTGCATTATAGTATGTAGATATCCATTTAGTGTGATCGGTGCAGCAAGTTTCTAGTTTAGTGTTTTCAAGAGGTACTGGCCATGTCCCGAACTGAGTGTATGCTGCATGCCTTAGCCTGGCGAACTGAAATGTCCAGGAATCCGGGACACCCAGCTCACCCTTCAGCTGCGCAAATGATTTTAATTCGCCATTGTCATACAATTGGTGCAAGTATGTAAGTCCGAATTTGGCCAATCTATATCCATCCTCTAGGTGGAAGAATTCCTTCAAACATGGGTTAAACCATAGTGGGACATTTGGTGACAAATGTAGAGGGCCGTCTGTTATATGTTTTATACAAATCCCCAGCACACATTTAGCCGATCTGAGCATTGCTGTACCTTCTGCCGTAGGGACCTCTCCTCTAAAGAAGAAGTTCAATAGTGTCTCGTAGGAGGTTACCATAGCTGCCTCAACCGCAATTGCAGCGTTGTTCATCTGTGGGAACATGCGCCAATGTATCTGCACTAGCTGTGATGCCAGGTAGTAGAGGCCGAGGTCAGGCACCGCCAAAACTCCTCTCCCCACTGGTAATTGCATGATGATCAGAGAAACCCTATCCACCTTGTCACCTCATAAAAAAGGAGTTCAACAGCGAGTCAATATATCTAAAAGTTTTCTTTGGAATGTATATCGTGGCATTAGAGAGCACATATAGAAATTTATGTAGGAAAATCATTTTAAACAAATTAGCTCTGCCTAGTAACGTAAGCAGGAGATCCTTCCATTTCTGTACTCTATCTCTAAAGGTTCTGATTATGGGCCAAAGGTTCACATCTGTGAATGAGTCCACTGGTAATTGGATATTAATTCCTAAATATTTAAATTGAGACCAGTATATAAGTGATTTCGCGCAAAACACCAAAAAGTA
Source organism: Aquarana catesbeiana (assembly GCF_042186555.1). Lineage (NCBI taxonomy): Eukaryota > Metazoa > Chordata > Amphibia > Anura > Ranidae > Aquarana > Aquarana catesbeiana. The sequence goes on from NC_133333.1 coordinate 87,548,252, forward strand.
ATTCAAAGTGCCAATAACCATTAATTCCTAAACATGACCTTGTTAAAACAATATATTAGTGCCAGTGAAGTTTATAGGTAAATGTAATCAACAAAGTGAATCCAAAAAAATAATAAAAAATTATTCAGTGGTGATTGTGGGAAAAAATAACGTGACATAAAAAATACTCAAAAATACTCAATATTCCACTAATGATAAATATAGGAAAAAGTTCAATATCCAAAATAAATCTTCAGTGTGCAAAACATCTTCAGTGCTCTTATAAAGAAAAGTCCATAGATGTTTGGTTTAGCAAAAAATAAGATGACCGTGCCAGGTCTGCATAAACCTATGCTCACATTGCCCTTACCTTCAGGGGCTTGAAACAAAGCCTTGTAGACAGTGCTGAGTGCTGGTGAAAAGGGATGTTCCGAATATTGCCAGATGATGTCACCTGGCTTTGGATGGATGGATGTCTGTGCTGGATCCTCAAGCACGGACATCCATCCATCCAAAGCCAGCTAACATCATCATCATCTTATTTTTTGCTAAACCAAACATCTATGGACTTTTCTTTATAAGAGCACTGAAGATGTTTTGCACACTGAAGATTTATTTTGGATATTGAACTTTTTCCTATATTTATCATTAATGGAATATTGAGTTTTTTATGTCACGTTATTTTTTCCCACAATCACCACTGAATTATATTTTATTTTCTTGGATTCACTTTGTTGATTATATTTACCTATAAACTTCACTGGCACTAATATATTGTTCTAACAAGGTCATGTTTAGGAATTAATGGTTATTGGCACTTTGAATTACTTTTTGGTGTTTTGCGCGAAATCACTTATATACTGATTTTAAAATTTTGTGGTGGTTTATGTGTACACTATAGATTTTGTAGCAACACAGTCAAGATTCTTTCAGTACACGGCAGCTCATGTGCCATTGGATAGTAGCGCAGAGGTCCACGCACAATTATTTAAATTGAGACGTCACAGCCAGAGGGCACTGAGCAGGGGACACGTACGTTTGGCTGTGGGTCTAGAGGAAACAACGTCGACTTGGACCAGTTGATTGTAAAGCCGTAGAAATCTCTGAATTCTTGGATTAAGGAGAATACAGCAGTTAGGAACGTTTCTGGATCTCCCAGATACAGGAGCATGTCGTCCGCATATAAGGACACTCGTTCCTCCAGACCCCCAACCAACGGCCCTTTGGTAAACAGGAGAGGAGACAGGGGACATCCCTGTCTCGTCCCTCTGCCGATCTTAATTGTGTTTGATATGAGCCCATTTACTCTAATGGTTGCTCGGGGATCTTTGTATAATAGTTTAACCCAGGCTACAAATTTGGGTCCAAAGCCCAGCTTAACAAGTAGGGAGAAGAGATAATCCCATTCAACCGAGTCAAATGCTTTTTTAGTATCTAGTGATGCTATCACTCTTTTGCCTGTATTAGTATGTGGAATTCGTAAATTTACATATAGTCTCCTGAGGTGCATTTGGGTACAGCGGCCTGGTATAAATCCTGTCTGATCGTAATTAATCAATTTAAGTGTTACCAATTGCAACCTATTGGCCAGAATTTTGGCCAATATTTTGACATCAGAGTTGATCAAGGATATCGGTCTATATGATTCACATTTTGTGGGTCTTTCCCTGGTTTGGGAATTACCACAATCAGAGTCTCTCGCATGGTTTCTGGGAGTATACCCTCCTTCTCTGCTTCTATAAAAATGTTTAATGTATACTTAACAGACCAATGTTAAGTATACATTAAACATTTGACATACCAGTATGCGTATCTACCATTAGGGTCTGTTTTGACCTGTATAATATGTGCTGTGACCTTTTTTGTAACCAGAATAGCAACCCCTCGCGAATACGTGGAATATTCAGCACGGATAATACTCATAATGTTGGCTTTTTTTAATGCCAAAACTTTAGACCCTTGTAGATGCATCTCCTGTAACAGAATAATATGGGGTTTATACCTCTTTATAAAATCAAATATAAGGGACCTCTTTACCTTTGAGTTCATACCACACACATTCCAGGACAGTACACTTATCTTACCCGCCATTTATATAGGAAGAATACCAATAAACGTTCCCTGGGCAATGGCCGACCAGTCTTTGGTCAGCACAGCTGTCCTGTGGGGATCAAAACAGAAAGAAGTAAAAGCACACAGCACTAGCCAATAAAACACAATAACCCTTCCCTTCCCTCCCCGCACACAACCTCAACATGTTGCGTGCCGTATCCCATAACTGTAATGCCCCGTACACACGGTCGGATTTTCCGACGGAAAATGTGTGATAGGACCTTGCTGTCGGAAATTCCAACCGTGTGTAGGCTCCATCACACATTTTCCATCGGATTTTCCGACACACAAAGTTTGAGAGCAGGATATAAAATTTTCTGACAACAAAATCCGAAAAATCGGAAATTCCGATCGTGTGTACACAAATCAGACGCACAAAGTGCCACGCATGCTCAGAATAAATAAAGAGATGAAAGCTATTGGCCACTGCCCCGTTCATAGTCCCGACGTACGTGTTTTACGTCACCGTGTTCAGAACGATCGGATTTTCCGACAACTTTGTGTGACCGTTTGTATGCAAGACAAGCTTGAGCCAACATCCGTCAGAAAAAATCCTAGGATTTTGTTGTCGGAATGTCCGAACAAAGTCCGACCATGTGTACGGGGCATTACTATAAACGACCTCAGGGGTCACAGGTCCTTAGTACCACACTAGTAGCTGCCCACTAATGTGCAAAGTCCCTTAAAGGAGCTAAGTAACGCTTGGTACTATAACCAATTCTTCCTTAAGGTACCCCCAGAAACAGGGGGTCCAGCAAAAGGATGCAGTTTAAAAAAAAGAACTGGAAAGGAGAAAAACCAGGGATAAAGAAAAATAAAAAATAAGTGAAAAAATGTAAGTCAGTCCACAAACGTAAGATTAGTCCATCTGGGAGCTGGAAAAAAAAAGATCTCAGCGCAGGTGTTCATTAGATTTGCAGGAGTCGTTTTCTAATCGGCTTACAAGTCGGCGTGGGACTTCACGCAAATTGAACGTAGTGTCAGGAAGTAAACAGAGAGCTACACCTCTAAGAAACCAGAGAGTGTATGAATGGCCTGTCTCACAGGTAGAAGGCAAAAAAAGGAAACAGTACATTCATCTACTGTATGTGCTGTAGGGCTATTGCGCCCCTAGCATCCAACCAACGTGATGCTTCCGGGGGGTGTTGAAAAAGAAAACTTTGCCCCTGTCCACCACTCTCAATTTTGCTGGATATAGCATACTGTATACCAGTTGTAAATCTTGCATCCTTTTCTTCACATGAACAAAACTGGCCCTTTGTTTCTGTGTGGCCGCCGAGAAATCAGGGTATATTGAAATGCGATTACCATTATACTGTAGGTCCCCCAGGGAGCGTGCCGCACGGAGGATGTTTTCACGATCTCTGTATTGCAGTATGCGTGCTATAATGGGGCGTGGGTATGCACCAGGTGGAGGAGGTTTAGATGGTATTCTATGAGCTCGTTCTATGACAAATAAAGGTGAAAATGTGGTATCCGCCATATTTTCCTTAAGCCAAAGTTCCAAGAAATCCTTGGGTTGTTTACCCTCTGCTTTCTCAGGGAACCCCACAAAAGGGACGTTATTTCTTCTTTGACGGTCCTCCATGTCTCCCAGTTTATCAGTGTGGGCAGTTATTTCTCTTTGCAAAGTTTGTGCGGTGCTTTCTAATGGGCGGATTACATCTTCCAGGTCACTGATTCTATGTTCAGCTTCTGTGGCCCTCTCTCTGATATTCTGTACATCTTGCTTTATAAATGACATTTCTGCCCGCATGCCATCTATGTGCACTGTTAGGGTAGTTTGGCACGTGTATATGGCCTCCATTATTTGTTTCAGGGAGGGGTCCCCTTCTCCTTTTGCCAGCGCAGCATCCCCCAGATCTGTGTGGGGCAGTCTGTCTAAGGTGAGGCCCCATCTCAGCCCTCTAGGTCTGCGGGGCAGTGGGCTTAGCCTTACTGGAGGTAGTGGGGGATTGAGTCGCTTTACTCTGCTGTGTGCTGCCTGGGCTCTGGTCCGTCTCCTCGTGGCGGCCGCCATCTTGGGATTTCCATGCAATGCGTGACAAACATTTCACAGCCGAATCCATGGATGCTGGCCCATATTTAACCATCTCCCACTGTGCTGCCTGCTCCAGGGTGTATTAGGGTGCCGATGTTGATCAGGATCCGTGTCTCTGACACTCAGGATGATCGTAGGAGAAATCGTCGCAAATCGCCGGAGCTCTCACTCAGTGCTGCTTACATGTCCGCCGCTTGCTCCGCCCCCTTCTGTTACTATATTTAAAGGAATTTGTATTGTTTCACTTGAAGCATCATTAAAATCACTGCTCCTTTAAAAATTTCTTTTTGTTTTACATTTTTTTTAAAATATTGTTTTAAAAGGAGCAGTGATGTAAATCAAGTTTAAAGTGAAACAATGAAAATGAAAAATGTATTTAATTAAAGTGCCTGGGGGTCTCCTTAATTTTCCTGTAAAGTGGCGCACCTGTACCGTGTATAGAACCTGCTGCAGCACAACTGACATTTGTAAAGAAAAAAAATGACATTTAAATTGATTTTTCCGGCTGCAAAAAAACAAAACATTTCCGGCAATAGAAAAATTAAACATAAAAACGAAAAAATCCAAACCAGGCCCCTTAGGTCTGGTATGGATTTTTGGGGGGAACTCCCACGCCAAAATTTAAAAAATGGCGTGAGGTCCTCCCCATAATCTATATTAGACCCTTATTTGAGCATGCAGCCTGGCAGGCCATGAAAGAGGAGGTAATAGCAAGGGGCCCCCCTAATGACCCATACCAGGCCACATGCCCTTAGCATGGGGGCATGCTTTGGGGCAAGAGGGGGCTCTGCCCCCCAGCCCCAGAGAACCTTGTCCCCATGTTGGGGACAACCCTGGGTAGTGGTTGTGGGGGTCTGCAGGCAGGTGGCTTATCAGAATCTAGAAGCCCCTTTAACAAGGGGGCCCCAGATCCCACCCCCTCATGTGAATGAGTATGGGGTAAAAAAAATTGTCAAAAATAAATAAAGACAATTCCTTTTTAAAAAAAAAACAATGTCCCCCGATGTAGATCCATCATCAATCATGACGCCCGCTGCACCACCGAAACTGGAAAAAAAAAACCTCCACCTGCAACAAAGGCTAACCGCCAAATGCTTGCTCCGCTGTGTGACAGTTCTTAACTAGGTATGGGGGGGCCACTTGGTGACGGCAATGTACCCCATACTTATTCACATGGGGTGGGGCGGGATCTGGGTGCCCCCATGTAAAAGGGGGCTTCCAGATTCCGATAAGCCCTCTGCCTGCAAGCCCAAACAACCACTGTCCAGGGTTGTCGGGAAGAGGCCTATGTCCCCATCAACATGGGGACAAGGTTCTTTGGGGTGGGGGAGGCAGAGCCCCCGTGCCCTAAAACACCCCCCCATGTTGAGGGCATGTGGCCTGGTATGGTTCAGGAGGAGGGCGCTCGCTCTTCCTCCCTTTTCTGGCCTGCCAGGCTGCATGCTCAGATAAGGGTCTAGTATGGATTTTGGGGGGACCCCACTCCGTTTTTATTTTTTATTTTGGCATTGGCATATTCGGCAATGGGTTCTTTTTTCATTCAGCTGTCAGAGGGGAATCCCACTGACAGCTGATGACTCATCCATTGTTAAGTTTGTGGCGGTCGGCTTCCTGACCCCACTCCTGAACAACCTAGTGACTGTGCGCTCGGCAGGCGACCATCCCGCCGAGCGCACAGAAAATTTGGGTGTTTGGCGGACACCCGAACGCGTGATGCTCGGGCCGAAACTTATGCTTTGCCTGAACCATTCGCCCATCCCTATCCAAAACTCAAGAATATTGTTATAAATTTTTGTCCAGTTGGTATAGGGTAGTCCTTTCTGTGCCTAATCTTTGCTGGAGAGGGTTCGAACAGAAAGGTACTTTCTTACACTTGTGGTGGGAATGCCCTGTCATCCAGCCTTTTTGGATTGAAGTCCATAACCTGCGGTTAAGGAGGTGAGGCATCAGGGAGCATTTATAAAACCCTACCGACTTCAAGGTGAAAAACCACCAGATTGCAGACGACCCTCTAGCCATGTTATTCCACAACACTTTGAAGTCGGTATGGTCTTATAAATGCTCCCTGATGCCTCACCTCCTTAATGCTGGTAAATGCCTTATCCCAATCAATTGGAAATCCCAATTGGTCCCCACCAGGGGCAGCCTGTCCAATAAGGGGCGCCCCCCCTGTCCATCGCCGCCTCCCCTATCCATGCATCCGGCCCCTTTCAGGACACCGGCGCATGGATTCCAATGAGGGGGAGGCTGTGTTTTTGAAGCACCAGTTAGAGCCAGATACTTACACAGTCCAGGCTTGATGCGGTTAAATAACATGACTGTCGGATGCCCTTAACCTGCCAGTGAAGTGTATGATTTATACAACCTACTGCAACCTGATTTATGATCTTGTTTTGAGTTGCATTTATGTGAGTGTATGCTGTTTGCATACTTTCTGATATATTTATGTGTGGAAAAATGCAGCATGCTGTACTTTTTTTAAACACTTATGAAAGCGCCGCAATGGTGTATACTAGGCTCATTGAAACACATTCATTTCTTTATCGTACATCACGGGACACAGAGCAGCCATAATAATGACTATGTGGGTTATACGCCATCTATAGGTGAATGCACACTGGAAGATAGTCAAATAGGAAGTCCTCCCCTATATAACCCCTCCTACACAGGAAGTACCTCAGTTTTTTTGCCAGTGTCTGTAAGGTGGTGGTCACTGATGTGATACATATGCTCTTGGAGCATACTTGGAGGTCTGGACGGTTCTATTGAGAATCATGGACTTCAATCGGATCGTTCGAAAAAGCTGTCAGCTAAAGTGGATGGTACCCGAGCCTCATTGGATAGGAGGGAAGAATCCTTGAGGTTTGCCTGTAATGCAACCTTATGCCCTGTACACACAGTCGGACATTGATCGGACATTCCGACAACAAAATCCATGGATATTTTCCGACGGATGTTGGCTCAAACTTTTCTTGCATACACACGGTCACACAAAGTTGTCGGAAAATCCGATCGTTCTGAACGCGGTGACGTAAAACCCGTACGTTGGGACTATAAATGGGGCAGTAGCCAATTTATTCTGAGCATGCGTGGCACTTTGTGCGTCGGATTTGTGTACACACGATCAGAATTTCCGACAATGGATTTTGTTGTCCGAAAATTTTATAGCAAGCTCTCAAACTTTGTGTGTCAGAAATTCCTATGGAAAATGTGTGATGGAGCCTACACACGGTCGGAATTTCCGACAACAAGGTCCTATCACACATTTTCCATCGGAAAATCCTATCGTGTGTACAGGGCATTACAGTGTGGCAGCCTGCGTAATGGAACCCTGTGCAGTGTTTGTTTTGACCAAGGTGCTTTCCTGCAGGGTGCTATACAGGTCCAGGGAAGTGGACCCCACACTAATGCCCCATACACATGGTCGGACATTGATCGGACATTCCGACAACAAAATCCATGGATTTTTTCTGACGGATGTTGGCTTAAACTTGTCTTACATACACACGGTCACACAAAGTTGTCGGAAAATCCGATCATTCTGAACGCGGTGACGTAAAACACGTACGACTGGACTATGAACGGGGCAGTAGCCAATAGCTTTCATCTCTTTATTTATTCTGAGCATGCATGGCACTTTGTGTGTCGGATTTGTGTACACACGATCGGAATTTCCGACAATGGATTTTGTTGTTGGAAAATTTAATAGCCTGCTCTCAAACTTTGTGTGTCGGAAAATCCGATGGAAAATGTGTGATTGAGCCCACACACGGTCGGAATTTCCGACAACAAGGTCCTATCACACATTTTCCGTCGGAAAATCCGACCATGTGTACGGGGCATTAGGGGGACCCAGTCCCTGAAGGTCTTTTATAGTAAAGCCGCTGTGATGGGTGAAGGTTGAACTCCTGTTATGCTCAGAGTCCTGCAACAGGAATGGTAAGTCTGCGTTATTTTGAAGTTACTCTTTAAAAAAAAAGAGAGAGAGATCTGACTGTCTGGCCTCTTGAGACATAACAGCAGCTAATAGATACTAATGACATGTGAGTACTTACTAGGGGAGAGCTGTGTGGTCAGACAAGTCATGATAATATACTGCATACTTACTGCTTAATACGGGGGGGCCTGTACAAGACGATAAACCCCTGTATGGGTAGCAGTGCACTTTAAAGTGTTGTGTCTCCAGAATACTGTGCATTTTGGCACAAAAGTAGTATGGGGTCTGGTGCAGTTGAACAGGTGCATACTTGCAAACTGGCAAAAGATTATGTTGCTAAAAGCTCACGCTTGCTAAAAGCTCATGTTTGCTAAAAGCTTATGTTTGCTAAAAGCTCATGTTTGCTAAAATCTCATGTTTGCATGAAAGCTCATGCTTGCTAAAAGCGTATGTTTGCTAAAAGCTCATACTTGCTAAAAACTTATGTTTGCTAAAAGCTCATGTTTGCTAAAAGCTCATACTTGCTAAAAAACTTATGTTTGCTAAAAGCTTATGTTTGCTAAAAGCTCATGTTTGCTAAAATCTCATGTTTACATGAAAGCTCATGCTCGCTAAAAGCTTATGTTTGCTAAAAGCTCATACTTGCTAAAAGCTTCTGTTTGCTAAAAGCTAATGCCTGCTAAAAGCTTATATTTGCTGAAAGGCAGAGTTGCATAAGACACATGTTTGCATAGATACATGTTGCATGTTTACTTATATACATGGTCACTGGATGCATAAACACGTGATGCATAGGCACATGATTGCTTACTTGCATAAACACATGTTGAATATATGATTACTAGCATAACAACGCATGTTTACATAACTTGAACTGCATACATGTGTGTTTTTTTGCATTAAATTGCGTAAATACGTGCTTATTACATTAAACTGTTTAGATATGTATTAATTTGCATTATACTGCATACATAAATGCATGAACAGCAAGAATACATGTATACCTACATGTTTGCATACCTGGGTACCTGCATACTTGCATACCTACGGGTTGTATAGCCATAGATCAACGTTGTCTAGGCCTGCATCCTTGTGGAACTGCGTATTAGTTTTTGTCTAATATAGACTATATTGACTTTATTATGTACCTGTTAGACTAGCTAAATGACTCCAGAAGGGTGAGGCAGGTACACCGCCCTCAGGTTCAGCGGTCTGGCCGTGTTCACGTCTTCTGTTGGACCAATGGCATCAGGGTTGTCTGAGCCACTGTGGCGCCTGATCTCGGATCAAGCCTGGTTAGTACTTGGATGGGAGACTGCCCAGGTTTCCCTCCTAAGTGAGGGAGGCATCTGAGGTTGCTGTGTTTGAGAGTATCTCAGACCATAAGATTTTAGAGCAGTCTCTGAGGTGGTTCGCTCCTTCTTAGTCGGGTCAGCTTGGAGGAGGACTGGACCCCATCAGCAGACAGCACGTAGGTGGTCCAGACACCATCTTCAGGCAGCATGAAGACTGGACACCATCAGCAGGCAGCATGGATTCAGGAACTGGATGAATAATGGTTGTGGCAGCAGTGGATAGTGGCAGAGTTGTATGAGTAAGAAAAAATTCCACACATAAATAAGTAGGACTTAAGTGTCCAAATAAAAGCAATCCATTTTTATTCCATGTATTAAATAAAAAGCCCCATATAAGGGACTAAGTTATACATATATTACATTAACCCTTCATAGTAATTACAGTTCACAATCCCCACGATGCCATGACGAAATTCCTGAGTTGCATTTGGTTGCTAGGGACAACAGCAAACTTGTTCCACCAGGCCCCACGTTGGGTGCCAAAATGTAGCGCCACCCTGGGTCTACTGGGAGCAAGGAGGTACCTCCAGAGACAACGGGCAAGCTTACATTCACCCCAGGGCTGAGTCCATGGCTATATTGGGAAGTTAGAACAGGATTTGGGCGGCAGTCACTTTATATATTTGCAATGCATTAATAAGGAACTTGAAAGAAGTAGTAGGAGAGAGGGTTAGGGGAGGTTTCAGATACCATTTGCAGATCACGTACAGACTCCTTAAATACAAAGGTAAAACAGCTTTCTCTTTAGCAGACCTTGACTACCTGGATAGGCCTCTCACACAGACCTAGCAGCCGGTAGAATTTCTGGACAAGCCTCTCTCACAGATTTAGCAGCCAGTAGAACTCCTGGATAAACCTCTCTCACAGACTTAGCAGCCAGGAGCTAGTGACCACGGTTTAGATTGTAGAATAGGATTCACCTTCACAGTGTCAGAACCTTTAAGCCATCCGGCAACACTGTAATGCCGCGTACACACGAGCAGACTTTTCGGCAGGACTGGTCCGACAGACCGAGTCTGACAGACAATTCGACCGTGTGTGGGCTTCATCGGACCTGCAGCGGACTTTTTCGGTGGAAAATCTGATGGACTTTAGATTTGGAACATGTTTTGCCGCATACACACGAGCGGACTTTTCGTCTGGACTGGTCCGACGGACCGAGTCCGGCGGACAATTCGACCGTGTCTGGGCTTCATCGGACCTGCAGCGGACTTTTTCGGTGCAAAATCTGATGGACTTTAGATTTGGAACATGTTTTGCCGCGTACACACGAGCGGACTTTTCGACTGGACTGGTCCGACGGACCGAGTCCGGCGGACAATTCGACCGTGTCTGGGCTTCATCGGACCTGCAGCTGACTTTTTCGGTCGAAAATCTGACGGACTTTAGATTCGGAACATGTTTCAAATCTATACGTCGGAACTCCGCCGGACCTCTGCCGGACCTAGTTCCTATTGAAAAGTCCGCTCGTCTGTATGCTAGTCCGACGGACGAAAACTGACGCTAGGGCAGTTATTGGCTACTGGCTATCAACTTCCTTATTTTAGTCCGGTCGTACGTCATCACATACGAATCCGTCGGACTTTGGTGCTGCTGGACCTAACCAATTGTCCCTTGGATCCTGTTCCCTCACAACTACTACGGTCACCCTCTTCTTCTATCCTGTGCTCCCTCACCCACATCTTCAATCTCTCCGTTTCTAGTGGCATTTTCCCCTCCCCTCTAAAACATACGCAGATCACTCCCATTCTTAAAAAGCCCTCACTGGACCCTACCGACCTGAACAACTTAAGACCCATCTCATTACTCCCATTCACCTCTAAACTTCAAGAACGCTTAGTCTACAACCGTCTTAGCTCCTATCTCAATGAAAATAACCTTCTTGACCCCTTACAGTCTGGCTTTCGCTCGCAGCACTCCACGGAAACTACCTTACTAAAACTCACTAACGATTTACTAACTGCTAAAAGCAACAGCCAGTACTCCAAAATCCTACTACTTGACCTCTCTGCGGCCTTTGATACTGTTGACCACCTGCTCCTTCTCAATAAACTACATTCCCTTGGCCTCCGAGATTCTGCTCTATCCTGGTTCTCTGGCTATTTATCACAGCGTTCCTTCAGTGTCAACTACAACTCTGTCTCCTCCTCTCCATTGTCCCTTTCTGTGGGGGTCCCCCAAGGCTCGGTCCTTGGACCCCTTCTCTTCTCTATCTACACCTCCTCCCTTGGTTACCTAATAACTGCCCACGGCTTCCAATACCACTTATACGCTGATGACACCCAAATCTATCTGTCTACTCCTCACCTCACTCCTTCGGTCTCCTCTCGCATTACTAACTTACTAACTGACATATCAGCATGGATGTCGCACCACTTCCTTAAACTAAATCTCTCTAAAACTGAGCTATTAATATTCTCCCCCGCCCGTGCCCCCCTCCATGACTTTTCCATCAAAATCAACAATGCAACCATCAGTCCCTCCCCTCACGCCAGGGTACTAGGTGTAATCCTAGACTCTGACTTCTCATTTCAGCCTCAAATCCAATCGTTGTCAAAAGTTTGTAGAATTCACCTCTGTAACATCTCTAAAATTCGCCCTTTTTTAACAAATGAAACCACCAAGCTCCTCATTCACTCCCTTGTTATCTCTCGCCTTGACTATTGCAACTTCCTTCTCATTGACCTACCGCTCCATAGGCTATCCCCCCTTCAGTCTATCATGAATGCTGCTGCCAGACTTATCCACCTTACCAACCGCTCAGTGTCTGCCAACTCTCTACTTCAATCCCTACACTGGCTCCCAATCACCCAGCGAATTAAATTCAAAATTCTAACCACAACATACAAAGCCATTCACAACTTTGCCCCAAGCTACATCACTAATCTTGTCTCCAAATATCACCCAAATCGACCTCTCCGCTCTTCTCAAGACCTCCTGCTTTCAAGCTCTCTCATCTCCTCCTCCCATGATCGTCTCCAGGATTTCTCCAGAGCCTCTCCCATCCTCTGGAACTCGCTACCTCCATCTATCCGGCTATCCCCTACTCTTGCTACCTTCAGGCAATCCCTGAAAACTCATCTCTTCAGGAAAGCCTATCACGTCTCCAACTAATCTACCACTTCCACCAGCTCATTCCCCACAGTTACAACCTTTTGTACCACCTGCCCCACCCTATTGGATTGTAAGCTCTTCTGAGCAGGGCCCTCTTAATCCTATTGTATTGTATTGTATTGTATTATAACTGTATTGTCTCCCTTATATTGTAAAGCGCTGCGTAAACTGTTGGTGCTATATAAATCCTGAATAATAATAATAATAATAATGGTGTGTAGGCAAGTTCGTTCGTTGGGAAAGTCCATTGGAAATCCGCTGAAAGTCCGTTGGATAGTCCGTCGGACCAGTTCGGTCGAAAAGTCCGCTCGTGTGTACGTGGCATTACAAATCTTTACGTCGGAACTCCGCCGGACCCAGTTCCTATCGAAAAGTCCGCTCGTCTGTATGCTAGTCCGACGGACGAAAACCGACGCTAGGGCAGCTATTGGCTACTGGCTATCAACTTCCTTATTTTAGTCCAGTCATACGTCATCACGTACGAATCCGTCGGACTTTGGTGTGATCATGTGTAGGCAAGTCCATTCATTGGAAAAGTCCAAAAGTCGGATAGTCCGTCGGACCAGTCCGGTCGAAAAGTCCGCTCGTGTGTATGCGGCATAAGAGTAGTTTAGATATAGGTGCGTCCTCCAAATGAGTTACCAGGCTCTCCTGAGAGACCGGCTTTCATCCTGGGTCTCTCCAGCAAGGGTTCTCCCATCCCTGGATCGACTTCTTCCACACAGGCAAGACAGCCTGAGGACCAACACAGGATTAGCAGGCCCCAGACAGGCTTCTGGGCCTACTTGCAGAGCTTGCAGCAACACATCCTCAGGCCAGGAGGCTACCGAGGTAATAGAACACACAAGAGCACAAGGCTCTGCCCAATGAATACCCCCTTCCCAGAATGTACAGCGGCCAGGAACCTCCTACTGGGCTGTTCTGGAAAAAGAATAATCATTAAATAGCTCAAACTAGTTGTAATTCTCATACTGGCCTGTGGTACCAGTGACACCTACTGGTAATAGTGAGAAATGCACAACTCAGTTATGTTTAGAGCAGGACCAAATAAGCCAGGGGTCCTCAAACTACGGCCCTCCAGTTGTTCAGGAACTACAATTCCCATCATGCCTAGTCATGTCTGTGAATGTCAGAGTTTTGCAATGCCTCATGGGACTTGTAGTTCTGCAACAGTTGGGGGGCCGTAGTTTGAAGATCCCTGAAATAAACTATACAATAAAATCTGAGCTGTTTACAGCTAAGCCAAAAACTACATTTACACTATAGCCCCAATTTTAGGAACAGGGGGCTACATGAAGGATGAAGCAGGGAACAATCACATGGACGGAAGGACCAACAGCCTTTAATGGGTTAAATGCAGAGGAAAAATGTATTAAATTAATGAAAGTAGGGTACTAGTATGCAGGAGGCAAGAAACATTCAGTAACAACTGTTATTGCTAAGGGTAACGAGGGAAAGGATTCTTGATCTTTAGAGGCAGATCTGAACTGATGTAAGTCAACTGAAACTGGGGATAGTATTTCTGGCCAACCTTGGAGCAGAGGCTGAACAATGTTTAGTTTACAGCTGCCTGGTCTGACTAGCACTGTGAAACATTTTTTGAAGGATATTGAGTGCATTTTATATACAACTATATTGATCAGACCAAAATGAGGGACAAATTAGGAGGTAAGAGGAACAGAAGGACATTGTTCCAAATCAGGGACAGTCTCTCAAAATCAGGGACAGTTGGGAGCTATGCTATTCCTGAGTATGGGCATACCACAGATGTGAGACTTTTTTGCAGCCTAGCTGCATAGAGGGGCCCAAAATCCAAAGAGCACCTTCAGGCTTTCAACGGTCATAAATTATGCATCTAATTTTCTGACTACCTGTCTTATGTTTACAGGCCCTGGAGTGCCAGGACAGTGAAAACACCCACAAAGTATCCGCATTTTGGAAAGCATACACCCAAAGATATTTTTAGGAGGCATGGTGAGTCTTTTGACTATTTCATCTTTCTTTCACAAGCTTTTGTAAAAAGAAAATGAAAATGTAAAATGTATTTTTTTTACAGAAAGTTGTCAATGAATAAGATATTTCTAACACACATTGTAGGTGCACACACACATTGTGTGCACCAAAACACATTCTGCCACTTCTCCCAAGTATGGGGATACCATATGTGTTAGACTTTTTTGGAGCCAGCTGCATAGCGGGGCCCAAAATGACACTGTAACTGGTGGTAGTGATCATGAACACTATTGCTGGCTTACACTGGTCTGATAGCACTAAGACGGTTGTGGCAATGGTCAGGAGAACTGTTGCAGGCAGCTCTGGTCTGGTGACATTGAGACTGGTGTGGCAGCGATCAGGAATACTGTTGCTGGCTTACACTGGCCTGGTGACACTGGGACTAGTGCAGTGGTTATCAGGAACACTGTTGCTGGCTTCACTAGTTTGGATCACTGGCTCTGGAGTGAAGACAATCAGGAATTCTGACTTACACTGATCTGGTGACACTGTAATAGGTCTGGCAGAGATCAGGAACTCTGTTGCTGGCTTACACTGGTCTGGTGGCACTGAGACTGATGTGTCGGTGATCAGGAAAACTGTTCATTATTGCACAGGTCTGGCTAGGGCTGCCACCTTTTCTTCAAGTCAAACCCGAACACTTTAGTGGTGCACAGCAATTTTTTTTATACATATATTTTGCTAATAAATACAATTTCTAATCATATGAAGTTAATAACAAGAGTCCCCCTTTACATCAGAGTCCACAGAGTTCCCCTTTTGCATCTGAACTTGCAGAGTTCCCTTTCACTGTAAGGGGGGACTCTGCAGACTCTGATATAAGGTAGAACTCTAACATAAGGGATGCTCTGGGAACCCTGATTTAAGTGGGAACACTGAGAACTCTGATGTACGGAGAGGACTCTGATGTAAGGGGAACTCTGATGTAAGGGGTGCTCTGAGAAGCCTGATTTACCTTAGTGTACTCACTCAGAGGCAGGAGAGAGAAGGGGGAGACTTCAGTCACAGACAGGGATGGATGGTGAGCTCACTCACCCCTTGGCAGTCAGCACCTCTCATCCAGATGTATCTGAGGCTGAGGGAGGAGCCTGATGATGGCGCCGGTCAGGAGCTGCTGCTGCTGAGCTCTGGAAAGCCCCCCACCCGTATGCAGATAGTAGGGTTAGAAGCCTGGCACCCCCCTCCCCGTTCCCCCCGGTTCATGAGAATCCCCCCAACGAAGGACGGCTTGCTGCACACCGGTCTAGTGGCACTGGAGAACAGCTGCGAGGGGTGGGCTGTGAGTGGCAGCGTCGAGCAGCGAGGCGGCGAGAGCTGGGAGCACTGCCAATCAGCTGGAATGCTGGATGCGGAAGTGAGAGAGAGATCAAGCGTGCAGCGAGACCCAGAGACCAGAGAAGGGGAAGAGTGAGAGAAACGCTGAGAGAGAGAGAGGAGGGGAAAAAAAAAAGAGAGGACTCTGATGTAAGGGGAACACTGCGGCCTCTGGTGTAAAGGGGAACTCTGATGTAAGCGGTGCTCTGAGAAGCCTGATTTACCTTAGTGTACTCAGTTGGAGGCAGGAGAAAGAAGGGGGGGAGACTTCAGTCACAGACAGAGATGAATGGTGAGCTCACTCACCCCTTGGCAGTCAGCACCTCTCATCCAGATGTATCTGAGGCTGCTGGACTTCAAATTTCTGGCCCCCACTTTCCTTTTCTGAGGCACAACCCTGGAGATTGGAGTGTGGGCAGACACAGAGGGGTGGGGGCGGGAGGAAGAGGTGCAGATTGAGCCCTCTCTCCTCTCCCGTCTGTGTGTGTTTTTGGTAGGGGGAATTGTTAGTGCTGGCTTTGGGCAGCATGAAAGAGAGGGTAACAGACACTCTCAGCTTGGACAACTGCAGCCAGCAACCCTGCTGGGAAGCCATAGTCCAGTCTGAATAATGTGTCCGGGTTTCAGATGCATGATTCCAAACCCGAACTGTCTGGGTGAATCCCGGACAGGTGGCAACCTTAGGTCTGGCCAAACTGGCACTGGTGTGGAGGCAATCAGAAACACTGTTGCTGGCTTACACTGTTCTGGTGACACTGGGACTGGTGTGGTGGTAACCAGGAACAATCTGCTCTAGTGTGTGTAAAAAAAAAAAAAAGGGATCACAGAAGAGTATTTCTTACAATGCCGACTGCCGATCACACTGTTTTCTCTTATTAGCTGGTAGGCACTAGGGTCATTGAAATACCTTCATTTTTCTTGCATATTTGTACTGAGTTTAAAAATGCATTCCACTACATCCGGTGTAAATGAGCATTTACGTGTGTTTGTGGTGTTATCGTATGTTTACATACTAAAAATGCTGCATGCTGTACTTTTTTTAAATGCACATGAAATCACTGCATTGGTGTAAATGAGGTTCATTGTGATACATATATTTTTCTTGTATATACCGTTATACTGTTTAAAAACACATTGGCTGCATCTGGTGTAAATGAGCCCTTATTTGATTTTTTTTTTTGTTTTTTACTGAGTTGCATTCAGATGTGTTTGCTGTGCGTTCACGTTTGTTCTGGTATGTTTATGTGCAAAAAATGCTGCGTGCTGTACTTTTTTAATGCACACGAAAGTTGTTGTAAACTCTTACCTACTGTATACCCTGTGAAGTGACTGCCCTCAGGTTATACACAGAGATGAAACAAATCCTCCTACATAAGTTGTACCTGTTTATCTGCATCCTTCTCTTTTCTACATCTGTTCAAAGTCCAGTATTTATAAAGATTGCCTAAGCTGTCAGTAAACAGGTGACTGAGAGCTGAAAGTAGCTCTGAGAACTAATTGGAGGGAAGGGATCCCCCACCCCTTCACACACCCCCAGGAACTGAGCTGAGGTTGTCAATCACAGGCTGTGTGCTGGAGATCCCTTCCCATTACCTTTTTTCTCTTGGTGTCAAGAAAACTTGTTAGAAGGGTCTCATGCTGATAGCGGAGGAAAAAAGTAGCAGACAGAAATTACACTACAGCTGGCCATACATTATACAATTTTCTTATTAAATTTCTTTTAGATTTACCTTTAACAATGTAGTGCAAGGCCCTGCCTGATTGCATACAAATTGAAAGTGTTATGGTTCGACCTCATATTATATGGTTTTGGTAAAGCTAAAGGAAAATTGTACAAGAAAATTGTATACTGTATGGCAAGCCTTAGAACTCTTAATTGAGACAAATACACACTATGGGGGGATATTCTTTGTTCATATTTCATGTCTGAGGTTTACAACCACTTGAAAGCACTGCATTGCTGTAAACTGAAGTACATTAAATTTTCCTTTCATATGTGTTTGTATTGTGCTTTACCGCTTCCCGACCACCTCCTGTACATATATGGCGGCAGGATGGCTCCTCTGAGCGAATTGCCGTATGCGGCTCCCTTAAGAGCCATAGCAGGGGCGCACACGCCTGCTGCACGGCAGGGGACCCGATGCGTGTGGTCAGTGGGCGTGATCGCCGACGACCACCCGCGGTCGCGGGCACGAGGACCAGTATGTAGATTTGTGTGTGTAAACACACAAATCCCGGTTCTGTCAGGGGAGGAGAGACAGTACTAAGTAGGAACAATGGTCTGGCTCCTCCTCTAGTCAGTCCTATCCCCTCACAGTTAGAAACACACCTCACCAAAAGACGAGGGAGGAGCCTGATGATGGCGCCGGTCAGGAGCTGCTGCTGAGCTCTGGAAAGCCCCCCACCCGTATGAGGATAAAAAGCCCGGCACCCCCCTCCCCGTTCCCCCCGGTTCCTGATAATCCCCCCACAAAGGACGGCTTGGTACACACCGGTCTCGTGGCATTGGAGAACAGCTGTGAGTGGCAGCGTCGAGCAGCGAGGCGGCGAGAGCTGGGAGCACCGCCAATCAGCTGGAATGCTGGATGCGGAAGTGAGAGAGAGATCGAGCGTGCAGCGAGACCTGGAGACCAGAGAAGGGGAAGAGTGATAGAGAAGCTGAGAGAGAGGAGAGGAAAAAAGAACGCCACTCACAGAGACAGCAACAGAGGAGCGACAGTCTCTAGCTTAAACCAGAGGGGCTGTTCATCAGCCCTGGAAAGGGGGGGAACCCCCAATCTCACCCCAGCCAGCGGCTCCCAGCCCAGGTCCTGAGCCTAGCACCTCTTCAATTACAGAGAGGAGGCAGCAGATGGTCCACCAGAAGGAACAGTTCAAGTGGGACAGAGATCCCTGAATTTGGCACCAGCAAGACTGCAGCTGCAGAGGGGGTGAGTCAACTTTGTTATTATAAAGTTACCGTTGGACTGTAATCTACCCCTGAAGATATACCGGGTCCCTGATAATGAGCAATCTGTGAGAGAGACTGGCTTAGAGAAGAGACTGTATGAGACTGTGAGAGGGGGCTTACTTATTTGCCTATTTACTTACGAAGTACCACTCTTGGCTGACCCCCTTCCCACATCCTCTACATACCACTAAATACCTCTACATACCTCTATATACCTCCTACATATGAGAAGGGGGCCACGGGATCGGTTGGACTGTAAGACCTGGCAAAAAGTCAGGAGTTAGGCCGCAGTAAAATTACAATTGTCTCCTATTATTCTTTTTGGAAATGTAAACTGTTGGAACTGTAAAAGCACCCCTAAAAGAAATACCCTCAAAGACATACCCGGGCAACCCCAAGAAACAGCCTGTGAGAGAGGCTGACTGGAAGGGGTGTTTTTGTTGAAACCAAAATATACATCTAAGGTTAGGCCCGGTTACAAGCAAGATACAATCTGTGAGAGAGATTGACTAGAAGGAGAGACCCCGAGAGGTGTGAAGGGGGCTAGGGAGGCTTGGGAATTGCAGAATACCTCAAACACCTCATACATAAAACAGTACTATGAGGGGTAAGCCAACGAGAGGGGCGGGGGAGAACTCCCCCAAAGTAAATGGAAGCCCAGGAACAATTAAGAAGTACATGACACAAGAAGCTTGCAAGGAAAGTCCGAGCAAACAAGCGGGGGCTGCTAAAATTGGACATAGCAGACTATCTGCTGGAGTAGACAGCTCAATGATAATAAATGAAGAGCAAGAGAACGACACAGAATTAAGAGCAAAAAGCCAACTCTCAAATAAAGGCGAAATGGCATAAATGTTCTCCAGACTGGAACTATCCTTAAAAGGGGGAAATGGCAACCTTACATGGAGACCTGTATCAGATCCCAAAAAGAGTGGAAGAACAGAGGAAAAACTGGATAAACAAGAGGCAGAAATTAAAGAACTTAAGGAACAGAAGGAGGGGTTGCAGCGAGAGCAGAGACATGTGGAGACATATGAGGTATAAAATACAAGATCAGGAAAATCACAACCGAAGGAAAAACTTAAGAATTCGGGGGCCTACCTGAAACACAGGGAGAAATCTTACAAGACAAAATGAACAAAGTATTTGGTCCATTGTTGGGAATATCAATGACAGAAAAAAATTATGTTTGAAAGAGTACCGTACGCAGAATATGAAAATCAGCGGACATGGCAGGAGAAGTCCCAAGAGACGTGATTGTGAGATTCCATAATTACAAAGATAAAGAACAGATATGGGAAGTCCTTAAAACTAATAACCCGTAAAACATGAAGAAACAGCACTACAGGTCTTTCCAGATCTGGCATCAGAAACATTAGTGAGGAGAAGAGTATTAAAACCCTTACTAGAACAAATGAAGAATCACGGGATACAGTATTCATGGGGCTTTCCGGCCTGTTTAATAGGGCGTAAGGATGGTCGTTCAGCAACTTTAAGGTTTTCAGAAGAAACGGATACATTCTGTAAAAGACTGGATATGCCAATTATAAAGATCCCCGGTTGGTGGGAGGAAACTGAGAGAACATTAGATAGTGAGGTAGAGCAACAGTGGTACCCAGTCATAACAAAGAAGAAGAAAACATAGAATGAAAAGAACAAAGAGGAACCCCCTACTGGTGGGATTTTACCGGCACTACCACATAAACAAACAATATTTGAAAAATATCAAGTATTTATTGGAAAACACATATAGAATATTGCACATAAACGTGGATGTATGAATACAAAAGATGCAAAGAAAAGATGTAGCGTCCTGAACCCAACACGTTTCAGAGATGAATGCTGTCTCCTTCATCAGGGATTTTCACAGGAAATATAATATCTATAGAATTCACACGCAAAATGATCAGTGATATTTAAACATTAACAAGTATCGCCAAATAGACACATACACAATGCTGAAAGTATTCAAGACACTTCCTGGTCACTTGCATATATATCAGAACATCCACATTGATTAAAAAACAAAAAAATGACACTGTCGCATACAGTCCTCCGAACACCACGTCCATATGGTTTATTGCTTCAATTTAAAATTGATAAGGATGGAAAAAAGGTACCGAGTGTTGTAAGGGGATACGATCCCCAATAACACCAAATTCAGCTGAAATCTGGAAACCCAGATACAGCCGAAAAATACCATGTGTACTGAGGCCCAAAAGCGGAAAATCTGGAAGGAAGAGCACAAACAGACACATAAAGATAAAGTAAGATCTATTCTGAAGGAGGCAGTAATGGGGTAAAGGGACAAAGGAATATTACACTTATATCCCTAATAACTGAACCCCACAAAAGATAACATACCTATATGGAGCAATGACATCAATTGCAGGCAGAGGGGCCAGGTGGGAGCGTGGAAGGCATAGACCAATTCAGTAAGATAGTCACTGGTGGGAATCAATATTACCAACAGGTTGGTAACCTGAAAAAACAGAAAAAAAGGAGAGATATATAGAATCTATATTAGAGAGATACATACATCTCCATTCAAACATGCGTAATGTTTGTAAGTCAGATGCCAAAAAGGCATTAAATCGCAGTGTTGTCCCAGTGGCCTACTCACAGTGAATTTGGTCCATCGGCAGCTTCTCCCAGGACGTCCAACGATAGCCCTATCCACCTGCAAATGAGGTGGAGGCTTAAATAGCCCCACAGCCACCACGGCCCCTGTTCTGAATGTGAATCAGCTGTGTGTAGCTGGCTTTCTTCCCGATTATCAAATGGGGCCCCCCTTGGCAGTGGACATGCCGCACCTCCCCAAGGCGCACGCGCCACAAAATCCATATGGCGCATGCACAATGATGTCACGTGCACACGCTGCGGAGGGACATGACGCGTCAACGTCCAGCCGGCACGGCAGCGCAACCCAGGACAACAGAGGTCATCCTAGGTGCAAATAGGAATGGAGCCAGGCAGATGGTAAAGCACATAGCTCCTCCCCAAAGAGTCTCCAAAGGGGAGACTCTTAGCTGTGGCGGGTGCACGTGATAAGCTGGCATACATAATGTATATATGACTTACAAACATTACGCATGTTTGAATGGAGATGTAGGTATCTCTCTAATATAGATTCTATATAACTCTCCTTATTTTCGTGTTACCCACCTGTTGGTAATATTGAATCCCACCAGTAACTATCTTACTGAATTGGTCTATGCCTTCCACACTCGCAACTGGCCCCTCTGCCTGAAATTGATGTCACTGCTCCATATAGGTATGTTATCTTTTGAGGGGTTCAGTCATTGGGGTTATAAGTGTAATATTCCTTTGTCCCTTTACCCCATTAGCCCCTCCTTCAGAATAGATCTTACTTTATGTTTATGTGTCTGTTTGTGCTCTTCCTTACAGATTTTCTGCTTTTGGGGCCTCAGTACACATGGTATTTTTCGGCTGTATCTGGGTCTCCAGATTCCAGCTGAGTTTGGTGTGATTGGGGGATCGTATCCCCTTACAACACTCGGTACCTTTTTTCCATCCTTATCAATTTTAAATTGAAGCAATAAACCATCGTGGACGTGGTGTTTAGGGGACTGTACGCAACAGTGTCATTCCTTTGTTTTTTAATCAATGTGGATGTTCTGCTATATATGCAAATGACCAGGATGTAAGTCTTGAATACTTTCAGCATTGTGTATGTGTCTATTTTGGCGATACTTGTTAATGTTTAAATAGAAGAAGACAGACTAAGCGCCCTGGAAGGACTTATAACAGAAGAAGAGATAAGCCGGATCTTAAAAGAAACAGCCTCAGGGAAAAGTCCTGGCCCAGATGGGCTCACGACATTTTACTATAAGAAGTTTAAGAAAATATTAATCCCCAGTCTATGGACCTACATGAACAGGATAGGAACAAGATGGGAGATGAGAAGGTATGCCCTAGCGGCTGTCATTACCATCATTCCAAAGGAAGGGAAAGACGCGACCCTATGTTCAAGTTACAGACCTATCCCACTGCTAAACGCAGATACAAAACTATTCACTAAAGTATTAGCTAGTAGGATGAAAGTGGTAATGAACGACCTGGTACATGCGGACCAGGTCGGATTCATCCCAGGAAGGGAAGGGAGAGATAACGGGGTTAGAACACTGTTACTGGTGAAGGAATCAAAAAAAGTAGGTCCCCAGGACTACTTCTCTCAATAGACACAGAGAAAGAGTTTGATAGGGTAGACTGGGGAATCATGATGAAGACATTAGTGGTGATGGGAGTAGGCCCAAAGAAGACCAACTAGATTGAAGCACTGTATAATTATCCAACAGCTAGGGTAAAGGTTAATGGGACAGAATCTATGCCTTTCGAGATGCATAATGGAACAAGACAGGGCTGTCCCTTCTATTGTTTGTTCTGTCATTGGAACCACTTTTGGCAGGGATCAGACAGAGCACACATATAGAGGGGATTACGATAGGGGGCGAAAAGCATAAATTAGCGGCATGCGCCAATGATATATTGCTCTACATCACTAAA
This sequence comes from Aquarana catesbeiana, assembly GCF_042186555.1. Taxonomy (NCBI): domain Eukaryota; kingdom Metazoa; phylum Chordata; class Amphibia; order Anura; family Ranidae; genus Aquarana; species Aquarana catesbeiana. The sequence continues at coordinate 87,571,594 of NC_133333.1, forward strand.
CCTAGAGTAACTGCCCAATCTAATGAAGCTGCTAAAAGCCTATGGAGAGATATCAAACTTTAAGATGAACCCCGCTAAATCAGAGATTCTTAATATCAATGTTAGGAAACAGGACGAACAGATATTCCAACAAGAGTTCCCATTTATATGGCGATAAAAGGAACTAAAATATTTAGGAGTAAAAATAACACCATCTGAAAAGACAATATATCAAGCTAATTTTATTCCGCTTCTGAATGAAACAAAAACGAAATTATTAAAACTGCAACAGGACACATATATAAATATTGGCAATTTGGGATTTGATGCACACAAAGGAAAAATGGGAATTTAATTTGCCTCTGATACCATTAAAAGAAACAAATTTTTTTCCACTGGGGAAGGGAAGATTGTTTGGGGAATGGATCAAAAAAGAAGACGCACAATTAAAAGACATCACGGTGAAAGGTAAAATACACATGTTACAGGATTTAAAATATAACAAAGACCTAATAGTAATTGATGAATGGCGGTACTCCCAGCTAAAACACTTTGTTACATCACTGCCCCAACCAGTAAGATCTGAGGAGGACCTACGGCCATTTGAGCGGCTATGTATGGCAGCAGGAACAAAGAGGGGGATCTCAAAGATCTATAAAGTGCTTGTGGGATTGAAGGGGCTGGAAATATCGCCATTCATAATAAAGTGGGAAGAAGAATTAGGTAAGGGAGAGAAAGACCAAGATTTGGGGAAGTTTTTTAAGATTACACATACCATGGCAATTGATAGCAACACTATAGAAATGAACTACAAATGCTTAGCGCGTTGGTATATAACACTTGATGAGGCACATAAATGTCAGAAGGAGGTCTCACGATTATGTTGGCGGGGAAGTGGGAACGATGGCCCACATATGGTGGAAGTGTCCAAAAATAAAAACTACTGGAGAGAGGTGTTGCAGGTAATCAAGGAGATATAGAGATACCAGAGGAACCGTGGAGGTGTCTGTTTCATGGGGTGAGAACGCCAATTAAACAATACATGAGAAAATTGGCTCCCCATCTAATGAACGCAGCCAAAAGTCTAATACTGCGACAATGGCAGGAGATAGAAAGCCCTACGATGGGGAGTTGGTGTAAGAAATTGGATGAGACTTATAATATGGAATATCTGGTTCTGTGGGGAGGGAGGAATGGACAGACTGGAAAGTAAGTGGAAGGTTTGGAGAGAGTTTAAGCAGACAAGGAGATATGTAGAACTAAAGAAGGGAGTAGATGAAGGGGAGAGGGTGGGAGTCACGGCAGAAATCAAGTAATAAAAAAAAAGAGAGGGGAAAGTGGGAAGGGGGGGGGGGGGGATAATAATGGCAAATGGTGTCAGTGTTTGATAAGTGTTTTGTTTTATTGCTTGGATATACATTTGTTATAAAGAAAATTAATAAAGAAATTAAAAAAAAAAAAAAAAGAAACACACCTAGGGAACACACTTAACCCCTTGATCGCCCCCTAGTGTTAACCCCTTCCCTGCCAGTGACATTTATACAGCAATCAGTAGCTATTTTTAGCTCTGATCGCTGTATAAACGATAATGGTCCCAAAAAAGGGTCAAAAGTATCCGATCTGTCCGCCACAATGTCGGAGTCCCAATAAAAATCTCTGATCTCCGCCATTACTAGTAAAAAAAAATAAAAATGCCATAAATCTATCCCCTATTTTGTAGACGCTATAACTTTTGCGTAAACCAATTAATACACGCTTATTGCGATTTTTTTTTAACCAAAAATATGTAGAAGAATATATATTGGCCTAAACTGATGAAGACATTTGTTTTTGTTTTTTTAATTTGGGATATTTATTATAGCAAAAAATGTTGTGTTTTTTTTTCAAAATTGGCGATCTTCTTTTGTTTATGGCATAAAAAATAAAAACTGCAGAGGTGATCAAATACCACCAAAAGAAAGCTCTATTTGTGGGAAAAAAGGAGGTAAATTTTGTTTGGGTACAATGTTGCAATTGTCAGTTAAAGCGACGCAGTGCTGCATCGCAAAAAATGGCCTGATCAGGAAGGGGGTAAATTCTTACGGTGCTGAAGTGGTTAAAAACGCATTTCACTGCACCTGGTGACTGTGAACAAGCCCTTAGGCTGACCATACACTATACAATCTGATTGTACAATCTCCATTAGATCTACCATCAACTATTTAGTGCAAGAGCTTGCCTGATTGGATAGGAATTAAATGGATTGTTTAGGTTTGTCCTCATAACTCTAAATTAAATGGTACAATCAGATTGTATGGCCAGTCTTATGGTGGGTATAGACACTCTGATAAATGATCAATTTATTTTCTGATAGGAATAATCAATATATAGTTATTAGCCCATTCAATCAATATGCCACACAAGTGGATTTTGATCAATAGTTAAGGCTAGGTTAATACTTTATGTGTAGGACAGACTGTGCGTGGATTTCCGTGCAGAGTGAAGGGCAGTTTATTCATTTAGATGGGCTGCCCTACGCACAAGAAATGAGCAAAATAAGTCCCTGACTCTTTTGAAAAAAAAAATCACACCACACTGAACAACATGGTGCTCCAGCACGATGCTTTTTGGCACGTAAAAATGTGCGTGTTAGCAGATGCGAAGGGGTGCCACTGACAATTAACGGCAATGCCGCACCTCTGCTAAAAGGCAGCGTGTTTCTGTGCATGCCAGGAAATCGCATGATTTTACATGTGTTCTGGACATACACATAGTGTATAAAATAGCATCCAACTTACGATCCTTAATTTATCAATTGTGTCTCTATTTTCACCATGTAATCTCATAATCTCCTCAATCGAAATATGATCGTATTTATGAACTAAGTATCTCAGTGCTGTTGATTGATGCAAAATGATTGATAATATTCCACCCTGGCTGATTGACTCAGTTTAATTCAATTTGATCAAAACTGAGTATAAATCAATTGGAAGGGAGTTATGGCTATTCAACTGTTTGCAGATCCGATCATTTTGAATGAATCGCACATCGATTGGATAAAAATAAAATCGAAGTGTGTATGGCAACCAGTAGGCGGACGGACCATAGACTGTACAATCTGTTTGTACAATCAACTGCAGATCTACCATCAACTATATAGTGCAAAAGTCTGACAACTCTAAATGAAATTGCACAGATTGTATAGTGTATGGCCAGCCTTATGGTAGCTATAGATCCTTGGTAAATTATCGATTTATTTTCCGATCAATTCCTTCCCATTGGAATAATCACTCTATAGCTGACAGCCCATTTGATCAATATGCCACACATGGGCAGTGGATTTCACATGATAGTTATTCGTATATCTATTTCCACCACATAACCTAATAATATGATTGATTGAAATACAATCATGTCAAACTGCTGCCGATCGTTGCAAAAGGATCAATCATTTTCTACCTGGCCAATAAACTCAGGTTGATCAAATCCAATTGAAATTGCGTCTAAAGCCCCATTACACACTATTAGATTTTCTGCAGATTTTTGTCTTCAGATTTACCAAAACCATATAATATGAGGTCAATTTGTATGCAATGAGGCAGGCCCTTGCACTGCATGGTTTTGGTAAATCTAATAGTGTGTATGGGGCTTAAATCATTTGGAAGGGGGTTGTGGCTATTCGATTGTTAGCAGATTTGAGCATTTTGATTGAATAAAAAATGCTCAAATCGATTAGATTAACCACTTCCCTACCTGCCCATAGTCATATCACGTCCTGGGCGGGCGTCATATGACGTCCTCAGCTTCCCGGTGGTATAGGGGGCACCTGCGGGAGCCGATGCTCTTGCCCGGCGGCCGCAATGTCCGCCGGGCACCTGCGATTGCTGGTGACAGAACAGGAATGTAAACACACAGATCCATGTCCTGTCAGAGGAGAGGAGACAGATCGTGTGTTCCTAGTATATAGGAACACCGATCGGTCTCCTCCCCTAGTCAGTCCCATCCCCCCACAGTTAGAATCACCCCCTAGGTAACATATTTAACCCCTTGATCACCCCCTAGTGTTAACTCCTTCCCTGCCAGTGACATTTATACAGTAATCAGTGCATAGTCAATATTGTCGCTCTTTTTTGTTTATAGCGCAAAGAATAAAAACCGCAGAGGTGATCAAATACCATCAAAAGAAAGCTCTATTTGTGGGGGAAAAAATGATAAAAATTTCATTTGGGTACAGTGTTGCATGACCGTGCAATTGTCATTCAAAATGTTACAGCGCTGAAAGCTGAAAATTGGCCTGGGCAGGAAGGGGGTGAAAATTCCCTGTATTGAAATGGTTAAAAAATAAATAAAAAATAAAAAAAATTGCAGTCACGGTTAGGCTGATCATACACTATACGATCCGATTGTACAATTAAGACCTCTTTCCCACTGAGGCGAACTTCAGGCGTTTTAGTGCTAGAAATAACACCTGTAAAGTGCCTGAAAACCACCTCCCATTCATTTCTGTGTGACTTTTCGCTTGCAGGATGTTAGGAAAAGTCCTGCAAAGCAGTATCTTTGGGGGGGTTATGAAGGATTGTATACACCGCTCCCAAAAGGTCCTGCCCTTTAAAATGAATGGGCAAAGCTTCCAAAGCGTCTGAAAAGCGATTCGGAAGCACCGCAACATGGGCGGTTTTGACACCTTTTTCGGCCACTAGCGGGGGTTAAAAGTGCCCCGATAGCGGCCAAAAAGCGTTGCTAAAATAGCAGTAAAGCCCCGCTAAAACGAGCACCAGGGCCGTCTTAATAGCATCACGAGGCCCTGGGCAAAGTAATGCTCTGGGGCCCCTACAAGATCAGGTAAACAGACATCAAGTAGGTGGGAGGCAGACAAGCAGAACTTCCCCTTTTGGGTGGAGCTCCGCATTAACTACATGAACAATCATTCTGTACAGAAAAGAAACAGTGGGAAAATGCTACATACATAAAGTATATATATATATATATATATATATATATATATATATATATATATATATATCTGCTAGATTGATGCCTCCCCAGCACTATGGCCCCTCTACACCCCAGATATCCAACCAGCACTCTGACCCCTCTACACCCCAGATATCCCCCAGCACTCTGACCCCTCTACACCCAAAATATCCTCCCAGAATCTGACCCCTCTACACCCCAGATATCCTCCCAGCACTCTGACCCCTCTACACCCCAGAAATCCTCCCCGCACTCTGACCCCTCTACACCCCAGATATGCTCCCAGCACTCTGACCCCTCTACATCCCAGATATCCCACAAGCACTGTGACCCCTCTACACCCCAAATATCCCCTCAGCATTCTGACCCCTCTACACCCAAAATATCCCCCCAGAATCTGACCCCTCTACATCCCAGATACCCCCCCCCCCCCCTAGCACTCTGACCCCTCTACACCCCAGATATCCCCCTAGAACTCTGATCCCTCTACACCCCAGATATCCCCCCAGCACTCTGACCCCTCTACACCCCAGCTATCCCAGCAGCACTCTGACCCCTCTATACCCCAGATATCCCCTCAGCACTCCGACCCCTCTACATTCCAGATATCCCCCAGCACTCTGACCCCTCTACACCCCAGATATCGCCCAGCACTCAGACCCCTCTACATCCCAGATATCCCCCAAGCACTCTGACCCCTCTACACCTCAGATATGCCCCAATCACTGTGAACCCTCTACACGCCAGATGTCCCCCAGCATTCTGACCTCTCTACACCCTAGATATTCCCCAAGCACTGTGACCCCTCTACACCCCAGGTATCCCCCAAGCACTCTGACCGCTCTACACCCCAGGTATCCCCCAAGCACTCTGACCCCTCTAAACCCCAGATATCCCCCAAGCACTCTGACCCCTCTACATCCCAGATATCCCCCCAGCACTCTGACCCCTCTACACCCCAGGTATCCCCCAAGCACTCTGACCCCTTTACACCCCATATATCCCCCCAGCACACTGACCCCTCTACACCCCAGATATCCCTCCCCCCAGCACTCTGACCCCTCTACACCCCAGATATCACCCAGAACTCTGACCCCTCTACACCCCAGATAAGCCCCCAGCACTCTGACCCCTCTACACCCCAGATATTCCCCCAGCACTCTGACCCCTCTACACCCCAGATATCCAACCAGCACTCTGACCCCTCTACATCCCAGATATCCCCCCAGCACTCTGACCCCTCTACACCCCAGATATCACCCCAGCACTCTGACCCCTCTACACCCCAGATATCACCCCAGCACTCTGACCCCTCTACACCCTAGATATCCCCCAGCACTCTGACCCCTCTACACCCAAAATATCCTCCCAGAATCTGACCCCTCTACACCCCAGATATCCCCCCAGCACTCTGACCCCTCTACACCCCAGAAATCCTCCCCGCACTCTGACCCCTCTACACCCCAGATATGCTCCCAGCACTCTGACCCCTCTACATCCCAGATATCCCACAAGCACTGTGACCCCTCTACACCCCAAATATCCCCTCAGCATTCTGACCCCTCTACACCCAAAATATCCCCCCAGAATCTGACCCCTCTACATCCCAGATACCCCCCCCCCCAGCACTCTGACCCCTCTACACCCCAGATATCCCCCTAGAACTCTGATCCCTCTACACCCCAGATATCCCCCCAGCACTCTGACCCCTCTACACCCCAGCTATCCCACCAGCACTCTGACCCCTCTACACCCCAGATATCCCCTCAGCACTCCGACCCCTCTACATCCCAGATATTCCCCAGCACTCTGACCCCTCTACACCCCAGATATCGCCCAGCACTCTGACCCCTCTACATCCCAGATGTCCCCCAAGCACTCTGACCCCTCTACACCTCAGATATGCCCCAATCACTGTGACCCCTCTACACGCCAGATGTCCCCCAGCATTTTGACCTCTTTACACCCTAGATATTCCCCAAGCACTGTGACCCCTCTACACCCCAGATATCCCCCAAGCACTCTGACCTCTCTACACCCCAGATATCCCCCCAGCACTCTGACCCCTATACATCCCAGATATCCCCCCAGCACTCTGACCCCTTTACACCCCAGGTATCCCCCAAGCACTCTGACCGCTCTACACCCCAGGTATCCCCCAAGCACTCTGATCCCTCTACACCCCAGATATCCCCCAAGCACTCTGACCCCTCTACATCCCAGATATCCCCCCAGCACTCTGACCCCTCTACACCCCAGGTATCCCCCAAGCACTCTGACCCCTTTACACCCCATATATCCCCCCAGCACACTGACCCCTCTACACCCCAGATATCCCCCCCCCAGCACTCTGACCCCTCTACACCCCAGATATCACCCCAGAACTCTGACCTCTCTACACCCCAGATAAGCCCCCAGCACTCTGGCCCCTCTACACCCTAGGTATCCCCCCCGGCACTCTGACCCCTCTACACCCCAGATATTCCCCCAGCACTCTGACCCCTCTACACCCCAGATATTCCCCCAGCACTCTGACCCCTCTACACCCCAGATATCACCCCAGCATTCTGACCCCTCTACACCCCAGATATCCCCCAGCACTCTGACCCCTCTACACCCCAGATATCCCTCCAGCATTCTGACCCCTCTACACCCCAGATATCCCCCAGCACTCTGACCCCTCTACACCCCAGATATTCCCCCAGCACTCTGACCCCTCTACACCCCAGATATCCCCCCAGCACTCTGACCCCTCTACACCCCAGATATCCCCCAGCACTTTGACCCCTCTAGACCCCAGATATCCCCCAGCACTCTGACCCCTCTACACCCTAGATATCCCCCCAGCACTCTGACCCCTCTACATCCCAGATATCCCCCCAGCACTCTGACCCCTCTACAACCAAGATATCCAACCAGCACTCTGACCCCTCTACACCCTAGATATCCCCCCCAGCACTCTGACCCCTCTACACCCCAGATATCCCCCCAGCACTCTGACCCCTCTACACCCTAGATATCCCCCCAGCACTCTGACCCCTCTACATCCCAGATATCCAACCAGCACTCTGACCCCTCTACACCCTAGATATCCCCCCCAGCACTCTGACTCCTCTACACCCCAGATATCCCCCCAGCACTCTGACCCCTATACATCCCAGATATCCCCCCAGCACTCTGACCCCTCTACACCCCAGGTATCCCCCAAGCACTCTGACCGCTCTACACCCCAGGTATCCCCCAAGCACTCTGACCCCTCTAAACCCCAGATATCCCCCAAGCACTCTGACCCCTCTACATCCCAGATATCCCCCCAGCACTCTGACCCCTCTACACCCCAGGTATCCCCCAAGCACTCTGACCCCTTTACACCCCATATATCCCCCCAGCACACTGACCCCTCTACACCCCAGATATCCCCCCCCCCCGCACTCTGACCCCTCTACACCCCAGATATCACCCCAGAACTCTGACCCCTCTACACCCCAGATAAGCCCCCAGCACTCTGGCCCCTCTACACCCCAGGTATCCCCCCAGCACTCTGACCCCTCTACACCCCAGATATTCCCCCAGCACTCTGACCCCTCTACACCCCAGATATCCAACCAGCACTCTGACCCCTCTACATCCCAGATATCCCCCCAGCACTCTGACCCCTCTACACCCCAGATATCACCCCAGCACTCTGACCCCTCTACACCCTAGATATCCCCCAGCACTCTGACCCCTCTACACCCAAAATATCCTCCCAGAATCTGACCCCTCTACACCCCAGATATCCCCCCAGCACTCTGACCCCTCTACACCCCAGAAATCCTCCCCGCACTCTGACCCCTCTACACCCCAGATATGCTCCCAGCACTCTGACCCCTCTACATCCCAGATATCCCACAAGCACTGTGACCCCTCTACACCCCAAATATCCCCTCAGCATTCTGACCCCTCTAAACCCAAAATATCCCCCCTTAATCTGACCCCTCTACATCCCAGATACCCCCCCCCAGCACTCTGACCCCTCTACACCCCAGATATCCCCCTAGAACTCTGATCCCTCTACACCCCAGATATCCCCCCAGCACTCTGACCCCTCTACACCCCAGCTATCCCACCAGCACTCTGACCCCTCTACACCCCAGATATCCCCTCAGCACTCCGACCCCTCTACATCCCAGATATCCCCCAGCACTCTGACCCCTCTACACCCCAGATATCGCCCAGCACTCTGACCCCTATACATCCCAGATGTCCCCCAAGCACTCTGACCCCTCTACACCTCAGATATGCCCCAATCACTGTGACCCCTCTACACGCCAGATGTCCCCCAGCATTTTGACCTCTTTACACCCTAGATATTCCCCAAGCACTGTGACCCCTCTACACCCCAGATATCCCCCAAGCACTCTGACCTCTGTACACCCCAGATATCCCCCCAGCACTCTGACCCCTATACATCCCAGATATCCCCCCAGCACTCTGACCCCTCTACACCACAGGTATCCCCCAAGCACTCTGACCGCTCTACACCCCAGGTATCCCCCAAGCACTCTGACCCCTCTACACCCCAGATATCCCCCAAGCACTCTGACCCCTCTACATCCCAGATATCCCCCCAGCACTCTGACCCCTCTACACCCCAGGTATCCCCCAAGCACTCTGACCCCTTTACACCCCATATATCCCCCCAGCACACTGACCCCTCTACACCCCAGATATCCCCCCCCCCAGCACTCTGACCCCTCTACACCCCAGATATCACCCCAGAACTCTGACCTCTCTACACCCCAGATAAGCCCCCAGCACTCTGGCCCCTCTACACCCCAGGTATCCCCCCAGCACTCTGACCCCTCTACACCCCAGATATTCCCCCAGCACTCTGACCCCTCTACACCCCAGATATTCCCCCAGCACTCTGACCCCTCTACACCCCAGATATCACCCCAGCATTCTGACCCCTCTACACCCCAGATATCCCCCAGCACTCTGACCCCTCTACACCCCAGATATCCCCCCAGCATTCTGACCCCTCTACACCCCAGATATCCCCCAGCACTCTGACCCCTCTACACCCCAGATATTCCCCCAGCACTCTGACCCCTCTACACCCCAGATATCCCCCCAGCACTCTGACCCCTCTACCCCCCAGATATCCCCCAGCACTTTGACCCCTCTAGACCCCAGATATCCCCCAGCACTCTGACCCCTCTACATCCCAGATATCCCCCAGCACTCTGACCCCTCTACATCCCAGATATCCCCCCAGCACTCTGACCCCTCTACAACCAAGATATCCAACCAGCACTCTGACCCCTCTACACCCTAGATATCCCCCCCAGCACTCTGACCCCTCTACACCCCAGATATCCCCCCAGCACTCTGACCCCTCTACACCCTAGATATCCCCCCAGCACTCTGATCCCTCTACATCCCAGATATCCAACCAGCACTCTGACCCCTCTACACCCTAGATATCCCCCCCAGCACTCTGACTCCTCTACACCCCAGATATCCCCCCAGCACGCTGACCCCTCTACACCCTAGATATTCCGCCAGCACTCTGACCCCTCTACACCCAAAATATCTTCCCAGAATCTGACCCCTCTACACCCCAGATATCCCCCCAGCACTCTGACCCCTCTACACCCAGATATCCCCCCCCAGCACTCTGACCCCTCTACATCCCAGATATCCCACAAGCACTGTGACCCCTCTACACCCCAAATATCCCCTCAGCACTCTGACCCCTCTACACCCAAAATATCCCCCCAGAATCTGACCCCTCTACATCCCAGATACCCCCCCCCCCCAGCACTCTGACCTCTCTACACCCCAGATATCCCCCTAGAACTCTGACCCCTCTACACCCCAGATATCCCCCCCAGCACTCTGACCCCTCTACACCCCAGCTATCCCACCAGCACTCTGACCCCTCTACACCCCAGATATCCCCTCAGCACTCTGACCCCTCTACATTCCAGATACCCTGCCCCCCAGCACTCTGACATCTCTACACCCCAGATATCCCCCTAAAACTCTGACCCCTCTACACCCCAGATATCTCCCCAGCACTCTGACCCCTCTACACCCCAGATATCCCCCAGCACTCTGACCCCTCTACATCCCAGATACCCTGCCCCCCAGCACTCTGACATCTCTACACCCCAGATATCCCCCTAAAACTCTGACCCTTCTACACCCCAGCTATCCCACCAGCACTCTGACCCCTCTACACCCCAGATATCCCCTCAGCACTCTGACCCCTCTACATCTCAGATATCCCCCAGCACTCTGACCCCTCTACACCCCAGATATCGCCCAGCACTCTGACCCCTCTACATCCCAGATATCCCCCAAGCACTCTGACCCCTCTACACCTCAGATATCCCCCAAGCACTGTGACCCCTCTACATCCCAGATATCCCCCAAGCACTCTGACCCCTCTACACCCCAGATATCCCCCCAGCACTCTGACCTCTCTATACCCCAGATATTCCCCAGGCACTGTGACCCCTCTACACCCCAGATATCCCCCAAGCACTCTGACCTCTCTACACCCCAGATATCCCCCCAGCACTCTGACCCTTATACATCCCAGATATCCCCCCAGCTTTCTGACCCCTCTACACCCCAGGTATCCCCCAAGCACTCTGACCCCTCTACACCCCAGGTATCCCCCAAGCACTGTGACCCCTCTACATCCAGATATCCCCCCTAGCACTCTGACCCCTCTACACCCCAGATATCCCCCAAGCACTCTGACCCCTCTACATCCCAGATATCCCCCCAGCACTCTGACCCCTCTACACCCCAGATATCCCCTCAGCACTCTGACCCCTCTACATCCCAGATACCCCCCCCCCCCCCAGCACTCTGACATCTCTACACCCCAGATATCCCCCTAAAACTCTGACCCCTCTACACCCCAGATATCCCCCCAGCACTCTGACCCCTCTACACCCCAGCTATCCCACCAGCACTCTGACCCCTCTACACCCCAGATATCCCCTCAGCACTCTGACCCCTCTACATCCCAGATATCCCCCAGCACTCTGACCCCTCTACACCCCAGATGTCGCCCAGCACTCTGACCCCTCTACATCCCAGATATCCCCCAAGCACTCTGACCCCTCTACACCTCAGATATCCCCCAAGCACTGTGACCCCTCTACATCCCAGATATCCCCCAAGCACTCTGACCCTTTACACCCCAGATATCCCCCCAGCACTCTGACCTCTCTATACCCCAGATATTCCCCAAGCACTGTGACCCCTCTACACCCCAGATATCCCCCAAGCACTCTGACCTCTCTACACCCCAGATATCCCCCCAGCACTCTGACCCCTATACATCCCAGATATCCCCCCAGCTTTCTGACCCCTCTACACCCCAGGTATCCCCCAAGCACTCTGACCCCTCTACACCCCAGGTATCCCCCAAGCACTGTGACCCCTCTACACCCAGATATCCCCCCTAGCACTCTGACCCCTCTACACCCCAGATATCCCCCAAGCACTCTGACCCCTCTACATCCCAGATATCCCCCCAGCACTCTGACCCCTCTACACCCCAGGTATCCCCCATGCACTCTGACCCCTCTACACCCCATATATCCCCCCAGCACTCTGACCCCTCTACACCCCAGATATCCCCCCCAGAACTCTGACCCCTCTACACCCCAGATAAGACCCCAGCACTCTGGCCCCTCTACACCCCAGGTATCCCCCAGCACTCTGACCCCTCTACACCCCAGATATTCCCCCAGCACTCTGACCCCTCTACACCCCAGATATCACCCCAGCATTCTGACCCCTCTACACCCCAGATATCCCCCAGCACTCTGACCCCTCTACACCCCAGATATCCCCCCAGCACTCTAACCCCTCTACACCCCAGCACTCTGACCCCTCTACACCTTAGATATCACCCCAGCACTCTGACCCCTCTACACCCCAGATATCCCCCCAGCACTCTGACTCCTCTACATCCCAGATATCCCCCAAGCACTCTGACCCTTCTACACCTCAGATATCCCCCAAGCACTGTGACCCCTCTACACCCCAGATATCCCCCAAGCACTCTGACCCCTCTACACCCTAGATATCCCCCCAGCACTCTGACCTTTCTACACCCCAGATATTCCCCAAGCACTGTGACCTCTCTACACCCCAGATATCCCCCAAGCACTCTGACCCCTCTACATCCCAGATATCCCCCCCAGCACTCTGATCCCTCTACACCCCAGGTGTCCCCCAAGCACTCTGACCCCTCTACACCCCAGATATCCCCCCAGCACTCTGACCCCTCTACACCCCAGGTGTCCCCCAAGCACTCTGACCCCTCTACACCCCAGATATCCCCCCAGCACTCTGACCCCTCTACACCCCATATATCCCCCCAGCACTCTGACCCCTCTACACCCCAGATATCACCCCAGAACTCTGACCCCTCTACACCCCAGATAAGCCCCCAGCACTCTGGCCCCTCTACACCCCAGGTATCCCCCCAGCACTCTGACCCCTCTACACCCCAGATATTTCCCCAGCACTCTGATCCCTCTACATCCCAGATATTTCCCCAGCACTCTGATCCCTCTACACCCCAGATATCACCCCAGCATTCTGACCCCTCTACACCCCAGATATCCCCCAGCATTCTGACCCCTCTACACCCCAGATATCCCCCCAGCACTCTGACCCCTCTACACCCCAGATATCCCCCAGCACTGTTACCATATACCATAAGATATCCCTTGTATTGTGTCTCCACTACATCCCTGATACCACCTACACTGTGGCCTCTCTACATCCCTGATACCTCTAGCACTGTAGCCACCCAAGATACCCCAAGCATTGCTCCCCCCTATACACCCCAGATCCCCCCTCAGCATTGTTTTCCCCCATACAACCTTGATATCCCCCAACACCATTATTCCATCCATGTAGTACCTCCTTTTTCCAGTGGAGATACAGTGCATGTAAACTTTTGGCTATGTGCCAAATGTGTAATCATGGGGCCCCCAATTTTGGGGCAGTGTGGGCTCAAGGAAAGTGCAGGGCACCCCCATGCAGCTGGGGCCCCTGGGCAGTGCCCAAGTGTGCCCACTCATTAAGACAGCCCTGACGAGCTACGCTTTACCTACCACTAATGCTCGGGCAGCCCCAATGTGAAAGGGGTCTTAGAGTTTTCAAGACTATGAAATATAGGAAACCTAAACAAGCTATTCAATTTCCATTCAATCTAGCAGGCTCCGGCACTACAAAGTTGGACTAGATGGACTTGTGTTTTTTTTCAACCTGACTATAAAGTTGATGGTAGATCTAAAAGAGATTGTACGGTGTATGGTGAGATTTATGGGCAGTTCACACCACATGCAGACCAGTGCATTTTATTTCTGCATTCAAAACGCATGGAAATTAAGTTATAAGGCTTCCAATGGCATAGTTCACACCAGTGCGGTCAGTTCCAGTTCCAGAAAAAAAGGACAGGACTGTACTGGAACACGGTAAAACGCATAAAAAATGCACAGGACTACCTGAAAACGCATTGAATACTCACCAGACCCCATTACAGTGAAAAAAAAAAAAACAGGAAAAAAGCATCTGGAATGCCTCTGGAAACGCATACAAAATGCACTGGAACGCGTCAAACACGTGTTAAAAAGGCGCATGTAGAAATGCATCCATAACGAATCTGGAGTGCTTTTTTGTGGTGTGAACATTTGAGCTGCACTCCAACTTCATAGACAGCCCAAAATCAAGGTAATCCTATCGGCATAGTTCACATGATTGCAGTTCAGCAGAGTTAAAAAAAATTAGAGCATGCTGCATTTTCTCACACTACAAATGCAGGGAACGTGCTACAAATGCGCTTCAAACGCACAACACCTGCACCGCGCCCCTTTAAGCCAAGCCCAAAAACGTTGAGAAAAACGCACTGCAAACTCAGTGCTAAACGCAGAGCAAAAACGCATGCAAGCACACTTCGAATGTATGTAGACATGCAGTCAGAAACAAAGTTCTGTGCAGTTTCTGTTGTGAATGGGCCCTGAAGGCGATGCAGTGCGACAGTCTGCCTGATTGGATAGAAACTGAATTGCTCGCTTAGGTTTGGTCTCATGTTACTTCTTAATAACTTTAAATAGAATTGTACAATCACATTGTATAGTGTATGGCCAGTATTTGTCAGGTAAGGTTACAGAGCCCTCCCCATTGATTTCTATGTCGTTTCTCCCTGCAGCACAATGATCCGATCCTGGGATCACACTGATCTCTGGCTGGAGAAAACTTTTCTTCCTCCAGACAAACTTCATGTCTCCTCTCCCAGGGGGGGGGGGGGAGGGGCCGGACAATGAGCAGAGCCCCTCCCTCTACAAACCCCGCCCCTGAACTGCAACTGACTCATTGAGCTAATTTCATTCCTCTCTTCATTCCAGAGATTCCTCTGAAAAGCTGTCACCTTTCCAAAATACCAAGCCTGCTTCCCTACCACCAGCACCCACAGAGCCCTCCTCATCCTCACCTGACCTTCATCACACAGGAGGGGGCAGAGACAATCCCTCCAAGGAGAAAAAAAAATCCTAAGTCTTCCCCCCCCCCCCCCCCCATACAAGTGCTGATCAGGGGCTGCCTTCCCTCTTCTGGCTCCCACATCCCCCCCAACTTACCATCCAGGGGCCACCTAGTGCTTGCTGCTCAGAGCCCCCTCTGAACTTCTCCTGCTGGCAAGGTAAGCAGAAAACTTCCAGATCCGTGTATTTGTCTCTCTCCCCCCTCCTGTCTATCACACGAGCCGGGAGCTTGGAATCCTTGTCGTTTCTAGCATGTTTGGCATTTTTTGGGTTCCTTTCTCTCTTCCTGATTACTTTGAGCTTGGATCGAGCTGGAGAGGACGATAGCTCAGAGCTTGGCTGACTCTGATCATGGCAAAGGGTTGCTTTTCCTTGATTTCGCTTCTTTTTGGCTGTCCTGGTGATCCTTCCATAGAGGGCGACCATGGATCTCTCGTTGTATGGGCTGATCTGGCTTTTTCAGGTTGGGGTCGGACCACTAAGGAGACTGTGGATTTGTTTACAACTTATTGGACTGTTTTTAGTGTTAAATAGCCCCCCTCATGCCCCCTTTTTTCCTCATTGTCTATAATCAGATTTTAAAATATATATATATATATATATATATATATATATATATATATATATATATATTCTCGTACCATTTATTGTTCATCATTAGCCAGAGAAACTTTGAAAACTGCACTTTTTTTTTTTTTTTTTGTTTTATTGATTTGGTCTTTGTTGCCTCCCCACCCACCACCATCTCCCCCCAGCCTGGATTCTGCTTGGTTCCTGTATCCATGTAAGTCCTGATCCTTTGTTTTTCCATCTTTCTGCTGATCTAAGCAGGAAACCCCCAGAGCTGGGCGAAGCGTGGAGCTTAGTTTTCCCCCCAGTTGGTTACAAGTTGAATTTTCTCTTCTTTTGTCTTGTACAATGTGTATTTTGTAGGTGTCTCCCCCCCACCCCCAAGTTTTAGTTTTGAGATTTAGATTATAAACCCTTTAAATGCCACCAACCACCTCTTCTGAAACTTTTCAAAACTTGACTTTGAAACTTTTTGTTCTTTTCTCCATTGAAGTTTCAAGGTCTTTAGTAACTGTTATTTTATATTGAAAGTGTTATTTATACATTGACACAGTGTTTATTTTTATATATTTTGACAGTATTATTTTTATATGTTGACAGTTCTATTTTTAGATTGACCTGTTTTTTTTTTTTTTTTTTTATGTAGAGTGTATTCTTTATAGTATTTTAGATTTAAAATACTACTTTTATATGTCGAGTGTTATTTTATATTTAAAGTGCTACTTTCATATGTGAAGTGTTCTGTTTATATTTTATAGTATTTAGGGACTATTTTTATATTTGTAAGTGTTTGTTTTTATATTGAAAATATTTACTTTTTTAGAGTTAGTTCTTTATTTAAAGTGTGTATTTTTATATAGAAAGTATTTTTTGCATTGACGGTATCATTTTTATATGTAATATGTGAATTCAACAATGCTCTGCTTAGTGCTGGTGACTCAACCCCTTGATGTCTAAGCAGTGGCAAGCTCTTTGTCTTGGATCAGGGTGTTGGTAAAAGGGGGGGTGGGGGGCAGTTTATGGGGTTACTGTATTTTCCATATTGCCCAACTGTTGCTGACCAGCTTGTAGGAAATGGGAGCCGACATGGAAAGCTGGAAGAAGGAGGGGGAAGGTTGTAGGGGAAGAAAAAAAAGGAGGGAGAGGGACAGATAAGGAGGGAACACAGCAGGCTTTCAAAGTTTGCTCTCTTTGTTCAGCTGCTTGGGCTCTATGGCTCTGCCATGCTGGCTGTGCTCAGCATTAGTTGTATTTGTTTTGTAGTATCTTCAGTATAAATAAAGCAGGAAGCTCCCTTTTTTTTTTCCTTTTCTTTTTCCACTGGCAACTAAACAAATCTCTTGAAGGGGGTTGGGTGGGGGAAATCACAGCACAAAGGCCCAGGATTGTTATTGGCGCTACTGGATTTAACTAGGAAAACGTAAGAGCTGATCTTGTGTGGCAGAGTGAGCTATAGAGAACTATTTACAATAATGTTTCTGGGACTTTCTAAGTATTTAGACTGTACATTGTAGAATCTCCTTTGGCTCTACAACCAACTATGTAGTGAAAGGACTTGCCTGATGTCCAGATTGAATGCATTATTAAGGTTTGTCCTTCTATTGCATAGTTTTGGTAAATTGAAAGAAGGATGTACAGTCAATTGGACTGTATAAGGTATAGTCAACCTAACCCCCAACTTGCAATACCGAGTCGCATGACAAGTGAAAACGCATTAATTTCAATAGTGGGTGTTCCAATCAATGTGACTCAAGTTGCAGAGACTTATTAAAAGTTTTCTGCAGTACTTTGATGAGACTTCAGTGTGACTTTGAGGCACATGGACTCTAATGTCACATTAAAGTGGGGACAGTGGGGTCACAGCAGTGTGAACCAAGGCTAAAAGTCTCCTTACATGGAGCAAACGGTTTGTTGACAAACACTCCTATGAATCTTCATTTTGAGAGCTATTCTATATATTGGATGGCAAGATTTTAGAGGGATCAATATTTCATGTCCCCAAAAAATGATTGGAAGTTGTTGGTAGATATCCATGTTTTTGTCTCTAATAGCTATATTATCACAATATGATTTAGCTCTGTATGTATGTAACAAAGTCAGTAAAAATGGTTAGATTGGCCATATGTTGCCTATTTCTGGCATATCTGACAACTGGGTCATGAATGTCGGAAGACATTGTTATCTTATAGCTTGGAACATTTGCAAAATGGTTCTATTCATTGTTGTCAAACCTGTGTCACATCTATGCATTGGTAGGTTCGGAGTGGATGTGTGTGATTGGGTTGGAGGACAAGTAGGTCTAGATGTCACCTTATGCACCAGTGCTGGTGGTATCTCTTCCCATGTAAGGTCAAAAAAGAGTCATCCATACTGAATATTGATGCCATGGGTGGCAGAGGTTTCCTTGCTAAGAGCAAGCTCTCTGCATGCTCCTTGTACAGTGACCGAGCTGTCAAAGACCGCTTCCGGTCTCTAGTATTGATTGGGAGCAACCAGCTCCCAATTATGCGACCACAGCGACAGCCAATCACAGTGGTTGCATGATCCAGCAGACCTGTTCCTGAGAGCTTACAATCTAAAGGTATGCAATATAATAAATATAAGTAAGTATAATATTAGTAAATAAGTATAATATTGCTCTAGCAAAGTCAGTGTCTTTTTAGGTTTGGGTTTATATGTACATGGTGCCTCTATAGTGCCGTTAGGCTAGAGAGGGCAATAAGTGTCCTTGTAAATGGAAAAGGTTTGGGACTTTGAGTGAGACGTGCAAGCACGCTCCCTCCCCATGCATATGGAAAAGAAGAGTTTTGAGACTTTGCGTGAGGTGAGTATGCATGGCCAAAGGAACAGTCAATTTTATAAAAAACATTGATTATGAAGATGGTAATACAATATCATAGTGTATGCCCAGGTGAATCGGCTAAACAGTATCATGATTTACATAGTTACATAGTGGGTGAGGTTGAAAAAAGACACAAGTCCATCAAGTCCAACCTATGTGTGTGATTATGTGTCAGTATTACATTGTATATCCCTGTATGTTGTGGTCATTCAGGTGATTATCTAATAGTTTCTTGAAGCTATCAATGCTCCCCGCTGAGACCACCGCCTGTGGAAGGGAATTCCACATCCTTGCCGCTCTTACAGTAAATAACCCTCTACGTAGTTTAAGGTTAAACCTCTTTTCTTCTAATTGTAATGAGTGGCCACGAGTCTTATTAAACTCTCTTCTGCGAAAAAGTTTTATCCCTATTGTGGGGTCACCAGTACAGTATTTGTATATTGAAATCATATCCCCTCTCAAGTGTCTCTTCTCCAGAGAGAATAAGTTCAGTGCTCGCAACCTTTCCTCATAACTGATATCCTCCAGACCCTTTATTAGCTTTGTTGCCCTTCTTTGTACTCGCTCCATTTCCAGTACATCCTTCCTGAGAACTGGTGCCCTGAACTGGACAGCATACTCTAGGTGCGGCCGAACCAGAGCCTTGTAGAGTGGGAGAATTATCGTTTTATCTCTGGAGTTGATCCCCCTTTTAATGCATGCCAATATTCTGTTTGCTTTGTTAGCAGCAGCTTGGCATTGCATGCCATTGCTGAGCCTATCATCTACTAGGACCCCCAGGTCCTTTTCCATCCTAGATTCCCCCAGAGGTCCCCCCCCCCCAGTGAAGCCATAACCGAAACCGTTTACAAACCGTAAAAACCACATTAGTAGCAATGCAGCAACCCATAATATGATATGAAGCAGTGATCATACA
This sequence comes from Aquarana catesbeiana, assembly GCF_042186555.1. Classification (NCBI taxonomy): domain Eukaryota; kingdom Metazoa; phylum Chordata; class Amphibia; order Anura; family Ranidae; genus Aquarana; species Aquarana catesbeiana. The sequence goes on from NC_133333.1 coordinate 87,591,419, forward strand.
TCTGTATATAAAACTATTCTATAAAGTAGGTGCGTGGTGTAGGCCCGACGCGTTTCATGTGTAAAAAAATAAGTGTCCTTTCATCTTTGTCATGATCACTGAATGTGCCATCTCCCCTTTTAGAAAAGGTGCTACTCTACTTTGGTCCGACTTGGGGGTGATTTCAGCCCTTGTATAGGCTCCTAAATAGCATCCAAGTTAGATCAAGTCTGAGGCAAAGTCATACGACTTTGCCATTGCAGGAGTGTGAACCAAGCCTTAAACTTTTCTGAAAACAATGCAATCTGTAATGAGCACTTCTAACCACTTGCCACCCGCAAATGACGGCTGGACGGCTGGGCGGTGCGGCTCTTGTTCTGGGTGGCCATATGATGCCTCCCAGAATGACCGCTCTCACGCGCCGTGTCATAGCAACAGCTGCGGCTCTTTAACCATGTGATCGACTGTGGAGATGCCGGTAATCAGCGCTTCTTGCCTCACACTGACAGAGTGTGAGGAGAGGAGAACCGATCAGCGGCATCTCCTCACAGGGGACAGCTAGGTATGTAATCGGGGCACTGATCATCAGTGCCTTGATTACATTTAATGCCCACCAGTGCCAGCAATGATTGCCCACCACTGCCAGCAATCAGTGCCAGCAATCAGTGGCCATTAGTGATGCCTGTCACTGTTGCCCATCAGTGCCGCCTATTTGTGCCCACCAGTGCCGCCTATCAGTGCCCAGTGCCACCCATCAGTGTCACCTATCAGTGCCCATAAGTGCAGCATATTCATGCCGCCTCATCAGCACCCATAAGTGCAGCCCATCAGTGAAGGAGAAAAAATACTTATTTACAAAGTTTACTGAGAGAAACTAAGAAAAACTTTTATTTTTTTTTTTCAAAATTTTTGGTCTTATTTTTTCTAAAAAAAAAAATTAAAAAAAAAACCCAGAAGTGATTAAATAGCACCAAACGAAAGCTCTATTTGTGTAAAGAAAGTGATAAAAATTTCACATGGTTACAGTGTAGCATGCCCACGCAATTGTCATTCAAATTGTGACAGCGCTGAAAGCTGAAAATGGCCTGGACTGGAAGGGGATGTAAGTGCCCAGTATTGAGGTGGTTAAAACACACACACTCATTACTGCCTGCTTACTAATTGTATGGTCAAGAAATGCTTGGATTGTTCCCAGCGCTTACAAAAATAGGCTAAACATGGAATCTAGCTAGGCTAATTCACTTTTCTGCAGGTTTTTAGAGTAGGTAGATTTATCATTTCAGCACTTTATTGTAATCTGGGCAAATCCTACCTTTTGGATTAACATCGTGCATACATGTATCCAGATCAGAATAGGGTAATTAGACAAGCAGACAATAGGACTAGATAGAAAGGTTGGTTGATCTATGGTGTGACTAGGTGAATGGATGGAATTGTTTACTGTCAACGTGAATTGGTCATTGAAATGCACATACTACAGGGGGTGGAGGGAAGAGCACCTGTGATAACATCTTTCTGTTTGTTTAGGACTGGAAGGATAAAGCCGGGTACACACTATTAGTTCTTTTTCATGCAACCCCAGCGGGTTACAGCGGGGCTGTTCTCCCCTGCTGAGCTGTTGTGTTCTGGAAGGGGGGTGGCCTCCCCCCGCCAGAACACTCTGATCAGCGCTCCCTGTTATTGGCTGAGAGCGCTAATTGGGAGTCGTCGGCTGCTGGTTTTTCAGCATGCATGCCTGACATACACATAGGCCGAATGTCTGCTGTTTTTATTTTTTTTTGTTTTTGTTTTTTTTAACCGGCTGTTGTCTCCTGACATTCGGCCGGTGTGTACGGGTCTTAATGGCTGGCCTTACATTATACAATTTTCCTTTTTAGATTTACCAAAACCATATGAGGTGAAACCTAAACACTTTCAATTAGTATGCAACTAGGCAGGCCCTTGCACTACATAGCTGAAGGTAAATCTAAGGCCGGCCATACACGGTTTAAATCTGGGCCGGTCCAGCAGGAACCGGCCAAGTTTTGAACCATTGATGGGCAGTCTGAATGTACCAAGTTGATTGATCTACTTGGGTACAACCAGTCTGCTGGATTCTCTTGCGATCTATCACAATCGAAGCGGTTGCTATAGCCGCCAGCGATAATCACTGTCTTCTCCCTGCAGGGAAGCCATCCTTGCCTGGAGCAGACAGTTGCTCGGCAGGAGGGATTCACCTGTCGGCACTGTCTGTGTCAATGTTCAAATTTGCACCGTGTATGGCCTACCTAAAGGAAATTTGAACAAGAAAATTATATAGCGTATAGCCAGTGGATTTCTCTATCTATACTAATAGACGAATTCCCCCTGCCAGACCATTGTACTCTGTGCTGTCGGAATTGGACCACTGTGCCAAAACTCAAGAGGCTTTATAATTATACCTTAACTCTGATTTTAAAAAAATGAGGATTTTGCTTTCTTTGGCCTGTATTTGCATATGTAATGTCTGCGTGGCACTGAGCTGTAATGTTTACATTACAAAGTACTATGTATACTGGAGTTCTGCGCAGAATATTAAGTTATGGCAAGATTGCATGTGTTTGTATAAGTGGATGACCTCTACAGTCATCTTGATTGTAGTTCCATGTCATGTCTCCATGGTGTCTTGTATTATGACTTTGACACACTGTAATTAATCTTTATAATAGGAAAAGTAGGTTAGATAAAATTAGAACAAGGCTGCCCAATCAAAGAAGGCTTCTCCAAGGAAAAAACATTTTAATTCATGATCAAGTGGGTGTGTATTGTGAGCATGGTGTTATACACTTCTGCAACCAACCACAATGTAACAACTGGGCAGCAGCATGGCAGTCATTTGTTTAAATTGATACTTGTGTCTCTGCCTCATAATATTGAGGTCCTTGTTGATTCTTCCAGGGCTGCATAATGTTGTATGGTGAGAGCTGTTGTAATCCAAGAAAGCTTGGCTCTAGATGTGGCTTTTGGTCAGTCTACATTTTACATGAAACTTCTCTTTAACTCAATTGCTCTTTTGTCCATTAAAGTGGTTGTAAACCCACAAACAAAAAAACCTGCAAGACAAAGGCATAATGAGCTAGTATGCATAGCATACTAGCTCATTATGAATTACTTACCTTAGATCGAAGCCCCCACAGCGGTCCTCGTACCCTTGATATTAGTTATTTCCGGGTAGCGCGGGCTCCGGCGCTGTGATTGGCTGGAGCTGTGATGATGTCACTCCCGCGCATGCGTGCAGGAGTACGTACGTGCCATTGCTTCAGTGCGCATGTGCCGATACAGGGGATGTTTCCTAAACCATGCAGCTTTAGGAGACATCTGGGGTAGCTGCAGGTATGCCTTATTATAGGCTTGCCTGTAGCAAAAAGTGGTTGTAAAGGGTTTACAACCACTTTAAAGCCCTACTTCAACTCAAACTTGCTGGAACATTACTTTGAAAATTTACTCCGAAGCCTCTCTTGAGAGGATGTCACCATCCCTACTACCAACCACAGTTATTGATTTAGATAATTGGGACTGGCACTACGATCAAGATCCACAATATTGTTTTGGTTTAGAAAACAGATTTTTATGACACCAGGTTTGAAAGTATATATTATACATACACAAATAAAATCATATAGGTCATGCAGCATACCTTCAGTGTTCTAATGGAGTCCATGTCTTAATGGGTTATGGTGGGTGGTCATTATGTTATGGTTGATTGGGGTACATAAAAGTGAAAAACACTTTCAACCCAAGGTCCCTCCTAATATCGAATAGGTTAAAAACAGGGCGTGTGTGTGTGTACAAGCATGTTTAGAAGTGTATTTCAAGCATTTCACATGTGTATTCAAACTTCAGGCAAAACAAAAACTTTTTAGCCAATGGAAAGCACTAGAGGGAGGAGACCAGTTCATACAAGCTTCAAATTCCTGAAAAATGCTCAAAAATGTCCACTTCGAGCATTTTCAGGCATTTTAATTGAATTTTGTGGGGCAAAAAATGCCCAACTCTGTCTCAGAAGTAGCTTCTAGAGCTACAGGAGTCTGAGCACCCCTATGGGAACAGTCACCATTGTAATGCGTGGGATTGGGGATGTTGAGCATTTTGGAGCTTGAGGCTAGAAAACGCTCATGTGTGAATGGGGCCTAAAACATTTTAACATTTTCCAGAGAGGTTTACTTAATTTTAACTATTTTAATTAAACATTAAGAATGTATTCAGGTTTATATCATTTGCTTGCTTTGTGTGACTCCAGAGGAAGCTGTTTCTTTACCATCACCCTGGTGATTCACACACCTAGGACAGGACAGTAGTATGTACAGTGATTGTCATAGGTGATCCTGGATGTTTCAACACATAGTTGACTCCTCCAGAAACTCAGCTTATGAGTAACTCACTTGTGTCTTTATTAGTGGTATCACCAAGCCTGGGCTCTGTTTAGCTACCAGGTTTTTTTAGAAACTCTCCCAGCCAGCCCAACAAACTTTACTAGGAGTGTATGAACTGGAATCATACGGAACAAACTTTCCTTTATACCCGCTCTACACCAGAGTCCAATCATAAATATAGACATTCCGGGGAATATTCTCATGACATCAGTTGTGGAGATTGTGGCCATGTGCTGTGTTGGAAAAAGAAATGAGCAGAGCTGAGGACTGTTAGCGTTGTTTAGAAGATTTCACAGGAAAACCTGTAGTTGGATATATCGGGAGGGGGTATTGCTGCTTTCTTCAGTCATATGACATGACTTAAAGGTCATGACTTGAAAACAAAATACATAAAAATAATGATTTTGCAGACAATAATTGAGAATTCATATCGTATATAATTTTTTTTTTTAACCGGGTGGACTTGCCTTTTTTTCAGCCTAGCTAACTATGTAATTAATCATTAATAACTATTCAGTATTATATGTATAGTAGTAGTCTATCTATCTATCTATCTATCTATCTATCTATCTATCTATCTATCTATCTATCTATCTATCTATCTATCTATCTATCTATCTATCTATCTATCTATCTATCTATCTATCTATCTGTTAAAAAAAAAAATGACTTCAGGTAAATGGTGGCTACTTTGGTTCTCCATGGTCCTACTGTGTGTAGGAACATAGTGACTCTTCACTTGGGAGTGAGTGAGTCACTTACTCACTCCCAAGATGGACTACATTGGAATTTTGTAGTGTGCTTAGAGCTGCACAAATGACCGAAACTACAGTGCACATCCTATTCCAAACAAACAGTAGTGAGGGGAAATGGAGAAGTTTGGGAGTACAGGGAGGCAGAAAAACACAGTAATAAATTATTTCATGAAGAATAGATTACAGGGCCATTAAGCAGTGGATTTTTGGAGAATAAGGAAATTGTTTAGTGTCCCTTTTTTTTTTTTCCCAGCACAGTACAGCCTTTTTCTGCTGTCCTTGCTTAAAAACAGCCCTTGACTCTGTTCGTGCAGCCATCCCTTACAGTTCACATCTTCTTGTTTTGTTTGCTCATCATGAAGTTGTTAAACTGGTTCCCGATCTGAAACATTTCTACTTGTATTCATCTCTGTCTTCCTTGGGGCATATTAAATGTGACCCCAATAAGGTGGTGAAAGAAAACAAAAAAGGCCATTTATGGAACATAGAATTTTTTTTTTAAACAGTTCCTCACCTTTTTGATGTATGAATTCCACTATTAAAAAGAATTACCTATGTACCTTCTAATAGGATATTAAAATCAAAGCGGTAGGTTCTAAATGTTTACTATTGATTTTGATTGTACAGGTTGTTGGAGTTGTCTATTGTGCCCCCATAGTGTTGTCCTTTCAGACTGACTTAGATATGTGCCTACAATTCTTTCTAACTGTAATCCTATGTAATGTGCAGTTCTTGTGATTTCTGTGTTGATCAGCTATGTCTCGGTATAATTGGATGAATGGTTTGGAACATCCATGACAATTTTATATTGCGTTTACAGTAATCGAGTGTCAGTCCTGACTATTCTATGGACACCTCCTGTCCACAGCTGATATCTCTGGCTGCTCTTTCTGTAAAGGGTTCAGCCGCCTGGTGGTTTAAGACCTCCCTGTAGTGATTTATGACCATCTGAAGATTGACCATACACAAGCAGATCTGTACATGGTTTAGGCAAAAAAAAAACTTTGGTCACATTTGCATTTACCGTAAGGCAAAGGAGAGAACTGCATCAATGTACAGGACTTGTAATTTAATATATTTTTATTTTATTATTCCTGGTTACTTCTAGAAACATGTATTTAGGCTCAGAAATGAAATTGCAGGAGAAAAGGTGTATGCAACATATATAAGATACATATGCCCATCCATAATTTGGTTTCTCTGAATGTGCTGATGGGCAAATATAGTGATTTTCTTTTCCTTCATCCTGTGGTTGAGGGAAAACAAGTTGGTTATTGTACAGCTGGCCTAAAACACTCTCTTGGTACAGAGAGATTAATAGAAGGATTGAAATTGTCTGTCTTGGACAAAATGCTGTTTTTGGGTTCCCATCAGTTCTAAGTGCCTGGCTTCATCATCTCTGCTAAATGGGAACGTAGGCCTGTCTAAGCTATGAACTTTCTCTCTAGCAAAGATCACATAATACTATACCTAGGCATCCAGTCATGTGGCATCACTCAAAGTTTGGATAATCATGTACTACAGCATCCCTTCTTAAATGTTTTACCCCAGAGGAAACCTTGAAATATTTTTCAGGTCCCAATGACCCCTTGTTGAAATGTATTCATTGGGGTCAGTGGGAATAATGCACATTACATTGGTGGTCAGTTGAAAGAATGCCTATCTTACAACGATGGTTAGAATGTCATTTTACAGACAACTAAAAAGATCCCTGGTGTCATGCCACTGGCTCTGTCAAGTGACATTGGGCATGGAACTATGGATGCACCATCAGATAGATGGAAGGTCAATCAGCCACAAGTCAAGGAACCCCTAGCTGCCTCTGGGGGAACCTTGGTTGATTATTGCTGGCCTACAGGACAGGTAAGAATTTTAGCCCTTTTTACCACTTTTTTTGTATTTCAATGATGGAACATGTTCTAATGTTTGATATAGGTCCTTTAAAAAATATAAACCAATGTTTACTCTAAGCGGTAGCATCTTTGTACAGGTCATGATTGTGAGCGGTGTGAGTTTTTTTTTTTCTGTGTAATTTTAATAGTACTGACTTTTGTAGTGCCAGATAGAATCAAAACCAAAAACATCCCAGTAACAGTGAGCCCCCATGCACACTGTCACCCGCACCGACCCCTGTTCTATTCTATGCAGATGGTGCAAATAAAACACCTCAGCAGTGAATAAGGGCCTATTCTTTAACAGAAGAAACCCCCATTACATAAATACACTGTGATGTCCGGCACACTGAGAGGATTAGCTCAATTAACCCCGTCAGTGCCAGCAGGCATCTTTAACACAGCAGTATTTCAGTGGCCTCCCGGGGCAGTGGGAGGATTATCTGCCAATCAGAGGCTCTTTAAAGTCCTACTTATTGATATGTTTGTAAGCTTGTTTAATTTGGTAACATTTACATTTGCATGTTTTTTATTTTTTATTTTTTTTTTTTTTTTTCCTTATCTGAAGTAAGAGAGTCAGTAGGGTAAAACTTATTTCCTCAATCAGTGAGATTTTAGACTTCAATAGAATGGATCTGATTGGTGCCTACAGGTAAGAAACTCCTAGTTTTTAGTGGTTATATGTCACGTCATTTGTGAGTTGAGCTAACAGACCTGGTCAGGTAGTTGTGAAACTTGGCTGTTGTAGATTGAGCTGATGTGGAATTCCCCAACTGCAGTGAGATTCTTGTTTAGTCCGCTCTTGATAAATAAATGTAATCTCCTAATTTATTTGGAACACTCTATCGTACATTCAATGGTTTAAAACGTGTTTTGTTTTTTTTTGTTTTGTTTTTTTGTGATTAGTATTGTGTGTATGTCCAGGTCTGGGTGGTTGTGGCTGCCATTTGTTCCCACTCCTCCACATTGAGTCATTCAGGGACAATATAGCATGCTGTACAATAACTGAAGCTTGAAAGTGGAAGCACACCTTCCAGTGCAATGCTTTGCGGTAATGTGTACTTTGCTGTGGCGCAAACCTGTGCACGTTACTTGCATTCACGCATTGTGGTGCTGTTCATTTCGAATACCACCCCAATGCGCTAAGGTAACACAGTAATGTGCTGCTTCAAGAAAAGTGCTGTGTGGCCATTTTTGGTGCGTCCCTGTGTGTTGGCAGCAACCCATTGGAAATGGATGGACTGCCTTAATGTATTGCATGGTGGCAAGACAAAATTCACAGTAATGCAACGCACAGGAAGGGAGAAATGTGAAAGGATCCTTGATGAAGCTACAGCCTCAGTTTTAGGATTTGTTCACATCAGTATCCGCACTGAAACAACCACTGGTGTGCGCTGAGTGGAACAGTGCAAACGCGCTGATTCCAGTGCATCGCACTGTTTGCTTTTTCCTTTTTTTGTTAGAACTTTTGAAATATTAGAGGTGACGTTTTATTCAGTGCTATTCACCGCAGCTGCATTGCAATGCAGGTGTTTGCGTCACAGCACTCTGCTCTAAAGCCGCGTACACACGGGCGGACTTTTCGACCGGACTGGTCCGACGGACCGAGTCCCGCGGACAATCCGATCATGTGTGGGCTTCTTCGGACTTTCAGCGGACTTTTCCAGTCGAAAATCTGACGGATTTTAGATTTGGAACATGCTTCAAATCTTTACGTCATAACTCCACCGGACCCAGAAATCCACTCGTCTGTATGCTAGTCCGACGGACAAAAACCGACGCTAGGGCAGCTATTGGCTACTGGCTATCAACTTCCTTATTTTAGTCCCGTGTACGTCATCACGTATGAATCCATCGGACTTTGGTATGATCGTGTGTAGGCAAGTTCGTCGGAAAGGCCGTCCGACGAGTCCATTCGAAAAGTCCGACCGTGTGTACGCTGCATAAAAGAGTGTGGCATGCAGTAAGAAGGGTCGCTGGTTCGAATCCCGACCACGACACTACCTGCCTGGAGTTTGCATGTTCTCCCTGTGTCTGCGTGGGTTTCCTCCGGGTACTCCGGTTTCCTCCCACACTCCAAAGACATGCTGGTAGGTTAATTGGATCCTGTCTAAATTGGCCCTAGTATAGGTATGAATGTGAGTTAGGGACCTTAGATTGTAAGCTCCTTGAGGGTATAGGGACTGATGCGAATGTATAATATATATATGTAAAGCGCTGCGTAAATTGATGGCGCTATATAAGTACCTGAAATAAATAATAAATAAATGCAGTAAATTTTTCAGCGAACACCAATCGCAGTGCATTGGTGTGAACTGATGCCATAGTAAATGGGGCAGATTGCTTTGTCTTTTTGTTGGGACTTTGCCAACCGGAGCTCAACGCAAATGGTGTAAATGGACCGGACCTTAAGAGTATAATCTGTAGGGCTGAAGGAATGTATTAATTGGACATGTTTATTGTATCCCCTGTGATCCAAAAGTAGACAAGTGTAAAAATTCTGGCCATTTAGAGAGTCGGCAGGCATGTAGGCTCCATTCACACTGTGATTTGTAATGCAACTTTGGACATCAAAGTTGCATGATAAGTCTCAGCCCATTCTTTTCAATGGCACCCGTTCAGTATTTAGTGAGTTTTAAAGCCTGTAAAAAAACAAAAAGCTTTGTTTACCAGGAGATCTTTACTTATTTATGTTATATATGTCCAGTATTCATATAGTGCAGGCATATTAAACAGCATTTTACAAAGTATGTAGATACATTCACATCAGTCCATGTGCTCAGTCTCCCTACAACACTCGTACACACTCTAGGTGCAATTGCAGAAACAGCCTTTTAACCGCTAGTGTGTTTTTTGAATCTTGGGAGGAAATCCACACAAACTGGGAGAGAACATACACACTCCATGCAGGTATTGTCCTAGGTGGGATTAGTGAACAGGATCTATAATCCACCTTTCACTGTGCTCCCTCTGCCATGGTATGAGATGGAAGCACACAGAAGTGAAATGGGCTTTAAAGAATTCCAGGTATGGATATACCTGTGTGATCCCTCAAGAAGCTGGAAATCATTGTAGTAGACACTGCTACTCCAGTGATCTCCACTTGCTTCTGTGTCCCGGGAGGAGCTGCTGCCCTGCTGTATTGTGTACACAGGGGGTCAGCCGCTCGGTGTGGGTGCCATTCAGAGAATGCTGTGAATTTTCTCAGTGAATTCAAAGCATTCTCTGATTGGATGAGATGGAGAGTGTGATGTCATGGTCCGCTTCTCTACGTTATCCAATCAAAGAACTCTTTGCATAGCATTCTCTGAATGATGCACAAGCTGAGCGGCCAACTTCCCGTTCAGCATGGTGATCACTGAAGAAGTGCTGGCCACTAAAAATGATGTGCAGCTTCTAGAGGGATCTCACAGGTATGGAATGTACATAGTTACATTGGTCCAAGCTGGATCAATATAATTACATAAAAATATTCTTACCTGGAATTCTTCTTTAAACATGATACTTCCAGTACCCAATACATCATTCTTCCCTGGAGGAATCAAGTATGTTTTTTTTTTTTTTTTTTTCACCGCTTCTCCTTTCCAGCATTATATTTTTAGTACAATAACTTCCAGCATGCCTTTTAATGTATTAGTAGTCAGTAGTAGAAATGATTTACTTTTATTTCAGACTTTCATTATCAGATCTACGTCACAAACCCAACAGTCAGATAAAACATTTGAGCAGTTTATTTAGCCAGGCACTGGGTGAGGAAAGTTGGCGGCTGTAGACGCTGAGCAGCCTGGAGTTTCAATTGGGCCGATGCTGGCGCCAGTACAAGTTCATTATTAGCATAACACCTTTCCTGGCACAAAGGTTGGCAGCATTTTCCATCACCGTGTAACACCCGCTTCTTTAAAGAGACAGATCAATCTGTTGTGTGGTAGGAAGCAGCTAACTTTGTGTTTCAAAGTAACCTGAAATCCCTAGGTTGGAGAAGATTCAGAAGAATGTTAGAGGTTTGCTGTATCAACTATAGAGCAACTACGTGTTAAAATCTATTTCTGTTTGCTTTTTATTTTTAAATTCTAGAAGATACAAAAAATATTGGAATGCCTAAACTTAGACTTGCCATACATGTAAGGATTTCCCATGGGGCTAAACAAAAGAAGTCATTAGATTCCCCCATCGATGCTAAATGGGTTTGTTGAACCAGGGGGTGCCAACAGTGCTAGGAATCGGCTGAATTGGCCTGAAGTTATTCACCCCCCTTTACACCTGAACATTTTGTTGCTCGGGTCCCAAAACATGACATCACTCAAGATGAAGAATCCCATTGTCAGTAGGTCCAACCACACCTGAGTGTTCCGTTATGTAATGTGAAGCTCCAACTGTACACATGCTTCTTTGAGGTAAATGGCCCCATTCACCTGAGTGTTTTGTCGCGCTATTCCTGAAACATGACAACACTTAAGATGAAGAACAACATTTTTCTCAATGGTACTGTTCCCACCTGAGCATTGAAAAAGTACATTTTTATTTTATTTATTTTAGGTACTTATATAGCGCCAACAATTTAAGCAGCGGTTTACATATATATTGTACATTCACATCAGTCCCTGCCCTCAAGGAGCTTATAATCTTCTTTATGGGAGAATCCCTTCCATAGGAGCACCTGAAAAAAATTTAAAAGTGTATGGAGCCAAAAATGTGCGATTCTACTCTCGTACAAGTTGTGCTTAAATACACACAAAAATGCTTCTAAATCACCTGGCTACGCTCATGCTGAAGTGTGAATGGGGGCTTGTGGTAGCTTTGGATAGCAAGATCCCATCATTCAGTTACACTGGAGCAGTGATTTCTGATGTGTGAAGTGGCCATTATTTTATATATAAAATCTCTGTAGAGTAATACTGAGCCTTCTCTCATGGTAAACAAAAATGGCAACATTGAAGCCTTGCTTAAAAAAAAATATATATATATATATAAACAAACCTGTCATGCTTACCTGCTCTGTGCAATGTTTTCACAGAGCAGCTCGGATCCTCCTGTTCCTGGGCCCCACGCTGGCACTCCTTGCTCCTCCCTCCTGCCGGGTGCCATCGCAGCAAGCAGCTTGCTGTGGGGGCACCCAAGCAGGCCCGTCCCCTACGTCTCCTGATTTGACTCGCTGGCTGCTGCCAAAAGTCAATCAGGTGTGCGAGTCCCCGGAGAGCCAAGGCTTCTCATGGACATCACTGGATCGAGAGGGGGCTCAAGTATTAGAGGGGGCTGGGTGGGGTGCTGCACAGAGCAAATACCACAGGATGCATGAAGGTAAAAACCCTGTGCCTTTACAACTACTTACATTTTTTTTTTCCAGAATTTATTGTTGTCTTTATAAAAATAAACCCTGTCAGAATTGAGGGGGCCTGAAAAACAACTGGATAGGGGATGGGTTGTACAAATTTTGCAGCAAGATGGTGATGAGCAGGACAGTGAATCTGCCTCAGGGCAGCCACAGAGACTTCAGATAAAGAGAAAAAAATACTGTGACAACATTGCGGGATCAAAGCAGACTCTGCAAAGCTCCTACTCTATTCAGAGTCTACGTTTACTGCATACAGGTTGTTTTTTTTTACATTTTAAAACTTTGTTTATAAAACAGCTTTTATTTTACCATGCAAATACAGAATAAATCTAGTTACCCATGGTGGTGTGCTAATGGGGCATGTTTGTGTTTTATTTTTTTGACTGAGGTAAACACCCCACATGGACATGTTTTTCACCTTGTTTTGTAATGTCACAGCTCACACTAACATGCTGTGTTGGTGTACGCTGTAAAAAGCAAAAAAATAAAAAAAACTGCAGGGCAGGCATGCATTTTATCCACGCTGCAGCGCGTTGACTAAAAAAGTAACTGTGAGTAAAAAACAAGCCTACAATGCAACACAGGTAGAACATTCACTGTAAAGCATGCAGAAACTTACCACACCTTAAGTGGGGGCTGCGATGTGAACCTACCCTTTGTTTGTCTGGCAATTTATGTCACTTTGCACTGCAGTGAGAAGAACCCTTTCCCCTTTTTTTTTTTTTTTTTTTTTTTTTTTTTTTACTTGCTGTAACATGTTGACAGGCCCCATGGGAACTAACTGTATCAAAATAAAATGCATGCTATATGGCTAAAAGTACATGGTTTACTTGTCTTCTGCTTTTAAGGATCGGTTCACATCAGATCGTGGTGCAGGAAAGATGAAAATAAGGTGGATGGAGGAATGCCCCATCTTCGTCAGGCCCTTCACCATCAGAAAACACTGATCAGCAGCTGCAGACAATTGGCTGGAGCCGTTATTCAACAAAAGTTGTTCAGCCTATCCCTTTAACAGAAGTCGCTCAAACAATTGACTTTTGTTGAGAAAGGACAGCCACACACTGATCCAAATTCTGCTGGTTCCTGCTGAACTGGACAAATTTCAATCTGTGTATGGACAGCTTTAGTCCTCAACAGATGCATGATGACTAACGCCTCTTGCACATAGATGCCCTTAAAATGCAGCCCATTGTTTATAATGGGCTTGTACACACAGGTGTGTAAATATAGATCAGTAAAAAAAATCTGCGTTAATGGACAGGAATTTACACACGTATACTCGCATATACATGTGTATGACCTATTTCAAGAAAAGCTAAAAGAATTTTACGTGCGTGTGCACATGTGTATGGAATCTTGCAAGAATATTCATTTGCTATACTGCATTACCTTGCGTTTTTTTATGCAGGAATTTTTTGCCAGGAATTTGATGTACATATGTCAGTACCCACCTCTTATACACATAAACACAGTCTAAGTTAAAAAATAAAAAAATAAATAAAAAATAAAGTAAGCCAGAGAGGGGCACAGAATATGCCTTTTCTGGCTAGTAAAAGCAATAGTAAGTATCTTGTAGCATCCGCTCTCTAGGCAAGGCTTCCAAAAGAATAAAAGGTAAGATATGCCGATTCTCAGATTTAATACAACCTTAGCAACTTCTAATTGAAATTTGTATGTAACAACATTTTGCTGCTCTGTTCTTTAAGTGACCTTTAGTCTGGGAGTATATGACATAATGCTGGCTTTCAGTGGCAGAGGATCCTTCCTTGTTTCAGAAATTGGGAGCATTCCAAATGTTTAGCATTCCACAGAAAAAAAAGTAGGGAATTCAGATGTCTGATTGTTGAAATGAAGTATTCTGTAAATTATGTCATTCTTGTAACACTCCTTGGAACTCGCTCTTCCTATAAACAGAGTTAACCCTTTATGTCTTTAGCTTACAACAAAGACCTGACTCAAGAGCACCTGTCTACATTTTTTTGAGGAGGACTTTTGTGTGTGTGTATATTTAAAAAATTATTTTTCATTGACAGTACTCCTGCAAATACACCTTGTGGTGTTATTGTGGCATAGAACCTTGTGTATCAAATGTCCGAAGATGTAGCTAAGGGTAGTTATAAAGGATTGCTCCTTTTTAGTCTTTCAGTATAAGGGAATCGAAAGTTAGAGATTGTAACCTGTACACCTTTTTATGAGTAGACAATTCGTATCTCAGGGGTGCTTATTAACTAGGGCGTCGTGCCATGTCCCTCAAGTCTATAGTGGAAATAGATATATCTATATATCTATCATAAATTACATAGTTACGTACTTCCGTTGAAAAAAAACAAAAGTCCATTTATTTTAACCAATAGAAAAAGAAAATGCATGGAAAACCTCCTTGTACACAATTCTATACCCACAGTTGATTCAAAGAAAGGCAAAAAAAAAAACCCATTAAAGTGTGGTCCAATGTGCTTTAGTTGGAGAAAACAAATTCCTTCCAAATCCCACAAAAGGCAATCTGATATTCCCAAGATCAACCATCTCTGGTGGTGACATCTATAAATGTTAATAAGCAGTTATATTTTGTGAATTTAGGAATTCATCTACTGAGTTGGCGGAACTTGTTCTTCAGGGAGTCTGTTCCACATTTTCACAGCTCTTACTGTGAAGAAGCCTTTCTGCATGTGAAGGTTAAATCTCGAGCCGTAAAGAGTGCCCGCTTGTCCTTCTGTAATGACCTGAAAGTGAATAACTCTACACTAAGTTGACCATATGGACAACTTATTGGTGATTATACCCCCCATTAATTGCCTCTTCTCAATAGTGAATGAATTAAGTTCTGCTAAATTGATTGTAGTTATAAAAAAAAAAAAAAATAGATTTCAGCATGCGCATGTCCAGAATAGTGAAGCTACAAATAAATCCATGCAAAGCGATAAAGATTTTAGCGTATTCTGTCCCTTCAAGGGATCCTCCATGATGGGGTGGAAACATCAATATTGGGCTTTACTTTTTCTGCATGACTGTGTAGTCATTGTCCTATTATTTAGTATGCTATGTAATAGTTTTTTTTGTATGTTCTATCACAACCAAGGAAATATGAAATGTTTTACCTTCATTACACACAGAGAGAATTGTCAAGATATTTAGTCTGGTTAGCTATGAGCACCATGAGAACACATGCAATTGTATGTAGTAGTAGTAATAATGGATTGCATGAATCTGGAGCATATGCTGGGAGAAAATCAATAGGTTCCTCTATTCACACTTAATCGTACGGATGGAGAAATCTGCACTCCCAGCTATTATATTCAGACGGGGCTGATCTCATGGCTGTTTGAATATCCAAACAGTGATTGCACCTGATGGGATGGAAATAGTCCACATGGATCAGTCAGTTTTTTAATTTGATTGTCAAGACAGGTGGAGCTGAAAATTGGCAAACAGTTTGATTCTGATCTCTGCCTTGGAGGAAGATCTGACTGGTCACTGTTGGCAGCACTTTTATGCCTTTTGCATACTTGGTGTCAAACACAATATTTTTGAGGGTGTTTGAGGGTTTTTTTTTTCTGTCTCTAAGGCCACTTTCACACTGAGGCGCTTTACAGGTGTTTTAGCGCTAAAAATAGCGTCTGCATAGCGCCTCTCCTGTCACTCCAGTGTGAAAGCCCAAGTGCTTTCACACTGGGGTGGCGTGCTTGCGGGATGTTAAAAAAAATTCTTGCAAGCAGCATCTTTGGGGCGGTTTAGGAGCGGTGAATACACCGCTCCTAAACCGCCCCTGCCATTGAAATCAATGGCCAACACTGCCAAAGCGCTTGCAAAGCGATTCAGCAGCAGTGCTTTTAACTTTTTTCAGCCGCTAGCGGGGGTTAAAAGCGCAGCTAAAATGGCGCTAAAACTAGCAGTGCTTTACCGCTAGCGCAGCCGCCCCTTTAGTGTGAAAGTGGCCTTAACATCGCTTCATGTTAGCCATGAGTCAATGTGCACACACGCGTTTAGAAGCAGGAGCGTTTAGAGCCAGAAAAAAAAATGGTCTAAATGCCCCTAAATGCTAGGCAGATTTAGCTCTTGAGCACTTGACACGCCTAAAAGTCTTTACAAAACACGGCTTTAGGCAGGTTATTTTTAGACTGCTTTTCTTCGGAGGTTCTGAAGAGCTGGACAAACGCTCAGTGTGCATGAGGCCTTATTTCTATGCCTGAGGCCTTAATGTAAATACCCCATGACTAGTCTGAATTCACTATTAAACAGATGATTGAATGTTGGTTGGTATGGGTTAATGGTACTGAACCCTGCACATAGTAGGTCCAATGTAGTTAGCACCCCCTGATCTCCTCTCATTCAGCAAGTATATGATCTGTAGATAGCACAGTGTAATTTCAGGAAGTGTGATACCATTGCTTGGTTACTCATCCACCAGTTCATAGTTATACTGTAACTTGCAGAGGTGGTGGAGTACTGTAATAGTGAGGGCAATGTGGCTTATTGCAATATATTTAGTTCCATCTGTTTATGAAACTGTTCTGTCTTCTGGTAAATGTCAAAGCCTGTAGTCAGAGCCTCTCAAATCACTGATTGTCTTATCATACTCCTTCTGTCCCAAGGGGATCTGTTCACAGGTCTGATAACATCTCCTTCACTCCCTCCCCCATGTATTCAGCCCTCAGGGGGTCAGGAAGGGCCAGGCAAGTCCAGATGTGCAGTTGGGCCCCTCCCTGTAAGGTAGAGGCTGTTTAAGTCTCTGCCATTTTTTGAGATAATGATCACTTTTTGCCCTGACTTTTCTGCCAAGGTTTGTCAGATCCAGAACTACAATGCAATCCCAGGTTATAATTTTTATTATGAACATGACTAAAATTAACCATTATGTTTCAACCTTATTTTGTTTGTGTGTGTTTTCCCTCAAATTAATGGAGCTAATTGTATTTGGCTGCTTAGCTCTAGTTTTTTTTAATTGGTTAGATCCCTGGAAGATCCACCAGTGATAGATGGCAAAGATATCTGGATCTGGCTTTGCAGGGCTCATGCAGCAAACCCTAATGGGAAATCTAAAATACTTCTATGAGCCCTGCCTGTCTCATATATAGTTTTTTTTTTTTTTTCTCCTTCTATTGTTGATGACCCTCATATAGATTGGGAGTTTTGTACAATTTTGCTCATATATTTCACTCCCTGGTAACTTTACACCTCAGTTATTGCAACTCTTTCCTCGTTGGCCTTCCTTTACACAAGCTATTCCCCCTTCAGTCCATAATGAATGTTGTTACTAGACACGCTTGGCTATCTGTTCAGTGTCTGTTATCCTTCTCTGCCAATTTCTCCTCAATCATCCTCAACTCTGACCC
Organism: Aquarana catesbeiana; assembly: GCF_042186555.1. Taxonomy (NCBI): domain Eukaryota; kingdom Metazoa; phylum Chordata; class Amphibia; order Anura; family Ranidae; genus Aquarana; species Aquarana catesbeiana. The sequence goes on from NC_133333.1 coordinate 87,609,101, forward strand.
CGGCTACATCACCAACCTTGTCTCAAAATACCAACAAAACTGTTGGTACTACTCTCTCTGCTCTCTGGCTACGTTGTCACCACCTCCCATGCTTGCCTCAAGGACTTCTTCAGAGCCTATCCCATACTCTGGAACTCCTTATCCTAATCTCTTCAACTATCTCCAACTCTGGTATTTCTCAACTCCAGTCCTCGAGGCGCCACAACAGGTCATGTTTTCAGGATTTCCCTCAGATGAAAGAGCTGTGGTAATTACTAAGGCAGTGAAACTGATCAAATCACCTGTGCAAAATAATGGAAAGCATGAAAACATGACCTGTTGGGGCGCCTTGAGGACTGGAGTTGAAAAACACTGTTCTGTATCTTCCTTTAGGCAATCTCTGAAAAAAACATCTCTTCAGGGAGGCATATCCTGCCTCTAACTAACATAACTTCTATTTTCTCCATCAGCTCATCCCTAGCAGGTATTACTTTTTGACTCTCTCTTTCTGACCATCCCTTTTAGATTGTAAGCTCTAATGTGCAGAGCCCTCTAATCTATTGAATTGTATTGTAATTGTATTGTCCCCTTCCAGTTTGTAAAGCTGACACTTTATAAATCCAGTATGATATTAATAATAATCATCATATTGTTCAGAGCATGTGACAGATCAGATTGTGTGTAGTAGCTCTAATAGTTTTTATACATTAGAAAAAACACCAGGTTCTCTGATAACTGCTTAATACTCCACATTCACACCACGCTAGATGGGATGCAAACAAGTAAATGTAAGGAAGAAAGGGAATGGTGATGATTTATGGAAACTCGGAAAGTGTTTTTCCAACTCTTCCCATATCTGTGGGTTTAATTGACGCATTTTGTAATTTGTGATAGATTCATAAACCTATGACTAGGCATACACTTATATATTTCTCAAGCTGGACAAGAGGAATCATCTTTGCTGGCTTTTGTATTCTGACAGCTTGCACCTGCAGTCGTGTCTAAATACCCGACCTATGAGTACATCTGATAAGATGCAGTCGCTGTACGAGCATCAGTTTTTCACCCAGCTCCTTCAGTCGTTTAATTGATGTTGATGCTGAACTGGGTGGTTCCTAAACTAGCCACGCTCTAATTTTGGTTATTTCAGCAGGTATCGGCTGAAATAAGAACCATGTATGGCAGGCTTAAGGCTCAGTATCTTCTGATATTTGACCAGCATTTTTGGCATATGTGTACGGAAACAAAAGTTACATGGTATTGGAATATATTGTGTCCAATACCTTTTTCTTGGTATGGCCTGGCTATTCTGTGTATGATTGATTTGAAAGTTTTAACATATAACCCGATTTTCACTTTGGATTGGCAGGATTTTGTTTAGCTGGGATTGTCTCTGAAGCCTCCTGGCTCCGAAGTCATGTGCACTAAACACATCGTTTCACATCCTCTCATTGTTCTACAAACATGAATGAATCATTAAGGAAGTGACACAGTGGGTTTCCAGGCAACACTCCATCCTTTCTCTTATTTCAGTGTGTTCCTTCCACAGCACAGATATTCCCTGTTTTCTGACGAACTGAATTTCCCAGAGAAGGGAAAAACTTGTCCAGAACTTCACAGACCTCTGTGGAGTCATTACACGAAAGAGGGATTGTAAAGTATGTTAACAATGAATGCGTAAGCTATTTATAAGGAGTTTTGAACTCTTGATCTGCACACTTAGGAAGTATTACAAACACATCACACATTAGTATGATAGTTTTGCAATTAGTATATTTCAAAGACAAGGCCATCAATATCAATCTTTATATTGCTATTTACAGGTAAAATTTGCTATTGTAGTGCAACTCTGGACAGGATGGTGCACTATGTGCACTGTTCCATCTGGGTAATGTTTAGGCCTAATGGGAAATTTTAAGGAAAGAGGTGACTTCACTGTAAAAAATTAAATAAAGTTCCCCTTATGGTAGCACTCATTTTTCTGTATTGGAGTAGTTTTTATCACTGTTGGGATTTAATTCATCCATTATTCATATGGTCTAGCCAGCAACAGATTTTTTTGAAATGGCAGAACAGTGTATACTGTCATGACCTGTCCAGAATTCTGACAAATTTAAAAAGATGCTGATGGTTGTAGATTCTGTATCTTCAAGAATATTGTAAGTCATTGTCCCTGTACTGTCAAAATCTTACTAGCAATATTTGAGTTAGCAAATAATGGGTAAAGTAGGGCCAGCCTAAATATATATATATATATATATATATATATATATATATATATATATATATATATATATATATATATATATATATATATATATTATAGAGAGAGAGAGAGAGAGACCGACCAATTTCTGCAGCGCTTTCCATATATATTGTACATTCACATCAGTCTCTGCCCTCAAGGAGCTTTAGAATCTAAGGTCCCTAACTCACTCATACATACACATACTAGAGCCAATATAGACAGGAGCCAATTAACCTACCAGCATGTCTTTGGAGTGTGGGAGGAAACCGGAATACCACAAGCAAACGCACAGGGAGAACATGAACCTGAGGGTTCCTCCAGAGGTTGCTAGGGGTTTCATTGACACCAATGATCTTTTTAGCTATCTGTAAAGGGAGCAGTCTTCCCACTGGCCACAAATATAAGAAGCACTCTTCTTACCAACCATCATGCTAATGTACCGTGGGTTGTAGCAATTATTGGCAGGGGTTCTCAGAGACCTGAAAGTTATTTCAAGGGTTCCTCTATGTTAAAAAGGTTGGGAAAGGCCAGTCTAATGTGCTCCCATTTATATAGAGCCAGACAGGTGTGTTCCCATAAAGGAATGTTTACTGGAGATTTGGAAGGTTGTCTACATTACTTTCTGCTGCGAAGAAAACCTAGCAGTGGTTGGATTGTAAATGTTTGGCAGCATCTGTGGCCAGATTATTGCATCATGTTAAATTGTTTTTCTGTACAATATCAAGACTTTTAGAGCCCTTATATCTTTTTCCATGTACAGTATTCTTACAGTACATCTTTGTACTGGTAGTATAGATAAGCAGATTATAGTGTCTTGGCTGCTTATGACGTTTCTCTATTTCTCTGTATACTCATTACTTTATACAACATGCTTGTTTTTCAGCAGAGCTGACCCATGTTCCTGCTTTATTCTTCTTGGCTACTCCGTGAGAGAGGCTGAGATTTCGATCAGTAAGCACTTCCTGCCTCTCCAAACTCTCCTGTAAAAAAAAAAAAATCTGTGCAAACACAGCGTAGATCGGCCTCTTGGCTTCTAGATCTTTCTGCAGCCCACTCCCCTTCCTGGTTCGCTCGGTCTGTTCCTCTTTGTGTACAAGTAGCTGTGTTCACCAGAAGATATGCTTGTCTGACTAGTTAAACATTGTATTTTACACCTCCCAGGATTACACTGCTGCACAGTTATTGCTTTGCGTATTAATTAACATGAAAAACTTGTATTGCTTTTGTTTCCCATGTCTGTTTTTGTACTAGAATAAGTTATATTCTGTTGCAATTTAAAGCACTACTTGGTTGGAAAGGTGAAAGCTGTCTAAAGGTCCTAAAGTTTAGAGGGTCATTCATCTCTAGGTTTTGCCACTGAAGCTAGCCAGACACATACAGTAAATATTTATTCCTTACAGCGTGAAGGCTGAACAAAAGAGATCCAACAGAGTACTCCATTCACGCTAAAGCCTAATACACACCAGTCCTTTTTTTTTTTTTGTTCAACCCAGCAGGGCTGAAAGGAAAAAAAAAACTTAGCAGCTGTACTAACTATCCAATGTTAGTACAGTGATCTCCCTTCTGTGGTATTCTGTTCTGACAGGGGGGGCGGCCATTGGCTGAGAGCGCTGATTGGGAGCTGGTCAGCAGACCTTTTAAGGTCCCTTTCACACGGGACGGATCCGTGTTGATCCGCCCCGTGTTTATCCGCTGCTCAGCGGGGATCGCTCCGCTTTCCCCAGCTGAGCAGGCAGATGACAGGGCGGGACCCGCACACTGTGCAGGGACCGCCCTGTCAGATCTCCGCTCTCCCCTATGGGGGATCGGAGGAACACGGACCGTCTGTCCGTGTTCCTCCGATCCGCTCTGCAGACGGATAGAAAAATAGGATTTTCTTCCGTCCGCAGAATCGGACGAGAGCGGAGGCGGACAACATCGGGTGTCAGCGGATGTACATCCGCTGACACCCGCTATCCCATAGGGATGCATGTATGTCCGTATTTCATCCAAAAACGGATGGATGAAATACGGACATACGGTCCGCACGTGTGAAAGGGGCCTTACTGTTGTGTCCCTTCGACAGAAGCTGACTCGACTCCTATTGAACCGGCCGATGCCACCTGAAATTTGACTTGTGTGTACTAAACTTAACAGTATAGGTCAGGCATGCTCAACCCGTGGCCCATGACCTCAAACCTGTGGCAACTCGCACAGCCTCCTTCAGGTGCATGCCACTTTACTGAATGATTGTCGGTCCTCCATAATCCCGGGTGCTCTCATACACAAGCCATTATTGCGGTTGGCTCCCCGATCTTCTCTTTCTTTCCGAACAAACAGACACGTGGAGAGGAGCATTTCGCTGAGTGGCTTACATCTAGCTTCTTTCCCTACAGGGGTTTTGAAGGTGGATTCTCAGAGTTGTTTGAGCCTGGTGTCATTACAGGAGCATATGAGTGCATTATGTGTTTTATCTTTGCCTAATAATGATGTTTATTGTACTACTAGGGCATGCGCATGCCTGGTCTGTTTTTTAATGTTTATAGATTGTCTACAGTCCTTGCTTTGACAATTCAAGGGATGGCTACAAAGACCCTGGTATAGTGAAGGCTGCAACACTGGTTCAGAGATTTTTTTTTTTTTTGGCTGGTCACACCTGAGTGGGATTAATGGTGATCTGATTAATAAAAAAATGTGATTTAAACAGTGGGTAAACATTTAACTGGAATTGGTCCCACGGAAAATGATGAATCCTGACTGTTGTTTAAAATCTTCATTATGCTATTCAAAATGAAAAATGTGAAATTCTGAACCATTTCAGTTTTATTGTGGCCCGTGACCAAATCATTTAAGTGTCCCATGCTGGACACTGCTGCTTGGATCTGGAAGTAAGACATAAAGCATACCAAGATTTCTAGAAAAATTATGTATACCTCTTGTATTTATACAGTTTTTTTTTTTTTTTTTCTTGTGCCAGTCCAGCTGTAGGATCTGTAAATCTATTAACAATTTTCTTCAGATTAAAGTTGCCAGAAGTCATAACGCAAATGACTGACTTCCTTACCCAGACATTCAGAAAAATGTATTGTATTTGTCTGCCCTACTTTAAAGTAAACCCGTAATTATCATAAAGTAATACAATGCCTGCACATTCTGGATACTGAGTGGTGGTAACTGTGAAACCCAGTTTACTCTGTTATGCAAATTTTATGTTTTGTAGAGAAAGTCATGCTGTAACCCTCTACCTCCAAAACCTCAATATTGGTCCCCTAGAATGATGGGCGGTAAGGCTGACATTACATTGTGCAATTTTCTTTGATCCACGGGTTTCTCTGCCATCAGAATACAATGATCACTGCTGCCGCTATAGCTAGCGACAGTGATTGTATGGAAAAAAACAGACAGGCTGGTTGTACCCATATCAATCAATAGATCGGTTTCAGTACACTCAGCCTGCCCATAGAGGGATCGAAGCTCGTCCAGTTCCGGCTGAACCAGCTGAATTTAATCCCTCTATGGCTGGCCTAAGACACAGGAGGAAGAAAAGGTAGGCTATATGTACACAGTACTTTGCACAGTGAATTACATGAACCATGTGCTTGAAAGTGTATGCATTTTTGAGCATTTTGTGTCATGATCAATTAAAGCCGAATTGTAGTCAGGACATTTTTAATGGTAAAGAAACTTCAGATCAACTAATTGCTTTTTTTCCCCCAAGTTACATTACTTTTGAATCTAGTGTTCCACAAATGCCAGAAGTTTCCAACCGTCATACAGTCTAATGTTAGCTCCATCTTTGATTGTTCCTCTTATCTTCTAATGATCTAATACCTGCCCACATAAGTTGCTCACCTATATCCTGGTGTCTGTCCTGTGTGAATAGGTTGCTATACTAGTACCAGTAAACCTTATCCACAAGGTCCCCCCAACCTTGACACCCTGCTACCCAGCTTCAGTCTATTTCTCTAGGCACCAATATGCTTCTTACAATACTCTGGTGATCTGAATCATCTTCTAGTGATACTACTGAAACTTCTGATGATGGCATTTGAAACCAGCTCTCTAGCCACTTAGCAACTGCCCACAGTACATTTACGTCATGACGTTGATGTTAAATACCATTGTTATGGCAGCAGCTAGCTGCCAAAACCCCAGTATCATTTTGTTCTGTGGGCAATTCGGCGTCGGTTAAAAGTGGTTCCAGCGGCGGAGCCATCAGTAAGCCCATAAACCGATTTGATGTAGCCGATGGCTAGGCAGAAAGTCGAACGAGGGCAAGATAGCCCCCCACTTGGCTCTGTGCTCTTGGAGGACCAATGTCACTTCTGGTTCTCGGGCTTAAAGAAATGATTATTTTTTCTTTTTTCTTTTGTTTTTTTTAATGGTAAATGAGAGATCTGGGGTCTTTTTGACTACAGATCTCTCAATAGAGAGGACCTATCGTGCTTATTTCTATTACAAAGGATGTTTACATTGGAATAAAAGTGATCATAAAAATAAAGGGACAATGTAAAAATAAAAAGTAAAGCACCCCATCCCTCCGTGCTCACGCGCAAAAGCGAACGCATACGTAAGTCACGCCCGCATATGTAAAATGATGTTTAAACACACATGTGAGGTATCGCCACGATCAATAGCGCAAGAGCAATAATTCTAGCACTAGACCTCTCTTGTAACTCTGAACAGGTAACCTATAAAAATGTTCAAAACGTCGCCTATGGAGATTTTTAAGTACTGTGGTTTGTCGCCATTCCGCAAGCGTGCACAATTTTAAAGCGTGACATGTTCAGTATCCATTTACTTGGCGTAACAACATCTTTCAAATTGTAAAAAAAATTGGGCTAACTTTAGTGGTTGTGTGTTTGTTTTTTGTATTTATTCAAGTGTATTTTTTTTCTAAAACAATTGCGTTTGAAAGTCTGCTGCGCAAATGCAGTGTGACATAAAATTTCGCAACCATCGCCATTGCATTCGCTAGAGTCTCTAACAAAAACAAAAATCTATAATGTTTGGAGGTTCCAAGAAATTTTTTAGGGAAAAATACTAATTTAAATTTGTAAACAAAAAGTTCCAGAAAAGGCCTAGTCAGCAAGTGGCTAGACCAGCACCATCCTGTACAAAAATTGTTTAGCGCTTGAGGGGGAAAAAAAAAAAGCTGTGATTGTGTGGCATTTCTCAAACCTATCCATTTCATTCAAGGGTTGTTCCTTTTTATACATCAAACCTAACGCATTCACCAGTCACAAACTCTGGCCTTCATTTTGGCAGCATAACTGATGTACCATGAATATAATATAAAGGTAGCCAAGGTCCAAAGAAGTCATGTGACTGCTATATCACACTATGAATATTTCATCAGGATGTAGCCTGTCCTGAAAATAGGCTAAGCACTATAATTAACACAAGTCACATGACGCACAGAAATCATGTGACGCCTACGTTGTACTATGTATATTTCACCAGCATGCAGCCTGGCTTGAAATTGGTCCGGCCTTCCTCAGAAAAAATTAAGTACCGTATATACTCGAGTATAAGTCAATCCGAGTATAAGTCGAGGCCCTAATTTACCACAAAAAAATGGGAAAAACTTATTGCCCCGAGTATAAGACGAGGGTGAGAAATGCAGCATCTACTGTAAGTGGAAAAAGAGGGTCAACAATGCCCATCTGCAGCTGTATACCTCCCTGTGTCCTGTGCATGTGTCATGTGCCTGTGTATATGTACCTGTGTATGTGTCTGTGTGCATCCTACCTGTGTCCTGTGCATGCCTCTGTGTGCCGCTCTGCACCCATCAGCGTGTGCTATTACTATTTGGTGGCCATTCACTGTTCAAAAGCCGCGCCTCCTCCTCGTCCATGATAGGTAGAAAACTCCATTTCTTAGCAGTCAGCCTATCACGGACATTCTCTCATCCTCATACCATGGACGAGGATGAGAGAATGTCCGTGATAGGCTGTACAGGAGGAGGAGGCGCGGCTTTGGAACAGTGAGAGGCTGCTGAGTGGTATGTAGCACATGCTGGCCGCCGTCTGCCTGCATGACACGCTGATCATGTAGGCAGACGGTGACTCGAGTATAAGTCGAGGGGGGCACTTTCAGCCCCAAAAAAGGGGCTGAAAATTTCAACTTATACTCGAGTATATACGGTAAGCAGCTACAAATACTGTAGCTGCCGACTTTTTTAATATTGGGACACTTACCTGTCCAGGGATCCCACGATGTCCACACCCCAGCCCATTTTTCTATCTGCTCTCTGGTGCTGCCACTGCAATTGCTTCTAATGAAAACTGAGAGTGAAGCCTTGCGGCTTCACAGCCGGTTCCCTACTGCGCATGCAGGAAGCACGCTGCACTTTCTGAATGGCCTGGCGGCAGGGGAAGGAGGAGGGGAGCCGAACTTCCAGATAATCTCACCGTGGTGAGATTTCCCAGAAGTGGGAGAAGGTAAACCCCCCCCCAAAAGGTGCCAAATGTGGCACTGGAGGTGGGGATGGAAGCAGATATGCAGAGCTTCCACTTTTGAGTGGAACTCGGCTTTAATTTACTAAGAGCCCTTGCACACTGGGGCGGGGGCGGCGTCGGCGGTAAAACGCCGCTATTAATAGCGGCGTTTTACCGTCGGTATGCGGCCGCTAGCGGGGCGGTTTTACCCCCCACTAGCGGCCGAGAAAGGGTTAAAAACCACCGCAAAGCGCCTCTGCAGAGGCGCATTGCCGGCGGTATAGCCGCGCCGTCCCATTGATTTCAATGGGCAGGAGCGGTAAAGGAGCGGTATACACACGCTCCGAAGATGCTGCTAGCAGGACTTTTATTACCGTCCTGCCAGCGCATCGCTCCAGTGTGCAAGCCCTCGGGGCTTTCACACAGGAATACATGCAGCGGCACTTTCGGGGCGGTTTGCAGGCGCTATTATTAGCGCAATAGCGCCTGCAAACCGCCCCAGTGTGCAAGGGCTCTAAGTCAGGTGACATCTGTTTCTTCTGATTTGTACATCAAATTATTGTTGAATATAAAAAGACAGAACGCTTGTGAAATGATATGCTTGAGAAAGGAACATTTTAAAGCTCACACATCGCAGAACTCTAGAACATTTAATAAAGTTATTGTAAAGGGCAATATTACAAAAAAAAAAAAAAAAATCCACAGGATGGTGCTGGTGTGGAGGTCTACGCACACCAGCGTATGAATGTTAGACCGACATAGTGTGTTCCTATATGGCCAATAGAATTTAATGAAATGTCCTTGTGCAACATTTCAATAAAGTTTGTTTTAAAAAAATAATAAACCGTGTGATGCACTGTGATTGGCACTGCTGTCATCCTATCGCACACCAACAGTTGCATTTATCATAGCTGGTAGTACCCTGTTTCCCCGAAAATAAGACCTAGCGTGATTGTCGATGATGGCTGCAATATAAGCCCTACCCCCCAAATAATCCCTAGTTAAAGTCCTTGTAGGTCTTATTTTCAGGGAAGGGCTTATTTTCGGGGAAACAGGGTAGGGCTTATTTGGGGGGTAGGGCTTATATTGCAGCCATCACTGACACTCACGCTAGGTCTTATTTTCGGGGAAACAGGGTATGAACCAGCCCTAAAATTGACTTGCAAGACTGGTCTGGCTTTCAGGATTAAAACTGGTGTGTTTTTTTTTTTTTTTTTTTTCAAATTTGTCAGTTTGATAGTCTTTCTCAACCTGGGTTCCATGGAATCTTAGGGTTCCTGCAGAGGATGCTAGGGGTTCCTTTAAGCAATGAGCAACTTTTGCCTCGCAGATGAGAACCTACTGACACCATTGATCATTTTAGCTATCTGTAAGTGGGGGATTCTTTTCTGTGACCACATACGTAAGGAACATACTTCCCAATGACCATCACACTAATATACAGTAAGCAAAAAATATATTATTAGCAGAAATAGACTGAGGAACACTGCTTTAAATGTAGATTAACCAGCTGCATAATATTGTGATACATTTTAACTTATTGTTGTGGATGCCTTCGCTATTTCTTCCCAGTGCTCCTCATCAGAGCTGGAACCCTCTAGCGACCTTGTCTTGGTAAAGTGACTAGATAAGCAAGGGCTCTGTTTATGACCATAAATGTCACATGTTTTGGTGAAGTATTCTTTCTCACGATGTTCTGGGGGGAGAAATGTCAAGACAGTCTAAATGTATATATTTGGCATGGAAACTTTATTGTTTAGAATATTTGATGGTCCTGTGCAACAGGGATAGAAGAGACCATACATTTTCAAAGGGAGAACAGTAAAGCAAAGTTCTGTGAGGAAAGAAGGATAAGACCCTAAAGGATCGGAAGAGGGAACAATCAGACTTGGGGCTTCTTCTGTTTAGTAATCTTTTTTTCTTTTAGTTGTATGCTTTTTGGAAAGTTGTATAAATGCATAGTTCTTCACAGCTTTGTTTTCAAATACTGGAAAATATTCTGGGCTGCCAATGATCTTGTGCTTGTGGGGGGGTGGGGCTGGGGGGCGATATAGTTGTCAGTAGCAGCCAATCAAACTTTAGTCTTCATTCTTGAAGCTACATTGGGAAAATGAAATCCGATTTGGTTGGTTACTCTGGGCAATTGCAAAATGTTTTCTCATGAATTCAGTCTTTCATTATTCAGCCTCAATGAGATAAAAAGGGCTGCTTGTGTTCTTAAACATCATTTTAAACTGACACCATAAAATGCATTGCTGGTTGCCCCATCATACTAGGCATACCAAATTGAAATTTCTAGTGTTTCTGAGCTCATAAAATCTTACATTCAAAGGATCAAGGACCAAAAACCTTGAGAATTAGGATTCATCCCTAGGTCTTGTGTGTTGCTTATGGACTCTGATAAACTGTATTAGTTTAACTAATATAAAATAATTATAAACAAGTTTCTGAGGAAAACACATATGATGTTTAAAGTGAACCCTTCTATTCCTCATGCAGATAGCCATAGTGTATGAAGAGATTAGCTCACAGGAAGTTACAAGGACACTGCAAATAGACAGAGCGATTTGTTGCAGGAAAGATAATCGCTTGATTTCCCCCATCAACACAGTCAGTGTTGATGGGGAAATCCCTCCCACGGAGCCATTGTGTTCTCCCGGTGGGAAGGAGCCATCCATGCTGGGAGAACACAGTGATTACTGCTAGCAATAATCGCATGTAAAATCCAACTTGGGTACATTCAGCCTGCCCATACATGGTTTGAATCTCGTTGGATGGTCCCTGCTGAACCATCCGAGATGCGAACCATCTATGGCAGGCTTAAGTACTAGTGTGCTGCAATATGTTAGAATTTTGGGTTCAGATACACTTTAAGGGTCTCCATGTTGTTAACAACCAGGCGTGGGCTGCATATTATAGCAGTAACTGGTGGGGATTGGGACAAATTTATGCTAACCACATAAGGCTTAAATTTCAGTCAGTTCCTGCTGAATCAGCTGAAATTCGAGCTGTGGGTGGCCTTATCAGCAACAGATGGATCAACAAACCTCAATTTAAAAAAAACTGATGGAACAGTGACTTTTTTTTTTTTTTTTTTTTTTGAAACTTTAGTGGAAGTGTACAAAGTGTACACTCTGTTCGGGTCTCTCAACAGCATCATGGTGATCTGTGGTGCCATTTGGTGCGCTGCAGAAAAGTGCAGCATTATGGTGTGAGCAGGACATATAGAAAGCAATTGCCTTCTACGTGCCCTAGGGGGGACATGCGTTTATCCAATGCATAAAAACCCAGGCCAACACAGTATGTGTGAAGAAGCACGTGCTCTTTTTAACCTCCTTGCTGCACAGGTAACGCTTATGTGCTGTGCCAAAGAGCGTGGGCTTTAACGCCCACATCACGAACATATGCGTCTATGGGCGGCAGAAGTTAATGCTCATTGGGCGCTCCCAGCACAGAGACTGAGCTGTCAAAGACAGCTCTCGGTCTATACTAATGATTGGGACAATCTCCTAATCATGTGACCACTGTGACAGCCAGTCACAGTGGTCCCATGACCAGACAGATCCTCCCAGCACCCATATATAATAGCCCAGTTAAAGGGACACTGGAACAAGAGGGAAGGGGTTATAAACAAAATTGTTTTTATTATTATCTTGCTTCTTATCAAAGTCACAACCAGCCTAAAGTTGTAAAGGCTGAAGGTAAAAGAAACCTTCTGTTTGCAGCTCCCCCCCCCCCCCCCCATACTTATTTAAGCCCAATCTCGATCCAGCTAAGGCTGTCCTGGGTCTCTTGTTCATTGGCTTCAGCTGCTGTCAATCGCATGCACAAATTCCTCAATAGCAAGTGGCTTGCTGTGGGGGCACTCAACAAGGGCGAGGGGCCCAGAGCTTTGGGGGCGGGGGGGAGGGGACACCAAAGAAAAGGAGGATCTGGGCTGCTCTGTGCAAAACTATTACACAGAGCAGGTAGGTATAACACATTTGTTATTTTTTTTGAAAGAAACAAAAATCCTTTACAAACACTTCAAAACTGTTTGTTTCCAACCACTGTATAATAATGTAATGTTATAATAATGATGTTTTTCAAAACATAGTAATAATGTTTTTCAAAAGTTTTTATACCTTGTGAAAGAACATCGAATAGCATTTACAACTATTTATGTAAACCTTTTATCCCCAGAATGATATTGGAGATATGACATTTCTGTAACTTTGCTTGTTAGTACATTTATTGCTCTGTAAGCTGCCAAGTGAAGATTCCAGAATGATAGTTTGAAGTTTCTTGTATTGCGATATTGCTGTGTATTTTAATAATATGATATTAAAAACTATTTCCATAAGCCGATTTTTTTAAAAATAATGTAACTGTCCCTTTAAGTTGATTTGGAACAGTGTTTCTGGCGTAGGTTGAAAACAAAGTCTGTCTTAAAGTTTTATTCATGCGCACATTTTTGTGTCCTCCCCATTCTTCTCTTTGCCCTTGATGCAGCAGCCTGCTGTAATCTCCATGCTGCATCTCCAGATCCTGTGGAACAGCTGCCTAGAGCAAGTGCACCTGTTCTGCAGCTAAGATTGGAGAGCAGGAGGTCTAGCGTGTCAGTGCTGCTTGACAGGCTGTCCATAGTGTGGGTTGAGGTGGGGGAGATTTACAAAACGTATTACTGTTGATGGCTATTACTTTTGTGTGACTTGTGGAAAAAGCGATACGTTTCCCCCAAGAGTACAATCGGGCAGCTGTTTTTAGTATGTTTGTATGAACAAGCCTAATGCCACACAATAGAAATGCTAGTGGCATAACAGTGTTGCTCCCAGAGCATTGGATATAGACAGACACAGTGGAACAGCTTTGGAAACCACAGGCTGGACAAATCCATTGCATCCCTTGTTCTTCTTGGTTTGTATTTGACCTAAAGGTGCTTTTATATGAATACATTAGCTGAAAGTACATGTAAGTCCCCAACTACCTTTTTCAGTGGGGCAATCAACTAGATATGTCAGATAACTAGGGCTGAAACAACTAATCGATTAATCGACAACTAATCGATTATGAAATTAATCGATTACTATTTTCATAATCGATTAATCGGCCAGTAACATAATGTGGTTAAAAAAAAAAAAAAAACTAAAATGAGCCCTTTATAGTACAAAAAGAGCAAATAATCGCTACTGTGACTATTTCTTTCACAGTTCTACAGTAAAAAAAATGAACCCCTTACAGTAATGATTATTTGCTTTATTTGTACTATAAAGGGCTAATATTCGTTTTTTTAACCCCATTATGTTACTAAACGTCTTACACCTGGTTCACACCTATGTGTTTTTTGGTGCTTTTTGCAGAAACAGACTACAGGTCATTCACATGGTTTCCTATGGAACACGTTCACATCTATGCTTTTTCAGCCGCTGCGTATTTGTAAAGCGTCAGTGACTTTTTTTTAACGCAACATACTTCAATGGAGAAGCTGCAGAAAAGCATGTAGTGCGTTTTTGCAGCAATTTGTGTTTTTTAATCTGCCCAACAAATTTGCCGCAAAAAACGCAAATCGCAGCAAAATCACGTGCGCAAAAATCAAAACGCACAGGAAAGAGCACTACAGAAATAGATCAAAAGCAAACTGCATAGGTGTGCACCGAGCCTTATGCTGGCCACACCGATCAATTTTCAGATGAGAATATTCAGACGAAAAATCTTTGTACATTCAATGAATGAAAGAATGTTTGAAATTTTCACTTGTTTTTAACATTCTGTTTTTAAAATAATTGTAATTTCTGAACGAAAACCACATACACTGTCTGATAATTCCTTTCACCAAGAAGTTTTTTTATTATTTCCAAATTTTCCCATTACTGTGGTTGAAAATGAACGTCGATTTGACCCCACTAATGATTAGAAAATCGAACGAACGTTCTTATCTCTCCTCTAATAGTATATACAGTATATTTCCTCTTATAGTATATACAGTATATCTCTTCTGTGTAATTCTCAGAGTGGATTAGATATTTTGCTCCCTAACCATATAGTTGGCTATTTTTATTTACCACTGCATAGAGAAATTTAAGAATAAATTGCCTTTTTTTAAAAACTTTACATATTAACTAAATTATACACCACACTTTTTTTTTTAAGGTTATTAACCGATTAATCGATTAATCGAAACAATAATCGGCCAACTAATCGATTATGAAAATAATCGTTAGTTGCAGCCCTACAGATAACCTTGTCTGAATTTTATATATTTATCCTGAGGAGGTCATCAGTGAGACCTTTCCTTTTGGGTTCCAACTAGACCTCTGTTACCTTGAAAGAACCACTTTGGACAAAGTGTTCTGTTTGGAACACAAGATGGACTAAAAGACGTCATGAGACTGTTGGATTGTGCATGAACATCTGACGATTCCTTAGATGTCCGTGGTCCATTAAAAGTGAAGGGCTTGAATTTCTGTCCTTTAAGGCCACTTTCACACTTGTACGGCCTGAAAGTCGCGTGACTTGAAGCAATGCCCATGTAATCTTGAGGTCTATGGACCTCAAGTTGCATCAAAGTCAGACCAAAGTAGTGCAGGGACTACTTTTGAAGTCGCACAGATATGAACAGTACTCATGGGAAATCATGGGGTATGACTTGTCATGTGGCTTTGCAGTCCCAAGTCGCAGGACAAGTCGCACAAGTGTGAAAAGGACCTTATAGTCATGTCTGTTTTTTTAGTTTGCACTCTACTGAACACAATCAAATGCCCAGACTCCAATGACCATTGTTGTCTCTAGTTTAGTTTAGACTGAGTCTTATCTTTCCAGTTATTTCTAGTTTTTAACCTGTAGAGTGGCAGCAATTTGTGCATATATTTTACTATAGCAACTAAATTACTCTTTTTAACTAGATGGAGATGTCCTAACCAGAAATGAATGGCTGGGCTGTGTATCTAGAAGCAGCCATATTGTGCTTAGTGTCCTTGTGTCACTGGATAGGTTTACTAAGCAGTGACATCATTTGAGGTCAAATCGCTTTTTATATTTACTTATCCTACTAAATTTTTATTTGTATTTTTTATTGGGTGCCCTTTAAGATGATGTGTGTGTGTGTTTGTGTGTGTGTTTGTGTGCGTGTGCGTGTGCGTGTAAAGAAATACTAGAGCTTTTTGTATGTTCCTAGAGGCCTTGGCTTCCGTTCAGGGATTGTTTTGGTTAATAAGAGCATATTGTAACTTGCAGAACAGCCTTCCCCAGAAAATCATTGCATGAGTCGGAAAGAAAGGAGTTACCTGTCCTGTGTAGAATTCCAGTCATTTATTGTGCATACCTCATACCACGTCTTTCTCTTTCAGTTAGTCAGGAAATTCCAGGCCTCACATTGTTTACATCCCACAGCCATGATTGTTACAGATTCCTGTTCTGTTGACTAGTCATCGTCGCTTGTAGATCAAATTGTTTTTGATGTAAAACCACTGCTTATGTGTCTTCTTTGGTTTATATAGTGCGGCAGAAAAAATATCAAATATTTTGGTTAGAAAAATTTATGAGGAAGTTAATGCATTTAGAAGCCATCAAACTTTTTTTTTGAGCAAAGGAACACTCGCTTTTGTTTACAACAATAGCAAAAGGTTGAAGTGACAACTTTAATTTTTAGAAGTAGTTGCCGGGGTTTCCTTCTCCATGTGTACACTGTATGTGTTTGACACCACTATTATCACTGATTGACAGATTATGGTCTGTAAACACAGGCTTCTCACCTTTTATAGAACAATGGTCCTCTTTAAGGCCCGTCCACACCTGGGAGATTTTCTGCTTGAAGCTTGTAGCTCTAAAATGCTCATCAAGCCAAATCCCATTCATTTCAATGGCCCCTGTTCACATATGAGCGTTCTGTCACCTGAAGCCCAAAAAAGTACATGAGCTTCTTTTTGGCAGATTACAAGCGTTTTTGGCCCTATAAACTTCTATAGAAACACCTGACTTGTGCAGAAAAACGCTTGTAAAACGCTCGAATAGCAGCTCTCCACCCCTAATTTCCTTTCCCTCTCCTCCCCTTAGTGCTTTCTATTGGCCAAACAAAAATGCCCAAAGCTGTTAAAACGCTTGTAATACACTTTTAATCTTATAAAAAGCTGCAAAAAAGCCTAAAAAAGAAAGTAATTCAATACGCTCAGGTGTGAATGGAGCCTTAGAAAGGCAACTGAATAAAGGCAACGTTTTCTAAGAGAAACAGTGAAGGCTGCTATTACAAACCTCTCGTTCTGCAACTGCTATTGTCTGGTCATCATGCTGACCCTCTGGATTCCATAATTACTGCCTGGAACAAGTATGTAGATAAAGACTTCTAAGCTGTGTATGCTCTAGTAGTAGAACAAAAATGCAATGGCTTCAACTCAGTACATTCAATGGCTTTGAACATTTGATTTTTGAATGAATGGACGTTCAAGAAAATTTTTCCATCCTGCTCCTTCGAATTTTCTTGTCACTATGGTCAAAAACAATTTTGGCCCAACTAACATTGAGAAATTGAACAAATTTTCTTGAAACTAAACATTTTGAACAAAGTTCTACTTGTGTATTTCCAGCTTTACTTTCTGGCTCCATGCACACTAGGAGCAGAAAAAACGTCAAAGTTTTTAGCTTAAAGTCTATGACAGTTTAAGAATTTTAGTTTATAGGCGTTTTTTGCACTACACTCCCCTCTGCACCCCCAAAATAACCAGAATGCATTTCACACTGCATTGCATTTTTACTAAAAAACGTTGATGTTCAGAAGAGATAAGAGGAGTTTAGGAGAGACTGACGTTTTACAGCTCCTAATCTTCTCCAGAAAACGCAATAGAGAAGGTTTTTTTTTTCTGCCTCTGAACGTCCCTGACAGAAAACGCCTGTAGAAGTCAAAATGTGCAAAGACACATAGAATACAATAGAAGTGCTTCTAGAGGCAGGAGAAAAAAACGTCAAACGCCTGTAGAATCGACGTTTTTTAAGTCCAGTGTGCATGGAGCCTCTGACTTCCCTTCTATGCATGCCTCTTCTGGGTCACAGACTCATTCAGAGTCTCTCGGTATATGGGAAAAGTATAATTCAGGGATTTTTGTGTTCGCCTATTAAAACCTATTTCAGGACTTAAAAGCAACAGTTGTAAAGTGAAAATGAGTTGCTCCTTTTTTCCTTAATTTAAAATATTACGATCAGCAAAAGCCTAATTCCTTTTACAACTATTGACTTCATCGTTTTGCCAACGTTTCTGGTTGAATTGTTAGTATTAAAGTGGGCTGTGCTGCTAAGAACCTTGTTTGGTAATATTTTTAATGCTGAATACCCTGGTGTATTGCCTTCCATAAATATGTCACCTCCAAAGGACTTCACCATTTAGGAATTTTTCTTATTTTGAATGTAAAAAATAATTGAATTAGTTCAATGTTTCTTTCATCTTCATTTGCGCTTGCCAGAGTTATACAAATTCTAAAAGCAGTCATACATGGATAGAAATTTGGACAGTTCAGCGTGGATCTCTGATTCGTGTATGGCAACCTGTCCGTTTTTTCCCGATCGATCAATACTGTTGGCTATAGCTGGCAACACTGATCACTGTAATCTGACGGCAGGGGAGGGTCCCTGCTGTCAGAATACAAAGGCTCAGCAGGAAAGAAATCCCTCATCCACATCGAGTGAAACAGCCCTCCTTCTTCTTCTTTTTTTTTTTTTTTTTTGGTTCAGCCTGCTGGTTGAATGAAACAAAAAATGAATATTGTATGGCCAGCCTAAAACATGAAAGGCTTATAGAGACATTACTAATAGAGAGAGATAGATATACCGTATTTATCGGCGTATAACACACACAGGCGTATAACACGCACATTCATTTTAAGAGGGAAATTTCAGGAAAAAAACGTAAATTTTAACCGGTTCAATACAGGGCAATTTCACCCCCTTCCTTCCCAGGCCAATTTTTAGTTTTCAGCGCTGTCGCACTTTAAACGTCAATTGCGCGGTCGTGCGACGTTGTACCCAAAAAAAATTGACGTCCTTTTTTCACCACAAATAGAGCTTTTTTTTGGTGGTATTTGATCGCCTCTGCGTTTTTTATTTTTTGCGCTATAAACAAAAGAAGAGCGACAATTTTGAAAAAAACACAATATTTTTTACTTTTTGCTATAATATCCCAATTTTTTTTTTTAAAAACACATTTTTTCCTCAGTTTTGGCCGATACGTATTCTTCTACATATTTTTGTTTAAAAAAATCGCAATAAGCGTATATTGATTGGTTTGCGCAAAAGTTATAGCGTCTACAAAATATGGGAGAGATTTATGGCATTTTTAAAAAAAAAATTTTTTTTTATTTTTCTAGCGGCGATCGCGATTTTTTTTGGTGACTGCGACATTATGGCGGACACATCGGACACTTTTGACACATTTTTGGGACCAATCACATTTATACAGCGATCAATGCTATAAAATTGCATTGATTACTGTGTAAATGTGACAGGCAGTGAAGGGGTTAACCACTAGGGGGCGGGGAGGGGTTAATGTGTTTCCTAGGGAGTGATTACTAACTGAAGGGGGAGGGGACGCACTAGGGGAGGAGACCGATCTGTGTTCCTCCGTTCTGGGAACACAGATCGCTCTCCTCAGAGCTGACAGGCTGTGGATCTGTGTGTTTACACACACAGATCCACATGCCGGCCCGGTTAACGGGCAATCGCGGGTGCCCGGCGGACATCGCGGCTGCCGGGCACACGCACCGGGTCCCGAGGAACGCGGCGGGCGCGCGCGCCCCCTAGACGCCCGGGAATCCCAGGACGTCATATGACGTCCACCCAGGATGGGAGATCCCATCTGGGGACGTCATATGACTATGGGCGGGTAGGGAAGTGGTTAAATAAGGAACTTTGAAGCAAAATAAGGGTCAGTGCCTATCTGCAGCCTCACCATTGCCATCAATGCAGCCTGATCAATGCCCATCTGCAGCCTCACAAGTGCCATCAGTACAGCTTCGCAATTGCCATCAATGCAGCAGCCTCGCCATTGCCTTCAATGCAGCAGCCTCGCCATTGCCTTCAATGCAGCAGCCTCACCATTGCCTTCAATGCAGCAGCCTCACCATTGCCTTCAATGCAGCAGCCTCACTATTGCCTTCAATGCAGCAGCCTCACCATTGCCTTCAATGCAGCAGCCTCACCATTGCCTTCAATGCAGCAGCCTCACCATTGCCTTCAATGCAGCAGCCTCACCATTGCCTTCAATGCAGCAGCCTCACCATTGCCTTCAATGCAGCAGCCTCACCATTGCCTTCAATGCAGCAGCCTCACCATTGCCTTCAATGCAGCAGCCTCACCATTGCCTTCAATGCAGCAGCCTCACCATTGCCATCAGTGCAGCCTGATCGATGCCCATCTACAGCAAGAGGGGACAGGGAGGGGGGCGGAATGAGTGCCGACAGATTACATGCAGTGAGAATCCTATGATAGACAGAACAGTGGTCCAATGGCGGCCCAGGAGACGGGACTTCCTATTACAGAGGCCGCCAAGTAAACGGGAGATTTTCACTGCACGTAATCTGACGGCGCTCGTCCCGCCCCACTCCCTGTCCCCTTCGAGGCAGCTAAAATTTAAGTATTGGCGTATAACACGCACATGCTATTTGCACCCGATTTTCATGGTGAAAAAGTGAGTGTTATACGCCAATAAATACAGTATATAGATAGAGAGAGAGAGAGAGAGAGAGAGATATTTATCTCTCTAATATAATTTTTTTTAATAATATGTTTTTCATCTACAAGCTACACACTCTTGCATTCGATGCAAACACGCACAGGACCCTTTTTTCTGTTCGGACCAGAATCGGATCGCATGTGTGTTCACACATATGCGATCTGATTCACGTCCGAACTGTCAGTTCGCAGTGCGATATGCAAGCTGAACTGGGGGTGTCGTTAACAATGTATTGACACTCCCCAGCGATTCGCATATGGCAGTGTGAAGTGACATGTGATAAGGGAACACGCAGTGGATTCGCAGTGTTCTCGCATCGCACCAGTGTGAACCGGCACTACTGTAAGTGGGAAGGCTGGTGCCAGAAGCCAATCAGGCTTCTTTGCAGTACAAAGGGAATATGCTACCAGGAGGAGAAAGCAGAATGCTAACTGTGTGGCTGTCCTTTCATTGTCCAATCAACGGGATTGGGATGTGTTCTGGATCATGCTGTACTTCCACTGCACTGAAGTTTTAGGATCTTGCTGTGGTGTCTGGTAGGGATGCTTGGATCACAAGATTGGCTAAACCAGTGTTTTGAAAAATTTGGTGGATAAAATAGTTCTGATATTTGTATTTCAAATGAATATTTAGCTGCTTAGACAGTTTTAGATTTTTCTCCTAAGAAATGGGAGAGCGGTAGAATGGATCTGCATTGTAGCCTAGTACAATAAACCCTGGTGCTTGGTGTCGGTATAGAATAGCTGACGCTGCAGATTCGTTCATCCATGCTCTTTAGTATGGATGGGGGCATTGAGTGATTTTGGGCTGAACGAGATAAATCTACGTGTGTATGTCTAGCTTTATGGGCATCACAGAGATGGGAAGGGAAAGACTCCCCAGTTTTTGCTCCTTACTGTAGCCAAACCTTTAAAGAAATTTTTTTTTTTTTTGTAAAAGATTTTAAAAAATTCATGTATATGTGAAGTAAATGTACTCTTTTTAGATCAGTAGCACTTTTGACAGCTCTTAAAACTCTATCTGTACTCTGTAAGAAGGATGTCTGTGCCCCATCCCTGCCAGCGGCTCTAATGACACGGGCTCATTCCACACCTGCTACAGTCTGGCAGCCTGACAGACCCACTCCATGTAGTTGAGGTCAGCTCGTCCTTGTATTCCAAGAACTGCCCACCAGCAGTCAGAAGACTGCCTGTTTTGTGGCATTGTGTGGGTAGGACAACACAGATAAGTGTATTTCTTCCCTTCTGCTTTCGTCTATGTTGTCATACCATGATACATTGCCAGATGCTCATTAACATATAATGAAAACAAAGCTTGGTTTGCCATAGGTCACTAAACGTGAGAATCAGAAAAAGTTACCTCGATTTGGGTCATGACTTTGTCTAAAAGCATACTAAGCTTTTTTGCATTTGATCAGTACTGGTGATCATATACATATTTGCTATTTATATGTAGTGAGAAAATCAACTGGCCATCATATAGAGATCCAGAATTATTAGTGCTAATTTAAAATACAGTGAGTTGCTATAATTTGTGGTGCGCTGGGGTGCCATGAAGAAGCATCACATAGATGTAAACCGGGGGCTAAATGTCAGTCCAGTATCAGAAGAATCTAATGCATGTCTGGAGAATCTTTTGTTGTAACCATGGGACCCTGGTAAACAAACCCAATGCATCTTGGCAATGACCTACAAAAATAAGTGAGGAGGCTTCAGAGTGTCCGTAACAAAATGAAAAGATTTAATGAAGTCATTACACAATGGTTTTTTAAATAACCAGTAGGCCGCTCCTGAGAGGGAAACTAGAAAGGTCAGAAAAACCTGTCCTGATCACACTTCTCCCTGTCGCCTCCAACCTCCTCCTTGCACTAAAGTAAATGTGAAAATTTAGAATTGCTTGTTATAGAGAAATAATGAACACTAGTGTACATGGACAATGCCTGATAAGGCACGCAGCTTTCCAGTGTGCTGGTAGATCTCTGGTCTTTCAAGGATTATTGGAAAAACAAAAGCATTACCATTAAAACTTTTTATTGAAGAAATTAAACGGTGTACTCAAACAGCACATAATATGAAGCTAATCTATATCCACAGTGACCTGCATACTCCTGCTTCACTGTACCAATCTCAGCATAGGGAAGACCCTTCCAATGCTGACGCGCTTCAAGGCTAGCGACTTTGTTGCTCTGAAGAAGCGGGTATATACTCTTGAAACGTGTCTGTCATTGAAGTGTCCTCCCTACGCTGGGATTGGCACAATGGACCAGACTGTGGATAATGATGGGCGTGATGTCATATTTTGTTTGTGAGTATAAAAATGTGCACCCTCCTATTTTTGTTTTTCCCGTGTCCTTTTTGAGCATCCCCAGTCCTCAGGGGGCTACAAAGTCTTGCACAGCTACAAGTTGTAGAAAACCTAAAGTCCTCCGGGAACATCCACCTTGAGTGCAGGAGGTTGTTCGATTTGCTTTTATTTCAAGGATTGTTACTTGTTTTCCATGGACTGGTCCCTACACCGTACATTAACCACTTCTCTAAGTTTTAATTATGATAGTTGGATCTTTCATAGTTCATCAGTTTTATAGGTCAGCCTTACATAGCCAACCTGAAGCACCAACATTTGTTGTAATGACCTTAATTACCTGACCGGTGCCTGTATCCATAGTCTCTGAGCTTGACACTGCTCCACAATTACCTCCAGTCGTTCCTTGCCACTTCTGCCTCAATTGCTTCACTGTGGTCACCAGCTCGGACATTGGTGCTTTCTGACATGTTGACATATAATCGGGCAACCATGCCATGTTTATCGCCATTCTACACAGGAACCTAGGTGACGGTGTCACATCTTGCTCACTTGGATTTCTCTGCTATACTTTTGTTTTGGGTCCCTAGTAATTTGGTGCCACCGTCCACTGGCAAAAGCTGCGTAGTCAACATACCCATTCTAGATCCCCAAGTCATTGGAAGCAATCATTTTAATTTAGATGCATATGCTATTTTTTGACCATACTGAAATTGTTTGTATTAGGTAACACCATGGGCCACTTTGGTTTGTACGGTTTTGAGAAATATTCACAAGGATTGGTTAATCATGTTGCCACTTTCCTAAGTAGTTCAAATAGTATAATGTTTCCCTTCGTCTGAAAAATGTGTTTCATAAACACTCTTCCTGCCAAATCGTTGTACTGAAAGCCGAAGCAGTAATAGATTTAAGTCTTTTGTGTCAATTTTAAACAACGCTTCAAGCCAAGTTTTCTCCTATAATTTTATTACGTTTTACAGTGGGACTTCCTTTTTGGCAAAAATGTATGTGCGGATATCTTGGAGTTTTTAAAGGGAAACTTTTTTAAGTTAAAAGATTTTCGTAATGCGATTTCAAGGAGACCACATTTGCTTGACAATATATAGAGTTATATGCACTTTGTCCTTGGTTAATTACTAAATCTGTGTTTTTTTTTTATCTGGAAGGACCCTATAATTTGGAATTCCGATCTACTGGCAACAGAGTTTGTCTATCACTGGCATTCAGCTTGACATTATTATATATATATATATATATATATATATATATATATAATATGGCCTAAACAGTTTCTGCAAACATGATCAAGCGTATATTTGTGGAAGATGAGACAGTCGCATGATCTGAGTTTGTGTGTCCATTACACAGAGTACTAATGTAAAACTGTATTTGTTTCCTGGTCTACAGACCAGTGGTTTGTCAAACTGTTTGTGCCATCAAGTGGAACCCAAATATATATTGGAGACACCATAATACCTTTTGGTCTTTTTGTGTGTTTTAGTGGCCTTTTAAAGCAGTATTAAACCCAAACCCAAAACCAAAAATAAATTCTATTTTGCACATAAATATTTGCAGCTTATCAATCATTAGATTTCGTGGCTGTATCCGTTTTCTTTGGCTCTTACTCCTGTTTTCACCTGGTGATCTGCCCAGTAACGCACCTCCTCTATTAGTGAGACACAACTCTGGAGGAATGAATATAGGAGGCACAGCAGAAATGTTAATCCTGGGGAGGAGAAGGAAGTGTTAAATTTATTAGCAGATTTAGAACCACCAACAGATTAAAGCCAAGCTCCAGCTCACACTTTATAATCAGTTACAGCAAACTGATTTTTTTTTCCTTTTTGCATGAATAAATATAAGCTGATTATTTTAATCACCTCTGTCAGTGTTAAGTGGTTTCTCTCATCCATATAAACTGATACATTCTGCTGGAGAGTTTGTGCTGTGAAAAACAGACTTGCTGGCTGGATCACCAGATGAAATAGAAGAAAAAAAGCCTAAAAGGGAAACTTATACAGTCATCACATCTAAGAATTGGTAAGCTGCAAGAATAAAATGTTTGCTTTTGGGTTAAATACTGCTTTATTTACTTTGTGGATGATGCATTTTTTTTGTTTATATTCATATTGTTATATCCATTTCTTCCAGTATACAGCCTTCTGTTTGGGGGACTGTTCAAGTTATTAAGGCTTCATGCACACTAGCATTTTTCATAAGCTCAAAAAAAGCTAGAAAAAATGCTGATAATAGCATTTTTGTCCCAGCTTCTAGTAGCTTTTAGAAGCTTTTAAGCGCATTAGCATTTTATTAGCATTTTTGCAGTACATGAAGGAAAAAAAAAGCTGCTAGTAGCATTTTAGAAGCAGTTAGGAGCATTCAGCGAAGCTCAATGAAGCTCCAAAAATGTTAATCGCCTAAAGTAGTGTGCGTGGACACACATGATAACACTATTTAGCTTCTAGGAGCAGACAAAAAAAATGCTAATCGCTTCTAGGAGCTTAAAAAATGCTAGTGTGCATGGAGCTTAATGCCGCGTACACACGATTGGATATTCGGCCAGCAAAAGACCGATGAGAGTTTTTGGTCGACAAATGTGACAGTTTGTATGCTCTATCGGACTTTTGCTGGCCAAATTCCAGCCAGCAAAAGATTGAGAGCATGTTTTCAATTTTTCGGTCGGAAAAAGTTCCTATCCGAAAATGCGAACTTCTGTAGCAATTCCGACGCGCAAAATTCCTACGCATGCTCGGAAACAATTCGACGCATACTCGGAAGCATTGATCTTCATTTTCTCAGCTCGTCGTAGTGTTTGTACGTCACCGCGTTCTTGACGGTCGAAAGTTCAGCGAACTTTTGTGTGACTGTGTATATGCAAGCCAAGCTTGAGCGGAATTCTGTCGGAAAAACCATCCAAGATTTTTCTGACAGGAAATCCGCTCAGGTGTACACGGCATTAGGGTAGTCCATATATTTGAACTCTGGATGATTTTTATGTCTACATTTTATTTTTTGATGTTAGATCTGCCCTAGTATACACATATCAAATATTAGCGTAAGCGGGCAAGTAAACCAGCTCCCATTTTGGCTTCTCTGGCCAGTGAAAATTGCACTGCATTTTGTACTATAGACATACCAAACATCAGGAAAGTCTATCAGCAGCCAAGGTCCCCAAAGTAGAATTTATAAAAAACCTTTGTTCTTGAATGTACATGCAATAACAGGTGTGATTTAATATATTGCGTCTTAAATTTAATTTACCAGTGTGATTACTTCACTTTTTGTGGTTTGTTTGGGAATTTTAAGAGCTAATTGATTTGGGAATTTCCTTTCTTATTAAAGCATAAATACAGAATAGGCTGTGCTCGCCTATACATATGCACGTATTTTTCAAAATGTAATGATAAAACCCAAAAAACATGCGTTACAAAATGCTTCAGAAGTAGCGTAATGTACCTCTTTGGAGCATCAGGTGTTGAGTTACGGCATGCGGATACTCAAATTTGAACAGAGACAATTTAAAAGCATGGGATATGGCTTTTTTAGCCTTTTGGAACTTTGGGTGGCAACATTCATCTTATGCCGCGTACACACGGTCAGACTTTTCGACCGGACTGGTCCGTCGGACCATAGCCGGCGGACAATCCGATCGTGTGTGGGCTTCACCGGACCTTCAGCGGACTTTTCCAGTCACAAATCTGACGGACTTTAGATTTGGAACTTGCTTCAAATCTTTACGTTGTAACTCCGCCGGACCCAGAAATCCGATCGTCTGTATGCTAGTCCGACGGACAAAAACCGACGCTAGGGCAGCTATTGGCTACTGGCTATCAACTTCCTTATTTTAGTCCGGTGTACGTCATCACGTACGAATCCGTCGGACTTTGGTGTGATCGTGTGTAGGCAAGTCCTTTCGTTAGGAAGTCCTGCAAAAGTCCGTCGAAAGTACGCTGGAAAGTCTGTCGGACCAGTCCGGTCGAAAAGTCCAACTGTGTGTACGCGGCAAAACTGTATCTAAACAGAAACAAGACCGGACTACAGAAACCCCTGTCCTCATCTCGCCTCCATAATATTGAGGGGTGGAGTTCTGTAGTCCTCTGTAGTTGTCCCTGCCTCTGCTGGAAAGATCAATAGGTATATTTTGGTCTTAAATAAATATAACAATGCTTTCAGTGGTATATTTATTGGATCAAAAGGAACGTGCATTTATATATTTCATATTTTACACAAAACCTAAAGTTGTCTTCAGCCATAGAATCATAAGAACCTGTATAAAAAAAAAAAAAAAAAAATCACTAAATGTACGTATGCAAACTCGTAACTTTAGGATTTGAGCAAAGCAAAAGTGAAACACCTTGGGACAATGGTTCAGGGTATGGAAGAAGTAGCCATCCCCTCCCCTATTCTACAATCTAACACTTTGTGTTTGTGAAGACAGTTGCCAAGTCTATAGGGTCATTTTAGGGGTTCTGGTGTCGCTAACAAGGGGTTTGTGTAAACGCTGTAAGTATGAGTTTGCCCACTGTGGTGCATACTGTATTGCTAAAGATTTTTTTTTGTATTTTAAGCAAAGAAAATGTTTGAGATTAGTGTGCCTCTATGTGGCTTTGACTTGGTGTATATGATTTCTTTGAGCTGTATCTGTTCAGAGGACTGCAGCGCACTTTTGGGGAGGATGAAATTCTTCATGTGTACTTAGAATGTCTCACCTTTGTGCTTGCCATATTGCTTTATATTTATTTAAGGTGCTTGAGTTTCAGAGTTAGGCTGGTCATAGACGTCAGATGATGGATGTTCACGAGGAAATGATCCAGTTTTAAAAGTGTACATCTAGGCAAAAAGAAAAAAATATTAACTACATCTCTGCAGTAATGCACATATCCCAGTGGTTTGTCTGTTTTAAGAATGCTGCATGAACAGAAAAAACCCCTTCGATCTGCCAAATATCGAGATATCCTAATTTCCTGTTTGGGCATGCGATACTGTTTGCGCCTCCACTGCAGAGTTATCAGCTCTGTCTAAACTCTCCTCTCCTGGGCAGTGATTGGATCCAAAGTACACAGTCAAGGTGTTACATTAGTAGGGGTGTGACTGTCATTGGAAAACTAGAACTGTTGCCCCTAGAAATTAAATGCCTCATTATTATTTAATTGTACTAAGCAAGCACCTCCTTTAAAAAAAAAAAAAATGTTTAGCTTATCAATAAACAGCCGGTTTTGCTCAGATCTGTATGATAAATGTTATTCAGTCAATGAGTTTCAGCAGTTTTTATAACCTTGATCCACTCTACAGATGGATTTGAGCACAAAAGAACTATTGACCATAAACAGTTCTGGTCTGGTTTTAAACTAGTTAAACGAAATAAAGACTTTAACCAAAGTTGTCAAACAGCCCGAGCTTCTCGTTAAATCCTTGTTAAAATTTAACATCACAATGGTAGTGTATGACCAAGCTAGCTTGCTGTAAATTAACTTGCAGACAGCTAAATGTTGCAGCTACAGGCTTTACCAAAACTTTATCCTCAGTCTCTAGAGTCTATAAGTCCCATCAAGCAAATGGCTACTTTTAAGAGAAGTGGTAACACGTCAATACAAAGGAAAAACATGTACTGGCAAAAGTTGTTTTTGATGTTTTGAATAGTATGGAAGGTTAGAGCTACTACAAAGATATGTTTTCTGTATCCTCATTGGAGATTTACTGGTCACTTGGGGGTGTATCTGCTGCTCACCTCAGTCATATGATTATTACCCAATATGAGAAATGTAAACTTTGGGAAAATGTCTCATGCGTTTTTGGAGCTTTTAGGGTTATGTGGTTCTTCTTGTAGCTCAGAAATTCCTATATCTATACACTGTAATTCCTTTGTCTTCCTGATTTTAATGCTTTTAGAATCGTTCAGTGTTCTTGTGATAATAAGTTAATATTGTCTTTTTTGTTGCAGCAGTTGCTGAGCCCTCCTTTGTGGGGTGAGGCTTGGAGGAGCCTCTCCTTACCCTCCTGTATCAAACATGGATCCCAATGGTTGGAGTGAAGCCGGCAGTCCGGCAGAAAGCACAGGGGACCTGGGAGACTCCATGGAGAAGAGCCTAGACAATGACGCAGAAGGAGTGTGGAGTCCAGACATTGAACAAAGTTTCCAGGAGGCATTGGCGATATACCCACCATGTGGGAGGCGCAAAATTATCCTATCTGATGAGGGCAAGATGTACGGTGAGTCCCCCCCCCAAAAAAAACAAACAACACTTTTATCTTCTGTCTACAAGGCAAGTGGCTCTGTTAGATCCAGAGCAAAACTGAAACAGACCATTAAGACTAAACATTTCTGCATTGGGTTAAAAGTAGAGATGAGCCCGATGTTAGAGTCGAACGTAAGTTTGACTCGAACATCGGGTGTTCGCCTGAAGGGTCTGGTATGGATTTTGAAGGGGACACCTACGCCATTTAAAAAAAAAAAAAAAATAGCACAGGGTTTCCCTTTTAATATCCATACCAGACCTAAAGGGCCTGGTATGGAATTTGGGGGGACCCCCACGCAATTTTTTTTTTAATTTTGGTTCGGGGTTCCCCTTAATATTCATACCAGACCCAAAGGGCATGGTAATGGACTGGGGAAATCCCATGCCGTTTTTTTCAATGACTTTTATCTGTATTGCCGAGACCCAACAATTCACTATAGCTGCTATTACTTTTAAATGACTTTTTTTTTTTCCTTTAGAAATGTCATTTTGTGCAGGGACTGTTGTAAACATGGGAAAAATGCGGCACTTTACTGGCATACTATAGACACCCCCCAGGTACAAAATCATTAAAATCACTGCTCTCGAAAAAACGTCCGTTTTCAAAACTTTTTTTGCATTGATATATGTCCCCTGGGGCAGGACCCAGGTCCCCAAACACTTTTTTTATGAAAACTTGCATAGCTTGCACATTAACCCTTAAAATTAGCACTTTTGATTTTTCATGTTCGTGTCCCATAGACTTTAACGGTGTTCGAACTTGCCTGTACGCATGTTATGCTGCGAACCGAACCGGGGGGTGTTCGGCTCATCCCTGGTAAAAAAAGGCTGCAAAAGAGACTCGGGCCCGAAATCAGGAGTATGTCGTCTACACAGTATAAACATGTAAAACATGATGTGTGTGTTTATCCCTGGATTTGGAGAAAGGTCATAATTCCTTATCCGCATTAGGTCATTGATAACAAGTAGAGATGGGCTGAACACGGTTCAGTCCAGAACTCTTGATCATCGCAAAAGTTCAGACCCGAACAATGAACCCCATTGAAGTCTATGTGACCCCGAATTTGAAAAAATCAAAAGTCCCCATTTTGTAGGCTTATATGCAAGTTATGGGCCATTTTAAAGGGTATGGAGGCCTGGCTACTGTACCAATGCAAAAAAAAAACTTTTTAAAGAGATACAGTATTTAAAGGAGTAGTGATTTTATTGATGCTTACACTGAAATAACAAAAATTTAAATGTTTTTTTAAATATAGTGCCTGGGGAGACCTCTTAGTCTGCCTGTAAAGTGGTGTTATCTGTACCACGTATAGAACCTGCTGCAGCAAATCTGATATTTATAAAGGAAAAAAATGACATTTAAATAGATTTCCCTGCAACCTTTCTTTATTTGTACAAACTGGAATTTAGACGCTGGGCATGTGGGTGGCAGGGAGTTTTTTTTTTCTCGATGTAGCAGCTGGGGCAGAGAAATTTGCCTGCTATATTCTACAGGTTTGCTGGTGGTGTGCTGCTGGCAGACGTGTTGCAAGACCCTGTGATACCCTTTTTAGTGTAGGCTGCTTGAGAGGTCATGAGATATAGTGGGGGTAGACATGAAAGGTGAGGAGGAGGAGAATTGTTTCCCTTGTGTAGGGCTTTCAGGTGCTCTTGCCAATGGCTGAGTGGTGGCAGATTAAATGTCTTATCAAACATGTGGTACCCAAATGGCTGGTGTTTTTGCCACGCTTGATCTACTTGCGGCAGAGATTGCAAATTACAGCAGTGTAATAGGCTGCACATGCTAAAAAAAAGCCCACACAGCTGAATGTGGCTGCCAGTTTTTTGTTTATCAGTGTTCTCCCCTCTCTGTAGGCTCCTGTTGCTCCCTTCCTCTACCTCAGAACCAACAACAGAATCAAGTAATGTATGCGCATCCTCAAGAAGCAAGTGGCTGTGTTCAAACAATTCAGCTGACTCCTCCATGCATTTTGCTTGTGGCTATTGCAGGGAGTAGCTGTGGACAAGGAGGCAGAAAAAGCTGCTTTGGCAGCTGCGGTGGACTGCGCACTAGTGTCAGCTTGGGTTGGGTCATAGAGGATGAGGAGCATGAGGATGCTTTAGTAAGCCAGTCCATCACCTCCTCTGCATGCTGTGGCTGGATAGCCTTGCTTGAGGATGGACCACGTCCACCTTTGCTCGTGGACACAGATGCTGCTGGCCCCCTCATAGTAATGATGGGGGGTGCTTATTACTCAAATTTAATAGGTCCTGGGAAATGTGGGATTGGATGCACTTTTTTGAATCAAAAGTGGTGTTTGGAGCACTTTAAATTGAGGACTGATGCTGAGACCGAAATGTAAAAACTGTAATAAAAAGAAAAAAAGGAGAACGCCTGCATCGCAGTCAGAAAAACTGTGGCTGACAATTTAAAAAAAGGGGGCAGGCAGGGGACAAAAAAAAAAAAAATGTAGCAACCAAAAAAAAGGGGGGGGGGCACTAAATGTTGTGTAAAGCTGCACTACACTAACACACTACAGTACACTGACACACTATACTATACTAACACTCTACACTCAGTCACAATAAGTGAACACACTACTGTAACTCGCTAGCAGCAAACTGAGCCCTGCTCTATCTCCACCCCAACACAATGCAAAAGCTTCCTATGGGAAGTTACTTTTTTTAGTGTGGGGTGGGACCATGAACACTGAGCTGTGATTGGCAAAGAGCCATGATCACTTTGTCCAATCAGGGCTCTGACAGTGCTCTGTGCCCTAAATGGCAAAGCCTTGCACCTGACCAGCGGTTTTCGGTTTTAGAGACAATGGTCAGCAGGACCAATATTGAGAATGAATCTTCCAGCAGAGACACAGACGGCAATAAGACAGGGTTACAGCTGTCCCCTATTCTATCCATAATTAAAGTGGTATTGGATCCAAGAACAAAACTTTATTGTATTGCAGCTTACCAATTCTTGGATGTGGTGGGTACACTTGTTTTATCCTTTACTTTTATTTTCACTAATCCTGACAGTAAATTAAATAACTTTTCAACCTTCTTTTAACAGACTAAGCTGTCCAGCAAAAGTGACAGCGTTGAGTCAAACCATTTAAAGGGTTAGTTAACCTCTTCAGAAAAAATGAAAAAGTGAACTAGCTCAGTATACCATCCCTACCCCCCTCAGTCCCCACTGTACTTACCTCTGTGGGTGATGAGCTGTCAGTGCCCATGCAGCTGGAGTAGCAGTCCAGGGTTTTGAAATCCCCTCTCTTCTCCCTCTTCTTTTCTGCAGGGCTTTTGGGATTGATCAAAGTGATGCTCTGTGCTGACACTGACCAATCAGAATCACTCTGATCTGTGCCTGAATCCATGCACAAAGAGGGAGATGAGTGGGGATTTCAAATCCCTGGACCACTGTCCTGGCTATGTGGGCACTGACAGCTTCTCACCCATGGGGGCAAGTACAGTTGGGGTGCTTGTATGTTATTTATTTTATGAATTTATTTCAGGTACTTGTATAGCGCCGTCTATTTATGCAGCGCTTTCCATATACATTGTACATTCACATCAGTCCCTGCCCTCAAGGAGCTTACAATCCAAGGTCCCTAACTCGCAGACAGACATACATACATACACATACTAGGGCCAATTTAGACAGGATCCACTTAACCCCTTCCCAACCAGCCACCACAGTTGTACTGCAGGCTGGCTCCCCGGGTGAAACAACGTTACCTTACGTTGATTCGCCTTTTGGCCACTAGGGTGTGCGCTCACTCCGCTGGAGGCACGCACGCCCATGGCTCACTGCCGGAGCCGATGCGAGTGCGGTGACTACCAGGCACCCGCGATAGCTCGCGACAGAGCGAATACCGAGATTTATGTGTGTAAACACACAGATCCCGGTTCTCTCGGGAGAGGAGACAGATCATGTGTTCATACGAAGTCTCTCTCTCTCTCTCTCTCCCTCTCTCCCTCCTAGTCAATCCCATCCCCCCCACAGTTAGAACACACCTAGGGAACACAGTTAACCCCTTGATCGCCCCCTAGTGACATTCATACAGTAATCAGTGCATTTTTATAGCACTGGTCTGTCTGCCGCAATATGGCAGTCCCCATAAAAATCACTGATTACCGCCATTACTAGTAAAAAAAAATACATAATAAAAACGCCATAAATCTATCCCTTATTTTGTAGACGCTATACCTTTTGCGCAAACCAATCAATATACGCTTATTGCAGGTTTTTTTTTCTTGTAGAAAAATACATGTCGGCCTAAACTGAGGAAATTTTTTTTATAATAGAAGGCAGTACTGATGGTGTATACATGTTAGAGTTGTTCAAACAGCGGGGCGGGGGGGGGGGGGGGGGGGGCTGGCTGGCAGTGTTTTTTGAGTTGACAAGCAGGGAGGACAGAGGCGACAGAGAGCAGGGCTGCAGATGAAGGAGGCACATAAACTGACCAAGATGTCAGGGCTCAGCAGGCATGATATACCGTGGTCAGTTTACTTAGGGGAGGGCTGAAACTGGCAGGATCAGCCAGGTTTTTTAGGTGGTACAGGTGGCCAAATGACACAGCACAAGCACTGTGCTGTATAAAATGCTTTAAAGGAGCAGGATCAATTTCTTTTTTTGGGGGGGGGGGGGGGGGTTTAACAAACGGTTTAACCTACCGGCATGTCTCTGGAGTGTGGGAGGAACCCAGAGTACCCAGAGGAAACCCATGCAGTCACATGCAAACTCCAAGCAGGTAGTGTCATGGTAGTTCACCTTTTCATTTTGCGATCCCTGTTGCCTTAGCTGCTTAAATATTGTTGGCAATCGTTCGGCTTTATTCTGTAAGGCTGGCAATACATTATAAAGTTTTCTTGTACAATTATCCTTTAGATATCCCAAAACCATATAATATGAGGTCAAACCTAAACATTTTCGATTTGTATGCAATCAGGCAGGCCCTTGTACTACATGGTTGAAGGTAAATCTAAAGAAAATTGTATAATATATGGCCAGCTTTAGAGAAGTCCTTCTAAATCTGCTAGTTCTTCTAACACTACCCTTTCCCCAGATTGACCAAGGATGGCTCCATTGCTCCCCCATCAAGAGTGGAGCCACCCTAGGACAGGAAGTGTGCCACTGGTCAGATCACCAGGTGAAAATGAAGGTAGATAGATGAAGCTACTACATTTTGTTAGCTAAACTAATAAGCAATAATCTGTTTTGAGGTTTACATTTTTCTTTCTTGTACACAAAAAGTAACAACTTTTCTGTACTTCGGTAAAAGCTTCCCATTTCTTGTATCTTCCCTGGGTGCAGCAAGTCCATATGTGCCTTCATGCTGTATCTCTTCAGATTCATTTGCAGGACTGGCGCTTTTATCTAGTTTACATTGGAAAGACCTGTTGCTTGGCCTTCGTCTAGCCTCCCTGCTCTTCTCCACCTGGCATGGGTGTACTCTTTGCTGGAACTGCTGTTTATTGGTGTCTGGCTGTGCAAGGCCTAGAGTTAGCTTTTGTTGTGTAATACCCTCATAGTCTCTCCCCTCCCACCCTTTTCTTTCCCTCTCTCTGCCTTTCTAGGGGGTCTGTGATTCCAGTAAATCAAGCCTGTGCAAGGTCACATGGAAAGAAGACACCAGTGGGTGGGGGTGGGTGGGGGGAGGGGAGTCAGGCTGGGGAGAAGAGGGGGGGAGGAGGTGGTGGTAGATGAAATCTGATCTTGGTTTCTGCCTGGCAGGACAAGCTCCAGTGTGTTTTGGAGGGATTGGTGGGGGAGTAACACATACAGACCTAATCTATTACAAGCCAGGCCTGCAATGAAGGATTGCAGTGTACGGTTAACCCCCTCCGCACCTGACCGGATTTAGGACATGTCATGAATGTTTGCTCTGCTCCAGAACTTGCCAACACAATTTTGTTTAAACTGTATAAATTCGCTAATCTGTAAAATTCCAGTGTTGGAAATGAACACACATTGTCTATGCACATTGCCAGAAAAGATTGAATACTTAATGGCAATGAGGCATTCATTAGAAAATCGTCCTTGGTAGCTCAGATAATTAAATGATGCAGCTAGTATATCCTACCCTGAAAACACAGCAGATTGCTTGGCCCAGATTAAAAATTCTGATTTGTGTGAAAATGTTATCGCTTTTACTTATTCATTATGGTGTGTTGCAGTAACACGTCTGTTTGATGTAATATGTTGGTGCACTGCAGAACCATTCGTTCTCAATGGCACCCCAAGGTGCACATGCGCTGCAATACACCACAAAGCACAACCAGAAGGGCCTGCCTTAAAGTGTAACTCTGGGGATTATAAAAAAAAAATCTACTCTTGCAGTGGGGGGCCCCTGCAGTGCAAGGGTTAAATGCTTGCTAACACTAGGGCAGGGGTCTCCATACCATTCTAAACAAAAGGCAAGTTCATGGTCCTTCAGGTATTGGGGGGGGGGGGGGCAGGCTATGGCCAATGAGAGTAGAAAATGTCTTGCTGTCAGTGGCAGATAATGGTGCCCCAGCTTTGGTACTCGGGTAAGGAATAGTGCCCCATCGTTCATGTCGGCGAAAGAAATGGTGCCGCGTATTCATGGGAAGGAGAGTGCTCCAAGGGCCGAATAAAGGCAAGCAAAGGACCACAGTTTAGAGACCACTGCTCTAGGGGATACAAAATATGGGCTTATTCACTTGGGTGCAGAGCTTTTTATTGTGAAAAACAAGCATGTTTCTGCACATAGGAGTGACATGTGCCCCGGAGCCCTGGACACAAACTGTACGTGTCTAGAGTTGCAAATCAGCTCTGTACAAAAGAAAACACTCAGATGTAGGGTACCAGCATTCGGCCACAACCGGTCATTGATTTGTACAGGTGGCTGTACACAAATATGCTCCTTTCTCAGGTGTACAGCTCTCTGCGCTTGTGTGAATGAGCCCTAAGGGATAAAGATTGCATTACTCCTCACTCCAAAAGGCTCCCTCCATCTGTGAGACCTGTCGTCTCACCCCCCCCCCCCCCCAACGTCCTCTTCTATAAGGCACTTTGAGCCCTGGTCGCATGATGACGTCATGAGGGACTGCCCACAAGCCAGAGTGGAGGAGAGTGATGGTGCCTGCTTGTTGGAGGGGTAAGAAGTATTACACCTTTTTCCTCACTCACTAGAGTAAACAGACATTTAACCCTTGCAGTGCGGGAGAGGGGGACACTGCAATGTTCATTTTTTTTTTTTTTTTCTTACAAAGATGCTGCTGTCCTGGACACTGCTAAATGCTCAATTTAAGCCCTCATGCACACAGGCTGTTAAAAAAACGTTATGAAAACGCCAGTATCTTTGCAGTGATTTTTTTTAACTTTTTTCAGCGTTTTTGCAATAGTGTTTTTTAACGTTTTTGAGCGTTTTTGAACGTTTTTCCGCGTTAGCGTTTTTGAGCGTTTTTTCTTTTTCAATTTTTTTTTTTTTTTTTTTTCAATGGATCAAAAACGCTAAAAAACGTTGGTGAATGACGTTTTTGAGCGTTTTTGAGCGTTAGAGCGTTTTTACAGCTGAAAAACGTCTTTCAGAACCCACTGGTCCTGGGTTTTTTTTTACAGCTTAAAAACGCCTATGCCACTTGCAGCTCAAAAACGCCTAGGTGGGCATGAAGCCATAGACTAACATAGACAGGCCTTTTTAAGCTGCAAAAAAAGCTCAAAAAAGCAGCTGTAAAAACGTCCGTGTGCATGAGGACTAAAGCTTTAGTGTTTGTACTTTTTATTTTATTTACTTTATTTATTTGCTGACCTCAGCAAAGTGAATTCTAGCTGGCTTCTGCAGGTTACTGCATCTCTGTGGCCCTTGTGTTCCTTTTTGAATAAGGCTGCATTCACCTAGTTCTGTCTTTAGACACATGCAATTTCAATGAAAACATGCATTGATGCACATTGCAATGCACTATGTATTGCATGTCAACACTGGCAAAAATGTTGTTTCATGTGCACCCATGATGCAATGCTCATTACAATGATTTTACGTTTTTACATGGCTGTTGGTACTCTTATATTCCTGTTTGTATGTATGTGATCTGACTAAAAATATTACCAATCCACAAGGAAAAAAAAAAAAAAATCAATATGCAAGCCTATATGAGATGTGTCGTGATTACTGATGGCAAACAAGTGACCAGATAGTGATAGTGCCTAGGACATTTTCTGTCATCACAGTATTGTGTTACTACCTTACAAGCTGGCCCTGTAAATCGAAATGATCTGAATCTAGAAATGAATAGCTCTGTAAACTACAAATGTAGTTAATGTCATACATATTTTTTTTGCATAAACAGTACAGTAATCCTAAGATCCCTTTCATACTGAGGCTGTTTTCAGTGATTTTATCGCTAGAAATAGCACCTGAAAACTGCATCCCATTTATTTGCATGAGTGCTTTCACACTTGGGACGTTAAAAAAAAGTCCTGCAAGCAGCATCTTTGGGGCGGGTTTGAAACACTGTAAAAAGCGCTCCAAAAACGGCCCTGCCAATTGAAATGAATGGGCAGCGCTTCTGAATCGCCTTAAAAGCGTTTAGAAAGCACTGCAAAATGGGTGTTTTTTGGAATTTTTTTTTTTTTAAGGTCACGTGACCTTAAAAAATCGCCCTGCTGGCGCCCGACAAGTGTTGCTAAAGCACAGCAAAAACCACCGGCTCTTTAGCGCTGTTTTACTGGAGCTTCAGTGTGAAAGGGGTCAAAATCAAACTCCCCGTGCTCAAGCCAGATAGGTCTGATGTTTGTGTGCAAGACAAGTGATGATGTTACAGCTAGGGCTCCTGTATGCCCACCATATAGTCCTAAATACAAAAGCCAGCACTCATCCATGGACTGTAAAATCATGTTTTATAAATAACTGTGATTAAAACACCATGGTATAAACAGCGTTGATGTGTTTTAGCCATGTAGAGCCTTATTTCTAAGTCCTAGTTGTAGACTAAGGTTGTACCTACTGGAATATGTAAACACTGTTTATACCATAGTGTTTTAATCACAGTTATTCAATAAGGAAGATTTTACTGTCCATGGATGAGGACCAGCTTTTACATGCAGATTATATGGTGGGCAGTCAAACTGTGGAGTAAGTAAGTAATTGAATTAGATGGAAGTTAGCTGTAATGCGAACCGAGACGCACGTGCCACAAGGCAAGTGTTTCAACCCATTTGACACCATCATCTTTAATGATGCGTGTGCATTTCTTTGCACTTGTGCAGCATGTTCCAGCGCACTGCAATGCATACGATTAACATTAAAAAATGTGTGTGGGGGGGGGGGCGCAATAGGGCACAGCAAGGTGTGTTAACAATGCAGAGCGCATTACAATGCACGTCAAAATGTGTGTTTATGTGCACAGTAACACGCATATTTTGGTGTAAGACAGCCCTTTTTGTTTTTCTCAAGTCAATTCAGTTCATAGTTTCATAGTAGTTAAGGTTGAATAAAGACAATAGTCCATCCAGTTCAACCTGTGTAGGTGTACAGTATGTGTGTCAATGTTGATCTTTTCCCATATCCCTGTATGTTTGTGTCCACTAAGATGCACATCCATGGCTCTTTTAAAAATATCAATACTTAACTATAGCTGCCCTTGTGCTCTGGTGTGGGAGAGGATTATGTGAGCTTCTGTCCTCGGATCTGTCCCCCTTATCTTCACTTTTTGATAATCCAGCCTTCCCACAAGGTATAGGGGCCCATGCTCTAGGTTCTTTCCTTCGCACCTCCTGGCCACAAGCTCATACCTTCATACATGCAGACAGTGGAACTCCAAACAGCCCGACGGGAACCCAGGACTGGCTTACCTCCCTACACCTAACAACCTTCACCAAACACTTATTCAGTTCTTCCCAGACTCATCGCCCTCTGACTGAATTTGAACACCTGGGCTCTCTTCAAGAATTACCTAGACAATTACCTAGATTCAAGCCCTCACACAAACAGACTTACCCACTTACACTAGGATGTGGTCGGCACACTTGGGAGGGACCATCTCCAGAGCGGAATGGCAAACTGCATTCCATTTTGCACACAAGTCCTCAATCTCTTGTTACTCGCAAGAGAAGAATTTTAAGATGTCGAGATGGTACAGGGACCACGCTTCTCTGCGGAAAATATTCCCCTCCACTCCATCTACCTGCTGGCGATGTAATGCAGCCATGGGCACGTACCTTCATGTCTGGTGGGAGTGTGATCGGATCCGACCCTTCTGGAAACAGGTATTCCAGGTATATGAAAAAATCTATGATGACCCTTTGCAACCGACTCACGAAATAGCTCTTCGCTCTATTCTACCAGAATCTATAGCTTCCCAAAAACGTTGTTTACTACGCTTCTTTCTGTCTGCTGCTCGCCAACTCATACCTCTTTTTTGGAAAACAACTGCTATCCCCCCCGTTAGCTCTTTGGATCTCCACCATGGACGATATGCGTATGGAGGAGATGTTGGCGCTGGATAATGATACCTATGATAAATTTACAGCACTATGGTCGATCTGGTGGCGCTTCTCCTCAGGCACGCTGGTTACGTTGCTTCCTACCTCCCCAAATCCAGTTCCCTCCATAATTTGATCTTTACCTGAACCCAGATTAAGACTCGTAATTGATAAACTGTGGTCCCTCCCCTCCGGTCCCCGCCAGCAGTTCCCCTTCCCCTGCCACCCCTTTCTCTCCCTTTTCTCTATTTTTATTTCCCCTTCTTTTCTTTTCTTCATCCATCTTACTCTTTTATTGTTTGGCATAATAAATGTTAATATAATTTCTTATGTTTCACAGCTACCAACCTTGCTGTAGGCGATATCACTGCATTGTAAAACATTTTTTGTCAACTGTGCTTTTCTTTTCTGTTACGTTATGCTAATAAAAACCTTTTCAACCTAAAAAATATCAATACTCCCCACTGACGCCACCAATTGTGGAAGAGAGTGCCACATCCTTCTCGCCCTGACGGTAAAAAATCCCCTAAGCAGCTTAATGGTAAACTGCTTCTCCTCCAATCGCATTGTGTGGCCCCATGTCTTCTTACACTCCCTTAGACTGAAAAGTTTTCTTCCTATGCTGGGATCACCATTGAGATATTTGTATACCGCTATCATACCTCCTCTCAAGCGTCTCTTCTCCAGGGAGAACAAATTCAGTGCTTGCAGTTATTCCTCATAATTGAGATCCTCCAATCTGCCTACCAATTTAGTTGCCTTTCTCTGGACCCTCTCCAAAGCAGGGTTCGTAACTGTGTACTAGACATGATGTGGCCAAGAGACTTCTAGTTTTTGAATTATGGTTTTGATTTAATGGAATTTTATTTTTAGATGACCATCCCCATATGTAGAGACCTTGTGGCCAAGATCCCTCAAGACTTTTGTGTTATCTTGATGCTCCACTCTTATGATGCACTCATCCTCCCGGGTACTCAGACTTTCTGCAATACTGCACATGCCCTAGCCATAGAAAATAACGGCCTGTTTTGTTTGGGCGGTTGTAGTGGTGACTATAAAATAAAGTTAACATTTAACAATATTGAATCTACTGAATCCAGTGCGGTGCTTTGATATGGATATGCACCATATTATCAAAGAAGAGATGTCTACCTCAGTGACATTAAACAAAATAGGAATGTAAATTCTTTGCTTGTGATACATTCCATAGAATAGTGGCACTTCTGGGCATTTACTTTAGTATAATTACAAACATCAGCTCATAGGTATGATTTTGTTCTGCATAACAGACAGGTGCTATACACTATATATTTCACATTACTCAACACTGTACACAAATGATGTACTCCACTCAGTGCACTGTGCTGCACATTATAAACTCCATACTGTGCTGTACCTTCTATACATTCTGCTGTACATTATATGCTCCATTTTGTGCACTGTTGTACGTTGTATACACCACTCTGTACAAAGTTCTGTACATTATATACTCCAGTCTGTGCTGTACAGTGTATACACCACTCTGCACAATGTGCTGTACATTATATGCTCCATTCTGTGCACTGTGCTGTACACTGCAGTGTACATCTATTCTTACCACTCCACATTATACACTCTACTGTATTTTTTATAGCCCACACTTCTACTCTGTTGTATATAGCCTTCCCCTGCAGATAGCATTCCTTTTCATGGACACTTCTGTGCCCAAACAGGAACCCTTTTGCTAGGGCTTTTTACTGGCTGGGGTACATAATTGCACAAAAATCAAATCTTTTAGCGAAACTGCAAAATAATAAAATGCTTTTCTGAATTGGCCTTTATACATCAAATTGTAACTCGTGCCTCCTTGTCACTAGTGTCTGGTGATTTTATTCCCTTCTTAAAGGTTCTGCCCACAACATAGTGGCCTCTATTGTGTGGTGACAAGCACAGTTTAAGTGCTGCCTGAAGGAAATCCTCTATTGGTGACCCCCTCCCTTTTACTCTTGTCACGAGTCAGGATTAGGACATGTGACCATGGTGAGGTCTCTATTCTCCATTTCTAAATTGATTCACATTCTTCAATGCCCTTCCACAACTGGCTTGCATGCCAGGAATTCCAGCATAGCTGTCCACATTTGCTCAGATTCACTGAATTACTTCAGAGTGAAGCACATGCGTCTTCCAGATGGGGCTGTTCTCTGTGAAATTGCATATGGAAAATGGATGGGGACAGAAGGGAGAGCGGAACGAAAAGGACACAGCACTCCTCAGTTATGTACAGTGTGCCCTTCTTGAAGACCTCGTATATTGTATGCATTGTACAAGGAGGGTACTGTCCCAATGGCACAGACGGCTGGGGGTGGAAAGAATGGCAGGTCTGAAGGACAGTCGGTGTTGCCCTTGGCATTCTGGGAAAAGCTGGTGTTTGTGGATCTGATGACCAGCTATTCTGTGACAGTATCTGCAAAGCTAATAAATGCTTGTAACAAGCTTTCACGTCTTCTTTTACTATCTTACCTGCCCTAGATATCCAAGCGAGGGAGCTTCCCAGTGAATGGCTGTGCAACCGGGGGGGGGGGGGGGGGTGTCAGTTCATTGGAGGAGAGCATACTGAGTTTCCAGCAAAGCTAGAGAACTGACCACAATGTGCTCTCCTGCTTAGTGTGGTCAGTTTAATAGGAAAACAGAGTGACTAGCAGAAACATCAGGGATTTTACATAAAGGAACCAATTTAAAAGAAAACGGGATACTTTCCTCATACAAGTAACAGCAGGCACATATATCAGAAATATGAAGTGTTGGAGTAAATGCTTTAAGAAAAATGTGCCCCTATTGCACTTGTTCTTTTTACTGTGAACGCCAGCACTGACTGCTGTTTGTAACATCCACTGCCTGCAGATCAGTCTGCTTAGGAGTAATGCTGAGTCCATTTAACATTCTGCTATTTCACTCAGCCCTGATGAAGGGGGATTGTGTGCTCCCCCCAAACACATTGGCTGGCCTTTGCCCTGCTTGTTGTAACCAGTTGAACAACGATTTTGTTTTCTAAAGATTTTTTAATTTGGCATCCTCTGTGATCTATTGCACTTGTATTTCTCAATGCTGATGAATGTTCACTTCTGGGGGGGTCCTCATCTTTGTGGTGATCTGCCGAATACAGGCCAGGTGGGCTCAAGTAAAGACTGTTTGAATTTCGATAACCTGCGAAAATCCATGTCCTTTGCCCCTCTACCACTACCTTGGCCTGTTGTACATATTGCTTGTATCCCAGTGATTCTGTAGTAGACTTTCCAATGTTTATAATTGCATATGTACAATATGCAACGTGTGTGTGTGTGTGTGTGTGTGTATATATATATATATATATATATATATATATATATATATATATATATATATATATATATATATATATATATATATATATATATATATATATTGTATATGTACAGTGCTGTGAAGAAGTATTTGCCCCCTTCCTGATTTAATTTTTTTGCATATTTCTCACACTTAAATGATTCAGATCACCAAACAAGTTTTCATTTTACACAAAGATGGCCCGAGTAAATCCAAGATGCAGTTTTTAAATTATTTCATTTATTAAGGGAAAAAAGCTGTTAAACCCTGCCTGGCCCTATGTGAAAAAGTAATTGCCCCATCTACGCTGAATCATGAATGAACTGTGATGAACCACAATTTTTTGGAAAGCGGAGTTAAATTTCACTTGCCACACCCAGGCCTGATTACTGCCAGACCTGTTGAATCAAAAAATCACTTAAGTAGAAGTTGTCTGACAAAGTGAAGCACGCTAAAAGATCTCAAAAAGCAACACATTATACCGTGATCTAAAGATATTCAAGAACAGATGAGAAACAAAGTCATTGACACGTATCAGTCTGGAAAGGATTACAAAGCCATTTTTAAGGCTTTGGGATGCCAGTGAACCACAGTGAGAGCCATTATCCACAAATGGAGAAAACTTGGTGGTGAACCTTACTAGGAGTGGCCAGCCAACCAAAATGACTCCAAGAGCACAACGACGACTCATCCAGGAGGTCATAAAAGAACCCAGAACATCTAAAGAACTGCAGGCCTCACTTGCCTCAGGTAAGATCAGTGTTCATGGTTCAACAATAAGAAAGAGACTGGGCAAAAATGGCATCCATGGGGGAGTTCCAAGGCCAAAGCCATTGCTGGCCAAAAAGAACACAAAGGCTCCTCTCACATTCTGTGGACTGATGAGACAAAAATTTTACTTTTTGGAAGGTGTGCGTCCCGTTACATCTGGTATAAAACTAATACAGCATTTCATAACAAGAACATCATGCCAACAGTCAGACATGGTGGTGGTAGCGTGATGGTCTGGGGCTGCTTTGCAGCTTCAGGACCTGGACGACTTGCTATCATTGATGGAACCACGAATTCTGAGCTCTACCAGGAAATCCTAAAGACGAATGTCCGGCCATCAGTTCGTGACCTCAAGCTCAAGTGCACTTGGGTTATGCAGCAGGACAATGATCCGAAACACAACAGCAAGTCCATCTCCACATGGTTCAAACAAAGTTAAATCTAGGTTTTGGAGTGGCCTAGTCAAAGCCCGGACTTAAATCCAATTAAGATGCTGTATAATGACCTTACACAGGCCGTTCATGCTGGAAAACCCTCTAATGTGGCTGAATTAAAACAATTCTGCAAAGAAGAGTGGGCCAAATTTGCTCCACAGCAATGTGAAAGACTCATTGCCAGTTATAGCAAACGCTTGATAGCAGCTGTTGCCACCAGGGGTGGCACAACCAGTTACTAGGTTTAGGGGGCAATTACTTTTTCACAGCGATGTGTGTGTGTATTATATATGTGTAATATATATATATATATATATATATATATATATATATATATATATTTATTATAATATTATGGACTGCTATTGCTGACCTTGTTCTGAAAATGTTATGCTGACCATTAGGCTTAAATACTTTGTGGTAAGTGAAAAGGAATAAATCTGTATAGCAGGAAAGTCAGAATCTGCAAACTGGGTCAGTAATACTGCATGGCCTCATGCACGCAAAATGTTTAAAAAATGGCAGTGCTGCTGCCAGGAAAAAGCAGCGTTAAAATTGTTAGACGCTTTTTTGAATAGCGTTTATGGGCGTTTTTCCACGTGTGTGTGTTTTTTTTTTTTTTTTGGCTTTCTTTCAATAAAAA
Source organism: Aquarana catesbeiana (assembly GCF_042186555.1). Classification (NCBI taxonomy): domain Eukaryota; kingdom Metazoa; phylum Chordata; class Amphibia; order Anura; family Ranidae; genus Aquarana; species Aquarana catesbeiana. Next base: position 87,653,589 of record NC_133333.1, read on the forward strand.
CACTCCCTATAATATAAAAACGCCAAACATGGCTAAACATTTGTTACAGCGTTTAGCAGTGTTCTTTGGCGTTTTTTACCTTTTTACAGCTCAACAACCTCTGCACCTGGACGCACAAGCTGTAATTTTTTTCTACTGCCCCTAAACGCTTATTCATTCAAACGCCTCTGAAAGTTTGTGTGCATGGACACCTAGGCTAACATGGAGGGGCGTTCAGAAGTAGTTAAAAAAAAAAAAAAAAGTCAGATGCCCATAACAGCAGCTGTAAAAACGTCCTGTGTGCATGAGCCCTATACGTTGAAGCTAGAAAGTCAGCCTGCCAGCCAGGCAACTAGTATTTTCAGTGGAGCGCAGTGATGGTGCCAAGAACACAAAGAAGATTTTATTAAAAGCCAAGAAATTTACTTTTACAACAATAACATCACATTTCTGCCTGCAGTTTAAGCTTTAAGAAAAATCTTTGTGTTCTGTGCTCATATGCAGTACTAGGCATCGATAAACCTATTACCACTTTAAGGCTGCATTCACACTTCAGCGTTTTGAATTGTGGGCAGATTTGCCGCAAATCTACCTGCGATTTGAAAGAGGTGGTGTGTGAATGGCAAATCGAGGGACTCGCATTTGAGATGCCATTCATTTAAAACTTCAAATCACGGCACGGGTCTGCCGCGATTGTTGCGCAATAAATCCCGCTGCCTCGCGGGAAGCCCAAAAAAAGTTCAGTCACTTTCGGGCGACATGCTTCCCGCGATGCGTTTTTGCCCTGATTGCAGCGCGATTTATCAAATGAATGGCATCTCAAATGCGAGTCCCGCGATTTGCCATTCACACAACAGCGCTTTCAAATCACGGGCAGATTCGCAGCAAATCTGCCTGCGATTCAAAACGCTGAAGTGTGAATGCAGCCTAAAGCCCAACTGAACCTTCAGTTTAAATCCACTAAATACATTCTATGTGCATCAAAACAAAAAGTGTGTAGAGGCTTACAGCCGCAGCCTGGAAAATCCAGTCCCCTGTCAGAATGCTGCAAAAAGACTTTTGCTCTCTGTGTTTCTCTCTGCAGAGGTCCAACATACCACCTGTTGAATCAGACTTCTAGCGCTGCAATCAGCTGTGCTCTTGCTTCCAGCTGATTGGAGAACTCTTGTTCTGACCTAGCTGGGGGTGGAGGTTGTTTGTTTTTTTTTTTTTTTTTTTTTGTCTGCAGCATGCTGGCCGTAGGGTTGCCACATCATACGTTTAGGCTGGGTTCACACTGGTACGACACGACAGTTGTAGCACTTTGGAGCCGACTTTGCTCTGTGACATGTGTCCGACTTCAATGAACAGGGATCTGACTTTGATACCCAACAATACCAGGCACTGTGTCTGGTATGAATCTTTAGGGGGAACTCCACGCACAATGTAAAAAGAAAAAACGGCATGGGTTCCCCCTTTAGGAGCTTACCAGGCCCTTTGGTCTGGTATGGATTTTCAAGGGAGCTCCCACGCTGAAAAAACGGCGTTGGGGTCCCCCCAATATCCATACCAGACCCTTATCCAAGCGCACAGCCCGGCAGATCAGGAATGGGGGTGGGGACGAGCGAGTGTTCCCCACCCCCCCCCCCCTCCTGAACCGTGCCAGGCCACATGCCCTCAACATGGGGGGTGGGTGCTCTGGGGCACCTTGTCCCCATGTTGAGGACAAAAGCCTCTTCCCGACAACCCTGGCCGTTGGTTGTTGGCTGCGGGTGGGGAGCTTATCGGAACAAGGATGCCCCCAGATCCTGGCCCCCCACCCTATGTGAATGAGTATGGGGTACATTGTACCCCTACCCATTCACCTAAAAAAAAAAAAAAAATGTAAAAAATAAAGCATATTACACATATTTTTAAAGTAATTTATTAAGGCAGCTCTGTCGTCTCTTCCGTTCTCTTCTCCCCTGTCCGGCTTTTCTGCGTCTTCCGCTGATGTCTTCTCCCCTCTCTGGGTCTTCGCTCTCCGCTGATGTCTTCTAGCCCTCTCCGGTTATTCTCCCTCTGTCCGCTGTCTCCTGCCTCTGCTGGGTCTTCTCCCTTATGTTCTTGCTCTTTTTCTGGGTCTTCTCTGCTGTGTTCTCCCTGTTGACTGGACGCTCTCTCCTGCTCTAATGCTGGGTGCGCAGTGTGCCACTACTTATATTGGCTTGGGATGGGGTCATCGGAGGCCCGCCCCTTATGACGTCACCGTCCGGGCATAAGGGGTGGGGCCTCCAGGTGACATCACTCTGTGACCCCGCCCCATGCCAATATAAGTAGGGGCACACCGCGCACCCAGCATTAGAGCGGGAGAGAGTGTCGAGTCAACATCGGAAGAAGAACAGAGGGAGAACACAGCAGAGAAGACCAAGCAAAAGAGTGAGAAGACAGCAGACAGAGGGAGAAGAACAGGAGAGAGAGAGGGGAGAAGAGCCGGAGAGGGGAGAAGAACTGGTGGAGGAGGCAAAAGAGCCGGAGAGGGCAGAAGAAGTCGGAAGAGACGCTGGAGCTGCATAATAAATTACTTTAAAAACCTTTGTACTGTGTTTTTTATTTTTGACACTTTTTTTTAGTGAATGGGTACCCCATACTCATTCACATAGGGTGGGGGGCAGGGATCTAGAGGCCCCCTTGTTAACGGGTGCTTCCAGATTCCAATAAGCCCCCCGCCCGCAGACACGGACAACCAATGGCCAGGGTTGTCAGGAAGAAGCCCTTGTCCTCATCCACATGGGGACAGGGTGCTTTGGGGTGGGGGAGCGCAGGGCCCCCCTGCCCCAAAGCACTTACCCCACCATGTTGAGAGCATGCAGCCTGGTACAGTTCAGGAAGGGGGGTGCTCGCTTGCCCCCACCCCATTTCCTGACCTGCCAAGCTGTGTGCTTAGATAAGGGTCTGGTATGCGCCCCTTAAAATCCATACCAGATTGAAGGGCCTAGTATGCTCTTGGAGGGGGAACCCATGCGTTTTTTTAATTTTTTTTTATTTGGCGTGAAGTTCCCCTTCAAGATCATCAGAGCACAAGTCCCATGCCAAAGTCGGATCAGTCAAGACGGCGATCCGACTTCAATGATATTCAATGGGCTAAAGCAGGATCGAAGTCGGACCAAAGTAGCGCAGGGAGCATTTTCAAAGTCAGACCGACTTGTGTCGGACCAGTTAAGACGGCTCCCATAGGGAAACATTGATTTTCACACGTCATGCGACATAAGCTCCCAATGTCGGAGTGTTTGTTGTACCAGTGTGAACTCGGCCTCAATCCAGGGGACACATTAATTACACAGGTTCTGTGGCTGATTTAAGGTGGGTAGTGATTAAACTCTGTGCCTTATCTGCATTAAATCAGCCTCAGAACCTGTGTAATTCATATGTGTCCTGGATTAAAGGGATGATGTGGCAACCCTAGCTTGCAGGGGACAGGCTTTTCTCGGACTGTGGTAGCTTTCTAAGGAAAACTAACTTAAGGCTTTGAACACCAGGAATGCATTTAGCTGATTTATAATTTAACTTTTTTTTTGCTAACTTTGGTCCAGCTTTGTTAAATGTATTCTTTCGTATCGCACGTCCAGAGGGCTTTTGGGGATACAGAAATTCACTATGTCTGTGCTACAACTACTTGTCGTCTGTATTGTGAACACTGAGTTGCTCACCCAGCACTGCCACCATTCTGAGAACATCTTTTTCTAAATGAAACAAGGCATTCTGTGTTTGCATGAGGTATAGCGGAGGGGTGGATAATGTCACTATTTCCGCCTCATCCAATCAGAGAACGCCATGTATTCATTGTAAAAAGTGCAGAGGTGCTGAGCGAGTGACCCCCCCTCTATTCAGTAAACAAATGGCGAACTGCTAAAGCAACACCTGGAATACACCAGTGCCGACAATTTGTAGCACAGACTACTACAGTTATTTCCTGCAACTCCATCAGCCCCCCAGATTTGCATTTTAAATTCTGATTGCTTGGTCACTCCAAACAGGGAAATTAATAAAACACAGGCGGCAGCTTGCCATGTTTGAAAGTTCATGGAAAGTTCCAAAACTGGTAACGAAATTTCCAAGTGTATTGCCAGCATTGGTCCACACTACTGCCAAACGGAAGTTTTCAGAGTATGTTCTGGCATGCTTGGCCATCCACTGGCATTTTGTAGGCTGGTTCACTACAGCTCTACTCTCCCCGAAGAGTTGACTTCAGGTTATGCCAAAAACAATCCAGAATGCTGCATCTGTAAATGGTAATGCTACATCCCCCCCCCATCCCCCATCTTTTCCTGCTGAGTGTCCTAATCCTGCATCCATGTGTACGATGTCTATTTGTTGGGTTCACTTGTCAGGACATGCATACAGTCCTCAAGGACATTTTAATATCATATTCTCCCTCATGTCTTCCTCCCTTCATGAGCAGCTGCTGCTCCTGCCCTTCCCTAGCTACGCCTCTGAGCGCTGGTTTAATTAATGTTGAAAATTCAAAGATGAGGCTTTCTTCTTCCATGGTGAACCATCCTGTATGAACAGCTGTGGCCAGCTGTAATATCTCATTTTATACACTAATCTCCCAGACTGCTGGCGGCTCAAGATCTCATTAATAATGTTGGTAGCAGGCAACCTAATTGTATTGCCTGTAGTAAATTATTCTGGTGAGGACATCATAGTCCAGACTCTGTAAAGGAATGTCCACATGCACCATTTCTCAGTAATGCATATCCACAGTGCTGCATACTGGAAACTTGATGATTTTGAGACAAATACTGTATGTGTTGGATTTATTCCTAAAGCTGGTACGAGAAACTTTTTAATCCCTTTTATGTTATATGCAGGGTAAGCATGAAGTTGCTATAAACTAACCACATTATACAACCTTTATAGTAATTTCAGAAGAAGTTAATTTGCAGTGCAAAAAAAAAACAGTGACCAGTATGAGAGAGTGAGAACGATAACACTAAATTAAACACACCTGCTCCCAATTCACACCTGAGACCTTGTAACATTAACGAGTCACATGACACCGGGGAGGGAAAATGACTAATTGGGGAAAATTTAGACATTTTTACTTAGGGGTGTACTCACTTTTGTTGCCAGCTGTTTAGACATTAATGGCTGTGTGTTGAGTTATTTTGAGGGGACAGCAAATTTACACTGTTATATAAGCTGTACACTCACTACTTTACATTGTAGCAAAGTGTCATTTCTTTGGTGTTTATCACATGAAAAGATATAATAAAATATATATTTACAAAAATGTGAGGGGTGTACTCACTTTTGTGAGATACTGTATGCATGTGAAGTAAGAATCATAGATTGTAGGAGACTGATGTAAATGTACTGTTGGGCACTATAGATATACATTAGTTGCAGTTTTACTGAAGAGCAATACATTTTTGCTTTTTTTTTTTTTTTTTTCTCAAATGTTTTCATTTACAAGCAGAGAAATAGGTGAGTTGGTACATAGTTAGGTTGAAAAAAGACACAAGTCCATCCAGTTCAACCAATAGAAGGGGAAAAAAAATATACAAACCCAAATCCTATAAGCACAGTTGATCCAGAGGAAGGCAACAACCCCTCCCCCCCCCCCCCACAATTAAGCATAATCCAAATCCAATTTGCTCTAGCAGGGGGAAAAAAATTCCTGAACCCCCACGAGACAATCGGATACTCCCTGGATCAACTTCACCTATAAATATTATATCCAGTTATATTATGTGCATCTAGAAAAGGCCTTTTTTAAAACCTGTGCTCAGGGTATTCATCCCTGCACCCATAGGGCCCTAAATGTGAGTACCAGTAGGTACAGCGTTCGGCCCCATCCATCCACAGCCTACCTTTTGGCAGGTTGCAGGCAGCGGGGACGGACTCTGCACTGTCCTTCCTGGGCACACTAAAATGCCGAAGTTCGATACCCCTGTTTGGGAGAGGCCTAAGATAAGATCTGCAGAAAAGTTGTAGTTTTTCTGGAATAATGAGGTTGATTAACGTATTCATTTACGTTTTAAACACTGTTAAGTAGCATTCCTCTTTCTACTCCACCTTCCACTTCTTATTGCTTTGACTTACCTGCCCTATTCTCCCCTTCCCTAGCTGCAGATTTTTCCTCTCCATCTGCCTAATGGCGTTTATGCATGTCAGTTAAATAAACTATAGGTCGGTCGCGCCCTCACCTCTGTATGCAATTTTATGTTTTGTTTTCATTATCTCTATAATCCTCCTTTTTTTTATTCTTCTTCCCTCTCCTGGCTGGCTGTCACATGTCAGCAGAGAAAACAGTGAAACATCTAGACACACCCTGAAGCTGGCAGGTGCTGCCTTCTAACTGTTAAGCCCATGAATGCACAAGCTGTGGCCTTTGACCCCAGAAGCAGCTGTCATGCCTTGCCATAGTTTCCTTTTAACCGAGGCATGCCCATTTACTTGAATTTCAGACTTTTCCCTCCTGCATAGATCTCTCCCTAACTCCCCCCTCCCCATCTTCCCTCCCTCTCACCAACAACTGTCTTTTCTATCCCAACTGGGACAAGCTGCTCATGAACTTCTTCCATAAACTTCTTTCACTGACGATGAATCAGCAACAGTTTAAACTTGAATTCAACTTCTCTAAAATCCCAGCCCTCCTCCCTTTTTCTCCTTTCAATTCACACTTTTTGGTTGGACTTTTGGTGATTCCTCAAATGGCTCACAGTAGTTGAAAGATGATCTAGTTTCTGAGTGGGACCTGTAAAGAATAAAAAGTCAGTTTCAAAGTTATTCTCTATTCAAAGGCCAAAAGTCTGTTTGGAATTAAGATGAAAAATTAAAGTGGAACTAAACCCATCGGTTATATGGCTTCCCAAAACCATTACTTTTCAAGGTACCCTGTAAATGCTAACAGTTGCTTGTGTTCTCAACTGAACTGTCAAGCCATCAAATGACTGGTGTCAATGTGCATCACCATGGCAACTGACGATCACACAGAGGCTAGGATGGCAGTTTCCACATCTGTAAACGATAGGAAAGTTTAGTTCTGCTTTAACCGCTTGCCGACCAGCCGCCGTCATAATAATGCGGCAGGTCGGCACGATCCCGCGAACCGTCGTAGCTATACGTCAGCTTGCGGGATTGGGATAGCAGGCTGCACAGCGGGGGTGCCGATGCTCGTGGACGACAGTCACCATCACCGCCGGCCACGAGCGATCACGAGCAGGAAGGACAGAACATGGAAGTGTGTGTGCAAACACACAAATCTGTGTTTTGTTCTGAGAGCAGTGACAGATTGTGTGTTCCTATTAGCTAGGAACCATGATCCGTCACTTCCTCTAGTCAGTCCCCTCCCCTTCAGTTGGAATCACCTCCCAGGGAACAAACTTAACCCCTTGATCGCCCCCTAGTGTTAACCCCTTCACTGCCAGTGATATTTTTACAGTAATCAATGCATTTTTATAGCACTGATCACTGTATAAATGCCAATGGTCCCAAAAATGTGTCAAAATTGTCCGATGTGTCCACCATAATGTCGCAGTCACGATAAAAATTGCAGATTGCCGCCATTACTAGTTAAAAAAAATAATAAAAATAATAAAAATGCTATAAATCTATCCCCTAGTTTGTAGACGCTATAACTTTTCAAAATACGCTTATTGTGATTTTATTTATTTATTTATTTTTACCAAAAAATATATAGAAGAATACATATCGGCCTAAACTGAGAAAAAAATAGCTTTTAAAAAAAAAAAAAAATGGGGATATTTATTACAGCAAAAAGTACAATATATATATATATATATATATATATATATATATATATATATATATATATATATATTTTTTTTTTTTTTTTTCCAAAATTGTCGCTCATTTTTTTGTTTATAGCGCAAAAGATAAAAAGTGCAGAGGCGATCAAATACCACCAAAAGGAAGTTCTATTTGTGGGAAAAAAAGGGTGTTAATTTTGTTTGGGTGCAACGTCGCACGAGCGCGCAATTGTCAAAGCGACGCAGTGCCGAATCGCAAAAATTGGCCCGTTCATTCTGCAGCCAAATCTTCAGAGGCTGAAGTGGATAAAGGGGTCAGTCCAATGAAAATTGGATATTTTTTTCAGCTTCACATGAGATGCCAAATGCATTAAAGAGATCTGTACTTTTATACTTCAAAAAAACAAACAAACAAAAAAAACGCTGCCAGTGACAGTCTGTCTTCTTCGACTATAAATATAATTAAGCTCCTTTTGCTTCTAGTAACGACTGTTGCTATGGCATACTTAAGGAGAAACTGATGGGGACAGGAACTTCAACAGGCTGGATTTTATATAAATATGCTTGGTGTTCTGTATTGTAATCAAATTATCCGTACATATTGCTTAGTGAAAATCTGTCTGATATGTATAGATGGAGAACATGCTGTAAATAACAGGATATACACAACAAATCTGTTGTCACTGAACTTTAGCTAATGTTACAATGCTTTGGGCAACAGATTTCTGATAAATACACATATAGTACATTTAAATGACATAATGGAACAGTGAAAGAACAAAAAACTATGTGCCCATTGGCAGGGAATCGTTAAGATAAGAAATTTTTAAAAAAATCTGAATTTGTGTAAAATTAGTAGAGCATCAGTTATACTTGGCCACATTTATTACTTTGAGTAGTGAGAAGTATAATGTTCTTGCAGGAAGTGAAAAATATTTCCTCTGAGTTCCTTTATGGGACCTCTAGGCAAAAACTCAGATGGTCTCTGGCTACCCTCAGCATTATGGGTGATTCTTGTCATTACAGACTGCAGAGACTCTATTTTCAATTGGACAAACTGGTAGATGTGCAGTGAGATCACCATAGCTCAGCCAAGAACCAGCATTTTATCACTGTATGTAAAGTTTAGCCTATTATTATATTGGGCGGTTGTAGTCAATATATTGTATCAATCGTGGAAATGCAAGTGCTGATGTCAAATAAAATCCCTTAGAGCTGGTGAGGATATAATTGGAAAGATAATGTATATAAATTGGTCTTCCCCAACCTTTTTACACCAGAAAAAACTATGAAATATTTTTAGATCTCGGGGAATCCCATCTGAAATCAATTAATTGGTGATTAGTGGTTTGAATGTCACCCTTACAAACAGCTAGTATGATTATTGATGTCATAAAGCTGGCTCTATCAAGTGACGTTCGCCTCGTACTATGCAGGTACCATCAAATGGGAAATCAATCATCCACAACTCAAGGAACCCTTGGCAACATCTGGAGCAAACCTGATTGTGAATGGCTGATATAAATGAAACTTTCTTATTTTCAAAGTGTGCCCTATATCATCTTTCACGAAGTTTAACTATACATATTCAGGGAATCTTCGCTGCTAAATGAATAAACAGATCAGCTGGAATTACCAGTAAGAGATCCTATTGTGTTACATGTAGAATAATTGGTGCTGTCCTGGATAGGTTTATTGAATGTACCTTAAACCTTCAACAATTTACTTGATAGAATTTTGTTCCGCATAAATGGCAAGTTGCATATTGTTAATATTCTGATGTTTTCAGCATTCTGAGCACAAGAAAAACCGGCAATGCAAGTTGAGAAATACCCAAGGGCAAACATGGGTCTCACAACAATTTGCTGAGTGTACAGATCATTAAGAACGCTTAAACCAATGAAAAGCAAGGCGCTAACACATGTGATAATTGCATGTGTTTAGTTTCACATGTGTTAACGCCTTGCTTTTCATTAGGTTGCTTTTCAGAGGTGGTTTATTTACTGAAAGGGGCAGCTTCACGTTTTTTAGCATATTGTCATTTTTGGTTGGCGCCAGGGCTTACTAATATTTCTCACACATTAAGATAGATTGTATAAAAACAGGTGATGAGGACAACAGGCATGAAGGTTCTCCACTGAAATCATCCAGCAAATGGGGAAAATTCTGTTATTCAAGGATCTGTTCAGGAAAATCTGTTCTGGAATAATAAAATCTGTTCTGGAATAATAAATAAAGCATGTTTTATTCATCCAGCTTAATAAAGTCAGTCAAAAAAGTGGTTTATTATACACTATATTGTCAAAAGTATTGGGCCGCCTGCCTTTACACACATGAACTTTAATGGCATCCCAGTCTTATGCCCCGTACACACGGTCGGACATTGATCGGACATTCCGACAACAAAGTCCATGAATTTTTTCCGACGGATGTTGGCTCAAACTTGTTCTGCATACACACAGTCACACAAAGTTATCGGAAAATCCGATCATTCTGAACACGGTGACGTAAAACACGTACGTCAGGACTATAAACGGGGCAGTAGCCAATAGCTTTCGTCTCTTAATTTATTCTGAGCATGCGTGGCACTTTTTCCATCAGATTTGTGTACACACGATTGGAATTTCCGACAACGGATTTTGTTGTCGGAAAATTTTATACAAGCTCTCAAACTTTGTGCGTCGGAAATTCCTATGGAAAATGTGTGATGGAGCCCCCATACGGTCAGAATTTCCGAAAACAAGGACCTATCACACATTTTCCGTCGGAAAATCCGACCGTGTGTACAGGACATAAGTCTGTAGGCTTTAATATGGAGTTGGCCACCCCTTTGCAGCTATAACAGCTTCAACTCTTCTGGGAAGGCTGTCCACAAGGGTTAGGAGTGTGTCTGTGGGGAACGTTTGATCATTCTTCCAAAAGCGCATTTGTGAGGTCAGGCACTTGTTGGACGAGCAGGCCTGGCACGCAGTCTCTGCTCTAATTCATTCCAAAGGTGTTTTATCGGGTTTAGGCCAGGACTCACAAGTAACCATTTTGGGACCTCACAGGATCCCTTTCTTAAGGCAGGCTCTTCCATGAAAAAGGCATCTTGCAAGGTCCCAAAAAACTGGCTTGTGAGGCCTGTCATTTTATGTGAATAAAAGTCAAGATTATCGCTGTACCAAAGTGTGCTGGTGAAGATTCGTTTTTTACCATGGTCATGTTAGTCTACATGAGCGCTAAGTGCTGCCTTGGACTTGATGCTTATGTTTTCACTTTGTGTTCCTCAGCCGTTCCATGAGCTCCCCATTAGAAGTGAGGACTGTTTCATGAAAGCATTCAGGAGGAAGGTCGTAAAGGTAACATACAGATATGCTTCAGCCTGTTGTCCTGAGCTCTACAGGGAATTAAAAGTAGGCATTAGAAACATGTTGCAAGCCTTTAGGTTTGTTAATCCACTGATGGGTTAAAAGAGCAGTGCAGACAGTGACAGAGCAGTATGAGTCATGCAGATGATTGTTTTAAGACTTAGAAGGAGGAGCGGGTTACCTAGTTAAACCTGCTATGTGCGTGTGAAAACAAGCCCGGATAACTGTAATACTCTGTTTTCAACTTTGCCAGCTCGTCTAGCTTTAAGCGATAATATGCTTATCCGAAGAAAAAAAAAAAGTTCTTCTAGCTTTCTCCCAGTGGAGCTGACCGGATGAACACTTTGGCTGTGTGTAAAAACACTGGACAGGTGCCTCGGCCTTCCACCTGCCTCAGATTTGACGGACATTACACATCAGGCCTGGGAAACTGTTTGCTGACATTTGCTTCAGGCACAGTAAACCTATTGACAGAGAAAGAAAGCAGCCGTTTAAACAGAACCTGTTCTACCCTCTGTTACATTGCATGCTCTATTAACTTGGCTACAGAAGGTTTAACCCTTCACAAAGCTAACTGGGAAAAGATCTGTAAAGGTTGAACACAATATGGCAACGTTCTGAAGAGATTCCTTCCTACTTCTGTAGAGGGGACTGATGAGCCTTTCTCAGCTCTCCACAACCCGTTGTTAGGAGTCTGTGCTGTATCCATACAAAGACAGGCTGTGTTGGTAGTCCCTGTCCTCCTAAAGCTAGCCATTTCCATTCCTGAGGAATTGGTGATTTTTTGGGTGGTGCTGTAGGCCTTCTTCTGCCTGAGAACTTTTAAGGAAAGTTGTCAGGCAGGAGAATGAAGGAAGTTGTCAATCGAACAGTGTGTGCATCCAATCGAGTGCAGACGCTGCCTGGGTATTCTGACAGCTGCTTCTGTTGGTTATCAGAATACAATAACTGACCCTGCAAATTTGTTAAATTAAAGATATATATAGTGTGGATAAAGGAATCTGTTCTATGTACCTAAATCTTTTAGCATATGACCAGCTTGTATAGGGTGGGGAAGTCCAGTTTTTACTACTATCTGGTGCTGTAGTAGAGATCTATTCTCACTTCCTGCCCTTCTGAGAATGATTTGCCCGACAGAAAGTAAGGGTGACTGTTCCAACAGCAAGCACAGTAGGGGAGGGCTGGAACTCCTGTCAAGTTTTTATTTTTTTCTGCACTGTAGATTTTCTGTTTGGTAAAACTGTTGTCAGCAGAATGTGAAGTAAGGATTAATCTCCCTAATTTAGCATGGCAGTAAAAACCTAACAAGAGTTCTAATTCTTCACCTTTCCATAGAAAACTAGTTTTTGTCTAGACTTTTAACAGTGACTCTTACAAAAAACTCAGTTTGGCTGTTGCGTCCAAGATTTTTGCTTACAAGATGAAAGATGCCAACAGTTATATAATTTCTATCATGCAGGTGACAAAATCACAGCGACCTCTAGTCGATCAGTAACTTGTAGACTTACTGAAGTTTTCTGAATTGTCTATTCCAAGAAAACTGATTTGCAGCGCTTACTATGTGTAAGTGCAGGAAATCCCTTCAGTTGGGTAGCTTAACACTCAGTACTAATGTCACTATGCTGTTGAACTAAGCCAGGATTACTAAAGAGGCAGTGTGATTCATGTTTGGAGTTAATAAGGCAGCGGCTGCATTTGGAAGGCTCAGTTTATGATTTGTCTGAACTCCAGTGTTTCCTTCAGACTGTAGATTTGGCTTAGTGCAACTTTCAGCCTCGCTATTGCTATATTTGGTCACCGATGTGCTGTGACTTGTCTCGTTCAGGGGGATGTGTTTGCCCCGCAGCTCTGCTCTCAAACAGAGTGGGGGTGTGAAGCAGATGTACTAATGGATGACCAAACGGTGGATTCACATGGCAGCTGTGACAATATTGGCTCTCACTCTTCAACCTGTTACAAATACAAATCTTAAAGTGTTCTAAGTAATTCAACAGTTTGCATGCTTCCAAGTTAACACATTAATTGGTTATGTCTGCCCATTTTACTGTCTGTCTCCATTTACAACTTAAAGCTTGAACGTCTCAAACTATTGTTTTGGTACTTTTTGCAACAGCTTGGTGCCCCGGACATCGGGCAGGCTGTATTGTGCATGGGGCATGGAATGCTTCTTTGTTACTCATGGTGCACAAAAAGCTTTTATCCAAGAAAAGTTGGTATTTCTTTATTACAGGTACTTCTATAGCGCTGTCAATTTATGCAGCGCATCACGTATATATTGCACATTCACAACGGTCCCTGCTCTCAAAGTGCTTACAATCTAAGGTCCTTAACTCGCATTCATACATACATACTAGGGCCAATATAGACAGTAGCCAATTAACCTACCACCATGTCTTTGAATGTTCTCCCTGTGCCTGCGAGGGTTTCCTCCAGGTGCTCCGGTTTCTTCCCACACTCCAAACTCCAGGCAGGTAGTGTCATGTTGGGGATTCGAACTGACGACCCTAGTACTGCTAGGCAGTATCTCCCATTATATGTTGCAGGCATGTCCTACGCAAAAAAAAAGTTCAAATAGTGGGTAGGATAACCCAAAGGGGCCAAATTATTTCTTCTGAGAACTGCATTAACAGCTGAAATACTGTTGTATTCTTTAGGATCAGCATACAAATTATAAAGCTTTGTTTTAAAAATTAAAATTGTTTTAAAATGTTAAACATTTAAAAATTGATTTTGTATATTTTAAAAGTCCTCATATTATGAAATTATGAAGGCTAGCATTGCCAAATAACTTAGAGAAAAGACTCAGAGATTACTAACAGCAAATTAACATTTGGTGACGTCCTTGTGTGCTCAGGAGGTGCAGTCATATGGTGGTGCATTGCATTTGGTGTTCATCAAAGTGACACAATATATAACGGAGGTTTATTTAGCCTTAAAGTGGTTCTAAACCTAATTACACCACTTGTACCTACAGGTAAGCCTATAATAAAGCTTACCTGTAGGTACTGTAAATATCTCCTAAACCTGCATGGTTTAGGAGATATTTACCATATACCCTTGCGCCAAAGTGATCAGCGCATGCACTGCGAAGAAACGACCCTCCATGCCGTTTCTTCACTAGCAAGTGCCGTGACTGACGGCTCCTGCGCGCATGCTCGGGACTGATGTCACGTGACTCCGGCCAGTCACAGAGCTGGAGTCCACGACTCCGGAAGGGAGAGGGGGCGAAGATGGATGCAACCACCAGCGGGGACAACGCAGGCTTCGCAAGTGCCACATAATGGGCTAGTATGCGATGCATACTAGCCCATTATGCTTTTAATTTGCAGGGGAAAAGAGGAAGAAAAACCCATCAGGGTTTACTTCCTCTTTAAAAACTTGAGGCTACTGATGACCCCACTTCTTCAGTGAGAGCACTTGAATGTAAATGTTCAACTGAATTGAGTGTTCATATTTCCTAGAGCCAGCTGGTATTCCATAACCAATAATGTGTTCATATGAATGTTCTTGAAAATCCATATTTGCCAGCTGGTATTCTGGTCATATGCCAGTAGAATTTTGTTAGAAAATGTTCATTTTTGCAACGCTTTAATATTCTAATGGTTATTGGGGCAAATCGACAATCTTTTTTGACTATAGTGATGAGAAAATTCAAAGGAGCAGGATGAAATTTTTTTTCTCAAAAAAACATTCTAAAGCTGAGCATACACGTGGGGGGAGGGGGTGCTGTTAGCAGACTGCCCCTGCTGTCAGAATACAATAGCACAGCAAGGCAGGCTCTGCATCCACATTGCTTGTGTGGATGCAGAAATCTGGGTGTTTTTTTTTTTTTCAACTTTCTGGTTGAATGGAAAAAAAAAAAACTCTGTGTATACCCAGCCTTACTATGAATGTGGTTAATGCTCGGGGAGGAGTTGTACATTTTGTAATGTGTATATGTAAGTCACAGACGATATGTGTTTAGCCGCTAGCATTAGACGGATTACCCGTCTAGGCTCTGAAGAAAGGGGTTCTCCCCAGAAACGCGTCAGCCATTGCCCCATCTACCCGATGTCCGGTCCAGGGTTTTTTGATGTTTGATTTTGCTCACCTGCAGCTACTGTCTATGCCTGATGTTTCAAGCTCGTTTGTGAGTATCCATTTGCTGTTTTACTTTTTTAATAAATGTTACCAGTGGTAATGCACTAGGTCATTGCGCCCTCCTTTCTTTCCTTTTTTGTAGCCGCTAGCATTAAACACTATATTCTGCCAGCCGGGAAGGCTCTTTGCGACCCAACCCAAGCCCCCCGCCCGCTGGCAGAGCATAATAGCGTTGCGGAAGGGATTCCCTCTTCAACACTGACTGTGTTGATGGGGTCATTGAGCAATTTTATTCCTTCCAGCCCTGTGGATGGAAAGAATAATGAGTCATCTATTTGTTGCTTAAGTGTTTTAAAAAAATATAGTCAAAGCGGCACTCCACGCAAAAGGGAAGCTCCTCTTGTTTGTCCCCCCCCCCCCCTCTGCCACATTTGACACTGGGGGGGGGGGGGGAGCGGGTACCTGTTTTTGACAGGTACCCGTCCCCACTTCCTGGAGACCACGCCGCGGCCCCCAGAAGTTCGGCCCCCCTCCG
This sequence comes from Aquarana catesbeiana, assembly GCF_042186555.1. Taxonomy (NCBI): domain Eukaryota; kingdom Metazoa; phylum Chordata; class Amphibia; order Anura; family Ranidae; genus Aquarana; species Aquarana catesbeiana. The sequence goes on from NC_133333.1 coordinate 87,669,269, forward strand.
CTGGGCCATTCAGAAAGCTTGCATGCGCAGTAGGGAACCAGCTGTGAAACCGCAAGGCTTCACTGCCGGTTTCCCTCACAAGGAATGGCGGCGGCCGCAACCAAGAGTTCTTTGAGAAAATCGTCCGGCTGGTGTGCCGGCATCCCTGGACAGGTAAGTGTCCTAATATTAAGTCAGCAGCTACAGTATTTTTACTTTAAATTTTTTGGTGGGGGGGGGGGCTGGAGTTCTGCTTTAACTCAGTGATGGCATGATTGAATACTCAGAATTTCAGTACAAATGTCTGAATGAAAATCAACTGGTATATGGCCAGCTTTAAATTAGACCTATACCTCTGACCACATGTTGTGGGTGGATGCCTGTAGGTTCTATCATCCGCTGCTTCTAACTGAGGATCTTAGCCACACCTGTCCTATCTCTGTTTGCCAGCGAGAGCTATTATGGGACAGTCTGGCTGATTTTATTTTTTTTATTATAGTAGAATTCAGAACTAGGAACATCATTTAATGGTGGAGTGCTGAACTGGAAACACTAGCAGGGTACATTTTTAAGTCTAGAAGGATCCATAATTAATCTGATAATTTTCTTCCATCTGGTTTTTGAGTTTAGTGGCTACCATGTTGAAACCATAGTTTCCGTTCTGCACACTATTATTAATAGTAAAAATATCAATTTTGTTTTGACCAGTTTGTAAATCAAGAGTAATGGGTAACAAAAGAGTTGCAGATTTATTACTTCAAGACATCATATTCAAAAAGTAATAACATACTGGGTGTTATTTACTAAAGGCAAATCCACTCTGCAAGTGCACTTGGTAGTGCAGTCGCTGTAGATCTGAGGGGGACATGCAAGGAAATTTGAAAAAAAAAAACAGCATTTTTGCTTGCACATGATTGGATGATAAAATCAGCAGAGCTTCCCCTCATTTTAGATCTTCCCCTCAGATCTACAGCGACTGCACTACCAAGTGCACTTGTAGATCAAAGTGTATTTGCCTTTAGTAAATCAACCCCACTGTCTCATGTATTTGTGATTGTACAGGCCAAGGAGTGCTGCAGCTAGGGGACTGAAAATAATTCCATAGATTTTAGTCATTGAAGCTAAAGGATACAAAACTATGTGGCTTATTCAGCAAAGTGAAAAGCACTATGCAAAAGACTGTAACCACAGCTACCAGTTCAAAATCATGTGTAATTGATCTGAATAACTCATGCTGAGGTTCTATATATAACTCATTCAGGTTCTATACTGTATTTATCATCAGTGCTCTTTGCAGAGATTTATTGAATATCCCTATATGACATGCAAATTGTGGACCTTGTGTTGCTCTAAAATAAATTATATGGTACCTTGTGTCTATAAAATAATGAATTTTTCAGCTAGAGTGAGCTACTACACTTTTTAGTTGCTAGGTCACCTTTTTCACATGCTTTGTCTTAATTTTTTTTCATGTCCCCCCTAAAGATAATACTGCGTGATTATCTAAACCAGAAAACACAAAACCTAGCTCAGCTATGACTAAGCGCCAAATACGGTGTGAAACGCGTCAGCTACTCGGGTAGTTGTACCCATTTGTGATGTCTTGATGTCTACTATTTTTACACAATAAAGGTGAATTTTTTGGAGTGCGGCTATCCAGCTATTTTTTCCTATCACTCCTGTTGTAAACAGAGCCTGCCCCCTGCTTATGTGGAGACAGCTGATTCTAGGAAAGGTAATTACCTGTGAACTCCCTCAGAAAACACAAAACCTACCTATTGCAGCTTACTTGCCCTTGTAGTATTAGATTTCTATGTTTCATTTTTTAACTTTATTTTCACCAGATAATCCTGCAAGTAACATATATGTCTTGTCCCTTCATGTCTACATTCGTTTCTACATTGTATCTATGGGGTGACCAGGGTCGGCCCTTCCATTAAGGGCGCACGGGCGCCGCCTCCCCTTTCCATCAACGTCGCCACCCCCTATTCATGTGGCCGGCTCCTTTCAGGATGCCGGGAGCATGAATAACAGCAGCATTTTTTTTTTTTTTTAAGCACCTGATTAGAGCCAGAGGCTTAAATAGGGTGGGCTCTGGACGCTGTTTTTATGTAGATTTAACAGTGTCTCAACTTTTTTTTTGGAATTTGGGTTGTAATAAAACAAATCTTTACAAAACACATATTACCTTTAAAGAAAATCCAGAGGATGCCATTGCTGACCACTCCTTCAAAAAAATGCTAGGCTGTCATGCTTTCCCTCTGGCTTCAATTCTTCAGTTGTTTTTTTTTTTAATCACTGACTTGGGCCAATTATGCTGATAACTTCTGAAATTTCTGATCTACACGTTTATTCCAAGTCAGTGACTCAGAATGGATGAAAGGCAGTGAATTGACATAAAAGCCAGGTAACTAGCATCCAACAGTGCAAAATCATATGCATGAAACACTTGGGCATCCTGTCCGGAATGATAGCTAATCAGACGAAGATTGGGCGGGATGCCTGTGGCCCCCCAGCCTTGTATCATTGTGTAGTCCTTTGACCACTCCCTTCGCTGTGAAGTTCTGCAGTGACTAAAGCTTGGTACACTAACCCAGCGGGCTGAAAGAAAAAAACATAATAAAGAGCTTGGGAGGAGCCAATGTACTAACTCTGCAATGATAGTGCAGTGATCTCCCCTGCTGAGCTATTGTGTTCTGACAGTGGGACTGACTCCCCCCGCTGCCGAAACACGCTGGCCATTGGCTGAGAGCGCTGATTGGATGCCAATCGGCATACTTTTTTCGGTCACGACCCTTCGACAGAAGCAACACGGGCCCAATGTCGGACGGTTTCTATTGAAGCGGCCGATGCTGCCTGGTATTTGGCCAGTGTGTATGGCCCTTAAGGACGTTGAGGAAGCAACCAGTGTGCGAGATATAAGCACCCAACACTGTCAGATGTTGAAGAGGCATTCAGTGATTGAACTATAGTCTTCTAGTATAACCTATTATTACAGGGGAGCGCTGGTTTTAAATCTTTTAAAGAGACCCTGTCAAATTTGTAAAAAAAACATGTGAGAAATATCAAAGCTTATTATAACTGATGTTTGCTTCGGAAAATACTAGTTACCTGGTTGTCATGCATATCCAGTGATTTTAATACATTTGAGTCCTTGACCTGTAAAAAAAAAAAAAAAAAAAGGGAGATCAAGAGTTCAGGCTTCACTGACCGGACTTTATTCCAGTTCAGGGTTAGTGACTCAGACAGCCAGGGCACTAGAATTTTCCCGAATATCGGCCTCCGTTATTTCTCGAATGACTATCAAAGTGATAGATTAGTAAATATTACAATATTACCCACTTGCATCCCCCCTCCATGTAGAAGAATTTTTTCTCTTCACCTGGAATCCACTAAAGTTCCAAGTGGGGTTTTGACTGTGATTGCCGAGCAGAAACCTGACACGTATTTGTTTTTAACCCTGTACACAATTTTTATTTTAATTGACCAGTTCTTACCTGCTTTGTAACTGAACACTCTGGGTCATTTATTTTAGTTTTTCTACAATTAACTGCTGTCAGAGCTCACATGACATTACCTTCAAAAAGGCACCCCAGGTGCAGCAACCTCCACCCATCTTGCCTGTAGCCATAAGCATGCAGTCTCCTCCCTGCAGTTTAACAAAAGATAATGCAGAGCCCAGGGACCATTATCTCCCCAAGGCCTGGGAGGGACGGTGTTTTGAAAACACCACCTCACTGACCCCACCATTGAAAAAAGTTGAAAGGTTGAAAGTGGCTCCTCCATTTAAAAAAAGACAGGAAAATTCAGAGGTTTGTTTAGTGTTAAACACTCTGCTGCCATTTATTGATCACTCGCCCATCTTGTTCCAAGATCGAGTTTCCATTTAACGCTGTGAGTTTCCTAATGCTTTAGCATCACAGGTTCCATCTAATCAGATTAAAAAAATCTCATTGTTTGACTGCAATACACAATAGGTACAGGATAGGTATGAACTGGAAGCTCCCAAACACAGATGGTCAACAAGAAGTGGTTTAGCCACCTAGATGGTCTATAGAGATTAGATGATGGCACGATTGGGTGTCGGTGAGTATTTCTGAAGTATAAAAAAAAAAAGTGTTGAAGGGTATTGTAAGTTTGCATGTTTTCCTGTATTTGTTTCGATTACTATTGTTAAAAGGGAAAAAAATTATGGTAAATCTAAAAGTTGATCGTTGTCTCTAGAACTAAAAATGAAGAGAGTTCTTCCAGTAGGAACACCTGTTACAAAGTTCATCTCTCACTTCCCGTCTTGTTTCCAAGACACAAGAAATCTCTCCAGCGGGGCAAAGACAACATACAAATCATTGGCTATAGATGCACTTTTGGGCACATGTAGTGAATGTTACCTGTTTACTGGACAACATCAGTAGCTTTTAGAAGACTCATGTACTGTTTACATGTACACTGTGTACATGTTTGTATAAAATTATTCCTCTAAATACCTTCTTTCAGTTAGTTTCTGGCCAGTCACATGACCTCCGGCCACTCTCCTCCCCCAATGTAAGGGCTACAGTTGGAGGGGCTGTTCAGACAGCACAGCGGTCATGTGACCTCCCCGGCTGACTTTACAGGGGGATATCGGCCCCTCCCACTGTAGCCCTTAGATCAGGGGAGGAGAGTGGCCAGGGGCCAGAAACTAACTGAAAGAATTTTTATTTGCAGGCATATTTATATACAAACCTGTACACAGTGTAGTATGACTTGATAGACCAGAGGGGCTGGCAGTAATATTTCTTTGAGTTTACAACTACTTTAAATATAGGAGTGCACTCCCTGTTTTATGGTGCCTAAACACTCATGTGCCTACAAACTCAAAGTTGTATACTGTATATGCAGAGTGATTTCACATCTAGATTAAAAAACAAATTTTACCAACCATGATGCACAGCACAGATGAACTAATCTCTTGCTCCTGCATAGGCCCTGCCGGCTCTAAAAATACCACGGTAGGGCCTCATCTGATTGAATGCAGTCGCTGTTGGACTGACAGTTTTACACCTGACTTCTCTGATTTATCGGTCGAGGGATGTTGGGCAGGAATCAGTCCACAGGTCTAAGCACTGAGTGAATTTTGGCTGGTTCATCAGGAATCTATGCGAAATTCAGAGTGCATGACCAGTTTATGTCAATGCTTGCCATTTTCCCCAGATTTGGTGATGTCGCTATTGTGCTGCTTATGGTGGTTCTTGCTGGAGGCTTTGACATATGGAAGAAAAACCCTGCTTCTACCAATATGCGGGTTGAGATCTGTCTGCCAGGTTGGGTTCATGAACCTTAGGAACTAGCGGTTGTTTGCTGTGAACATAGACAACCATCATGTTCCTTTTATGAAAAACATAAAATCTAAATGAAATCATAAAATGTTATTTTAATCTGCAAATTGAGCTTTGTTTGCTCTTTGTGTTCTATTAGTCCTTATTTTTTTACCACATTTTTATTAATGTGTCTTCTTGTTTACTTTCCTCTTGATTCTGTCTTCATCTCTTTATGCTATGCATCCTGTGTCTATTCTCTGAAAACTTTCTCACACTCTTTCATCTGTTCCTTCAATCCCCTCTTCCTGTTTCTCAGGGCGGAATGAGTTAATAGCCAGATATATAAAACTACGGACAGGAAAGACGCGCACAAGGAAACAGGTGAGAAAGAAACAGAAACATAATTGTGTTTTTTAGAAAAACTTTCCTCGATGCTATTTCTAATTACATGGAGCCATTAATTTGTAGTCCACGGGACCGCTAATCTTTTAAAAATTTTTAGGAGCAAGTCATGTTTATTGTTTTTCAAATTAATCTGTCATGCAGCAGTTCATCAACTCAAAAAGGGAGTCTATGGGATTGTTTTACTAAAGACAAATAGTCTGTTCACTTTCCAAGGTAAGATGCACTTAGCAAGAGAATTTTCCCCAGAACTTCCTTAGTGAATGTGTGAAGCTCTGCTGGCTTCCATCATCGAATCATGCGTAAGCAAAATGTTTTTTTTTTTTTTTGTTTTTTTTCTTTGCATGTGCTTGGGTGTTCCATGCAAACTGAAATTTCACCACATTTACTAAACTCTGGGGCAAGGTCCTTTGCAAAGTGAACAGCCTTTTTGTAAATCAATCCCTTTATGTTGAGATTAAAAGAGAAGTAAAGGATTTATTTTCTCCTGAACCATACTTACCTAGGTGAATGCAGCATCGGCCTCTGCACTGAGAACCGAGCGATCGAACACCGCCGATCGCCCGGTTTTCAGAGCTCTGTGAGCAGAGAGCTGTAGACTGCCAGTCACAGCTCTCTGTTCTGCTACCTCCTCGTTTATTGGATCGTTGAGCTGTGGAGGGGGTAGGGAGCGGCTGGGTCAGTTTCTCAGCGGCTTGCTGAGAGGCTTAGCCCGGTATCAGTCCAGGCACCTGGCGGATCCAGACTTTATTGTCGCGATGACGCGGTGCCCGGATTGACATCCGTGACGTCAGCAGAGAGCGGACTTCAGCCCACTCTCTGCTGAAAACGGGTCACAGGAGTGCAAAACGAACTGCCTTTCTGTGATCCACAGGAGAAGTACAGCCAAACGAGCTTTGGCTATACTTCTCCTTTTAATGTTGAAGGGTAATTTTAAAGCAAGCTTTTACTAAGAGATGCAAGGGAGTTGCCTCCCTTCTAATGAAGATGCTGGTTGCCTGGCTACTACACTGACCAACTGAGTCCACTAAGGTCATTGACCTGGAACAATATGCATATCCGTAAAGCTAGGCCTTGTGCATACTATGCTCTTCTTAACGCTTTTCTCCTGAGGAGAAATGCGGCATTGAAAATGAGCCTAAAGCACGTCAAGCATTTGGGCCTTCATTAATTTCATTGACAAGAATTGTAATTTGTTCTGGCCATTGAAATTAGTACTCTGGCCATTTAAGTGCTAAACGTGTTTAGGTGCATTTAGATGCTTCAGGTGTATTTCTGCCCAAAAGCTTCCCTCCTGAATGCGATTTTTGGCGCATTCAGATTTGTGCCCCTAAACACCCTTGTCTCTAAATTCTAGTAAATGCTTGTGTGCATGGACACACAGGCTAACCTAGAGGGGCATTTAGGGGCAGAAAACATTTTTTAAAAAGGCCAAACGCCTGTAATTCAGGCATATGACAGCTGTAGTGTGCATGAGACCTAAGACATCCTTGTGTCCAAAAAAAGGGTCAAGAAGCAATAAACACAAGAGACGCGTTTTTGACAATTCTTTTATTTAAAAATAAAAAAGTAGTGTCACTCGATATAAATCAATCACGCCGTCCGCCGACCCGAAAAAAACTCTCCTGCCCCCTGGGAGGCCTCCCGCCGAGTGTCTGCTCTGCCCTTTTAAAATGTCTTAAATTTCTGACGTCACGGACTGGTGCATGCTGGGCATGTGACGTCACAAGCCAGCGGGGTCACCACTGGAGGTGGCCAGCTGGCCCTGCCCCTTACCTATATAAGAAATATCAAAGCGCAGAGCAGGCATTAGGCAGGAGGCCCCCCAAGAGGCGGGAACGTTTTTTATTTTTTGGGTCAGTGGACGGTGTGATTGACAGTCGATTTACATCGAAGGACACTTTTTTTTTATTTTATTATTTTTTAATAAAGGAATTGTCAAAAACTTGTGTCTGTTTATTACTTTTTGACACTTTTTTGGTGAATGGGTAGGGGTATTATGTACCCCCTAACCATTCACAAGGGCGGGATCTGGGCCCACTAGTTAAAGCCCCGCTTGCAGATCCCCACAACCACTGGGCACAGTTGTGGGAATGAGGCCCTTGTCCCCATCAACATGGGGACAAGCACCCACCCCCCTCCCTTCCTGACCTGCTGGGCTGCATGCCCGGATAAGGGTCTGGTACGGATTTTGGGGGGGGGGGGGGGGGACCCCACCCCGTTTTTTTTTTTTTTTTTGTTTGTTTTGTTTTTTTGTGTTTTTTGGGTTTTTTTTTTCTATTTTGGAGTGGGGTTCTCCTTCAAATCCATACCAGATCCAAAAGGCCTAGTTTGGACTGGTGGGGGGACCCCATTCCGTTTTTTTCTTTGTTTTTTAACCAACACTTTTTTTCTTTTCATTGTTCAGCTGACAGCTGATGACTTGTTGGTTGTTAAGGGCGCCACGGCTGGCTTCCCGGCCCTGCTTCTTAACAACTAGCTTACACTGCACCCTGATTGGGCAAAGCTTAGAAGGGTGTTTGTCAGGGCGAACACCCCGCAAATTCGGGTGTCCAAAGAACAGCCGAAATGGCAAATATTCAGCCCGAACTCCTGCTCGGGCCAAACCGTTCCCCCATCCCTACTAGTCATCGTGGGGCAGTAGGTAAATATTTGACAGGACTTTACGTGGCTTCCTAGTTTCATGAATACTTTGATTACCAGATATTATACAGATATTGATAATGTATAAATAAGGTTTACCTCCCTTCTTCTCTTCATGGTCTGTGTCAGACTGTCCTGCATATCATGTACATTACAGTAGACCAGCCAGCTTCTGGGTCACCTGTAATAGACTTCATAGCTGTTTTAGAGCACTTGAGATTGTCACTTTGAGTAATCCAAGTGACTCCGCTGTAGCCACTTCCTGGCTAAAGTGATGTTGTTGATCTCTGCATATTTTATAAATGTACCATTGCTTTTAAATAATGCATTTAATTTCAGCTCCTAGCTGTAGAATGGAACAGCTTGCAATAGATCATTAGAGCGGAAGGACAGGTGAATTACTTTTCCCCTTATGATTAAGTTCAGAGACCCATTACCGTTGTCTTGAGAGCTGAAGCAATCACAGAAACTTTAAACCAAAGTTTGAACTTGTAATAAGACAAAAAAGACAATCTTAAGATCCCAATAATAGTTCTTTTATTGCCCCTTCAGTTTAAACTTAACAAAGGCAGTTTACCATCTAATGAATTTTGACATTTTAGTAAAGTGAGGTGTACATTTTAACCAAATCGGATACTGTGGTGACTGTTTATCTGTAATTGATAGTGGAAATAAATACATGAACGTTTTAGTCTGATCTTTGTAAAACTTTTCTTCTATTGCCACCCTGTGGACGAAAGAGATTTTACATCGCTTGCATTGCCTTTGTTTCAAGGATAACATGTTTTTTTTAATTTTTTTTTTGCTTTGTTGTTCAGTTTTCGATGCTCAAGGTGAAATCCCTAAATTCATTTTTCTATTGTCTTGGGTTTTTTTTTTTTTTTTTGTATAGTTACATTGGTCCAAGTATTCATATTCCATACCTGGTTGATCCCTGTAGAGGCAGAGAATCACTGTAGTAACAGCAGCTGCTTCAGTGATCCTTGCGGTCTTACCGGGTCCTGTGCCAACCAGTTGTCTTGCTGCATAGCAACCAAAGGGGGTTGTCTGTTGTGCACTGGTGCCATTTTTCTCAAAGAATACAAGGTATTCTCTGATTGGACAAGACTGAGCTCTCAACATCACCACCCTGCCTCTTTACCATGTCAGAGCACATTTTACATTTATTGAAAAAGTGCAAAGCGTAGTCTGAATACCAAGTGAGCGATAAAATTGTAATTTCTTTACTTTATTATTTTATATATGTGGTTTACAGTTACTTGACGCAAACACACAGTAAAGGAGGTTGGGGTGTGCAATAAAGGCAATTTTTTTGTCTCTTTAGGTGTCTAGTCACATCCAAGTTCTAGCACGGAGGAAGTCTCGAGAGATCCAGTCCAAGCTTAAGGTAAGTAGGAAACTTTCTCCTTATCTGCTGGCTTTAGCCTCTGCTTATGCCTGCTGCATTGTATATGACTCTGCTTCTGTGCCTGCATCCTGACTTGCCTGCATTATGTATGGCTATGCTTCTGCTCCAGACAGGATGAACGTACATATTAATACCAGCATTATGCAGGAATAGATCAATGTTTGTGTGGCAGAAGCTGACCATCCACTGAATTATCTATATAATGGGCTCATAGCATTGTTAACTTTATGAGGTATGGGGATCTTTTGGTGGTAGATTTGTATGGGTTCTCAGGAATATAGAAAAATGAATCCAGGGCTTGATAAAGGCCATTTTCTGAATCTATTTTAACTTTTAAGAGTTGACATTTTAGCAGCAAGCAGCGTGTTTTGCTTATGTTTAAAAATACTTTTATGGGTATTTTGTAGTAGCTAGATGTCTGATGTATTTTATGTTTTGTTTGATACCTGGTTTTATTTTTATTTAGGATTAATGATGCATATTCTTTTTAGATCAGATTCAGTTTTGTGCTAATAATAGAGAGTTTTGAAAATCTAAAGGCTTGCTACATATGTGTAGTTTAGCAAACAGTAGTTCTAATAGTTATAAGTGTGAAATGATGTGTTACATGAGGATGTAAGGCCATAGTGTAGTTTTTCATAAAGTATGCCGTATGTACCACTTGTTGTATTTACCATCAGCGCAGATGGCTCACTTGAAAGATTGAGGGTTTCCTTGAGGAACTGCCTTATGGTAGAATATACTTACTCTAGTACCTGTTACCAGTGGCATATAGGGAGTGTGGTGAGGCTGTATGGGCTTGTGAGTCTAATAGACATGTTGGAGAAGACATCATTCCAATGGTTGCTAGTAGTGTAAGCTGACAAATACCAATATCCCAAAGTTACAGTGAAATGTCACTTTGTTGACTTCTGTTTTTTGTGTTCCTGTTATTTAGGTTTTGTGTATATACTCTTTAAGCATGTAACACAAAATACTTACCAATAAGTTCAAACTTGTTATTTTTATTGGTATCTCGTCATCTCACAGGAATTGCCAATATTCACATTGTATAATGGAAAAAGATTCACAAATTTTCCATATCAATATCATTTTAAATGAGAGCAAGTAAAAAATTGGCAAGTATTTACATCAACAGAGCTTTAGGGCCTAAAATGTTGCACTTTGCCACACCTCCTCATAGATCAGTCTATAAAGGTTTTTGAAAATGGAAGCGGTCATGCATTGAAAAACATAATTAAAGTGAACCTAATTTACCTACCCAGTGTTACAGGATGATCCTTGGTTTTTGCTGCAGGGATAATATGGCCTTGTAACCTTCCAACTAATACCTAAAAGACAGGTGTTACATTAAGGATAATGGGTCAGCTATAGTGTATGGGTAGATTTGAGATGATTAGAATATAAATTGGTTAAACTGTTCTAGGTGGCAGAAATTCTATGTACAAGCGAAGCACATAACTTTCTTGCATTAAAGGCAGACCATTAGAAGGGAGTATGCCTTGGCAGCAGAATAACATGATATTAAACGGGTACTGCTGTTACTGCACAATAGTACAAGGATGCAGGGAGAGGAAAAAGATGCAAATGTCGGGCCCTCAGCACAGAATCACTAGTTACTTAAAACCTTAACAGGAACCTGTGCATTCTTAAACAGGGCTGCAGCACTCTAATTGCATTTATGAGTATCCAACAGAGCTGTTACACTGTTATCGAGAATATGCCCTTAGATTTAGGAAATGTTATGTACGCCTGCACAAAAATCCTCATAAAGCCAGTGACATATTTGTGGTCATGCTGGGCCCATAGCAGTTGCATGACTTGCTATGTCTACTGTTAAATACTTGTTCTGCTATAGAATGGAAAGGCTCCCCCAATCCTGTCCTCCTCTTGATGGATTTTGAAGTTTTGTCCTTTGGTAACAATTTGTTCTAGACTGGTCTGTCCTGCCTCTAGAGCTGTGACCAATTCCTGTTCTGCTTTGCCTGGCATTTGTTATGAATACGTCTAAAAGGCCGGTGCCATGAAAACACTATTTCTGTACAGCAGCACCATCATGGATTAACATCACCGTGTGAACTTTAACATCTCTTGCACTGACATATCCAAACATTTATCCTCACTTTGTCCTTCTGAGTGACACATTTTCTGTACTTTCCCATTCTTCCTTTACTGCATCCTTTTCACAGTAACCACATTCTATAACTGAACCGCTCTTCCTTCTGCCCCTAACCACCCTAAAGCTGCCCACTCTTTCTGTCTTTATTATGATCATGTATTTCTAAGTTGTTTTCCGTCCTGTTGTTCATTGAAACACATGTATTATTGTTTTGATTCACGTTTCCACTCTCTTCCTACTGTTCCTCTGTGTCCCTCCCTTCCCTTTACCCGACCCTATTCCATTTCATTCTGTCCAACTTCCCTGCCTTCCTCCCTCCATGTGGACTGCAACTTTCCTGTTCTCCGCTCTGGATGACAATCTCTTTGTGTCCAGGCTATGAACATGGTAAGTTGGTGTATCAAAATACCTTAACCTCTTAATATAATCCTCTACCTTTTTTGATGAATTCGGGTTGTATGGAGATATTGCTTTGCATGAAATAGAATAAAATGTAGTCCTATGGCTTTGCTGCAGCCTACAGTTAAAATTAGTGAAATGCTAATGATAGTTTGGAAACAATGCCACCTTGTTGTTAAAAGGTCCATATAATTTATCTTAATTTGCATTTTTGTTCTCTGCAAATTTTGATACATATTATTTCTGATTAGATCTGTGGTCTCTTGCCAAATGTCTCCAAGCTGTGCAGCCACTTTCTCATGCCTAAGGGGCATATTTATAAAGCGGTGAATGTGACATTCACCATATATTTACTGCAGATGAATTTTTAGTGCATGCATGTTAAATTACAGGGGATAACTAACCATCTGTGAATGGTCACAGCCACCATTTTATAAATATGTTCCACTGTGTGTGTGAGTGAGCCTGCAGTGAGATTAGGCTAGGTTCAGATCTTTGCGTGTCAGGAATGTTTGCAAAATTCACTTTCCCTGCGCAGAGAGACGTGCTGCCCTTATGCAGACACACGGCGGTGCCATTAATTAGCAAAGAATCTATATATGGTACCGTATATTATCATGAGAATATTACACAGTTGGATGGTAACTTGAGAATCACAAAAAAAAAAAAAAAAACGTTAACAATAGAATATGAAAATGTGAAACAGCTCCCATTGTAAATGTGTGCACTATTATAAACAAAAAGTTAAAATAGAACGGAACTAAAGGCTTTTCTTTCATTTTTGGATAGAGTAGGGAAGGTTATAACCTCATCAGGTTTTATATTTCCATTTGTATCCTGTTGGGAGATCCCCCTTCGCTTCCTGTCCCATAGCCAAAACAGGAAGTGAGACTAAACCCCTGCAAAGTGAGGGAATCGCTAGTTGTAGCTAGGATCACCAGAACCCATGTCCCCATTGGACGATTTCTATTCTATTACAGTTCCTGCGACAACCCAAAATTGAAGATTTTCTTTAACTTTTGGTAATGATGGTAAACGGGACAAAGAGAGGGCGAATCTCTCTAACAGTAACAGGGACACAGACAGTAATAAAAGCCGAAAAGACACTCCTATGTTTTTTTTTTTTTTTTTTTTTTAAATACTGGTTTTCTTTAAAGTGATTTTAAACACAAGTTTTTTTTGTTTTCTTTTTTTATATAGTAAACACCGCTTACCTCCTCTTCCAGGGTCCCCTGCCAGCATTCCTGGCCACTCCCTCCTGCCAAGTGCCCCCACAGCAAACCATTTGCTCTGGAGACACCCAAGCACCCGAGCCGCTGCTCTGCATGTCCATTCACACACAGAGCCTCACCCCCCTCTCTCTCCTCATTGGCTCAATGATTACCTGTCCAGCAGGTAGTGTCCTGAAACTTCAGTTCTGGGTGCTGCTACTCTCCGAGGACACAGTCGGAAGGGTGTGTAGAATAGAAAAAAGTGTCCCTGGCTGCTGTGGTTCCTTTCACTGACCCCTGTGTTAAAAGGACCATCTGTGATCTAGTAATGTAGCTCTTCAAAAGAGTCCAACACTGGACAGATAACTAATAAAGCTGCTCCTTTCACAGGGTAATGCCGTTGGCAGTGTTTGCACTCCCAGACAGGGCAATTTTTAAATTTAAGCATTCTCAAAATAGGGTCTTGGACGGAAATAACATCTGACAGAAATGTAATTCTGTAAACCAACCCCCCCAAAAAAAAAAAAAAATTCCTGAACTCAAAGTGGAACTAAAACATCTTTATAAACATTTAAAACCATTTGTACCATGCACTGAATGATTGACTGCTGGTGTGTGCTGTGAGACACAGTGCCAGTGCACTTCTTCACTGAACTTTATTATATTCATTATATTATATTATATTACTTTATAGGGAAATTTCTATAAAAGTTCTATTTAGTTCAGCAGTGTTGCGATGATGTGATTTGTGTTGCAACCCACTGCTTTGAAAAAAAGCACTAGATGCAGCACTTTCCCCTCAGCGCACACCACATTGGGAACAAGGAATTTTGTCTTATCTATGCATTGGAGCTACTCTGGAAATAGCGGCCAGCGTAGCCCTAACGCCTCTGGTGTGAACGAGCTCTCTTATTACTAACACTTGAGATGTTTATGTGCTTTAAAATGCAGCACATCCTGTATATTTAATTTTCAGTTACTCACTTACAAATATACTTGCATCAGATTCCTGGCATCTAAGTTATGCAGAGGGAAGGAATTTGCAATGTCAGAGTTATGTAGTAATCCACCTCTGTGTTCTCGCAATAAAAGAGTGCCTGGTATGCAGTGACCTTGCAGGAAGTACTCCAGGACTTCTAGTCACATGACTATTGAGTCACTCAGAATTGCTCAGGGCATCTGAAGCAGTGTGCATGACTGGGATTGTTATAGGAAGGACTTTATTCCCAGGAGAGGTTCACTAACCGCATCAAATCTGCTTCTGGCTACCAGAGACAAGGCCAGAGTGAAATCTGCATAGGATTGCAAGGAAAACTAAGCTTGTAGACTAGCACTTTGGGGTTTAGAACTTTGCAAGAACTTCAATTATATGGAAGAGCTTTTTTAACTTGGAAATAATGGTTACATGCTTTAAGTTTAAGTTTAAGAAGATGATCATGAAATTTTGCATAAAAGAGTCAGCTGTGCCTGTAGGCATAATACAGGCTTTCCCACCTTTTGGGCGCAACTACAAAGATGTAGCAACTCCTCTCCTTCAGCAGTTATTGCTGGAGGCTCAGAGATAAGGAAGTCATTGTGTTATGCCATAACGCCTTTCAGCCTTTGGTGAAATTATCCTTTAAGCATAACTATGCATTCAAAGCTAATAGTAAAACATAATCTTTCCCACATAACTAAAATGTACTCGAACAGCAGTACACCTCAAAGGAAAAAAGCTGTGTATTCATTGATCTTGAGGTGATAGACATCATTTTTTAAAATTTCTTAAGTTTCTTTCTAAAAAGTGTCAGTTTGAGAAATGTGTCCTGTTACTGCCAGAAGCATTCTGACTTGGCTAATGCAGACTGAGTGATGTCAAAGTGAGTTAGTAGAAAGAGAGAAAAGTAGCAAAGAAGAAGTTGTAAAATACTGAAGGGACATATTTCAATCAAGCTAAAATTCTTTCTTCCAGTTCTTTTAGTGCATGTCACAAATCTTAATCTGCCCTGGGCGGTGGACATGTGAGATTTTTTTACTTCTCTTTACTTATTTAAGTCCAAGCTGTCGGTTTATTTTTCCATTTCAGACCCCAAATTTCTCCTAGGATTGTTGGGTAAGGAGTGAGTAGAACATGATGCTCTTTTCTTTAAACCTTCTTGACGAATCTGATATGGCACCTCCTATAGAACTCAGAGGCCTGTAAACCATTTGTTTGTGCTTGGATGAGCATTGGGCAACATGTTTTCAGCTAGAAAATTTCAGACCCCAACATACTCCAGATGGAGTTTCCCTTGGGATTTTGGGTAACGAGTGAGTAAAACATGATGCCCTTTTCTTCAAACCACCTCATCGAATCTGATCTGGTGCCTCCTATAGAACTCAGAATCCTGTAGACCATTTGTGCGTGAATGAGCATTGGGCAGCACATTCTCAGGTTCTTCCATACTAGACAGTTTGTAGGAGCCTGAGCAGTAGCATATCCTGTAGTTTGCACAGTTAAACTTTTTCTATTTTACATGATGCCCAAGAATTGTGTTGGTTTTCCATGTTGGAAGGCAGTGCAAGACTTGGGTGTGTGGCTCTTGGTGCCATAAACAAGTTTTTCCAGAGTGTTGCCAAATGCTAAGGTACCTGTTCATAAGGGAGAGTAGATAGCATTATCTGCCCTTTGGCTTTTATGCCTTATTTTTAAAATGCAGGCTAGCAGTGGGTAGAATCTGCAGTGTCGTATATGATTAAAGAAGAGTCTGGTTACATAGCAGCCCTAAAGTCATACTACTTATGCTGGCTTCTAAGCAAACTGCCCCTGGAGTGTATACGTACGTGTGTGTGTGTGTGTATGTATATAACTGTGTTAGGGACTTCAGCATGTGAGCTAATTTTAGGAGAGGGGACTGATGGCAAGCATGCTTTACAGTTTATGTTCACACTATACAAATACACTAATGTGAAATCAGCAAAATATGTCATTGGGTTGCTACGAGTTACTGTACTTGGCCAGTGCATTTGAAACTGCCTTCTAAAATAAGCTGACATATATGTGTTAAAGCGGTTGTATACCCCACTTTCACATTTTTACCTACAGGTAAGCCTATAATCAGGCTTACCTGTAGGTAAAATGAATATCTCCTAAACCTGTACCGTTTAGGAGATATTCACCTTGCTTGCAGCCACTGACGTCAGCGGCGCATGCGCTCTGACATCTGGCGGATGCTGCCGGACTCCCGCGCGCATGCATGGGAGTGACGTCATTGCAGCTCTGGCCACTCACAGAGCAGGAGGCGCAAATCCAGAAGAAATGCAGAGGGAACATGTCAGCTCCCTCAGCGGTGACCGGGAGGCGATGCCTTCGTTCAAAGGTAAGTATTTCATAATGAGCTAGTATGCGGTGCATACTAGCTCATTATGCCTTTGCCTTACAGGTTTTTTTCTTTGCGGGTATACAACTGCTTTAAATGGGAAGAAATTACAATAATGTTATTTGTTTCTAGCGTGTTGGTTAATTTAAAAAGAACTCCTGCTGGTTTACAAGTAAATCTCAGGAGATGTAGGTTGCTGCCTGCTCTTTACAATTTACACTTTTATTGAGCACCAATAGTGTAGCTTTTGCTATACATCTGGTTCTCCAACATCAGACTTGTGGCTCTCCTACTCTGCAGCCACCCTGTCTGTCCCCCTCTACCCTGTCTATTTACGGATCACTTTGTATTTTGCCAAGCATTCTGTGAATAGACCAGGGGAGATGAGCGGCAGGCAAATGACAGAACGCCAGAAGTTTAACAAAAGCTATACTGTCATTGCTTAAAGTGATTGTAAACGATCACGTTGTAAAACCACCCATTCAATTTAAAATAGAAATGAAAGGCAAAACAGTTATGTATAGATATAAAAAAACATAATGAATACCTTTTTTTCCCTTTTGCATCACATTCCCTCTGTTCTCAGCTGCATAAGGGCTGGGGGAGGAGAAGCAGCTGCACACTGAGCTTCCCAGTGAATGGCTATGCAGCGGGGGCATGTCAGGACAAGTGTGATCATTTGGAGGAAAGTAAAACGGAGTTCCCAGCATAGCTAGAGAACTGGCCACGGTGTGCTCTCCTGCTTAGTGTGGTCGGTTTTTAATAGGAAAGCAAGTGGGCTAGCAGGATCACCAGGGATTTCACATAAAGGAAGCAATTCAACAACAAGAGAACAGGATACTTTCTCATACAAGTACATGCTACATTAGGCACATATCAAGAATATGAAGTGTTGGGGTAATAAACGCTTTAAATAAAGCATAAATAACGGGCAGATATCCAGGAGGTGGCATACACCTTTTGAGACCGAATTCCTTGTAACCCAGCGTTTTTGTTTTTTTTGTTTTAATTTCCTTTTAAAATTTTGACCGCCAACAAAAGGCCTGGCATAATGGTTAGTGTTCTAAATATTTAAGGATAAAAGGTTGCCTGCAGCAACCAGACAGATTTCCATTGTCTTTTCATTGTGCTGGTTAGACAGAAGACAGCATGTGTTTGGCCTTTTCCTCTCCTACAACCCATTTTTTCTATAGCAAAGTAGTACTCAAAATCAAAGTGACATTCTTGTGGTTGGATAAACATTCTCATATGGGAAGTGGGATACTTGAATTGCATTTTGATAAATTCTGTTGGTTGCCTAAACAAACCACTTCCTCAAAAAAAAAAAACGCATTGAATGAATTTATTAATATTATGCAGTAGAAGTTTTTTTTTTTTTTTTTTTTGATGAATTGGTTAAAAAATGGCATTTTGGAAATATGGTAGCTTTGTTTTTTTTTAAACATGGTTTTCAAGTGTAACGTCCTATTTTAAAGTGGCAGGTTTACGTAACCGCTGCCCATCCATTTTATTTGGAGTTTGGCCTGCTGTTCACCTATCAGGTGCAAATGCCCCTTTTGTGAGTATGGGGGGCCATTTAACTCACTCCCCCTTCTCTCATATGACAGCACTGGTGATCAGGCCCGGATTTACTCCCTTTGCCGCCTCAAGGCCGGGTCCTTCAATGACGCCCCCCCCCTCCCCCACACCCACCACCATTCTCGTCCTTTATCAATGACTGCTACAATAGATCAATTAAAAACATATCTCCACACACGAGAAATAGCACCAAAAGAAAGCTCTATTTGAGGGAAAAAAGTCAGTTTTGTCTGGGAGCTACGTCCCACGACCGTGCAATCGTCAGTTAAAGCGACGCAGTGCCGACTTGCAAAATGTGCTCTGATCTTTGGCCAGCAAAAATGGTCTGGGGCTGAAATGGTTAATAATTGAATAGTGACTAAACAAGAATTTGCCAGCAAGTTGCTGTATCAATGTCATGAATGATATTTGCTGCCACGTGAACAAACATTAACCTGGTCGTGGAAGTTTGTCTGGCGCAGTGGCAGGGCAAAACTTGCAGCCCTCGTGGGCAGGGGGAGGCTCAGCAGGGGAACTGAACTGGAGAAGTTGGGCTGCTGGCAGTGTGCTCCCCTGTAGTGGCTGTTGGACTCGGGAGTAGTCGGCAGCGGCCCCGGGCCTCACTGGCACTGACTGGGCAGTGGGCACAGGCTGGATCCTGGTGACTCGTCGCTCTGGTGTGCCTGGCTGGTCTCTCTCCCTCTCTGCTCCTGGCCGGAGGCAGAGAAGGAGAGAGGAGGTGGGTGGACTCAGAGTCGGAGGTGCGCTGCTCAGCCATAGGGTGCACTGCCCACGTGTCAGCCGACGTCACTGGTTGCTAGACGCGGGGCAGCCCTAGCCTAGCAACCAGTTCTGCTTCAGATGAGTGTAACTATATCAGAGTGGCTGAGGCGGACCGTTTTTTTTTTTTTTTTTTTCTTTTCATTCCGGGACACTGTATTGTCCCGGAATGAAGGTGCCCGGGACACGGGACAAAGATCATAATTAAGGGACAATTCCGGGCAATCCGGGAAGTCGCCGCAGGAGCGGCGCCGCCCCTGCACCACTGCCGCCCCGAGGCCTTGCCTTGGGGGCCTTGTGGGAAATCCGACCCTGCTAGTGATTTGTGATTGGGCAAAAGCCCAAGTTCATTTTGAGGAAACTGTACACCGGTGAACACTTTGATATGTAAAGAAGCCATAGGTTTAAAGACATACAAGTATGTTCAGTTCATGTTTCTGGATGTGGCTCCCTTATGTAAACACCCCAGGATAAACTACAAAAAATTAGCTTAGACGGAGATGTGCAATATCTTAGTCACGGCTGACTGCTAAAACATAGACAGCTACCTCTTGAGAGAACTCCAGATACAGTGTTTTAGATATTCGATTCAATAAATCGTAAGCCCTTAAAATCCAACTTGTCCAAAACTGCTATCCCCATTTTGTGTGGACACTGTTGGATTAAATTCATTGGTGGCTTCTTATATTTTCTGGAGACTCCTTATTATTGCCAAAAATGTTGCCAAAGATGAAATAAGGAAGAAGGTGAACTAAAAAATGCAATAATTGTAATTCATTATGTGTTTGCTAAAATTTTAAAATGTGTTTCTACATTAACATCGTATTATTGTTTAAGTGTTGTAAATAGGCAAAATCCTGTTACAGTATGTTAGCATGATTTTCTTCTGTTTTCAGAGTCTGTTAATTATTCTGTTTATAATATAATATTTTTTTTTTAACCATAACATTAATAAGTTTGCCCACCAATGCCCTTTTGTTCATGTTAATAAAATATAGACAACATTTTTTAAAAATAGGTCCATTTTCCTAAACATGATTAGCATTTTTCCACAAAATCTTATCAATCTGCTGTGTGCAGGACAGTTTAAATACATTATATTAGACATGCACATGACGAAAAAATAGTTTCATTTAGATTCCTTAAAGCGGGGGTTCACCCACACCGCCAAAAAAAAAAAATATTAAAAGCCAGCAGCTACAAATACTGCAGCTGCTGACTTTTAATACATGGCCACTTACCTGTCCCAGGGTCCAGCGATGTCGGCAGGGGACGCCGAGAACCCGCTCAGTTCTCAGCAGCTGCCGCCGCCATCCTAGGTGAGGGAATCAGGAAGTGAAGCATTGCGGCTTCACTTCCCGGTTCCCTACTGCGCATGCGCGAGTCGCGCTGCGCGTCCCAAATGGTCCCCGCTCTCTCCTGGGAGCTGTGTGTTCCCAGCAGACAGCGCGGTGGGGACGGGAAGAGGCATAGACTCCCATGGGAGTCTATGCCGGAAGTGGGTGCAAATACCTGTCTTAGACAGGTATCTGCACCCCCCTCCCCCCTGAAAGGTGCCAAATGTGACACCGGAGGGGGGGAGGGTTCCGAAAAGCGGAAATTCCATTTTTGTGTGGAACTCCGCTTTAACCCAGTTATTTAGTTTTGTTAACTTTGGTAATTTGTTCAATTCATATTCGGGATTAGTTTTGTCTTTTCAATTTTTGTTTTTTTCGATTCGAAACGTTCAAATCGATAAATTTTGAATGGGTCGAAACGAACATGTTGGGTTTTTTTATTTGAATGCGATAAAGCGAACAAACAAAAAATAAATTCATCAAATGATTACAATAACTCTTTAAATCAGCTTTGCCTTAACAAAAACAGCATTATTTCAAAATGGTACTCTAATAACACACACAGTCTTTGATTTCAGAAATATGTTTACAGTTCAAATTCAAATAGCATTTAATGTAAAACTCGAATTTCAATTTGAATTTTGGAAATTCTGACTAATTTTGTTACGTTATTCAGAGCATTCGGTAAGCTTTGTGTATTGGTATATATCCGAATAACTAAAATTTTGTCCGAATATTGATTCGGAACGAAACTACCTGCACATGTCTACAGTATATGTATTTATAATGGCTTTAGTTTGCAGTCGTAGCAAAGTTTGTAATACTGTTTTATCCCTTAGTAGGGTGGTTTGTTCATACTTATGTTTTTGTGCTCATGTTTCAGGATCAGGTAGCAAAAGATAAAGCTCTACAGAGTATGGCAGCCATGTCTTCAGCACAACTAATTTCTGCAACATCCATTCAGAATAAGCTAGGAGTACCCAGTATATCACAGTCCCCATTCCCTCCCAATGCAGGGGTAAGTGATCACCATATTGTATTGAGTTTTTTTTCCCTGTTTGTTCTTTTGAAGCACAGCTCTAGACAAAACGTGTCCCTGAATGAAATATTTCCTCTAACTTATGATTATTACCTTTTTGTTATCTAATGTCACAGATAAAAAAGGGAATCACACCAAAGGGGTCACATGATAAAAATCTGACAAATTTTCTTCATCATACTTTAAACGTCCTTTGGCTGCTCCTTGTGTCACTGTTGGGGAGATTTTATTCACTTCTGTTTTTAGAGATGGCAAAAGAAGAAAGGGAATTTTCCACAGTGGAGACAAAGAATTCAAAAAAAAAAAAAAAAAACATAGCGATTCCAAACTCTTTATAACTGTATCCAAAGCTTAACAAAATAAAGTTTTGACTGGAGTTTTTTTTCTGTAATTCAATATCTACTTCTACTTACAGTATTAAATGATCAAAGCACCTGCATAATATTTCCTACCGGTATTCCCTTATAGGGCACAAGCATTAAAGACTATAGCACAGTCGGTATGAAGGCTCTAGTTCACTGTTCCTCCAAGTGAGCCCTACCACTTGGGAGAGCCATTAAAGTAGATCTATAGGTAAAAATTGTTTTCATGTTGGATAAAGTAAGAGAAGATTATAACTCCTGCCAGTTTTTTTTTTTTTGCCATCTGTGTCCCATTGGGAAGATTTCTTTTCTCTACCCACCCCATAACCAAAACTATTGGAAGATACCTCCTCTTTTTTTCAAAATAGCCAAAAATGAAAAACGCCTGTAAACGAAACATGGCTAAACACGAGTTACCGCGTTTAGAAGTGTTTAGCGCTTGAAATGCCTCTAAACTCAGCATCTGAACTCTTTTTTTTTTCTTTCCAAAAAAGGCCTCTAAACTCAACTGCCTAAAAATGACACTAAACGAACCTGTGTACATGTACTGATAAGATAACATTGGATGAGTTCAGGGGCAGCTGAAAACGTCCGTTTACCAGGAGCAGTGTATGTGAGGCCTAATACCTCGCCACTCTCTGCGAAATGGGGAAAAAAAGTTTTGCCTTTAGTTACACATTAAGGAGAACAAGGGCTGCTGCATCGTCTTAGCAAACATTGCAGCTTGCGTTCAATTTAGCACAAAGCAGACATTTAGCTGGATGGTCTCGTCATTTAGGTCATCTGACGTGCTGTTTTTGGCGCTAGAGACTGAGCAATAGAAAGTCCAAAGCACCATTTTAACCCCTAATGTGTACAGTGGCCTTAAAAGCGCATTAGTTTGCAGTACACACAATGCTAAAGCAGAGTAGAATTCAGAAAAATGTTTTAGTGCAGGTAAAGCTGGCCATAAATGGATTGATATTTGCTGGTTGGGGGCTGTTGGTATATTTTCATTTGATGAGCGCAGACAGCCTATCGACTGCAGCATTAGGTGTATCAGTGCATTCTGACGATAGGAATCAGATTGTTTGTGTGTGTGTGTGTGTGTGTGTTGTTTTTTTTTTTTTTTTTTTTGTTTTTTTTCTGTTTTTTCCATTTCCAGTCAGCTGGATGATCAAAAAAATAAAATAAAAATCCATCTATTACCAGCTTTAGAGGCTGGTTTCCTTATATGCCTTATATTCCGTATATGCCTGTGGTTTTTATTCTGTTCCCTTGTGAAGCTGCAGGAACACAGCAGAAAGTCTTACTTACCTCATGGAAGATATAGGGGTTGACTTACTAAAGGCAAATAGGCTGTTCACTTTGCAAGGGAATTTTCTCTCTAGCTTAGTGAATGAGGTGAAGCTTTGCTAACCTCCCATCATTCAATCACATGCAAGCAAAAATTCAGCTTTTTTTTCTGTGCATGTGACTTAAGTATTTTTTGCAATGTAAATTTTAACTACATCCACAAAGCGAAGGCTACATGACCTTTTTAACATGAACATTTGCATGCAAAGTGAACAGCCTATTTGCCTTTAGTAAATCAACCCCAAGTCTTCCAGCACAGTTTTATAGTAAATTTTGCAAATGCATTTTCTCACTCAAATTTATTCTATTTCTTTCTTTTATTACTTTAAACACAGATATCAAATTTGTTGCAAACACAGTGTAGATATGATAAACCCTTCTTTTTTTTTCTCTCTAGTCTCCAGAATTTTTCCAGTTTTGGCCTGGAGGAGCTGGCCCGCCCCGGCCGACACAAGAGTAAGTACTGCCCACTTACACATTTTGTCATTAGTCTCTCTGATAATGTCACGTTCTGTACAAACATATTTTCTTGCTGGCAATGCATTCTTTTAACATGTTTTTCTATAAGACTTTTAAAACATGCATTGAATAACTGTTTTATTTTTATATATTTATTACAGGTACTTATATAGTGCCTTAATTTACACAGCACTTTACATATATATTGTAGATTGACCTCAGTCCCGACCTTCAAGAAGCTTACGATCTGCTTAGTTCACATTCATACATATACATACTATGGCCAGTTTAGACAGGAGCCAATTAACCTACCAGCATGTGTTAGGAATGTAGGCTTTATTGCAATTTTAAAGTTAAAGGCTAAGTTCATCTTTTTTTTTTTTTTTTTTTTTTTCTTTTTCTAAATTCCAGCTCCCCTATGCACCAATATAGCATTCATGTACTTTTTTTGCAAAAATATTAAAGTTTTCCACAAAATCTACAGACATGTACCTTACTGTTCTACATCCATGATTCAAAACGTATCTATTGCTTCTGTCTTGCGTCCTTACAGACTGTGGGTCATGACACAGGAAGGAGTTGACCAGCTGACCTCATTAGCACACACCCTGCATCATCCACCCTCCCACTCCCAGCTGCACGTTTTTTAAATGAAATGCAATCAATCAGTGATCATCCTTCTCACTAAATACACAATACACAATCAGATTGCATAGTGTATTGCCATCTTTATACAAGTACATAGAAGGGAGTATACAGAAACACTCAGCTGTCAAGCCCCATTCACATCTCTGCGTAGCGGGAACTCGCATTCCTACATGCATTTTTTTTTTTTTTGCAAGGTGGGGAGGTGTTTTGGAGCATTTTCACTAATCGCACTTAGGGCAGCCAATCCACCTGAATGTGCTGCCCTACACACAGCAATCACCCCAAAGAAGCTTCAGAACTTTTTTTTAGAGCGGAGCTTGGTGCATTTTTTACTGCAATTTTTGGTGCAGTGCATTTCTGAAATGCAAGGAAACGCACAGATGTAAATGGAGCCTTATTGTTCTTGTGTTATTGAACCAATTTCACTTTCAGGACCCATTCACATCTAGCATAGTGGGAGTGAATGTTTTGTGGCTCGTTTTTCCTGTGACACACATAGGGCAGCCTGCTGATTTTAATGGGCTGTGCTATATGTGACTTATGGGACATGTTGGCATTTTGTGGGTTGCGTGTTTTTTACTGTGCGTTTTTTGCAGCATTGCCAAAATGTGTGTTTGCTTCTGTGTTTGGGGTGCCGTTACCAATTAATGGCACTGAAAGCGCAACTAGTAATTTTAGGTGTAAAAAGGTGGCCATACACTATACAATCTGATTGAACAATCTTCTTTAGATCTACCATCAATTATGTAGTGCAAGGGCCTGCCTGATTGGATATAGAGTGACTGGCTAGATAGGTGTTTCCTCCTTTTATATAAATTTAGTAAATCTAAAGAAGATTGTACAATCAGATCGTATAGCTTATGCCCACTTGTTTAGTGAAATTGGAGCGATAACACAAGAATAATGAGGCTCCATTCACATGTGTGCATTTCAGAAATGCACTGCAACAAAAATCGCAGTAAAAAAAACACCAAGCTCCGCTCTAAAAAAAAAAAAAAAAAAAAAAAAAAAAGTTCTGAAGCTTCTTTGGGGCGATTTCTGTGTGTAGGGCAGCCAATTCAGGTGGATGGGCTGCCCTATGTGTGATGAGTGAAAATGCTCAAACGCTTCCCCACCTCGCTAAAAAAAAAAAATGCATGTGGGAATGCGAGTTTCCACTATGCAGAGTTGTGAACGGGGCTTGACAGCTGAGTGTTTCTGTTCACTCCCTTCTATGTACTTGTAATAAAGATGGCCATACACTATGTAATCTGATTGTGTATTTAGTGAGAAGGATGATCACTGATTGATTGCATTTCATTTAAAAAAAAAACGTGCAAGTGGGAGGGTGGAGGATGCAGGGTGTGTGCTAATGAGGTCCGCTATCAACTCCTTCCTGTGTCATGACCTACAGTCTGTAAGGACACAAGACAGAAGCAATCGATACGTTTGGAATCGTATATCTAGGACAGTAAGGTACGTGTCTGTAGATTTTATGGGAAGCTTTGATATTTTTGCAAAAAAAGTACATTAATGCTTTATTGGTACATAGGGGAGCTGGAATTTAGAAAAAGGTGAACTTAGCCTTTAAAGCTGTACACTAGATTCCTGTGACTCAGAAGCCTAGCTACCTCTATATATTGTATGATCAGCCAATCATTTCTATGAATAGGAACATCGCTGTGCATATTTCCAGCCAGTTCTGATTTTTAGAGAGCTTTTGGGTCCCAAGGCAGTCTGACGTTTTAGAAATAAATGAAATCTGCTCAGGTCAGTTGGACAAACCAAAGTTATAGCCTGGTATCACCCCTCCATTTTTTTTAATTTGAAAGGTATGATTATAGTGTGTGGGCCTCTGTCCCAGAATATTATTGCTAATTTTATACTTTTTGGAAATACTAGATTTGCTATAATCATGTTGGCAATTCTGGATGTAAATGTGATCAAACAATTTATATAAATGACAACAGTTAAGATGAGTCTAATGACTACACTTTTTTTTTTTTTTTTTTTTTTTTTTACACCCAAGTTTGCTACATGTATGCCACTGTTTATCAATCTTTCTTTCTGTGATTTTTTTCCTTTTAATTACAATGCTTCATGGGACAGAAAAGGGCTTCAAAGGTGAATGGGTTTCCATTTTATTTATTTACTTGTATTTATTTTATCATTTGTATTATTTTCTTTAGCGTTAAGCCGTTTTCCCAGCCTCCATACCCCCTGCAGCCCGCTGCCCCCCCTCCTGCTGTACCAGGTACAGATTTTCTTTCTGCCTTTTAAGTTGTGACAGCTTTACATCTTCCCTATATCTTTTTCTGTTTTCAGTCTTTTTATTTTGACCTTTTTGTTTTCCTTGTTTCCTCCTATTGGCTACAAATATAAAAATATTTTGTATTGTATTTAGGATATTGGTTTGCACGTGGTAATCATAGATTAGAGATAGAATACGATAGATTGAATGCAAAAGCATAACGCATGTGGAATGCTCGTTATCATACATTTATTTATGACTTTGAAAATCATTTTATTTTTAATTTACTAAAAATGTAAGCACATACTGATTCTCTTTGTCATGATTCTACACTGCCATGCCAAACAGTTGTTTTTTTTCTTTGGTGAATGTATTGTATTGTTTTTATATTTTTCCAATAAAGCTATCCTGTTTGGGAAAATAAAAAAAAATCATCACATAGATTGGCTGAATTTACCACATTCATTTTATAATATTTTTTTTTTTTTTTGCATTATTCCACATGCAAAAGTCAGTTCCCGCATAGGATTTGCTGGCTGGGTTTAACAGTGCATTTCTATGAGGAGCTTATAGCAGAAGGCAGAAAGCCAACCTATTCCAAATGGATCTAAAATAACAGCACATTAATAAAATACCAATTTATGGCTAATAGTACCTTCAATAGCATGATAAATGTTCACATCCTCTGGAAAAATACTGTTTCTACTTCATCATCATATTTATTATTACAAATGAAGCATTTTCACACAAAAACAATTGTGAAGTGTCGCATAAAGTGTTTATTAATTATCTAATAGCTATTAATCATCATATCTATCTTCACACATTAGATTAGATACACATTGTATTGCATTGGTTACCTAAAACCTATGTAGATTGGTTACCTAAAACCTATGTAGATTCGCATAGACGTGCGTGCAGGGTGTGCCAGGTGTGCCTGGGCACACCCTAATGATGCCTTCCTACACAGATTCCCCCAATGCTTGGCTGCAGAGAAAGGGACTGGGAAATCTTTGTTCTTAGTCCCTTGCTCTGTTTTAAAAGGGAGACATCAGGGGTTTATACCTCTGATATTTCTCCAAAGCCTCCCAATGCTCCTAAAAAATGTAATAATAGAAATACATGATTATAAAAAAAAATATATAAAATTATACAAAGTTGTAATAAAAAAAATTATAGAAATTAACTACTGAAACGTCCACTGCCCTACTGACACCAACCTCTGCCCTACTGACATCGTCCACTGCTTCACTGCTATATACATGCATGTGTGTTTTGAGCTTTGAGGTGCACACCCTAATGCAATGGGTTGCGCACACCTAAGGTAGGTTGGTTACCTAAAACCTATGTAGAATTCTAGGATGTATAACTAAAGGGATTACCAGCAGGAGGAAGGAGGTTCTGATTCCCCTATATATAGATCTTTGGTGAGACCTCATTTGGAATACTGTGTTTTAGTTCTGGAGACCTCACTTACACAAAGGTAATGATAAAATAGAAGTCCAGAGACTGGTAACAAAAATGATAAAAGGTTGGTGGATAAAACCTATTGGGAGCAACTTCAGAATCACCAAATAAATCATCAAATAATTTACCAGGACCAGATGGCTTACACCCGAGAGTCCTCAAAGAACTCAGTCAGGTTATAGCCAGACCATTGTTCCTAATCTTTGCGGACAGCATACTGGCAGCATTGGTACCAGCTGATTGGAGAAAAGCCAATGTGGTACCAATATTCAGAAAAGGGTAGAGACAAATCCCTGGAAACTACAGACTATTCAGCCTAACATCAATATGTAGGTAATTTATTGGAGGGGATGATAAGGGACTATATCCAAACATTTACTGAGGAAAAAAATACTTAGTAGTAATTAGCATGAGTTTATGAAAGGTCGTTCCTGCCAGACCAATCTGCTAACATTCTACGAGGAAGTGAGCTGCCATCTAGATAGTGGAGGCCAGTGGATTTAGTGTATTTGGATTTTGCAAAAGCATTTGATACAGTTCCTCCTAAACACTTAATATACAAGTGGAGGTCTGCAGGCATGGACCATAAGGCTACATGCCCAGGGATGTTTTAAAAAACGAGCTGCAAAGCTAGTTCCAATGCCAGGAAAAAAGCAGCGTTAAAAATGCGATATTTTTTTTTTTCCCCTTTTTTGCATTGGCGTCAATGCACGTTTAGCCATGCTAGCTTTACAGCCGCATTTCTCTGTCTCTATTCAAAATCAATGGTTCTCTATGGGAGCCCATTGATTTGAATAGAAGTTGGATCAAGATGATCCGGTTTGCGGTGCGACTTGTGCTGAAAATTTTGATGGAGAACACCGACAAAGTTTTGCGTGAGGTTCCCCCCAAGATCCATACCAGACCCTTATCCGAGCATGCAGCCCGGCAGGTCAGGAAAGTCTCCCACCACCCTTTAATGACCTGCCTGGCTGTGTGCTCAGATAAGGGTCTGGTATGAATCTTGGGGGGAACCTCATGCAAAATTTTGTTGGGGTTCCCCTTCAAGATTCTCAGCACAAGTTGCACCGCAAGTCAGATCATCTTGATCCGACTTCTGGTGCGACTTCTATTCAAATCAATGGGCCCCCATAGGGAACCATTGATTTGGAATAGAGACAGAAACGATGGACGGGGCATAACGATGTGTATACAGCGTTAAGCCTCGTTAAATCGCGTTTAACACCTTTTACTGGCGTCTGGCGTTTTTACAGCTCTGGAGCCTCAGAACGCACTGGTCCTGGGGTTTTTTTTGGAGCTTAAAAATGCCTATGCCACTTACAGCTCAAAAACGCCATGGTGGGCATGAAGCCATTAGCTAACATGGAGCTGCAAAAAATGCTCATTAAAATGGCTGTAAAAATGGGCATGTAGCTTAAGGTTTGTGCTGGTTACAGGGACGTGTCCAAAGGGTGGTGGTAAATAACGTACTCAGACTGGTCGGGAGTGCGAGTGGGATACCCCAAGATTCTGTCTTGGGACCAATTCTATTCAATTTATTCATAAATGATATAGAGGATGCTATAAATAGCAGGGCAAGAACTTCACATCAGGATCTAGAAATTTTACAGAATGACCTGAACAAAATAATGGAGTGGGCAGACAAATGGTAAATGAGCAATAGCATGCAAGCTGCAGCTACCAAAGCCGGACAAATATTAGCATGCATAAAAAAAGGCATATACTCTAGGGATAAAACTATAATCCTGCCACTTTATAAAATTCTGATCCGGCCACATCTGGAATATTCTGTCCAGTTCTGGTCACCAGTCCTCAGAAGGGATGTGCTGGAGCTGGAGAGAGTCCAAAGAAGGGCAACAAACTAATAAGGGGACTGGAGGACCTGAATTATGAGGAACGACTGGAATCACTAAATTCATTCTTGCTAGAGAAGCGACCCTTGAGGGGACATATCGATCTACAAATACCTTAATGGGGATACCAGCATAGGAAAGAAACTATTTAGTCTCAGGATGTGTAAGAGGACATGGGGTCACACAATGAGACTGGAAGAGAAGCGGTTTAACCTTAAGCTGCGCAGGTTTTTTTTTTTTACTGTCGGGGCAATAAGGATGTGGAATTATCTTCCACGATTGGTGGTGGCTGTGGGGAGTATGGCTATTTTTAAAAGACTCTTGGATGTATATCTTAAAGAACACAACACACAGCGATATGAACAATCTTTGTAGACACTGACACACGTACACCAACACAGGTTGAACTGGATGGACTATTGTATATAGTGTACAGTCTGGAGGAAAGAAGGGAAAGGGGAGACATGATGGAAATCTTTGACCACCTCCCACCCGCCGTACAGACAAATTGTGGTGGGAAGGCTCTGATGCTCTGGGGTGATATCATAGGATGTCGCCCCACTCTCGCCGTGCTTGCGCGCCCGCAATGCAGCGATCGGCACACAACACATCCCCGATCTCGGTAAAGAGCCAATGACATAGCTCTTTACCCGTGTGATCAGCTCTGTCCAGTCACAGCTGATCACACGTAAACCAGGAAATGCCAGTTATCGGATTTCCTCTTCTCACACTGACAGTGTGTGAGGAGAGGAGAGCCGATCAGCGGCATTTTCTCACAGGGGAGACCTATACAGATAATAAGGGCACTGATCATCCGTGCCCTGATGATCAGTGCAGCCCCAACAGTGCCCAGCAGTGATGCCCATCAGTGAATGCAATCAGTGCCGCCTATCAGTGCCCATAAGTGCTGCATATTAGTGCCACCTCATTGGTGCCCATCAGTGCAGCCTATCAGTGCACATGAGTGAAGGGCAAAAATTACCTATTTACAAAATTTTCTAGCCAAAACTAAGAAAAGCTTATTTACTTATTTATTTTCGGTCTTTGTTTTTTTTTTTAGCAAAAAATCAAAAAACCCTGCGGTGATTAAATACCACCAAAAGAAAGCTCTTTTTGGGTGAATTGATAAAAATTTCATTTGGGTACAGTGTCGCATGATTGCGCAATTGTCATTCAAAATGCGACAGCGCTGAAAATTGGCCTGGGCAGGAAAGGGGTGAAAGTGCCCAGTATTGAAGTTGTTGAATACATCAAGGGGATGAATAAGGTTCAGCAGGGCAGTTTTTTCAATATGAAACCAAAATCAAGAAAACAGGGACATGACCTCAAGCTAACTGGAGGAAAGTTCAAAACAAATCTTAGAAAGTATTATTTTACTGAAAGGATAATTGATGCTTGGAACAAACTTCTAGCAGAGGTAGTGACAAAGATCTATAGTCAGACAATACAGTTAGCGAAAACAAAAACGACACAAAAATAATTTTTTTTTTTTTTAAATGGGCAGACTCGATAGACTACTCCAGTCTTTTTCTGCTGTCACTTTTCTATGTTTCTACATGGTATTGCCTCATCTTATGCCTACATTACTTTTATGTATTTAGAATTTCCTTTTAACTCAAGTTTTCTTTGACTGTTAAGGTTATAATGCCAGTCCTGCCAGTCTGTCTCCGGTACCTACAGGGCCTGCATGGCAAGGCCGCTCTATTGGCACGCCTAAGCTGCGTTTAGTGGAATTCATGGCCTTTATGGAACAGCAAGGAGAACCTGATGCAGTAAGTACAATCTATAGTACAATTCTGATTTGTACATACAGTTGTGCTGAAAAGTTTGCATACCCCGGCAGTATATCTGCACAATTAATCATTAATAAATCGTGATCTCGATTCAAACCCTCACAAGATTTTAATCCAGCATTTCCACGATTCATGTAACAAAACTGTAAAAAAAAAAAAAAAACAGCCGGCAATGTTTATCAACATTGTTCAGCGCTGAAAAAGAGATAAAAGAAACATTGTATCTTTCTGTTCATTTACAGATGAAAGGAATGAACTTTGGTCTGCAAATGAGGTCAGTTTAACCACTTGAAGACTAAGCCTTTTTCTGACACTTGTTGCTTACGAATTAAAATCAGTGTTTTTAGCTAGAAAATTACTTAGAACCCCCAAACATTATATATTTTTAGCAGAGACCCTAGAGAATAAAATGGCAGTTATTGCAATATTTTACTGTATGTCACACTGTATTTGCGCAGCAGTCTTTCAAACACAATTTTTTGGGGAAAAATACAGTTTTTTTTTTTTTTTTTTATTATTAATTTAACAGTAAAATGAGCCCAATATAACGTGAAAGATGATGTTACACCGAGAGTTATGATCTTTATTCCAAGCAAAAAAATAGCGATTCTCATTTTATCCAGAATCCTGCAGCTCTACCTGCCAGAAATTGTGAAATTTTGGCATTAATATTGTAAATATGACTAATCATGACTAATCAAACTTTTTATTTAAAAATATTTTATTCAAGGATCGCAATCATATTAAGCCGTTTATTATCACATATATTTGATTGGCTACTTTAAAGTCATAATAACAGAAATCATCCAAATGGTCCTGATCAAAAGTTTATATACCCTGGAATGTTTGGCCTTGGTACAGACATACAAGGTGACCCACACAGGTTAAAATGGCAATTAAAGGTTAATTTCCCCACATCTGTGGCTTTTAAAATTGCAATTAGTGTCTGTGCATAAATTGTCAATGCGTTTGTTAGCTCTCATGTGAATGCACTGAGCAGGCTGGATACTGAGCCATGGAGAGCAGAAAAAAGACCTGTGTAACAAAGGTAATGGCACTTTGGAAAGATGGAAAAGGATATAAAAAGATATCCAAAGCCTTAAATTGACAATAAGTACTGCTCACTTATTAAGAAGTGGAAATTCCAGGGATCTCTTGATACCAAGCCAAGGTCAGGAAGACCAAGAAAGATTACAGCCACAACTGCCAGAGGAATTGTTCGGGATTCAAAGAAAACCCCACAGATAACCTCAGGAGAAATACAGGCTGCTCTTGAAAAAGACGGTGTGGTTGTTTTTAAGGAGCACAATACGACAATACTTGAACAAAAATCATTTGCACAGTCGAGTTGCCAGAAAGAAACCTTTTACTGCGCCAATGAGTGAGCAGCATTTACTGGCAAATGTAAGACTTTGGATATCTTTTTATATCCTTTTACATCTTTATAAAGTTCCATTACCTTGTTACGCAGGTCTTTTGACAGTTTTTTTTTTTCTGCTCTTATAGTAGGTGAGGTTAAAAAACGACACAAGTCCATCTCTTCATGGCTCAGTATCCAGCCTGCTCAGTGCAATTATGTGAGAGCTAACAACCACATTGATAATTTATACACACACTAATTTCAATTTAAAAAGCCACAGATGTGGGAAATTAACCTTTAACTGCCATTTTAACCTGTGTGTGTCACCTTGTATGTCTGTGCCAAGCCCAAACATTCCACGGTATGTAAACTTTTGATCAGGGCCATTTGGATGTTTTCTATTTTCACTATGATTTAAAAAGGAGCCAGACAACTATGTGATAATAAATTACTTCATATGATCACTATCCTTAAAGTGTTACTAAACCCACAACAGTAAAACCAGTCTGTATATGCAGTAAAGCATGCTCACTGTGGAACCTAAGGGTAACCTCTGCACAATTCTCTGCATTTTGTAAAAAGGCTGTTTGATCCTGTAGTCTCTGTCCGTCACCCTTCTTCCACTGTCCCCAATCCATCTGCTGATAGAACAAGCCAGGGGACAAGCTGCACATGCTCAGTTTGGTGTGTATTGCTAGATTTTTTTTTTCTTGGGGAAACTGCATGTGATCAGCACAGGGCCAATCAGCACTGTCCAGACAGAGGGTCAGGGGTCCTGCAGCTTCATGGACAGTCAGAGTAGAATGAAAACTCCTCCTACAACCAGACACTGATAGACGTCACAAGATTGCCCTAACTGCTGATGAGAAAAGCTATATTTAGCAGTTTATTTACTAAAACTATTGCATTTCCATTTTCTGTATATTGTGGGAGACCAGATATAGTGAATGCATGGTCCTGGGTTCAGTAATATTTTAACCACTTGCCGACCAGACGCCATCATTATACGCTGTACCTGTATGTGGGCTCCTTTTAAGAGCCATAGCAGGCACGTGCATGCCCGCTGCACAGTGGGGGACCCAATGCATGTGGCCAGTGGCCGCGTTGTCTGCCAGCCACCCGCGATCACGGCCACGAGAGTCAGAAGGGGGATCTGTGTATGTAAACACACAAATCCCCGTTCTGACGGGAGGGGATACAGATCTGCTGTTCCTAGTAATTAGGAACAGTGATCTGTCTCCTCCTCCAGTCAGTCCTTTCCCCCCACAGTTAGAAACGCACATGAGGGAACACAGTTAACCCCTTAAACGCCCCCTAGTGTTAACCCCTTCCCTGCCAGTGACATTTACACAGTAATCAGTGCATTTGTATAGCACTAATCGCTGTATAAATGTCAATGGTCCCAAAAAAGTGTCAAGTGTCCGATCTGTCCGCCGCAATGTCGCAGTCCCGCTAAAAATTGCAGATCGCCACCATTACTAGTAAAAAAAATAATAGACCTACTGAATCCTAACAATACAGACTTGATCACGGATGTAGAAATATGGGGCAACTTAGGAGACAATGATCACGGGTCAAATACTTTCAGCATAAATCACACAAATAGGAAACATAAGGAAACCTAAAACAAAAAGAGCCATCTTCCACAAACTACACTCCTTGCACGAAAATACTAAATAGGATAAAATCCTACGAACAAAGAACATGGAAGAAAATAAAAGCCCTGGGTGGCTTAAGACCAACGTAAAAATTCATACAAAAGCAAAGGAGAAGGCCTTCAAAAAATACAAGGCTGAGGGTTCATCATCAGCATTCCAACTGTACAAAGAATGCAATAAGAAATGTAAGGGTGTAATCAGGGCGGATAAAATAGAACACGAAAGGCACATAGCGGAGGAGAGTAAAAAAATCCTAAGAAATTCTTAAAGTACATAAATAGTAAAAGAGGGATGACAGATCATATTGGCCCCATAAAGAATGATGAAGGGAATCTGGTCACTAAGGATGGTTAGATGGTGGCGGTTTTGAATGTATTCTTCTCCTCGGTCTTCACGAGGGAATCAGGGTGTTTCAGTAACCAAAACTGCAATGTTTATCCTCATGACACGTCACAGGAAGCATCCACATGGTTAGCAGAGGATAAAATTAGAAACAGACTTGAAAAACTTAACATAAATAAGTCACTGGGACCAGATGGCTTGCACCCGAGGGTCCTTAAGGAACTCAGTCAAGTAATTGCCAGACCGTTGTTTCTAATTTTTACGAACAGTCGACTGACTTGTATGGTACCAGCTGTTTGGAGAAATGCCAATGTAGCACCAATCTTTAAAAAAGGACCCAGATATATCCCTGGGAAATACAGACAAGTTAGCCTAACATCAATGGTATGCAAGCTCTTGGAAGGGATGATAAGGGACTATATACAACATTTTAGTAATGAAAACGGTATCATTAGCAGTAATCAACATGGATTCATGAAAAATCATTCTTGCCAAACAAATCTATTAACCTTCTATGAGGAGGTGAGCTGCCATCTAGATGAAGGAAGGCCCTTAGACGTAGTGTATCTGAGTAAAGAGAAGGGCAAACAAAGCTAATAAAAGGGACTGGAGGATCTTAGTTGTGAGGAAAGATTACAAGCACTGAACATGTACAAACACCGTACTGGTGACCCCACAATAGGGGTAAAAGGGCATTTAAAAAGACTCGTGGCCATTCACTAAAATTAGACAAAAAGCAATTTAACCTGAAACTGCGTAGAGAGCTCTTTACGGTAAGAGCAGTAAGAATGTGGAATTCTCTTCCACAAGCAGTGGTTTTAGCAGGGAGCACAGATAATTTCAAAAAACTATTAGATAGGCACCTAAATGACCACAACATACAGGGATATACAATGTAATGTTGACATAAAAACGCACACATAGGTTGGACTTGTGTATTTTTTCAACCTTACCAACTATGTAACTATGACAATTTTGAAAAAAAAAATATATATATTTTTTACTTTTTGCTATAATAAATATCCCCTCAAATTTTTTTTTAAAAACAAAATTTCTTCCTCAGTTTAGGCCAATATGTATTCGTCTACATATTTTTGGTAAAAAAAAAAAAAAAAATAAATAAAAAAATAAAAAAAATAATAATATCGCAGTAAGCGTATATTGATTTGCACAAAAGTTATAGTGTCTACAAAATACGGGATAGATTATCCCAAAATACGGGATTCTTAGGATTTTTTTACTCTCCTCCGCTATGTGCCTTTCGTGTTCTATTTTATCCGCCCTGATTACACCCTTACATTTCTTATTGCATTCTTTGTACAGTTGGAATGCTGATGATGAACCCTCAGCCTTGTATTTTTTGAAGGCCTTCTCCTTTGCTTTTGTATGAATTTTTACGTTGGTCTTAAGCCACCCAGGGCTTTTATTTTCTTCCATGTTCTTTGTTCGTAGGATTTTATCCTATTTAGTATTTTCGTGCAAGGAGTGTAGTTTCTGGAAGATGGCTCTTTTTGTTTTAGGTTTCCTTATGTTTCCTATTTGTGTGATTTATGCTGAAAGTATTTGACCCGTGATCATTGTCTCCTAAGTTGCCCCATATTTCTACATCCGTGATCAAGTCTGTATTGTTAGGATTCAGTAGGTCTAGTAACGAATTGTCGCTCCGTTTTTTTGTTTATAGCGCAAAAAATAAAAAATTACAGAGGTATTCAAATACCACCAAAAGAAAGCTGTATATGTGGGGGGAAAAAGGACATCAGTTTTGTTTGGGTACAGCGTCGCGCGACTGTGCAGTTGTCACTTAAAGCGACCCAGTGCCGTATCGCAAAACATGGCCTGATCATTAAGGGGCAAATCCTTCCGGTCCTTAAGTGGTTAAATAAGAGAATTTTTTTGTTATGATCAGTAATGTTTCCAATATTAATGCCAACATTTCACGGTTTCTGCCAGGGTATGCAAACTTTTTAGCACAACTGTATATAGTATAGATTTGTTCTCACGCCAGTAACCTATATACAGGTAAATCATCTTGAGCTATAGTTTGTACATTTTTCTCCACAGTACAACAAGCATCTGTATGTACATATCAGCCAGTCGAATCCCTCCTATAGTGATGCATTACTGGAGTCTGTGGATGTGCGTCAGATTTACGACAAGTTTCCTGAAAAGAAGGGTGGACTTAAAGAGCTATACGAGAAAGGGCCACCCAATGCCTTCTTTTTGGTCAAGTTCTGGGTAGGAGATCTCAGTTGTGTTGTTGATTAAACAATTGTAATTGTTCCCAACAGGTTAAACTGAAAGTCTTTATTTTATAATGATTTGTACGAATAGGGAAGAACTACTAGGCCCTATTTGCTTCTCAGCTGAATAGATAACACAATGCAGTTTTTAGAGTGGGGACAATTATTGTTCATTAAGTCATGCCTTTATCAATCATACACACATGGAAATTTCTAAAAGATTGGGCTATGTATGGCTATTCAGTTAGGTGTTCATATTACATAAATATACTTTGGGGTTGATCTACTAAAACTCAAGTGCAAAATCTGGTGCAGCTGTGCATGGTAACCAATCCGCTTCTAACTTTAGCTTGTTCAATTAAGTTTTGACAAAAAAAAAAAAAAAAACCTGGAAGCGGATTTGTTTCTGTGCAAAGCTGCACTAGTTTTAGTAAATCAACCCCACTGTGTTCTTATTTTCAGTCATCAGATTAGTTTATTTCCATTTGTTTTCCTGTTTAATCTTCTCTCCTATTTTGTAGAAAGCTTGTTTACCGTACTTAAGCCTAAATTCACATTACTGTATTCCAGTTTCCCTGCAGCCACGTTTGGGCAGGCATAGCAGCCCATTCTTTAGTATTGGCTGCTACATATGGAAAATGCAGGGAAAGGGTCCCTGCGCCCATTCCAAAAATGCAGCTGCAGAGCAACTGCATAATGCTTTGTGGTTCCTAGCAAGGGAAACTGCACTGAGCTTTTCAGTGTGTAGGGCTGCCATTAGGATTCTTGATACCCCCATGCATCTGCTAAACAGCAGGATGGCTCTGTACCAGATTTCTATAAATCGGACACCTTTATGCAAATACCATTTTATAAAGTTGTGTTTTCACTCCTATTTATTTCTGCAATATTTTGTTAACAGGCTGACCTCAATACCAGCATTCAGGATGAGCCAGGCATATTTTATGGTGTAAGCAGCCAGTATGAGAGCCCAGAAAATATGACCATCACCTGTTCCTCCAAAGTCTGCTCCTTTGGAAAGCAAGTAGTAGAGAAAGTAGAGGTGAGCAACTATTGTCTTCTGAATTAATAGTGACCTAACCTTACAAAAGAAAACATGTTTCTGACATGGGTGCAACTTGGCAATAGGATGCCGGTTTCAAAGAATGTTGCTCCGCATCAAAAACATTGGGAAGATGTCCCTTTTAAATGTGAGATTTGTATCCCTGCCACTCGCAGACAAATTAGTTTTCTGCTCTGTGTGATGATGACCCTCTGCTTTTAGCCATGATGGGCAATACCACTGTCTAATAGCAAAATAACTATAAGACTTCATGGTTTAGTTTAGAAATTAAAGTGATTTTAAAACAAGTCCTTCATAGCAGGAAGCAAAAAGTGCTTATATGTACCATTTTATCTTTAACTCTCATCAGTGTGCAGGGTGAGCTTGCCACAATGCAATTTGGGTACCTCTGTTGACCTGTAAAGAATCCCATTGCTTTAGGGAATGAGGAGCTCTCACCTGCCCCTATGATGGTTTCCTAAAAAGTGCACACCTCTGTTTCTTTGCCCATAGGTTTAGTGGTGGCACCTTCTGGACTTGATTATTAATCTATTTTGTTCTATAACCAGTTTGCTAAAAGATTGTGCCACTACCAGCAGATGCTACCTACAGTTATAGACCTATAATCCCAAAATTAACATGATGTTGGACCAACATGTCCTAAACAGATAGATTATCCAATTTTCCTTAGAATCCCTTTCAATAAAAAATGTAAATATAATGATCCTAATCAGAGGTAAATGTTCATAAGTGGGTTAATCCTGATATCCCCATTCTTTCTTGCCCACAGACAGAGTATGCTCGGTTTGAAAATGGACGTTTTCTTTATCGCATTCATCGCTCACCCATGTGTGAATATCTCATCAATTTCATCCACAAATTAAAGCAGCTTCCAGAAAAATATATGATGAACAGTGTGTTAGAAAACTTTACTATACTACAGGTAAAAAATGTTTTTTGTACTTTCCTTTGTTAATAGGCCAATTCCATCATTCTTGGCACATGGGAACTGAGTGTTTCAGATGCATAGCAGCATAGAATACAAACAGTGTATTTTTTTTGTTGGCTGTGCATTACAGTCTGTGTTTTCAATACAGAGGTGTGTCAATGTCATCCGTATAAATGGACTTTGCAGTCATTTCCATACAGTTTCCTAAATTTTTTTTATTGAAATCCAAGCAAGCAGCTAAATATACATATGCATCCCCCTGTCAGAACACAATAGCACAGCAGAGATGTACTAACACCGGATAGTCTCCTCCTGAGTTCTGAATTGTTAGGTTTTTTTTTTGTTCAACCCTACTGGGTTGTACAAAAATAAAAAAGCTACTAGTGTGTACTAGGCTTTACGCTACCTGATTGTTAATTGGACAGTAAGTAGCAGGCTGTGTCACCCCTGTTTTCATGTCCTGTAAGCATGTTCAGCGACTGACAACCCTTTGTAATGTTAGAGTCAGCAAGCAAACATCTGCAGGTTTGCATTAAAAAGATCCTTAGCCCCCTAGCCTCACCTCCCCCTCCCCTCTAAATATTTACCTCGCTCCTATCATCGCTCCAGGACTGTCTCAGCTGCAGCGCGGGATTGTGGCTTACCGACGCTGTGTATCTCTGGACGTGTACAGCCCGGCTCAAGAGCATGCATGCATTGGTGCCTTCTTAGCACCTGGCTTGCTAGGAGGCACCTGGAGCAAGAAGAAAGTAACAGGGGGACTGCCAGAAGAGCCAAGAAGATGGCAATAGACTTTTGCAATACTTTAGGATTATAAATGAGCCAGGATCATCAAATACTGTCTTAGTACATTACACACACAAACTTGCTTAGTCTTAAGTCTGTAGTACATCTTAATGGGCTCCCTCTTCTAGTCTGCATCTTTATGTGCATAGAATTACAGGAATCTGATATCAAGGCAAATGCCAGAACTTATGCTAGTTACATTGTGATGATTTTTTAAATAATAGTTAGGGTATGTTCACTGTCTACCGAAATGCCCTCCCACACTCTTGACTATCCAAGTAGGTAAGAACACAGACCTCAGATCACAATTTCCATGCCAATGCTGCTAGTGTCTCTGGTTTCTTTTGGGAGCCACCAGGCTTATGTTACAAACAAAAAGACTTTTTAATATGCATTTTTTAACATAATAAAAATATTTCATTGTTTTTTCCTATTCTACTCAGGTGGTTACAAATCGGGATACTCAAGAATTGCTCCTCTGCATAGCCTACGTATTTGAAGTGTCCACCAGTGAACATGGCGCTCAGCATCACATCTACAGGCTGGTGAAAGACTGAGCTGTAGAAAACCCTTCC
Source organism: Aquarana catesbeiana (assembly GCF_042186555.1). NCBI lineage: Eukaryota > Metazoa > Chordata > Amphibia > Anura > Ranidae > Aquarana > Aquarana catesbeiana. The sequence continues at coordinate 87,709,877 of NC_133333.1, forward strand.
TTATGACTCAGCCATGTGGGACTTGGCTGTCTTCGGCAGTCTCAGAGGCATCTCACTTTCTCTTTGAGCCTCTCAAACCTTTTTCCAAGATGAAGAGACTAGGGGGAAACAGGGATGGAACCCTTAAATGGAAGAAGCATGGACATGAGGGGGAAGGGCCATGAAACCACAAAGACCTCACCCTAACAGAACCTTCTGTGTTTTATGTTTTGAGCCAAAAGGAATATATATAAATATATATATATATATATATATAAATATAAATATGTTTGTGTGTGAAACAGTTTCCGAACCTGGAAAACCATGTAGAAGCCGCAACTGTCATAAGGTGTTTTGTTTTATTTTAAATGTTATTTTTTACATATGTTGCTGCCAAGTGCATCAGTTCATGGTACGGCGCCATTTTTTGAGAAGGCTGTGGAGGATTCAGTGGGATAGGAGATTTGTATTAACACTCCTTGTCTCACTTTTAATTTTTTATTTTTTAGCTTCTTGGACCCCACTGAAATGTAACTCCTGCACTTTCCGTGGTCGAAACTTTGTAGCTATATCCACCATAATAGCCCACTAATGTGTTTTGTTTTTTTTTTGTTAATAGCTTGCACAGTATTTTAATCTGGTTCACTGTTCAACCTCATGTTGCATGTGACCAGTTCATAGAACTAAGAGATCCTATTTAACATATCAGGGAGTAGCAGAAAGCAAATTCTACTGTGTGGGTTAAATGCACCTTTTTGGTCTTTGATGTATGAAAGTTTTAAAGAATGCCGATGCATTTAATCTTCAATATGGACTTGTGAAGTTTTTATGGGAATTCAGAAGGTGGTATATAATGTGACTCAATCATGATTCGTTAAGCCATTTTCCTTCTTGCCAAGAAAATGTAGAATTTTGGTGAATGGCCAAAGTGAATATTAACATCTGGTCCTTGACTGTTTTGAGTATGAATGAAAGACCAATAGAAGTTCAAAGTTTTATTTTCAAATTAAAGTGGGCGCTTCCAACAAGTGTTATGGTGGCACTTCTAACAAGTTACCCTGAGCACAAACAAACAGACGTGTCATGAAGACAAATGCTAAAGACTTTTGGTATTGACCAGCTGGACTTTTGTAAAGCAGGACTCTTAGAAGGCACGTATAGTGACTCTCACCCTCTTGTGTCACAAATTCAGTGCCTAAAATTTGAGTGGAAAATACATATTTTTTTGTATTGAAAACCAAGATTTTATTTCCTGGGTGGATTTGATATTGTTATGAAAATAACGTACTTAACTGGCAGCCCACAATCTGCATGCCTTGCTCTTCCTCCAAAAAAAAAAAAAAAAAAAAAGGCCAGATTTTTTTTTCTTTTTTGAGCATGGGGAAGATTGGTCCTTTACACTGCAGTGTGCTGATTTGTCTTTTTTTATGGTGGTAAAGTTGGAGGTGTATCAGCATTTCATGTGATTTGATAATGATGCAATATGGAATGTGTGTTACTCATCTCTGCAAACTGTACACGGGGCATTTATTTATCCACTTTGTAGAGTTTAGGAGTACTATGATCCCTACAGCTTCTGTGAACGTATCATGTAAGCCACTACTGTCATATGTATGGACTCATTTTAATGCATAGAAGGTAGATATCACCATCTTTAAGTCACTTGTTATTTTGTGGTCCAAAAAGAGTGCCAAAGGTACCCATAAACAGGCCAGGTCTGTTGTCCAGCACTTGCCATGTCAAAGGTTAAAGGACAATTCGGCAGCAGACCTGGGACGCCTAAATTATAATCTGGACCAATCTTGTTGGAGTTTTGTGGCAATTTGTTCTTGGCGTACATATCATTCAGCATCATAACACTAAAACATGTTCTCAAATTTGTATTGTTGTCTGTCTGACTGTCATCTGTAGTTTATGGGTGCCTTAAAACGAGCAGAGCTTGTAAACGCCAGATCTATCAAACCAAAGATATACCGGCTATGGTTATCTACTGATCTTCTCTCCAGTGGAATCTTTTGGTCCCCAGATACAACCAACCTACTCTTAACTTATAGGATTGCATAGCTTGCAACCTCCATTTTGTGCACCAATTACAGTGTGCCATATTCATTCTTATTATATAGGTCATATTTTCATCAGAAGCCCGTATTTATCGAAATAAAGTCAAGTGGCCAGATTACAGGCAATTTTATTATACAATATGCGTTTTTAGGGATTATGGAAGTGTGTGGAGCTAGACAGAAGTGTGAAATAAGCACTGCATAAAAAGGGTATTTAAATTATTTTTTTTATCAATGACATAGATTTGTCCTAATAGATTGGCTTGTGTAACATTCTGTTGAATCTTCTATTTGGAACTTAAAGTTTTAACTATCAGATGCAGGTTTTAATAAAAGAAAACACAAGCTAATGCATTTAATGTTTCTTCTTTTGCATTTCCCTCAGACTTTAGTAGAAACATATTATAAAGCAAGACAAAAAAAGTTTCTGTATAGAGAGGCAACATTAACATTTAATAAATACCGTACATATATAAAGTGTTTGTTCCTTTCCATAACATTCGATACTTGACCTTTATATGTGCTAATACTATAACTGCATTGAAAAGCCTTCAGTGTATCATTCTAAATTTTTTCAACAGGACGTACTTGCTAGGAAAAAAAAAATATTAGCAATATAATTTAACGTGAATCGAATATCTTAAAACTGAACTCTGGGAACAAAAACTTTAATTCAAATCTACAATTCTCTATTTTTTATTTCTCAATAGCCACAATGGATATACATTTACTTTGTGTGCCTTTGTAAACCTAGATTTTATCTTGCAAACATTGCAATGACATTGTACCTGTACAAAGGAAAAGTTCCGCATGGCATAACTGTAGCGATCAGAAAGAAATACATGAAACCACCAAGATTAAAGTACGAATACATATGCCTCTTGCATGTAGAAAATATTTGTTTATCCGAAGTTCAGGGTTAAGTTTTCACAGCTCCGAAATACTTGGCATGTCTATTTGCAATTTAGATTGGCATGCGTATTTTGAGGCTACTTGCTACTTTGCTTCTCTCCTAAATTTCTAACTGCCTGCCATTTTTTCTATCAAAGCTATATCATTGCAACAGCCATAAATGGTCCACGTTTTTGCCTGCCTAGGATTTACATATGGACCTTCCAAGGGTTGACATGCGTGGAATGACACACATACAGTACATTTGTGTCAACTGTGCTCTATTTTCTAACATTGCAAACTTTGAAGAACTTTTCACTCCTATGTGATCTTTTCATTCCACATGCACTGAAATGTAACAGCACACACCAACAGGCAAATGTGTTTATCAATGTTTTTGTAATCACCCTTAAATTTCACGTACATGGACAGATCCTCCTTTTTTGGGCATTCAAGTGTTTGTCATGTTTGCCCAAATGTTTAAGATCGCAGCAGGCATGTCTGTATAATTACTTGCTAATAAGATCTTTTGGCATTCCACAATGCACACTACCCAATCTCAATGTCATTGCAATAGCAGCAAGATTGTATATTAAGTATGAGTCTGAGGAATAAAGACTAGTGTCATATATTCAAATGGTTCCTAACTAGACTAGAACCCTGATAATTTGGTAGGTTAGTGATCGCATCCAACAGATGCAAAAAGGATGATAATGAATGTGCCTAGTAGCCCCGCTTGCCATGTGTTTGCCTTGTCTCTATCAATCCAACACATTATCAGGAAATGCTTTGTTTGCTCTGATTTTTGGGGAAAACCATTGTACACAGGAGAAAATTAACAGTGGACTTTAATGTATACCTATGTTTGTATTGTGAACAAAACTTTCTTTAGTATATAAAATTATTTTACAAAAAAATGGTAGTTGTCTCATTTGTATGCATTTCATTTATTGAAAAATCAAAAAATGTAATTGCATTTCTAGCCATTTTTCTGTTTAGTTTTGGATAGAATGGGGAATGGTTAGAACTTTTTCAGATTTTACTGCTCGCCCTCTTGGAGAAACCTCCGTTTCACAGTCAGCACTAAAAACACATGGTACCTTGATAGGAAGTGAGGGGACATCTTAACAGGGCCAGTGAGGGGAGCAAAACAACTAACATAAATTCTGACCCTTCCCCACTTATAACAGCCTGAATAAAGGTCACAGGAGTGCAGAACGAAGTGCACTCCTGTGATCCCCAGGAGAAGTAGGGCCAAAATGGCTCTGGTCCTACTCCTTTTAACTGATTCCTGCCCGTTCTGTGGCAAGATGACACTGGCGGGAACCTCTCGTCTTTCCAGGTGGACATCATATGGCACACTCGCGGTCACAGCCGCTGACTGATTACTGTACCGACCCGTTGCCGGTACCATGTGACCGCTGTAACCAATCACAGCAGGTCACATGACAGTTGTAAACAATGGATGGCTTCCTTTCAAGCCATCTATTGTATACAATTGTGTTGCTAGCTGTGATTGGTCACAGTGATCAGATGGTACAGACTGGGCCAATCACAGCCCATCAGTGCCATGTGGTCAGCTGTAGCTAATCGCAACAAAATAAACTGAATCTTTCATTCAATAAAATGCTTGCTTATAACAATGAAATTCATTGCTAAGGGCAAACGTAATGTGAAAAATAGAAATACCGATCACTTCTCCAGTGTAGTACAATGTTACTATGGTAAAATTCTATTGCTCTGGTTAAAGTGTGTTAATAAAATAAAATGTGAAAAAAAATTTATTTTTATTTTACCGTACTGTCACAAGTCAGTGTCCCTGATCACCACCACACCAGTTATATTATGATGCTGTACTGCACTGGTGACAGTATGTAAAAAAAAAAGATATGACAAAAAATTACAACTTTAAAGAAAAATACCTTAGACTGTCTACTTCCCAAAAAGGGGTCATTTGGGGGATTATCTTTACTGTACGGACATTTTTGGGCCTCAAGAAATAAGCTAGGCTGTCAGTACATCAGGATTGATAAATCTTCAGATATTTTATATATATATATAATATTTCCTAGCTTGTGGACTGTATAACCTTCAAAAAAATGTAGCAGAATACATTTTGGCCTAAATATATGAAATGTTATTTGTTTGCAAGCTTTTATAACAGAAACAAATGAGGAAAGATTAGAGGAACTGAATTTATTCTCTCTTGAGAAGAGAAGATTGAGGTGGGATATGATCAACATGTACAAATACATAAGGGGTCCATAGTTGTCACCTCCTGCTCATTCTGAGCCCACACAATGCCACTACTTCCACTTCACTGCAGCACCTGCCCTCGTGTAAATCCTACTCCCACCTTACTGCTCTCCCCCCTCCTACTATGCCTAATGTCGCCTCAAACCCTGGTCCTCTCCCACCTAACTCTTATCCCCAGAATTGGCAGTCTACCTTCTCTGACAGTGGCCGTAACTCTTACTCTCTTATCGCAATTCCCCTGATTCCATTAGTCAGCTCCCCCCTTATGTGCCCTTTAGAATGCCCGCTTTCTAACAAACTTACCTCTATCAATGTCCTTTTCCTCTTCAACTTCCTCAATCTCCTTGCTATTACCGAAACCTGACTCCAGGAATTCAACACTGTCTCTCCCGCTTCCCTCTCCCATGGTGGCTTCCTCTGGACTTTACTCACCCAGATCCAGTGGCCCAAAAGGAGGCGGAGTTGGACTTCTAGTCTCCCCAAAAGGCACCTTCCAGGTTCTTCCTACACCTCCCTCTCTTTTCCTCTGTTCTTTTGAAGTGCACTGCATTCATTTCTTTTTTTTCTCCAGTTTGTCTGATGGTTGCAGTAATTTACCGGCCCCTCTGCCTTGTGTCACGGTTTCTTGATGACTTCCGCATGGTTACCCTACTTTCTCTGCTCTGAAGTACCTGCCATCATCCTTGGAAACTTTAACATTCCAATCAATGCTAACACCTCAACCTCTTCTCAAAGCCTCGATTTAACCTCCTCCTTCAACCTAACACAATGGACACAAACCACCACTTACTGCAACGACAACACTCTTGTCCTCGTATTCTCCCACCTCTGCACTTCCTGCAACCTCTATAACACCTCCTTTCCTCTCTCCGATCACAACCATATTGGTTTCACACACTCCCTGTCTCCTACCTCCCATGCTGCCAACCTGTAAACATTTACCCACAGGAACCTTTGCCACCTCAAACCTTCCCTTCTTCATTCTTTTACTGTGTGCCTTTATGATAAAATCACACCCCTGTCCTGCATAGACCTGGCTACTTCTGACTACAACAACATGCTGTCATCCTCCCTGAACGCACTTTCCCCCTCTCTACATGCAGACCCAGGCCTCGCCTAATACAACCCTGGCAAACAGATTACACCAGAAGTCTCAAACACAGCCGTGCTCTTGAACGAGTGTGGTGTAAAACTAAATCCCTACAACACTTCACCCTCTACAAATCTGCCCTTCTTAAATACACCTCCTGCCTATACTCCGCTAAACAAACCAACTACACCACTCTTATTGAAACCCTCCCATCCAAACCTAGTCAACTCTTTTTTATACCCTTAATTCACCCACCACTGCCTCCACCCACCAACTTGCTTACTGCCCAGGAGATTGCCAATCACTTCAAAAGCAAAATCGACAAAATTTGTGCTGTGTATCCAGTGTCCAGCACCCCCCACCCACAACCCACCTCCCCACCTGTCCCCTCGCAACTACTGCAACCACCTTCCTGCTCTATCCTAAATGCTGTAACCCACATCTTCAACCTCCCTCTCTTCTGTCACCTTTCTCTCTCTGCTCAAACATGCACTGGTTACCCCCATACTTAAAAAAAAAAAAACCCGCACTGGACTCCACCTGTTTAAAAACTTAAGACCCATTTCCCTGCTCCTGTTAGCCTCCAAGCTTCTTGAATGCCTTGTCCACAACCGTATGAGTTGCTACCTTACTGACAACAACCTTCTCTACAGTTCGCCTTCCGCCCACAACATTACAAAACTGCCCTGCTAAAACTCACCAGTGACTAACTGCTAAAACCAATGGCCAGTACTTCATACTCTTCTTGCTGCTGCCTTTGACACAGTTGACCACCCACTCCTCAATAAACTCCACTCCCTTGGCCTCCATAACTCTGCTCTTTCCTGGTTCTCCTCCTACCTATCTCGGCACACTTTCAATGTCGCATACAAAATCTCCTCCGCTCCTCTTCCTGTTGGGGTACCCCTATTCTCTTTCTTGGAACCCTCCTATTCTCTCGCTCTCTTTCTTGGGCCAGTTGATAACTTCCCATGGCTTCAAATACCTCCTCTATGCTGATGACACCCAGATCTATCTCTGGACTCCTCAACTCACCACCTCAATCTCCTCACACATCACAAACTTACTAAGCGACATAGTATGGATGTCGACCACTTCCTCAAACTCATTCTTTCTAAAACTGAGCTTGTAATATTTCCTCCCTCCCGATCCCCTCCCCATGACTTTACTATTGAGATCAACGGCACAATCATTGGTCGCTCCGCACATGCCAGAGTGCTGGGTGTAATCCTAGACTCTGACCTCTCCTTCAGCCCCCACATCCAATCACTGGCTAAATCTTGCTGCCTTAACCCCTGCAACATCTCCAGAATTCACCCCTTTCTAACTAACAACACCACAAACAACTTATTCACTCCTTGGTTATTTTCCTGTATTGCTACAACTCCCTCCTCACTGGCCTACTTTTACACAGGCTATCCCCCCTTCAGTCTATCATGAATGCTGCTGCCAGCCTAATACACCTTACTAACTGATCCGTGACTGCTGCCCCCTCTGCCACTGGCTTCCCCTTCCCCACCAAATAAAATTCTAAATACTAACCATGAAATACAAGGCCTTCCACAACATCGCCCCCAGCTACATCGCCAACCTCATCTGCAGATATGAGATGGCACCACCAATGTAAGCAGCCATTTGGCTGTTTGTTTTTAAATAATTTTTTAATAAACAGGATTACACTATTTGGCTCCTTCTACATTTTGTTTCATATCCCTATCGTGAGCTCCTCTTGGTGTGAGGGAACGAGTCCAGTCTACAGTGCTCTCCATTGCAGCAAGCAATATCTTGCTAAAGCTCATTTGACCTTTTTTTCACTAATTAGGTCAACTACTTCTGGTAAGCTGACATCTATCCCCTGAGCACTTTAGGTGATATCTACAGACGGTGAAGGTGTTCTACTGTCATTTTCACTGTACTTTAATTACCAAGTTTTGGTCACAAGAGTCATCGGCTATATGGACTTTTTTCACTTATATGAACTTTGTTTTCACTTGGTTATATGCCTATCGTGTATCTCATATGATTCAATTATATGTGGTTCCATTAGGTTTTTTATTTCTATGACTATCACGCTATACGATTTGTTTGGTTGTTTACAATTGGTGTTATCACCATAGCACCTATATTGGTATTGTATTTAATGGTCGTTTATTATCACAGTACACTCATAGGCATTATTCCTGGTTTCACTCATTTGATTTATGTTTTTTTTTTATAATCCAACTAGGTAGGCCGGTGTGTAAATTTTTTTCAATTTTCTCTAATGCAACATATTTTTTAGTTTAATCACTATTAACGCTTCCCACCTATCTTTTTTCCCATATGCAGATATCGCCCAAATCGTCCTCTCCACTCCTCCCAAGACCTCCTGCTCTTAAGCTCCCTTGTTACTGCCTCCCATGCTCACCTACAGGACTTCTCCAGAGCCTCTCTCCTCTCAAACTTCCTGCCCCAGTATGTTCGGTCAGCTCCTACACTGTCCGCCTTTAGGTGATCAATAAACTCACTTATTCAGGGAAGCCTACCCTACCTCCACCTAAGAACTGTACTTGAGTCCCCTCCATCAGATCATCCCCTGGAGCCATTACCTTTTGTACCACCTCCCCCTCCCTTTTAGATTGTAAGCTCCATGAGCAGGGACCTCCTATTCCTTCTGTATTGAACTGTATTATAATTGTACTGTCCCTTCTTTTTATTGTAAAGCACTGTGTAAGCTGTTGGCAATATATAAATCCTGTATAATAATAATATAGTGAACTTGGTTTTGAGTTATTCACTTTAAGGTCATCACAGTGGACAAGGGGGCACTCTTTACACCTAGAGGAAAAGAGATTTCATCTCCAAATATGCAAAGGTTTCTTGACAGTAAGAGCTGCAAAAATGTGGAATAGACCCCCTCCAGAGGTGGTTCTGGCCAGCTCAGTAGATTGCTTTAAAAAAGGCCTGGATTCTTTCCTAAATGTACATAATATAACTGGGTACTAACATTTATAGGTAATGTTGATTCACTGAATATCCATTGCCTCTCGGTGGATCAGGAAGGAATTTTTTTCCCCTGCTGTAGCAAATTGGATCATGCTTTCCTGGGGTTTTTCACCTTCCTCTGGATCAACTGTGGGTATAGGATTGGGTATATGGTATTGTAATGCCGCTTACACACGAGCGGACTTTATGGCAGACTTTGCCCGGCAGACTTTTCAATGTACTTTACGACGGACTTTCTGAATGAACGGACTTGCCTACACATAATCCACCAAAGTCCGTCGAATTCGTACGTGATGACGTACGACCGGACTAAAACAAGGCAGTTCATAGCCAGTAGCCAATAGCTGCCCTAGCGTGGCTTTTTGTCCATCGAACTAGCATACAGACGAGCGGACTTTTCGACCGGACTCCAGTTCGACGGATTGATTTAAAACATGTTTCAAATCTAAGTCCGTCCAACTTTTGAGAAAACAAAGTCCGCTGGAGCCCACACACGATCGAATTGTCTGACAAAATCCCGTCCGCCGGGCAAAGTCTGCCGTAAAGTCCGCTCGTGTGTACGCGGCATTAGACTTTTTTTTTTTTTTTTTTTTTTATTGGTTGAACTAAATGGACTTTTTTTTTTCAACCTGATTATGTAACAGAAACAAAGAAAAACTTTTTTTTTTTTTTTTTTCAAAATTCTCTACCTTTTTTTGTTTATTCAGCAAAGAATAAAAAAACCCAGTGGTGATTAAATACCATCAAAAGAAAGCTCTATTTGTGTGAACAAAATGATGAAAATATAGTTTGGGTACAGTGTTGCATGACTATGCAATTGTCTTTCAAAGTTTGGCAGCACTGAAAGCTGAAAATTGGCCTGGGCAGGAAGGGGGTAAAAGTGTCTGGTAATATAAACTGTAATATCCAGATTTTCAGTAGCAGACAGCTTTTTTTCAGCTCAAAAAAAAGTCAGAACAATTAAAAGATGAACTGCTTGGGTTACAGCGCTTTGTTCATTGCCTCATTGCAGTATCCCAAAAAATGTCCTGGCCATTAATGGGGTAAATCCTTCCGGGGTTGGAGTAGTTGTCTATGAAACACTAATATATGTCTAATAAAGTCTATGAATTTTTGAACTTCACTGTGCCATCAGCTCTCTGCGGTAGCCACATTTTCTATAGATGGACCACTTCAGTTATACTATTTGCATATGCTCTGGTGTAATTTGATAACAATGGAAAAAGTATGGGAGATGCCACTACTGACTTTTTTTTCATGTTTTGGATGTAGACTTGTGGCTGTCTTACTTATACTTGGTGCACTACTTTGCAAATCACTGACCCAGAGCAAGCATGTAAACTGTAAAATGTCTGAGCAATTGATATGAATGTTTGTTTTAGATCAGTGACCTGCCAAATAATGGGCAATGGATAAGGCCAAAAGGGCCAGCAATTGCATTTTGAGATGTTTGTTTTAATGTAATATTGTAGCAACACAGCAATACATTTTGACTCACTGTTACTTAGTTTGCCTAAAAATAATGTTAACTTTCACACTTTTACTTATTGGTTGTTTTTAAAGGTGTGTGTATATATTGTGTGTATGTGTGTTCGTGTATATATATATTTTTTATAATTTAAAATTTTGCAGATGTTTCCTTCTAGTGCTATGTAAATATTTAATCCGCAGAAATATTACCTAACTGCTACAACTGTACACTTATTGAATAACAGTTGAGATAGACATGTCGCACACTCTACCAGAAGGTAGGTGCTAGTAAGGGTTATTTTACTGGTTATTTCAGCACAGGAGAAGGATCATTATTAGCTGGCAACCCTCTAGAGCCCCCCTGCCCCAAAGCAGACCCATGTTGAGGGCATGTGGCCTGGTATGGCTCACTCAACCCCCCCCCCCCTTTTCCTAAAGTACCAGGCTGCATGCTCAGATAAGGGTCTGATATGGATCTTGGGGGGGGGGTGTAACATTTTTCTATTGCAGGCAATGGTATTGTATTGCTGCCAATTTTAAATGTCGATTTTTTTTTTTTTTTCTTTATAAATGTCAGTTTTGCTGCAGGAAAATGGGGACTTTTGATGTTTCAAATTCAGGTCCCATAGACTTCAATGAGGTTTGGGCTCGAACTTTTGAGATGTTCAAGGGTTTTGGCGTGAACCAAAACGGAGAGTGTTCGGCCCATCTCTACTGCTTAGCTTTGTATATGTTGATTTTATCTGTAAGTAACAACAAAAATGACACCCAAGGACCAATCTTTCTTAACCTGTCTGACAGAGGCATCAAATGTCAATTTTTTACAGCAAGGCCAATTCTTGCTTTCTTCAAGAATACCTCTAGAAGTTTATGGGGTGAAGGCACCACTGACACCCAAAGACCAATGTTTCCGCAACTGTGTAACAGGGGTATCAAATTTCAATTTTTTACAGCAAGGTCAATTCTTGCTTTCATCAAGAGTACTTCTGGAAGATTACAGGGTGAAGGCACCAGCAACACCTAAAACCCAATTTTTCCGCAACTGTTTGACAGGGGCATCAAATTAAATTTTTTTTTTACAGAAAGGCCAGTTTTTTCTTTCATCAAGAGTACCTCTAGAGGGTTACAGGGTGAAGGCACCACCAACACCCAAAGACCAATATTTCTGCTAATTTGTGAACCGTGTGACAGGGGCATCAAATTTAAATTTTTAAGGGCCAGTTCACGCCACATGCAGCCCAGTGCGTTTTTTTTTCTGCATCAAAAAAGCATGTAAAGTAGGTCATATGATTTCCGATGGCATAGTTCACACCAGTGCAGTCAGTTCCAGAAAAAGAAGTAGAACATGCTGCATTTTTCCTGCACTGAACTATACTGGAATGCAGTAAAATGCATCAAAAACACACCAGAACACACCTAAATGCACCGGAACACAGGGCCAGTTCACGCCATAGAAACGCAGTCTGGATGCGTTCCAGATGCATGGCATTTTTGATGCGTTTTTGATGCATTCCAGTGCGTTTTGGTGCATTTTTGATGCAGTCTAGTGCATCCCCCCCCTTTTCCCTTAACCTTAAATAAGGACATATGTGGTCCAGTAAATTTTTGGTGCATATAGGTGCGTTCTGATGTGTTTTTTAAGCGTTTTACTGTGTTTCTGCACTTTCCAGTGCATGGAAAATGCCGCAAGTCCTACTTCTTTTTCTGGAACTGGAAAGCTCTGGAACTGCCTGAACTGGTGTGAACTAAGCCATTGGAAACCATATAACCTACTTTACATGCGTTTTTGATGCAGGAAAAAACGCACTGGACTGCATGTGATGTGAACTGGCCCTTAAGGTTAAGAAAAAAGAATGGGAAAAATGTACTGGACTGCATCAAAAACGCACCAAAAGCGCACTGGAACACATCAAAAACATGTCGAAAATGCCATGCAGAAAAGCATATGGAACGCATCCGGACTGCGTTTCTATGGTGTGAACTGGCCCTTACAGCAAGGCCAATTCTTGCTTTCATTAAGAGCACCTCTATAGGGTTACAGTGTGAAGACACCACCAACACTGAAAGCCTAATTTTTCTGTACCTGTTACTTGCATCTGTTATCCAAAGTCTGCAAAATAGACACCAGACTTTATCTAAAAAAAATTGTTAATATTGGCCTGAGTGTACTGAACTTCACATAATTCTTGCTCATTCTGGTGCAAAACTTTATTTCCATCTAAAGTCTGCTAACGAGACACCAGAATCTATGCAAAAAATCTCTAATCTTGTTTCAAGTGCACTAAATTGTGGCTACCCAAGCCATTGTTTACAAAATAAAGAAAGCTTACAAATGGAAAATCAATTTAAATGTAATTTTTTTTATAAATGTCAGTTTTGCTGCAGCAGGTTCTATACAGGGTACGGATGTACCACTGTACAGGTAGACTAAGAGGACCTCCCATGCACTATATTTAAAGGAATTTTTCATTTTAATTGTTTCACTTTAAGCATCATTAACCGATTGCCGACCTTATACTGTACATATACGGTGGCAAGGCGGATCCCCTGTGCAAGATCACGTTCTTAGTACGTAATCCGTGCACCGGGGTAGGGAGCCCCCGCCACCCCAGCTGTGCTGCTATTGGCTGCAGCATGAACAGCATGAACCAGTCAGCGGACGCCGGCCACTGATTGGTCGCCGGAACCTGACGATTGGCTCCAGACAATACCTGAAGAGAGCCCTGTGTAAGTAAACAAACACAGGGCTCTCTTCTAACAGCAGCAGGAAAAAACAGCACATTGCTTAGTAAAAGCAGCACACACAGTACACAGTAACACATGTTAGGTACACATTTAACCCCTTGATCAACCCTGATGTTAAAGTGGTTGTTAACCCACCAATGTAACTTTACACTATCCTTTCTGGTTATGTATGTAATGTCCCCCTGTGATTGTGCTTTATAATAATAATGCAGTATATACCTTGTTTACAGAGCGCTGATCTGACCGCCGCCTCTTTCAGCTCAGATCAGAGGAGGAGAGAGGCGGCTCCGCCTGCTGCACCTGTCATGCAAGAGAGAAGAGATACGGCGGGTCAGATCAGCGCTCTGTAAACAAGGTATATACTGCATTATTTTTATAAAGCACAACCACAGGGGGACATTACATAAATAATCAGAGAGGATAGTGTGAGAAATGAATAGTAATTAGAGCAGCCGGGGTGGGTACAGACATGGAGCTGACAGGTGGGGAGGGAGGGGGGAGAGAGCACAGAGGAAACAGAAGAGGATGGAGGCACATAATCTGACCACGGTGTCAGGGCTTAGTAGCCATGTTAGACCGTGGTCAACGTACAGAGGGGAGGGCAGAAACTGGCAAGATCAATCAGGTATTTTAGGTGATACAGGGGCCCAAATTACACAGCACAAGCACTGTGCTGTACAACATGCTTTTAAGGAACAGGATCTTAATTTTTTTTTTTATTTTTTAGGTTAACAAATGCTTTAACCTCTTCCCTGCCAGTGTCATTAGAACAGCGACAGTGCATATTTTTAGCACCATTAGTTTTACTGGTTCCCAAAAAACTGTTAGTTAGGTGTCCGATTTGTCTGCCACAATATTGCAGCCCCGCTATAAGTTGCTGATCGCTGCCATTACTAGTAAAAAAAAAGATTCCATAAATATATCCCATCATTTTGGGATGCTATCTTACACTAATTTTGCATTTTTCTTTACTGGAAAACAAGGTCCATAAAGACATGAATGACCTATTGTGGGGTGGAGGAACTTGACTGGCCTGCACAGAGTCCTGACCTCAACCCAATAGAAAACCTTTAGGATGAATTAGAGTGGAGACTGCAAGCCAGGCCTTCTCATCCACATTAGTGCCTGACCTCACAAATGCACTTCTGGAAGAATGGTCAAACATTTCCATAAACATGAATGGTCAAACACTCTCATAAACCTTGTGAGCAGCCTCCCAAGAAGAGTTGAAGCTGTTATAGCTGCAAAGGGTGAGCCAACTTAATATTGAACCCTACGGACTTATGCCCCATACACACGGTCAGATTTTCAGACGGAAAATGTGTGATAGGACCTTGTTGTCGGAAATTCCGACCGTGTGTAGGCTCCATCACACATTTTCCATCGGATTTTCCGACACACAAAGTTTGAGAGCAGGATATAAAATTTTCCGACAACAAAATCCGTTGTCGGAAATTCCGATCGTGTGTACACAAATCCGACGGATAAAGTGCCACGCATGCTCAGAATAAATAAAGAGATGAAAGCTATTGGCCACTGTCCCGTTTATAGTCCCGACATACGTGTTTTACGTCCCCGTGTTTAGAACGATCAGATTTTCCAACAACTTTGTGTGACCGTGTGTATGCAAGACAAGTTTGAGCCAACATCCGTCGGAAAAAATCCTAGGATTTTGTTGTCGGAATGTCCGAACAAAGTCCGACCATGTGTACGGGGCATAAGACTGGGATGTATTAAAGTTCATGTGTGTGTAAAGGCAGGTGTCCCAATACTTTTGTTAATATAATGTCTATATATAATTCTTATTTTTATTTTTTTTTACACTGTGATTGCTTGTTACAGTGATGATCACTGTAACATCAATCATTTTGACAGTCGTGAATGGTTTTCATTACATTGAACAGGGCTGCTGTGATTGGCCCTGCACACCATGTGATCACTGTGACCAATCACAGCATCACAATAGTAAAGAACGAATCATGAATAAAATCCATTTATGACAATAATTGACTTGTGAACATGTGATCGCTGTAATTAGTTATAGCAATCACATGGAACCTGGGCCAATCTCAGCGGCCTGGCATCGATCCCTCTGTTCCGCTGTGTCCAATGGATACAGCTGTAGCAGATTGTGCTGCTGTGTGAGAATGGGAGGACGTCACGCGACGCCCACCTGAGATAAGAGAACGGCTGGATGGGAAGTGGTTAAATGAGAGTTTAGTATCACTTTAATGTACGCATGGGGAGTTGGACAGAGAAGGATAGGGGATAAGCAGAGTTCTTCAGTCCAGCAGACAGGGCTGATAATGCTGGCTAAAATTTTGGTTGAGCAGAGGCACTGATTTTAGTCCATACAGAAAGTTGGGCACACACTGAAATTCTCAGCCATTCACAGGAAGCTTTATATTTCTTGAGTACATACAAGGCTATCCTAGCAGTCAAAAGA
Source organism: Aquarana catesbeiana (assembly GCF_042186555.1). Taxonomy (NCBI): domain Eukaryota; kingdom Metazoa; phylum Chordata; class Amphibia; order Anura; family Ranidae; genus Aquarana; species Aquarana catesbeiana. The sequence goes on from NC_133333.1 coordinate 87,725,799, forward strand.
GAAATGGAAAAAAGAGGGCGCACCAACCTTGTGCATTATCCTTAAATATATTTTATTAAAAGAACAAATTAAAAACTACTCACAAACATGTGAAAGAAAACCGCAATATAAATAGCCTTCAGATGATGGCAATCGGTGTGACTACAACAGTCTCCAGATGGTAATAGAGAAGATTTTGAGGGCCACTGCCGCCTGACACGTTTCAAAGGGATACCTTCTTCCTCAGAGCCCAGCAGTGTTATATCCTCCAGCTTCATGTATATATGTATATATATATATATATATATATATACATTCATAGAGCACCTCCCAGAAGGGTTCAAAGGTCCCACCTACAAATGTGGGCGGTTCTCAGTAGGAGGGCAATGCCCAATTGAGAACTAAGGAATATATCCATGCAGACATCCACATAAGTAAACATACACACATACACCTATATAAAACAATGCGCATGGTGTTACAAACATCTGTACCCACAATGAGTTGTCAAAAATCTCTATCAGTACACAGGCAAGACATATGCAGCAAAAGTAATGAAATGACAAAGGTCAAAAAACAAAGGTTACAAAATGGGCAAACACGGTGATCTGAATCTTATCCCATAAGTGATTAGAGACATTGGGTAATCATTTCACAGCCATCTGGGAGCGAGTACAGTATTAAATCTACAGCTTACCCAATCAAAGTGCTACTTATCAGCACCATGCACCGCCACTTAGGGAGTTCAGGAGGTTGCCCCATCAGAGCGCTAGCTATCAGTGCCATGCACCGCCAATAGATGTGGTAGCTACCAAATCAGTAGCCTTTTTGGCCTCCCCTCACGGCCAGACCCATGTCTGGAACGCATGCCGTACTGTTTGCGATCCAGAAAACCGGAAGTGCGGACCAGATGTCACTTCCCGCACGTCCAGACATAATAGTCAGCCGTCACCATTTTGCTGTAGGCTATCCCATAGAGGGCAAGGCAGGCATGTCTGCCTCTCTCTATACAGGCCAATGCTAGCCCAAGCCAACAAAGAGATGGGGGACGGTTCCAGGGGCTGATAATGCTAGCTAAAATTTTGGTCGAGTAGAGGCACTGTTTTCAGTCCAAACAGAAAGTTGGGCGCACACTGAAATTCTCAGCCATTCACAGGAAGTTTTATATTTCCTGAGTACATACAAGGCTTCTTCTGATTGACAGATGACGTCTTGGTCTCTGTCTCAGCCAATCAGAGGAAGCTTTGTATTCATTCATAAAATACAGCCCTAGTTTAAAAAAGTTGGGACACTATGTAAACGATACATACATATAAAATGCAATGATTTGCAAATATCATAAACCTATTTTTTATTCACAATATAAAATAGAAAACATAACAAACTGAATTCACCCAAAAAAAGCAGGGATGAATAGTGGTGCTAGCCCCCAAATAATGGGGAAATACCAAACACTCCTATATGTTCAATGAACTACAGTGAATGCAGCCGTGTACCAGACAATATAATAATGTACCTGGACTGAGTCAACACTGTATGGGTCAAGTGGTCTTCCCTATTACCCAAAACTGAATATATCAGATACTAAACTAAAAATGTAACACTCCGTGACAGTAGTGCAAAACAATGATGAAATATATGAATATTGGTCTCTTCTATTCACATATACGAATATATATGAAATATATGAATATTTGGACTCTATTCACATATTTATTTACACATATATTGTGGACTTTATATCATTTATTGCTTGTATCAAGATATTCCTTGGTGGATACTCATATTATATGTTCACTGTTGAATATATATATATTCTTTATATACCATTATCACGGGGTGGTATGTTTTTATATGTAGTTTAACACTGTACATTTTTTTCTTTTCACAATTAAGATCTTTTTTGTGGACCAATATTCATATATTTCATCATTGTTTTGCACTACTGTCACGGAGTGTTACATTTTTAGTTTAGTATCTGATATATTCAGTTTTGGGTAATAGGGAAGACCACCTGACCCATACAGTGTTGACTCAGTCCAGGTACATCATTATATTGTCTGGTACACGGCTGCATTCACTGTAGTTCATTGAATATATAGGAGTGTTTGGTATTTCTCCATTATTTGGGGGCTAGCGCCACTATTTATCCCTGCTTTCTTTAGGTGAATTCAGTTTGTTATTTATTCTATTATTTAAGTGGCAGCTCTGATAGGGCTTTGGTATTTAAATCTTAGCGCAGAGGTAGGAATACAGGCATTGGGGCGACGTTTTTGGACCTGTATACCTCCAGCTTTACAAAATAGAAAACATATCAAATGCTTGAACTGAGAAAATGTACAATTTTAGGAAGAAAAAAAGGTCATTTTGAAATTGATGGCAGCAACATGTCTCAAAAAAGTTGTGACATGGCAACAAAAAGCTGGCAAAGTGGTACTAACAAGGAAGAGCTGTAAAAACATTTTGCAACAAATTAGTTTAGTTGGCAACTAGTCAGTAGCATGCTTGGGTATAAAAAGAGTATCTTAGAGGGTCAGCTCTGGTTCACATTGCTGCGACTTCTCATGCAAAACACATTCATTTCAAAGGGCGCTGTCTTAATTGCTGCAGCAACAGAAAAAAAAAATTAGTTCCTGCACTGCTTTTCTGCATCTTAATTGTGACATGAATGTGATAGACTGCAATGTTAAAATCACAAACGTCACAAGAAAGACATGTCTTTGTCTTATCTTTGCGACTTTGGCTGTGACTTCAGAGTGTTTTGTAAGGCCAGTAATATGTGTCATGCTTTGTATTGTTATAATTGGCCAAAGTCGCAAAATATCAAAGTTGTATTGAAGTTGCCTCAAGTCACAAGCAAGTAGCAATGCAAAGTCGCATGACTTTGGGGTCGCAGCAGTGTGAACCAAGCTTCAGAGTGTCTCTGAAGTAAAGATGAGTGGAGGTTCATCAATTTGTGAAAAGCTGCATCTAAAAATTGTCGAACAATTTCAGAATATTCCTCATTGTAAAATTGCAAAGAGTTTAAATATATCATCATCTGCAGTGCATAATATCATCAAAAGATGCCAAGACACTGAAGAAATCTCTGTGCGGCCAGTACACAATATTAGGTGCCTGTGATCTTTGGGCCCTCAGACGGCACTGCAATAAAAACAGGCATGATTCTGCAATGGACATCACTGCATGGACTCAGGAATACTTCCAAAAGTTACTGTCTTTGGACATAGTTCGACATGCTATCCAAAAAATGCAAGTTAAAGATCTATCATGCAAAGAAGAAGTCATATGTGACCATGATCCAGAAACACTGTCATCTTCTCAGTGCCAAAGCTCATTTATAATGGTCTGTTGCAAAGTGGAAAACAGAGAAGCCTGGAGTAAAATAAATAAAATTACATAAAACGAAGGGTGGGCATGACAGGGTTAAGCAGGGCACATTATGAAGAGAGCTGTTTGTTAGAGATGAGTACATTGGGTGTTAGGCAGTGGGGGAGGAGATAGCTGCATGAAGCAGTATGTGTGCCCCTCCCCAGCTCAGTGGTAGCTGGAGGAGCGACCTTGCAGGAGCAGCTCCACATCATGGCTCAGGTAGAGGCCCTGTTAGAACGGCTGCAGGCCGAAGCAGAGACAAGGGGTGAAGGATGGCTCCAGGAGAGGCAGACGGCAGCGTTAGGAGAGGGATCGGCACAGCGGGGAGGGAGTCCGCGCGAGCTCTGTGGTCCCTCCAGAGCCCAGCAGCAACTAGGGAGTCCCCTGAGGGCCTCTGCAAGCCCCCTTGCGAAGCGCTCCGCGGTGCGTGCAGCAGGGGGTCCTGGGAGGCATCCCCATCACGGCCGGAGCTTGGCTAGTGGGGCCTCTGGCAGTCTGGGAGCCCCCACTAGGCCAAACACGCAGAGGGAGGCGGAAGATGCGGGCTCTGCCCCTGGTGGCAGCGGGGCGGAGCTTGGGTGAGGGATGCGATCTGCTGCGGCCGCCGGCCTTTTCCATCAGCAGCCAGCGGCTCCCATAATGGGGATGGGCAGAGAAAGAAGCCAGAGGAGAGTCTGGACCCAGGCCGACAGAGCAGTGGAGGTGGCAGAGGCCCGGGAAAAGCGATCAAGAAGTCGATGGGCAGAACAGCACGGATCCTTGGCATCCGGGGACGAATCCTTTGGAGGGCTGTCAGTGGGAGCTGAAGACATGGTGGTCGATCGATCTGAGGGTGAGCTGTCGCTGTCGGATGAGGAGGTGCCACGAGGTCGTCCAGCAGCGATGGAGACGGAACTGTCGGCTGGTAGGACCCTTCCTAGGCAGTCTGGTAGGTCAGTTTTTACTTCATTGTACAGTGGTGGGGGGTGGGTGGATGGGTTAGGGGCAGGTAGTGGTAATAGCTCAGGTAGTCAGATTACCCCGCAGCGGGCAGTTCTGCCTGTTTCCCCTCTTCTGGCCGCGTCGGTCTGCGACCACGCCATGGCGGAACTGGGTTTGCAGGGGTTTCTGGCGGGTTTAAAGGAGTTGGTAAAAAGGTTTGAGCCGGGGCTGAGTGGGTTTGCGTCGCCTGCAGTGGCATGGATGGCTCCCAGGGGTGTGGAGGATTCGGAATTGGGGAATCCAGTGACAGGGGTTGCACCCACGTCTCCCACAGCAGCGGCAGTGCCCACGGCGGGTGTAACGGCGGTGGTTGGTCAGGAGGAGGCTCCCAAGACAGCGGCGGGGGACACATCAGGGGAGGCAGCTAAAAAATGGGATCTGGTCAGGCTGGCAGACGAAGTGTGAAGTTTATGTGTTTTGTGGGGCCTCTGGGGGTGCACCTAAAAACCGGAGGTGCGGGAGAAGATCTGGAAAGGTGAGTACGTGGAGATATTCGCACTACTGCCCCTGGAGAAATTCAATTTAGACAGGGTGAAGTCTGAGGATCATAAGAAGGAGGATGAGGAGAAGAGGAGATACAGGCTTATTCCGCGGTCTTTCCAGAATTGGCTCCAGGATTTCACCATAATGGCTAGCGTAATTGGAAAAAAGAACCCGGAACATTGTTCTGTGCTGTTCTGCTATTTGGACGCTGTGGGTGAGGCACATAGAGTCTATGGAGGAATGGCGTTGTTGCGTTATGATGAACAGTTCTGGCAGAGAAGGGCAATATCCACCGTTGTTACGGTTGGATCACAAGGATATTAGCCTGTGGATGCGACTTATGACGTTGGCGAGGGCAACGAGTCCATTTTTTCCAGGGGGTGTCGGTGGCTCATCCAACCCCGGACAATCGGCCACAGGAAAGAAAGGGGTGTGCTGGCAATATAACGAGGGCTCCTGCAAATTTGGGGGGGTCCCGCAAGTACAAATACGAATGCTCAGAGCTCACCAGATTTTGCGCATCCGCTCACTGATGAAATATTTCATAGAACTTTCAGGACCATTCAAGCAGGACTTCCAAATTCACGAACCAGCGCAAATCTTTGTCCACAGTAGAGCAGGCCTTCCGTTCTAGGTGTAATTGACTCCTTATCTTATAGGGACTCAAGACAAAAATACATTAGGGTTTGGATTCTGTGCAGAAGTAAATTCCACACGCCTTCTGGGGTGCGAATTGAAGTAAATTGGTACAAAAATATTATTGTACCTATATATTAATTTGTCTATCCCTATGGTTAGCTAGTCTATAAAAACTCTGAGCACATGTTACTGTTGATATCACAATAATACAAGGTTAGCTATGAAAACCAAGCACACGGCTTAATAACAAACTCTTATTTATTTCTCAAGAACATAGGAAAGTGCTAACATAACTAATACTAAAGAAAGATATTACAAATTTACAAATGATATAACCAGAACATAATACAAGAATATCAAAGATACTTATCACAAGGCTCTCCGTGAGGCCTTGTATCATCAGGCACAAGATGGTGGAGAGCCATGTGGCTCAGATGACCAAGAGAGATAGCCATGTGGCCTTAGGCAGCCACCCGGCTTGAACCAACAGCGAAAAGGGACGAATTGCCTGTGTGTGCCCTTTTTACTCAAAAACATTCACACCCATTCGTAGCCACCCCCACTTGCCTTCTGTCCAATAGATATTGCCAAGAGGTAGTCCTTCTAATATCTGACCATTCTCCAGGAAGCATGCTGTATTGCCCACTAGGGGGCAGCGTTTGTCCATGAAACATCTCTATGAGCCCTAGGCCGTCCTAGCCAGCCCCTATTCTCTTTGAAGCTTGTAACCACACATATCACACCAGGTGGGCTTGAGCCAAGCCATTGTCATTCTGATATGCTACAAAGCTATAATGTGTAACTGGTTACATTCCAACTTGGGGCCATCTGCCTGTATCAGCCAGGAAATGAAATACCATAAATATAATATTAAATCATGTTGAATTCCAACACTCAGGCTGCGGAGGTGTGCATCCATTGTCCCATTGTTTTAAGCATAGAAATGGTTGTGCCTGGGAGTCTGCTAGTAAAAGGGACAATGCCGGTGAAAGTGGCAGGGATGCAGCCATTTCTCGATAGGTACCCAGATAGGGGGTGGCGTGGTTGTTGAGCCTGGGGTTTTTAGAAGGGTTTAGGATTCCGTCTACCCTGGTCGAGGCACCTCCTGTGGCTCGCAACCTGGGCTCAGCCTTGCAACATGCAGATGTGGTTTCAGAGAAACTGCAGAAGGAGGTGGCACTGGGTCGCATGGGTGGCCCATTCACTAGTTTGCCATTACCCAATTTGGTGGTCTCTTTCCTTCCCAAAGGGGATCTGTTAACGATGCCATTAACCTGGAAATGTGTGCTGTATCGTACACGTCTTTTGATTCGGCTGTGTTTTGGGTTCGTAAGTATGGGCAGGGGGCCCACATGGCCAAAGCCGACATAGAATCAGCTTTTAGATGCCATGGAGTGTAAACTACCAGAGGATGAGCTGGTGGCGCTGCAGGCTGAAATTCGGGGGGGTAATGGCATTACGCAAGGTGAAACTTCGGACTCTGCAGTCACTGTTGGGTAAGTTGAACTTTGCGTGTTGCATCCTCCCGATTGGGAGAGTGTTTTGCAGACGGCTGTCGGCAAGTCTGGCAGGCATTATGGCCCCCACTCATTATGTGCGACTGAGACGGGAGCATAGGGAAGATTTGAGGATTTGGCACGTCTTCCTGGACGGTTTCAATGGACGGGCACTTTGGATGTCAGGGCCGGTTAGTAGGTTTGATCTGCAACTGTACACAGATGCGGCTGGATCGGCGGGTTTTGGGGCCTTCTTTCAAGGTAAATGGAGTGCGGGGCCCTGGCCAGATTCATGGAAAGAGGCAGGTTTGTTGAAGAACATGTTGTAACTGGAGCTGTTTCCAGTAGTATTGGCGATTGAGTTATGGGGGAAGTCATTCAGGAACTTGAAAGTGCGTTTTCACAGGGATAACTTGGGGTGGTGCAGGTCATCAACAAAGTATCGGCTGCACCCCCACCGGTGATCCAGCTACTCAGACACCATTGTCTACAGCTGAATGTTTTTATTTATGCTGTCCACCTCCAGGGAGTGGAAAACGTCATTGCTGATGCTTTGTCTCTCTTTCAGTGGGACAAATTATGAGTGTTGGCACTGGAGGCGGAGCAACGCAGGGTTCCTTGTCCCGAATGGCTGTGGAAAGTTGCCTTGGAAAAGTATCCGGATAGATAAGACAGTTGGTGAGCTTGGCCAACGTGGCGAGCTTACATTAGGGTATGGCGCGAATGGTTGTCACTGTTGCAACACGTCATGATGGTATTGTACTTTGTTTTGCGTAACTTGGAAGCGGGTGTGTCGGTATCGGGTTTGGAGAAGAAGTTGGCAGGGTTGGCTTTTTGGTTTAAATTGCAAGGTTGCCCAGACTTTCCGAAAGATTTTTGGGTAAGGCAAGCAATGAAGGGATATTGGCGATCCATGTCAAACAGAGATGCTCTGCGCCCCGTTTCTTTTGAGCTATTGGGTAGCTTATTGGGGCAGTTGGTCCACACGTGTTCTTCCCCATACGAGGTGGTCAAAAAGAGATTAGCAGGGCAAGGGCAAAAAAGTGCAGGTGTTTGCAATACCGGGTTCACCCTTGTGCCCAGTGGGGTTGGTTAAGGGATTCCTCGTGGTACGTCCAGAGATGGTGGGCTCCTTGGTACACTGGGACAGCAACTCATTATCAAGATTTCAGTTCACTGGAGTTTTTAAAAATTGTTTGGAGGCCCTGGGTTTGGGGGATCATAAATTTTCATCCCATTCGTTCCGTATTGGAGCTGCTACTGACGATGGGGGTTGGACGAGGCAGCGGTAAAATGCATTGGGAGATGGGAGTTACAGTGTTTCAAGTCATATGTTAGACCCCACCTGTTGACAGTTAAGCAGGGGATTGGGGTCATAGGATGTGTGGTCTTTGATATACATGCTTAGGTAAGCAATTATTGTTATGTGGGTTGTTTTTCTTTTCTTTCAGGAGGAACCCAAGGACTGGTCTGGATACTGGGGCATTCATATGCCTTTTGGGGGGCAAGGAGGGCCCGAGGGTAGACAATTGGGCATTTCAAGGAGTGAGGCTTGTATTAGGTGGCTGGGGGTACCCGGGATGCTATGGAACAGGACCATTCCAGAAGTGCACAGATGTGCGCATCTGGACGAGCCCCCTGACATTTTAGTATTACTTGTGGGTGGTAATGACTTGGGGTCTATGTTGGACATCGTGCAAGATGTCAAGTTTGACTTCTTTCGGCTCCGGATGGCCTTTCCGGAGATGATAATAGTGTGGCACGGACCACTTGGCGCTTAGCTTGGTCAGTGGAATGGATCAATAAGGCTAGGAAAAAGGTGAACAGGGATGTCAGTAGATTTGTTGTCTGGAATGGTGGGTTGGCGATCAGACACTTGGAGCTATAAGTTGATACCTGGCGTTACCTTTGGGGTGATGGTGTACACCTCAATGCTGTGGGGATTGATATGTGAGCTCTAGGTTTGCAGGATGGGATCCAGAGAGCGTTGAGGGTGTGGCGGCGCACACAAGGGTAAGGTTTTCCCCTGGTGAGCTGTGGCGGGTTGTTGGTCTTTGCGGGTGAAGGAAGAAAACTTGGATAAGGAAGAGTTCGGGACCCATCCGTGGTATGGGTCCCGTTGGTGGTATTCCAGCTAACGGTGGTTTAGCTGGTATTTGGTTCCACTGCGGTCAGTGTTTGGTTGTCTCCGAGCTAGCATGTCAGCTGGATGCCTATTTTAAGTTAAAGGTACCGCAGTACCGATTTGGATCATGTGGCAAGCTTGGGGTTTTCCTGCAAAGACCAACGCAAATATGTGACTGATGAGTGGTGGTTTTAACGGATGTGTTTTATAAAGTTATGTAAATTTACTTGAGTTGTTAATAAAAAACGGTTGCTAAGGCCAGTATTTGCTCCAGCTTGGTGTGGTCTCCATTCATGGGTAAGGGTAAGGTAAAAGTAGAGCTGGGTATGGGTCTGGCAGAGGATGGTAATTATGTAGCATCTGTTATACAATGTCAAGAGAAGCCCGGAGTAAAATAAATTAATGACATAAAACGAAGGGCGGGCATGACAGGGTTAAGCAGGGCACATTATGAAGAGAGCTGTTTGTTAGAGATGAGTAGATTGGGTGTTAGGCAGTGGGGGAGGAGCTAGCTGCATGAAGCAGCATGTGTGTCCCTCCCCAGCTCAGTGGTAGCTGGAGGAGCGAGCTTCGCACCCTCCCTCACTGAAAGGATTTGTATTGTTCACTGTTTTAATGCTAAACAAGAAGTTTTTTCCACAGAACAAGGTTGACAGATGTCGTGGCAGTGGCGGGTTGTTAGTCTTTGTGGGTGAAGGAAGAAACCTCGGATACATAAGTGTTCGGAACCCATCGGTGGTATGGGTCCCGTTGGTGGTATTCCAGCTAACGGTGTGTAGCAATAAGTCTCGGTGGAGCTGCTGGTTTAAAGTGGGCTGTTACCTTCACTCCCGCCACCTCTGTTTCACTGGCACCGGGTCTAGGGTCCCGTTGAGTTTACCTCCAGACAATGTAGGCACCAAACACTTGAGTATCTTTTCCAATGCTTTAATGAACAGGTAATAAAGGAAGTAGCAGGAAAGAGGTAGAAGGAAAGTTGCAGGGAAGCTCAAATACCTTTTCGTAGTATTCTTTAGTACATTGTTAGGAATTGAACACTTGTAATTGAATGCACTCCCCTTGTGGAATTCAATCTTTGCCCGCCTGGATAGGCCTCTCTCACTTGCCTAGCAGCCAGTACGTAGCACAAACAAAAGTCTCTGCCACAGACTTGTTTGGAACAGAACCGGTACGATCCTCTGCCACAGGATGTAATGGTTTACGATGAATATCAGACACAGCACTTGAACCTTTAAGCCAACCCGGCAGTACTATGCAGTAAGATTACTTCAGGATACGTCCTCCAACTGAGTCACCAGGCCCCTCTCCAGACCAGCACTCTGCATGATCTTTCCATGACGGGTCCTCCCCTGGGATCTCCTCAGTTGTCCAGCTTCTTCTCTCAGGATAGACAGCCCAGGACCATTCCTCTGCCGCTGTGGTAGGCCCCAGACAGGCTTCTGGGCCCACCCACACGCTGCAGCGATGTGGGCCTCCAGGAACGGAGGACCACGAGGTGGTATTCCTAATGCATACCTGTCGGCCAGGAGGGCCAGCAGGCAGTGTCGCCAACCTACCAGATTGAAATTTACTGGCACAACACCCAAAATTTACTGGCACCACCACGTTTTTACTGGCATTTCACAAAAGTTCCAAAATTACATTTTTAGGTGTAAATTTCAGTATTTAGGCTACAAACAGGTATGCTAAGCAAATAGCAATGTGATTTAAGGTAGATTTTAAGGTAAAAAAACATATTTTTGGTATTTTCGACATAATAAGGAATTATCTAGTCCAATCACCTCCTGCCTCCATCACCTGTCACCATTACTCCCTGCCAGACTGCCTCCATCCCCCTCTGCCTCCACCCCCTGCCACCATCACCCCCTGCCAGACTGCCTCCACCCCTCTTTGCCACCATCCCCCTCTGTCACTAACACCACCTGCTCCAGTCCACCCCCCTCTGCCACCATCCCCCTCTGCCACCAACACCACCTGCTCCAGTCCATCCCCCTCTGCCACCATCCCCCTCTGCCACCAACACCATCTGCTCCAGTCCATCCCCCTCTGCCACCATCCCCCTCTGCCACCAACACCACCTGCTCCAGTCCATCCCCCTCTGCCACCATCCCCTTCTGCCACTGACCCCTCTGCCACCATCATACCATGTCTCCACCCCCCTCTGCCACCATCACACCCTGCCTCCATCCCCCTCTGCCACCATCACCCCCTACCACTATCCCCCCTCTGCCAGACTGCCTCCATCCCCCTCTGCCACTATCCCCCTCTGCCACCATCACCCCCTGCCACAATCCCCCTCTGCCACCATCATACCCTGCCTCCACCCCCCTCTGCCACCATTACCCCCTACCACTATCCCCCCTCTGCCAGACTGCCTCCATCCCCCTCTGCCACTATCCCCCTCTGCCACCATCACCCCCTGCCACAATCCCCCTCTGCCACCATCATACCCTGCCTCCATCCCCCTCTGCCACCATCACCCCCTACCACTATCCCCCCTCTGCCAGACTGCCTCCATCCCCCTCTGCCACTATCCCCCTCTGCCGCCATCACCCCCTGCCACAATCCCCCTCTGCCACCATCATACCCTGCCTCCACCCCCCTCTGCCACCATTACCCCCTGCCACCACCGCCCTCTGCCAGACTGCCTCCACCCCCCTCTGCCACTATCCCCCTCTGCCACCATCACCACCTGCTCCATCCCCCTCTGCCATCATCACCCCCTGCCACCATCATACCCTGCCTTCACCCCCTCTGCCACCATCACCCCCTGCCACAATCCCCCTCTGCCACCATCATACCCTGCCTCCACCCCCCTCTGCCAGACTGCCTCCATCCCCCTCTGCCACCAACACCACCTGCTCCAGTCCACCCCCCTCTGCCTCCATCCCCCTCTGCCACCAACACCACCTGCTCCAGTCCATCCCCCTCTGCCTCCATCCCAGTGTTGCCAACCGCCCGTAGATTTACGGGCAGCCCGTAAAAACGACCCGTTTTTCGGGGCGCCCGTGAATGCCCGTTACGGGCACCGGTGCCCGTAAAAATGATGGCCGCGAGCCGGCCACGCAACTGCGCATGCGCCGTTCCGAAGCCGGCCGGGCTCGGGAAAGCTCGTACGCGCTCGGCCGGGCGGCGCATGCGCAGTAACGTAATACCGCCGCCCGGCGTCATTTTCAAATCGATCGAGCGCGGCCGCGGCGGCAAGGCAAGCTGACAGCTGAGCTGAGCCAGGGCCAGGTGACTCTGCCACTGGAGCAGCAGGTCTCGGAGGCTGAGCAGCACGCGCCGGCGGAATGGAGGGGAGCCCTGCATCCAGGACCAGGCAATCCAGAGTCTACGGGGACCGGGGGGAGTCTGGGACAGAGTGACAGCCCAGCCGACGGTTACAGAAGGTGATGGTGGCAGAGGGGGATGGACTGGAGCAGGTCGTGTTGGTGGCAGAGGGGGATGGAGCAGTGTCGCCAACCTACCAGATTGAAATTTACTGGCACAACACCCAAAATTTACTGGCACCACCACGTTTTTACTGGCATTTCACAAAAGTTCCAAAATTACATTTTTAGGTGTAAATTTCAGTATTTAGGCTACAAACAGGTATGCTAAGCAAATAGCAATGTGATTTAAGGTAGATTTTAAGGTAAAAAAACATATTTTTGGTATTTTCGACATAATAAGGAATTATCTAGTCCAATCACCTCCTGCCTCCATCACCTGTCACCATTACTCCCTGCCAGACTGCCTCCATCCCCCTCTGCCTCCACCCCCTGCCACCATCACCCCCTGCCAGACTGCCTCCACCCCTCTTTGCCACCATCCCCCTCTGCCACTAACACCACCTGCTCCAGTCCACCCCCCTCTGCCACCATCCCCCTCTGCCACCAACACCACCTGCTCCAGTCCATCCCCCTCTGCCACCATCCCCCTCTGCCACCAACACCATCTGCTCCAGTCCATCCCCCTCTGCCACCATCCCCCTCTGCCACCAACACCACCTGCTCCAGTCCATCCCCCTCTGCCACCATCCCCTTCTGCCACTGACCCCTCTGCCACCATCATACCATGTCTCCACCCCCCTCTGCCACCATCACACCCTGCCTCCATCCCCCTCTGCCATCATCACCCCCTACCACTATCCCCCCTCTGCCAGACTGCCTCCATCCCCCTCTGCCACTATCCCCCTCTGCCACCATCACCCCCTGCCACAATCCCCCTCTGCCACCATCATACCCTGCCTCCACCCCCCTCTGCCACCATTACCCCCTACCACTATCCCCCCTCTGCCAGACTGCCTCCATCCCCCTCTGCCACTATCCCCCTCTGCCACCATCACCCCCTGCCACAATCCCCCTCTGCCACCATCATACCCTGCCTCCATCCCCCTCTGCCACCATCACCCCCTACCACTATCCCCCCTCTGCCAGACTGCCTCCATCCCCCTCTGCCACTATCCCCCTCTGCCGCCATCACCCCCTGCCACAATCCCCCTCTGCCACCATCATACCCTGCCTCCACCCCCCTCTGCCACCATTACCCCCTGCCACCACCGCCCTCTGCCAGACTGCCTCCACCCCCCTCTGCCACTATCCCCCTCTGCCACCATCACCACCTGCTCCATCCCCCTCTGCCATCATCACCCCCTGCCACCATCATACCCTGCCTTCACCCCCTCTGCCACCATCACCCCCTGCCACAATCCCCCTCTGCCACCATCATACCCTGCCTCCACCCCCCTCTGCCAGACTGCCTCCATCCCCCTCTGCCACCAACACCACCTGCTCCAGTCCACCCCCCTCTGCCTCCATCCCCCTCTGCCACCAACACCACCTGCTCCAGTCCATCCCCCTCTGCCTCCATCCCCCTCTGCCACCAACACGACCTGCTCCAGTCCATCCCCCTCTGCCACCATCACCTTCTGTCACCGTCGGCTGGGCTGTCACTCTGTCCCAGACTCCCCCCGGTCCCCGTAGACTCTGGATTGCCTGGTCCTGGATGCAGGGCTCCCCTCCATTCCGCCGGCGCGTGCTGCTCAGCCTCCGAGACCTGCTGCTCCAGTGGCAGAGTCGCCTGGCCCTGGCTCAGCTCAGCTGTCAGCTTGCCTTGCCGCCGCGGCCGCGCTCGATCGATTTGAAAATGACGCCAGGCGGCGGTATTACGTTACTGCGCATGCGCCGCCCGGCCGAGCGCGTACGAGCTTTCCCGAGCCCGGCCGGCTTCGGAACGGCGCATGCGCAGTTGCGTGGCCGGCTCGCGGCCATCATTTTTACGGGCACCGGTGCCCGTAACGGGCATTCACGGGCGCCCCGAAAAACGGGTCGTTTTTACGGGCTGCCCGTAAATCTAGGGGCGGTTGGCAACACTGGTCGGCAAGTGGTTAAAGAACATCACATTATTTAGCACGATAACTTGGTCACAACCCCTGTGCTACATACATATACAGTGGAGACGGAAAGTATTCAGACCCCCTTAAATTTTTCACTCTTTGTTGTATTGCAGTTATTTGCTAAAATCATTTATGTTCATTTTTTTCCTCATTAATGTACACACAGCATCCCATATTGACAGAAAAACACAGAATTGTTGACATTTTTTCAGATTTAATAAAAAAAGAAAAACTGAAATATCACATGGTCCTAAGTATTCAGACCCTTTGCTGTGACACTCATATATTTAACTCAGGTGCTGTCCATTTCTTCTTATCATCCTTGAGATGGTTCTACACCTTCATTTGAGTCCAGCTGTGTTTGATTATACTGATTGGACTTGATTAGGAGAGCCACACACCTGCTTACAGCTCACAGTGCATGTCAGAGCAAATGAGAATCATGAGGTCAAAGGAACTGCCTGAAGAGCTCAGAGACAGTGCAAGGCACAGATCTGGCCAAGGTTACAAAAAAAATTCTGCTGCACTTAAGGTTCCTAAGAGCACAGTGGCCTCCATAATCCTTGAACGGAAGATGTTTGGGACGACCAGAACCCTTCCTAGAGCTGTTCTTCCATCCAAACTGAGCTATCGGGGGAGAAGAACCTTGGTGAGAGAGTTAAAGAAGAACCCAAAGATCACTGTGGCTGAGCTCCAGAGATGCAGTCGGGAGACAGGAGAAAGTTGTAGAAAGTCAACCATCACTGCAGCCCTCCACCAGTTGGAGCTTTATGGCAGAGTGGCCCGACGGAAGCCTCTCCTCAGTGCAAGACACATGAAAGCCCGCATGAAGTTTGCTAAAAAACACCTGAAGGACTCCAAGATGGTGAGAAATAAGATTCTCTGGTTTGATGAGACCAAAATAGAACTTTTTGGCCTTAATTCTGAGCGGTATGTGTGGGGAAAACCAGGCACTGCTCATCACCTGTTCAATACAGTCCCAACAGTGAAGCATGGTGGTGGCAGCATCATGCTGTGGGGGTGTTTTTCAGCTGCAGGGACGAGACGACTGGTTGCAATCGAGGGAAAGATGAATGCGGCCAAGTACAGGGATATCCTGGACGAAAAAACCTTCTCCAGAGTGCTCAGGACCTCAGACTGGGCCGAAGGTTTACCTTCCAACAAGACAATGACCCTAAGCACACATCTAAAATAACGAAGGAGTGCCTTCACAACAACTCTGTGACTGTTCTTGAATGGCCCAGCCAGAGCCCTGACTTAAACCCAATTGAGCATCTCTGGAGAAACCTAAAAATGGCTGTCCACCAACGTTTACCATCCAAACTGACAGAACTGGAGAGGATCTGCAAGGAGGAATGGCAGAGGATCCCCAAATCCAGATGTGAAAAACTTGTTGCATCTTTCCCAAAAAGACTCATGGTATATTTCAGTTTTTATTTTTTAATAAATCTGCAAAAATGTCAACAATTCTGTGTTTTTCTGTCAATATGGGGTGCTGTGTGTACATTAATGAGGAAAAAAAATGAACCTAAATGATTTTAGCAAATGGCTGCAATATAACAAAGATTGAAAAATTTAAGGGAGTCTGAATACTTTCCGTCCCCACTGTATGTGAACACCAACATATACACATATATACACACACATTAATTATTTTATCATTATTGTAGTACTGTATATATATATTTTTATATATACATATTAAGTCATATTTTAATATATTAGTTATTTATATCGAAAAACTTTTTAGTTTCCTAATTTATGGCTTTTCTTGCTTTTTAGCTTTTTAACCCTTAGTGTGTTGTAAAGGGAATTGAATTTTATATGTTAGTTTACTAAAGTATACAAAAAAGATTTGCGCTAGGTGCATATGCTACGTGAAAAAGTGTTAATATAAATAAGTAACTGAATAAAAACCGTGAAAGGAATCCTGCTGCTGAACACTATAACCCCGATATAAGGGCACAGAAAGCAGATATAGAAAGAACAGTGCAGTGCTGGATATATATCTTAAATGAAAAATGTGTAAATTCAATATATCAATACAAAAAAAATGATATCAACGAGAGACAACTAATAAAATTAAATCAACCAGTGTATGGTTAATCAAACATGGTAGATTGTATAGCAGTGAAATACAATAAATATATGTGAAAGATAAAAAATTGAAAAATGATTAAAGTCCCAAAAAATTAAAGTCCCAAAAAAACAGTGGTGTTCCAATATGAAATCCTGGATATATATTCCATCGCAGGTGCTGCCCACCACCTAATGAATAGTGTTGGAGGCTTACCAGACAGCCTGCGACCGCCCTTATTCAGGGGGGTCAAAACACGCTCAGTAGAGATATGTGGACCTTAGAAAGTGTCCCGCAGGGAGCTCTGTAGATGTTCCTCCAGCTTACAGGAAGGCTAGCCAGCGACACCAAGGTACTATCCAAAGGATGCTGACCCAGGAGCGTTCCTCATATGGCAATCAAGGTTTTCTCTCCAACTGAATCCAGCAAGGATTATCCGTAAGTACCAAGAAGAAAATAAGATTTCAATAGTGCAGGGAGACTATGTTGGTTTATTTAAAATACAATACAAAAAAATGCCAGAAAAGGTGTTAAAAAGCTGCAAGGAAAAAGACCCAAAAAGAACCTAAAATGCAACACCGCAGTCAAAAGCAAAACATGTTCACACTCTCCACTCAAGGTCCCCACTCTCTAGCCTCCAACCAACAAGACTGGCTGACAAGACTGACAATTATATAGCAATTTTTTTATTATTATTATTATTATTATTATTAATAATATTATTATTATTATTATTTTGTACGTATCCAATTTTACTGAAATTTATGATTTATTTATTTTTTACTATTATACAATTATTTTTCATTTGCAATTGTAATCCAATTAATTTAATTTTTTTTCAAGAGAAAATATATGTAATTATACCCTAGGCATTGTATGCTACTCTTAAATGTGATCTAGTTGTCATACTATCCCCTATATGTTTTTCAGGAGAAGTTCGATAAATTCTGATTATAAGGTTAAAAGCCCAGGCCAATTAATTTTAGCTACAAAAGGGCTCTCTGAATAACAAGGCGTGGATCTGAGGAAGGAGGCCACGCCCTCCAAAACATGTTATCCTGACAACTACAGTGTCCTCTGTCAGTTGACTCCATCAGAGCTCTCCCTGGGACAAGTGTTGCAGGCGCCCCACAGCCCTCTCCTGACTGACTGTCTCTTCACTCATCTGCTTGATGAGCCTGTGTCGGTGGAGCCAGCCCATCCATCCAGTGGTTTTCTCATCTATTCTGAAGCACGGATGTGTCCCTTTTTAAGGCTCTCTATTGGAGGAACTGTTTGACGCTGTTTATTCACCTTCACTTGTGAGCAGGGCTTTTTTTCTCAAACAATAGGTGCTGTAACTCAACCACGACCTCAACCACGACTCTCCAAAACACCCTCCAAATCACATCAAATAGTGGGTGTGGTCAGTCAAATTTCAGGAACAGTAGGAGGGTCTTAAAGGGGCCTTAAATACCAGGATTGCATTACATACAGAGTGCAGAGTTTAGGGGGGGTTACACACAGAGTGCAGAGCTGTCACTTGTAAACACAGAAACCGGACTTCTGTGTTTACAAGTGATTGTGGTGAGCAGCCCCCCCCCAAGGGTCTGAGCTAGAGGTGGTGGAACTGAGTTCCACCAAGTTCCCCCTGAAAAAAAGCCCTGCTTGTGAGTGTATCGATTTTATTCTTTTATAGCCAATAAAAAGACATTATTGCACCATGAGCCTGTGTGCTCGTATTCCCTTTTGTTTATACTGTGAAGGAGAGGAGGTTCGCTGTCCACTCTGTGCATTCTTAAAGTGATATAATAGGATTTTTTAAAACAGCTTACCTGCAAAATCCTTTTCTTGAGATTACATCACGGGACACAGAGCTCCATTCATTACATCATGGGTTGGATAGCCACCTTCAGGTGTTGGACACTGGCAACCCTAATTGTAAGGAGAGTTCTTCCCCTATATAACCCCTCCCATATGGAGAGCACCTCAGTTTTGTAGCAAAGCAATAAGTATCTTGATGCATATATATATCTTGATGTAATTTCAAGAAAAGGATTTTACAGGTAGGCTGTTTTAAAAAATCCTATTTTCTTTTTCATACATCACGAGACACAGAGCTCTATTCATTACATCATGGGACATCCCATAGCAATGCCTACATTGAGGGGAGGGAGACACAGATCAGAAAAGACTGCCATTGGACGTGAAGACCTACACTGCTGCCTGCAGTACACTGCACCCAAAAGCGGTATCCTCATGCCCTCTTACATCCACCTGATAAAACCCAAAAGGGTTATCCTCATGCCCTCTTACATCCACCTGATAAAATCTAGTGAATATATGGACCGAAGACCAAGTTACAGCCTTGCAGATCTGCTCCATGCCCATAAAGCACTTACTGCTCTAGTTGAGTGCGCTTTAACCTGAAAAGGAGGAATTTTCTTTTCCCAACCATAGGCCTAAACAATAACTTGTCGAATCCACCTAGCTATAGCGGACTTCGACGCTGCCTGGCCCTTTCTGGGACCGTCTGGCAACACAAACAGAAAATCAGTCTTCCGTATCTGAGCAGTCGCTTCCAGATAGATTTTTACTTCTCTAACAACATCTAGAGAGTGTAGCAATGGGGTTGATTTACTAAAGGCAAATCCACTTGGAAGTGCAGGCGCTTTAGATCTGAGGCATAGATCTAAAATGAGGGGAATCTCTGCTGATTTTATAATCCAATCATATACAAGCAAAAATGCTGTTTTTTATTTTCCTTGCATGTCCCCCTCAGATCTACTGCAACTGCACTTCCGCAACTGCACTTCCAAAGTGGATTTGCCTTTAGTAAATCAACCCCAATGTTTCCTCGTGGACTCTGTAAAAAAGGATGGTAGGACCACATCTTGGTTTAGGTGGAACCCTGATACCACCTTAGTTAAGAAAGCCAGGTGAGGACGCAACAATACCCTGTCTTTTGAACAATTAAGTATGGCTCTTTACATAAAAAAGCCGCTAATTCTGATACCCTCCTGGCAGAGGATATGGCAACAAGAAAAAAACAACTTCTTGGTCAAAAGACACAAAGAAGCACGGTGTAATGGTTCAAAAGGCTGTTTTTGTAGAACAGACAAAACCAAATTCAAATCCCATGGACACACGGGTGGCCTGACTGGCGGATTTAAACGCAGTGCCCCCTGGATAAAGGTCCGGATTAGGGAATGAGAGGCAATCGGTTTCTAAAAAAAAAATACAGACAGGGCCAAGATCTGACCCTTGATAGTGCTCAAGGCCAGCTTCATTTCTACTCCTAATTGAAGGAAAGCGAGAATTCTGTCAATGGCAAACCTCCTAGGATGCCATCCCTTGGACTCACACCAGGAGACATATGCCTTCCAGATTCTATAATAGATGAGCCTGGAGGCTGGCTTCCTGGCATTAACCAGAGTGGTTAGGACTGAACCTGAGATCCCACTTTTTTTAGGACGTGGGTCTCAATAGCCAAACCGTCAAATTCAGATTTTGTAAGGAAGGATGGAATATTGGCCCCTGTGAAAGTAGATCTGGCCGTAGCGGAAGAACCCATGGCCTTCCAACTGCCATTCACACGATCTCTGCATACCAGTACCTTCTGGGCCAAGCCAGGACTACTAGAATTACCGGCTTCCTTTCCTGCTTGATCCTATGAAGGAACCGCGCAAGAAGCGGAACTGGAGGGAATGCATAGATCAGAGAAAACTGATCCCAAGGAATTATCAAGGCATCTAAGCCTAGTGCTAGCGGATCACTTGTTCTTGACACAAAGTTGTCTAGCTTCTTGTTGAACCTGGAAGCTAGCCGATCTACATCTAGGGTACCCCATTTTTTGGCCTGAAATATGGTGGGGTGTAGAGACCATTCTCCTAGGTACAGCTGCTGGAGGCTTAGAAAATCCGCCTGCCAATTTTTCCACCCCTGGAATAAAACTGTAGATAGGCAAGGAAACATACCTCTCTGTCTAACAAATAAATGGTTCACCTCCTTCTGGGCATCTAGACTCCTGGCGCCCCCTTGGTGACTGATATAGGTCACTGCTGTAGCATTGTCAGATTGTATCCAGACAGGACCACCTTGTGACCTGTATGTCCAGGCCCCGAGGGCCAAACATACTGCCCAAACCTCCAGAATATTGATGGACAGGAACCTTTCGGTCTGGACCACTTCCCTTGGACCGAAAGCTCTTCTAGGACTGTCCCCCAGCCTATGATGCTGGTATCTGTAGTTACCACTTTCCTGGTGACTGGAATAAAGGATTTTCCTGTAGACGTTTGGCTAGTAATTACCAACTGAGGCTTTACGTACTTCTGACGTCAGGTGCAATGGAAAATCCAAGGCTTAGATTCTCTTGATCCAAGCAGACAGCATGCTGTTCTTTAATGGCGTTGAGTGAAACTAGGCGAAGGGAATAGCCTTGAACGAGGCTACCATCTTCCCCAACAACCTCATACAAAGGCAAATGGAAGGTCTTTCCCCTACTTGCCTACTTAGGCCAAAAAAAAGTTTCTTTTTTATTTATTTTTTTTTTATTTTATGGTCTTGGCCTTTGACCCGGGTAAAGACACCCTGCTTTGGGCTGTGCCTATGACTATACCCAAAAAACTCCAGCGTCCAAAAGGGCTGCAAGATGATTTCTCTAAGTTGAGGACCCAGCTTAAGTGCTCTTAAGTCTTTACTGTATTGAGCACATTGAGTTTCCTCGGGCTGAGAATGTACCTTAAACTGGGATCCTAACCCAGGAGTTCCAGATACTTGACCATGCTGGACGCACCTAGGTCCAGCCATGCAACAGACTGATCTCTTGGCAGCAGACTGCCTTGGCATGCAATTACTGCTATACCCTGGCCTCTTAGACCTGCTAGAGATGGGCCCTAGCACTCTTTAAAACTCGAGCATGGTGGCTAACCCAAGGGCAAGCCTACTAACTGGAGGACTTTCTGCTTCCCTGTGAAACGCAGACAACCTCTGTAGTGTCATACAAATAAACACATATGCAAACCATCATATGTGTATGTGGCAAGAGTAAATGCCCTATGCCTCAATAGAAACGTGCGTTCATGGAAGCATGAATTACCTACAATATGTTTAAGGGCAAAAACATAAAAAGGTGTGCGCTGTATACACGCATACCTATATCATGTGCTGTGGAACGAGCATTTTGCAAGCAAGCATGCGTCTCTGAATGTGTAGTTTACACATCATGTATCCAGACAGACACGTATTCTTATGTGAACATAAGCTAAATTAACATGCCTTGTTATGCTACCATGCAAATCTAGGTGATCATGCAACTTAGGTGATCATGCATTCTTATGCGATTCAGCATTTTTTATGCGATCAAACATTTTATGCATTATAATCACTACTGTGCGGACAAGTACCCTTGTGTGACCAAGGACTCTTGTGTGATCAAGCACCCCTGTGCGATCCAGCATCTTTTATGCAATCAAGCATTTTTATGCAATTTAGGCCTTTCTTGTGAAAACAAGCCTTTCTGCGTGACCAAGCATCCTTGAGCAAACAAGGACTCTTGTGAGATCGAGCATTCTTGTGGGATCCCGTATCTTTTTTGCAAACAGGCACTTATGCATTCTTAGGCAATTATGCGATATTAGGCATTTATGCGATTTTAGGCATTCCTGCGCAAACAGGCACCTAAACGATCAAGCATCTTCATGCGACTATGCCAGACCACTACAAACAGAAAACATGTATCTCTATATGAATAACATGTTCTGCCACATGCATATTGTACAATCCAACTTATGTATTTATGCAAACATTTGGACTGATAACCAAAAAAGGAAGTTATCCTCCGCTGACGTGCGTTCCCGCACTCATGCGATCAGTTGCTTGTGTGTTAGCAACAATATGCACAGAACTGTGCATCTCAGCAGTTGTGTGTTTGGCTGGTTTTTAAGCAAGCACCTGCATGAGGACCTTGTGGAGGTTTTTCACCTCTTAGTAGCAATGAACGGACTGGGAAGGAACAAGAAACCTATGGGAATTTAAGAAAAAAGCCAAGGAGGAGACAGAGGCTTTGGCCGAGTAGGCTGAAGGTAAGTTATATGCAGCCTGAACCTCTGCAAAAGATTGCAGCTACAACATCAGAGCTTGTCAGGCTTCTGATATCTCCACCTCATCAAATTGTACCTGTTCCCTGTTCCCTGATGGTGATCTTCCATCATCAGACTGTTGATCCTCTTGAATGAGGATTTAGAGCAGGGGAAGGGAACTACCCCAATTACTGCTCTCTTGTGAAGATACTGCGATTAAAGCAGCTAACTTCTCCTGTAAACCACACACTGCAATACAAACAAACGTCCTCAAAACACCTATTCAGGGCTGCAATGTTGGAAGAGGCTGTAAGCCTGACAGGGGCAATGGCTCATCCTGTGCGGCTGCTTCTAGGATGTTTTCCTTCAGGCACGTCTAGAACCCCCAGATGGTGACTTCTTGGTACTCTTTTTACCTGCCCTTGAAACCCTTTTATAGGGAGACATAGTCCTAAGCTGACAAAAAGCAGAGGTACTATACAATTGCATACACTGTTGTGCCTAGTCTTACAATAATAATAATAATGTTTGCTAGCCTGCACAACCTGATGCTGAGTAGGTGTCTAGGAATGCCTGTATCCGATCCACGTGAGATGCTTACATGCCCACAGCTCTGTATCCTGCTGCTTACAGACTCCTGGCGACCTGAGTTTTTTTAAAACAAACAAACTGTGCATCTCAGCAGCTGTGTGTTTGGCTGTTTTTTAAGCAAGCACCTGCATGAGGACCTTGTGGAGGTTTTTCACCTCTTAGTAGCAATGGACGGACTGGGAAGGAACAAGAAACCTATGGGAATTTAAGAAAAAAACCAAGGAGGAGACAGAGGCTTTGGCCGAGTAGGCTGAAGGTAAGTTATACGCAGCCTGAACCTCTGTAAAAGATTGCAGCTACAACATCAGAGCTTGTGAGGCTTCTGATATCTCCACCTGATCAAATTGTACCTGTTCCCTGTCCCCTGATGGTGATCTTCCATCATCAGACTGTTGATCCTCTTGAATGAGGATTTAGAGCAGGGGAAGGGAACTACCCCAACTACTGCTCTCTTGTGAAGATACTGCGATTAAAGCAGCTAACTTCTCCTGTAAACCACACACTGCAATACAAACAAACGTCCTCAAAACACCTATTCAGGGCTGGAATGTTGGAAGAGGCTGTAAGCCTGACAGGGGCAATGGCTCATCCTGTGCGGCGGCTTCTAGGATGTTATCCTACATGCACGTCTAGAGCCCCCAGACGGTGACTTCTTGGTACTCTTTTTACCTGCCCTTGAAACCCTTTTATGGGGAGACATAGTCCTAAGCTGACAAAAAGCAGAGGCACTATACAATTGCATACACTGTTGTGCCTAGTCTTACAATAATAATAATAATAATGTTTGCTAGCCTGCACAACCTGATGCTGACTAGGTGTCTAGGAATGCCTGTATCCGATCCACATGAGATGCTTACGTGCCCACAGCTCTGTATCCTGCTGCTTACAGACTCCTGGCGACCTGAGTTTTTTTAAAACAAACGTTTCGCACCTGGGCATTGATTCGCCGTGCATGGCGCTGGCAACCACACCCCCCTCCCCTCCACCGTTTCTGCCGTAAAAGAGCACCCTCTTCGCGTGCACGCTCTTAGGACCAACATAGCGGTGGCTGGGGGTGTGGGGGGAAGAAAGGAGATGACCGTGGGACTATGTGGGACCCCAAGACTTTGTGGGATCCCCCTTTCTATTCATGTGGCAGAGCCTGCAGTGGGGGAGGTGAGCAGCTGACAAAGCGGCTTCACTGAGCTGAAGTGCCCAAAGTGCTGGATCCCAGAACAAGCAGAGATAAGTGTGCAATCCCCTGCAGTTGCCAGAGTGGATAAACCTGCCTCCTTGTCCACATCTATTCCTGCCATAGCCCCAACATCAGCCATTAAGGAGTCAGCTGAGTTATTTGACCATGGTGTCAGCCACTTGCGCCTTGATGATGCCTAGCCATTACTGGATTCAGATGTTGGTTCTGAGGTTGAGGAGGAACATGAGCCTAGAGAGAGGGAGGAACACTGGTAGATAAATTGGCATTCATGTTCCCCAAGCCGCAGCGTATTGCCAAGTTGTCTCCAGTGTTAATAATGAAGATGGAGGAGATGGAGATGATGATGATGATACAAACAGGGGTCCGTTCGTCCCATCTCTAGTAACCACAGGGGTTTGCTTGCACAGCACTGTGCCATTCACAGAGCACCTTTTATTCATTTCAATAAATACAAGGCATTATCTCATTAGAAAGTGGAGATTGTGACATTACTGCCCTGCCTCTCAACCTCATCCAATTAAAAGAAGCCTTGTATTAAATTGAAAAATACAAGGTATTCTGTGAATGGTGGCAGTGCTGAGTGGGTGACCCCCTGCGTTAAAGAGGAACTGCAGTCTACTCACATAATTTATAATAAAAACATCTTTGCCATTCTGAAGCTTCCCTTCAACCACTTTGCATATTATTTTATATATACTGTAATTCTGTACTTGCCAAATATGCTGCAGAAATCTCCCTCCACTGATTCTGGCTGCATCCATTTTAACTGTGGGCAGCTGAAGCTGCTGCCTGTTCACTTCTTGGATTTACACAGACACACAGAGGCACACCTCCAGCTCTGCAGCTTTCATTGCCCATCTTACGACTCATCCCCCCTCCCTTCCTAGCAAACTCTCACAAGAGCGAGAGAAAGAGCTGTGCATGATGTCATAAGCCTAGGCTTTTTAACAGACAAGAAACAGGAAGTGGGCTGTATAAGATATTTACTGGCAGAAAAAAATGTTTTACTATACAAAGTTAAAACAACAAAGGCAGAAGATTTAATAGATGAAAAGTTGAAAAAATGACTGAAGGTCCGCTTTAAGTGTGTAGAAGGGAACTGCTCGGCACTGAACCTGGAAGACTGCAGCTAGTGCTGTGGTAGTGCAGACTACTACAGTGATTTTCAGCTTCCACAGGGATCACTTAGATATGAGATATGCATATTTACATACATTGAGATGCAACATGTATGCATTTTAACACAACACTGGTCAACACAGCACTGTAATGTGAAAAGGACACATAAAAAAATATTTTTATATGTGTCTATGCCTTGACCTGCATTTTACAAGTGCACTAAAACACAGATCAATGCAAAACTAAGTAAGTTATATGAACAAGACCAGGTTATTGAAGGCACCAACATGCCACAGTATTGAGACTTAAATATGAAAATGGAGGATGGGTGACTTTTCAGGTGCTTACACATATAGTTGCACAAGAAGAGTTAAAAAAATTACAATTTATTTGGTTACAAAAATTTGACTAAAAACATTTTTACAACCATGTAATGTCATCCATCAAAATGAGAGACTTATTCATTCATCACACTTGTAATTTCAACATGTTTCGCCATTGCAGCTTCTGGGGTGGTGAAAATACTGGTAAAGTAAATGAAAAGCATAGATCAAAATATTATCAAATAATAGGCATTGAATCCAGGTTCACACATGGTTTCAACACACAAGCAAAGGTAAGATTGCATGGGGACTGACGTGGGCCGGAGGCAGGTCTGCCTTCCCTCTTGCTTATCTCCATGTCCTCTGTGCTCAAGCCTCGGCCTGTATCCATCTGAACACTTCTGCTCTCCCCCCGCGTCACACAGACCATTGTCTGGCGGGTGGGTATACACCCTCCGCCTGGCCACACCTGCTAGTGTTGGCTTAGTTCATGACGCTGCCACGGGGGCGCATGCACTCCACTCTGCACATGAGTGGCACTCTATGTTGCATTCGCACCCCGCAATGACATCACACGTTGGCGCGGAGGAGTGGGGAATATAAAGATCCATATACCGACGGTCATGTTGCCGCAGTCTCAGGGAGCTCTATCTCAGCATATACGTGTCCACATGTTCATAATCTGAGCAGTTATTTACTTTTATTGAAAGGACTTTCGCTTTCTCTCTCCCTTGCTACTTGACTGTTCATATGGTTCCCCATACCTTTGAATATGCCTTGGGGTGATGGCACGTTTTTTTCTCTTTTACACAGATTGAGACTGGTCCTGTGTCATCAGTAAAGTTTGGTGACCACATTTTTAAAATGAAATCCAGGGACATGTTTTTTTGCAGAGTTCAGGAGTGCATTAAATAAAGAATGCAGGGCTAAGGAGCGCGCTACATAAAAAATGCAGGGCTAAGGTGCGCGCTACACAAAGTAGCACTCAGGCGCATGCTACAGTGCCTTGAGAAAGTATTCATACCCCTTGACATTTTCCACATTTTTTCATGTTACAACCAAAAACGTAAATGTATTTTATTGAGATTTTATGTGATGGACCAACACAAAGTGACGCATAATTGTGAGGTGGATGGAAAATTCATAAATGGCTTTCAACATTTTTTACAAATAAATATGTGAAAAGTGTGGCGTGCATTTGTATTCAGCCCTTTTTACTCTGATACCCCTAACTAAAATCTAGTGGAACCAATTGCCTTCAGAAGTCACCTAATTAGTAAATAGAGTCCACTTGTGTGTAATTTAATCTCAGTATAAATACAGCTGTTCTGTGAAGCCCTCAGAGATTTGCTGGAGAACCTTAGTGAACAAACAGCATCATGAACGCCAAGGAACACACCAGACAGGTCAGGGATAAAGTTGTGGAGAAGTTTAAAGCAGGGTTAGGTTATAAAAAAATGGGAAAAGGTCCCCCGAGCGGGGTTTTTAGGCAGCTAACCATAGATATGAACAAGGCATTAAATAAAATATTAAAGTGCTTTATTGAGGGGTAATGAATGAATGTAACAACATATAAATATAAATTGGGAGCTCCAGTGGGAAAATACCCATACCAAATACATATAATAGCAAACATAGGTTATACACAGCATATGATAAGGCTATTGCATAACAATCCTGACGCGTTTCGACCCATGAATTTTGGGGTCTCTTCAGAGGATGAGTTTGCTACAGAAAAAAGAAAAATTTATAACAGTATGTCCAGCTTATTTAAAAGAATTACAGCATAGGCAAGTTTGTTTAGCAACACTTTGCACATAATTACCACTGAGTTTGGATGTACCCCTCGATCAGAGCCTCCCCACACAGCAGCCAGACCATCCAGTGTGCCCGCACGTAGCAGCACCCCAGGAAAAAGGGGGAACAGGAATCCACTTGATACCACACCACTGGGGGGTGGGGCCGGAACCTATATGTCATCCCTGACATATTCTATATTAGTTATACCAATATAGTCACTTTACTCATTTTATTATCCTTCACATGATCAATTCAAGCTGTAATAGATTATTACAACACTTTCTGACCGCCCAACAGTTAAATCTAACTACTAACCTATATGGGTATATTCAGGAGCTAACGCTCTGACAATTTTCGTAGGTTCCGGCCCCACCCCCCAGTGGTGTGTTGGTGGGGGGGCAATTATACGTGTGACTCCTTGCAAGCCATATCAAGTGGATTCCTGTTCCCCCTTTTTCCTGGGGTGCTGCTACGTGCGGGCACACTGGATGGTCTGGCTGCTGTGTGGGGAGGCTCTGATCGAGGGGTACATCCAAACTCAGTGGTAATTATGTGCAAAGTGTTGCTAAACAAACTTGCCTATGCTGTAATTCTTTTAAATAAGCTGGACATACTGTTATAAATTTTTCTTTTTTCTGTAGCAAACTCATCCTCTGAAGAGACCCCAAAATTCATGGGTCGAAACGCGTCAGGATTGTTATGCAATAGCCTTATCATATGCTGTGTATAACCTATGTTTGCTATTATATGTATTTGGTATGGGTATTTTCCCACTGGAGCTCCCAATTTATATTTATATGTTGTTACATTCATTCATTACCCCTCAATAAAGCACTTTAATATTTTATTTAATGCCTTGTTCATATCTATGGTTAGCTGCCTAAAAACCCCGCTCGGGGGACCTTTTCCCATTTTTCTTGTCCATATTGGGGTGAGCAGCATTGACTCCTTAATGTGTCTTCCCTCTTAGGTTATAAAAAAATATCCCAAGCTTTGAACATCTCACAGAACACTGTTCAATCCATCATCCGAAAATGGAAAGAGTATGGCACAATGGCAAACCTACCAAGACATGGCCATCCACCTAAACTGACAGGCCGGGCAAGGAGAGCATTAATCACAGAAGCAGCCAAGAGGTCCATGGTAACTCTAGAGGAGCTGCAGAGATCCACACTCAGGTGGGAGAATCTTTCCACAGGACAACTATTAGTCATGCACTCCACAAATCCGGGCCTTTATGGAAGTGGCAAGAAGAAAGCCATTGTTGAAAGAAAGCCATAAGAAGTCCCCTTTGCGAGAAGTCACGTGGGGACACAGCAAACATGTGGAAGAAGGTGCTCTGGTCAGATGATACCAAAATTGAACTTTTTGGCCTAAAAGCAAAACAATATATGTGGTGGAAAACTGACACTGCACATCACCCTAAACACACCATCCCCACTGTAAAACATGGTAGTGGCAGCATCATGTTGTGGGGATGCTTTTCTTCAGAAGGGACAGCGAAGCTCGTCAGAGTTGATAGGAAGATGGATGGAGCCAAATACAGGCAATCTTAGAAGAAAACCTGTTAGAGTCTGCAAAAGACTTGAGCCTGGGGCGGAGTTTCACCTTCCAGCAGGGCAACAACCCTAAACATACAGCCAGAGCTACAATGGAATGGTTTAAATCAAAGTATATTCATGTGTTAGAAGGGCCAAAAGTCCAGACCTAAATCCAATTGAGAATCTGTGGCAAGACTTGAAAATTGCTGTTCACAGATGCTCCCCATCCAATCTGACAGAGCTTGGGCTATTTTGCAAAGAAGAATGGGCAAATATGTCACTCACTAAATGTACAAGACTGGTAGAGACATACCCAAAAAGACTTGCAGCTGTAAGTGCAGCGAAAGGTGGTTCTACAAAGTATTGACTCAGGGGAGCTGAATACAAATGCACGCCACACTTTTCACATATTTATTTGTAAAAAATGTTTGAAAACCATTTATCATTTTCCTTCCACTTCACAATAATGTGTCATTTTTGGTTGTAACATGACAAAATGGGGAAAATTTCAAGGGGTATGAATACTTTTTCAAGGCACTGTACATAAAGAATGCAGGGCTTAGGAGTGCGCTACATAAAGAATGCAGGGCTCAGGGGTGTGCTACATAAAGAATGCAGGGCTCAGGAGTGCACTACATAAAGAATGCAAGGCTCAGGGGTGTGCTACATAAAGAATGCAGGGCTCAGCAGTGCCCATCTATGCAACCTCACCAGTGCCCATCTATGCAGCCTCACCAGTGCCCATCTATGCAGCGTCACCAGTGCCCAGCAATGTAGCCTTAGCTGTGCCCAGCAATGCAGCCTTAGCTGTGCTCAGTACTGCAGCCTCACCAGTGCCCAGCAATGCAGCCTTACCAGTGCCCTGGAATGCAGCCTTACCAAGTCCCGCCTCCTGGATCGGCTCCCACCTATGATAGACAGCACATGTCCCAGCATTGGACAAGTGTACTGTCTGTCAAAGGAGCCATACCGGGAGATGAACTTGGTGACAGCGAGCACCCATCAATACAAATTAAAGCTTACACAGCGGGAGATGCTGGACTGACACCCCCCAGTGTGGCACCTGGGTGGCGGAGCGCACCCTCCTCTGCCTCAGCACCCACCCTGCAATCCGGGGACAAATCTGGGGACCGACGTGCTCTGGGGACAGTGCCCTCAGTCCGGGGATGTCTGGTCATCCTACAGTAAAGTACACTACTAATGTTTGGCACATCTGTATATCTGTATATCGGATCAAAACAAGTATGATGTAAACCTGTGGGGTGATGTTAATTGTTTACATCTGTTTATAACCCTCAATCTTGAACCAAGATTCATACCAATCTGAATCTAAGTTTCTAGACATGCTATGGGTTTGCTCTTATCCATATATGCAATTCATTTTGTTTCAGTGCTAGTGGATGCAATCTTACCTTTAATTGTGTGGTAAAACCATGTGTGAAAATGGATGCAATGTCTATTGTTTGAAAATATTTAGATTTATGCTTTTCATTTGCTTTACCAGTATTTTCACCACGCTTTTTCCTGAAGAAGCCGGTTTTGGCAAAACATGTTGAAATTACAAGTGTGATGAATGAATAAGTCTCTCATGTTTGATGGATGACATTACATGGTTGTACAAATGTTTTTAATCAAATTTTTGTAACCAAATAAATTGTTGTAATTTTTTTAACTCTTCTTGTGCAATTATATTTGTAAGCAAGTCCCGCATCCTCTATTTTCATATCTAATTCACAGATCAATGCGTGTTAAAATACACATAAAATGGATGAACATATACACCTATTTTCCCTGTATTTTACCGCAAGTCATTGTGAATTCAGCCTAATGCAGCCATCATATCTAAGAATTGGAAAGCTACAATGTACTGTAATAAATATTTCCTTTCGGGCCTCATACCACTTTAAAGGATATTTTCCATAGGGATGCTCTTTTATTATGAGGCCTCTAGATGGAGTTCTTTCATTTATTCATTTTCATTTACTGATTGTGCTTATACTGCTGTAGATTAGTGACATTTGGGAGGTGAGATTTTGCTTGCCCCTAATTGGATTGCGCTTTATATATTACCTGTGATCTCTCAGCACACATGGCCCCAGAGATGTCACCTTTGAGGAAACATGTTGGGTGGAGTATGGCACGTTGATGTGAGATAGTGGTACAGTGAGAGGACAAATGTACTTGTCTGCAAACTTTTTACTTAGCACTGTGAGTTTTTTGTATTGGATTTTTTTTCTAAATGTGAAATTGTTCAATACACTATGTGGAGTGCTCTTTTTAACATGTTATGACGGTATGTTGATGGTTTGAGGCGGTATCTTCATTTGATGATCGGCTGGTGGTGTCCCGATCCCTTGCTGGAGAACTTAGTGCTTGTGATGGTGGCTGGTGGTCACATAGAGGAGTCTTCTAATTAAAGTGTTACTAAACCCAGTACAATATGAAAATAGTTCATCCACCCCCGCAGTGCCCACAGCATATAAATCATCTTTTTACATTAACCACTTCAATACAGGGCACTTTCGTACCTTCCTGCCCAGGCCAATTTTCAGCTTTCAGTGCTGTCACTTTATAAATGACAATTGCGCGGTCATGCTACACTGTATCCAAACTAAATTTTTATAATTTTGTTCCCACAAATAGAGCTTTCTTTTAGTGGTATTTGATCATCTCTGCAGTTTTTATTTTTTGCTAAACGAGTAAAAAAAGACCGAAAATTTTGAAAAAAATAATTTTCTCTTTGTTTTTGTTATAAAATTTTGTAAATAAGTAATTTTTCTCCTTCACTGATGGGCACTGATAAGCTGCACTGATGGGCACTGATAAGGTGGCACCGATGAGGTGGCACCAATGAGATGTCACTAATGAGCTGGCACTGATGGGTACTGATGATGGGCACTGATAGGCGGCACTGATGGGCACTGATAGGCAGCACTGATAGGTGGCACTGATATGTGGCACTGATGGGCATTGATAGGCAGTACTGATGGTCACTCATAGGTGGCACTGGTGGTCACTGATAGGCGACACTGATGGGCACTGAAAGGCTGCACTGATGGGTACTTATGGGTGGCACTGATATACAGCACTGCTGGGCACTGATGTGCACCAATAGGCGGCACTGATGGGGACTGATGGGCACTGATAGATTTCACTGATAGGCATCACTGGTGGCACTGGCAGGCATTTTTCATTGGCACTGATTGGCAGATGCCTGGGCACTGATTGGCAGCTGCCTTGGCACTGATTGGCATTTCCTTGGTGGTCTAGGATGGTATACCTGGAGGTCCAGTGTGTTGGGCATCCTGGTGGTCCTGGGCGGGCATCCGAGGCGGGGGCTGCGCTTAGATAAACAATCAGCACATACCCCCCCCTGTCAGGAGAGCAGCCGATCGACTCCCCTCTACTCGCGTCTGTCAGGCGCGAGTGAGGAAAAGCCAATCAACGGCTCTTCCTGTTTACATCGTGATCAGCCTTGATCCACGTGACACGACATCACGTGGTAAAGAGTCTCTGTCAGAGAGACTCTTTACCTAGATCAGAGTTGCGGTGTGTCAGACTGACACGCTGCAACAACGATCGCCGCGATGCACGCACCCGGGGGCACACAGCGGCTTGATATCCTGACAAAATCATCTGACGTCTGGTCAGGATATCGCAACCATTTTGCCGACATCATTTTGCTATATGGCGGGCGGAAAGTGGTTAAAATACTGCCACTATATAGCTTTTTCGATGATCTGTATACCAAGGTTACATGATAAACTGCAGTTTCTCTAGTGCTGAGAGTTCAGGAAGGAGGAGATTTCCACTGCAGCCTGTATACACGCCCACATGTGTGATGTCAATATCATGTGACCAGGCTAGATCTGATCGACAAGTAAATGTTCTCTCCAGCATAAAAGACACAACTGAGCATGTGCAGGTCGGCTACTCTGCCTGTGTTAGCTGGCCTTTCCCAGATAGACGGAAGGAATTGTGCATACAGGATAAAACAGCCTTTTTACACAATGCAGAGGATTAACCTCTTAAGTTCCACAGTGAGTATAACAAGCATGCTGTGACTGATTTTGCTGTTGTGGGTTTAGTAATACTTTAAGGATTTGGAAGTGGATTGTTGTAGAAGGAAGCTCTTTGGACTTTTTTGATTGCAATTATTTTATATTTCACTTGTTTCACTTTATTTATTTGTATGTTATCATGCATGAACTTGATAAGTTCATTTTATTATCAATTTAGTTTTAAAGGGGTAGCACAGCATATTTCTTTTGTATCATACAGTATATCAAAAATATTATTAAAGTGGCTTACCTGATATTTTAACACACTAAATACGAAATTGTATACATTTTTGTGGACATGTTTTGTTTGCCTTGCCACCACTCACCTATCACATCCAGCTTCTTTATATGCAATATTTAAAAGCATATCCTACCTTTTGCAAAAAATAACTAATTGCACCCACATTTCTAAAACAAAAAAATATATATTTTTTTATGCAAAAGAGCCTGCAAAGCATTGCGACTGTGATAAGTGGATTGTAGCTGCAATGCATAGTCTCCTGCAGACCTTTCCTCTAGCAACAGATGCATGCCAAGGTGTGGACCTACTGTAAAGAACTAGGAATGTAATGATGGATGACGTGGCTGTGTTGACAGAGGCATGCTAAATTGCAACTAAAAAAAGACAGGACAGTGTGGGGAGAAGAACCCTACAATTGAGGTAAGAGAGGGAGACTGGGGGGACTGGGGGGTTGAGGACTGTGGACTGTGACCATGTTTCATCTCAAATGTGGATGTATTATGAAACATGGTCTGAAAGATGGACTAAAGCTGGGCATAAATGGATTTAAACTCATCCATTTAGTAGTAACAGGCCGAATATCGAACCATGTATGGCCACCGTGGTTGAGCATTGACTACTGATTAACTTCTGTCCACCACCTTGTTGGAAAAAAATCAGCACAATAAGTACTGCAGGCTATAGCCTGCAGAGCTGATCATTGTATTCTGATGGCAGGGTAGTCTACCCACTGTCAAAATACAATGTCACAGTGGGAGGATTCCCCTATCCACCTCAAATTTGTGGATGGGGGAATCAGGTCTTTTTTTTTTTTTTTTCATTTGACCCACTAATTAAACAAAAAAAACTGACCCATCTATGGCCAGCTTTAGCCTTTAAAAAGTTACATTAATTACTCTGGTGCTTAAGTTTCAGTAGTGTACAATGTATTATCATCTGCAGCAATATCTGAGTTTGTAGAATGTGCAATTAGGCTGTTTGCATGTTATCGCTTCCTAGGCATACATATATGTAGCACACATTATTAAAGAGGGCCAGTCAATTTCCCCAGTGGGAATAAAAATTGAAAAAAAAAACATCATGGCTTCTTACTATTTTCCTCCCAATTTTTTTCTTCTCCCCCAGCATGTGACTTGACAGTGAAAGGAGAAGCAGCAGACTGATAAGCTCATCTCTCCTTCACTCTGCTATCTTCTTCTATCAGCATATTCCTTGTTAGCAGGTAGGCACTGCAGCACAGCTGACTGGCTCATTGTGCTCCTTCCCCATCTCCAAGTCTGAGCTCTCCTGTACAGAGCTTTACAAAAATTCAGGTCAAATTCAGGTACTTACACTGCTTGTATTTAAAAAATAAATTTTATGACGTGCTCAAGTTTAGTATTTCTTTGGGATACCGCACCAAACACAGTTACATGTAATTGTGTGACTCCCCTTAACTGCATATTGTGAAAATCCTAACTTTATTGCTGCCTTCATAGTGCCAGATACTTCCCTGAACTGTTACCATCTGTAACTCTAACAGTAAAGATATCTTGCCAATTCAGTATCCATTGGCTAAGAAGGAGTCACTGAAGGGAAGTTTTTTCAAGAAGCAAGAGTCTTCAGATAATTGGATACACACCATGTTGGAAGACATTGTTCATGTATTTTGTGCAACAACCACATTAGGCTGGCCATACACCTATAGATTATCTGCAGATTTTCTATGGTTAGATGGAAAAAGTGCAACAGATTTCTCCATGTATGCTAAACTGTGTGGATAGAGGAATCTCCCAGTGGGCCAAGCTTCAGTATCTTGCTAGTCGGCCCAGCTGGCTCTCAACCTAAACAATGCCAGCGCCCAATCAGAATGTTCAGGTATTGTGAGAGCCAGCGAGGCTGACTAGCAAGATATGGAAGCTTGGGCCAGTGGGCTATTCTTCCATCCACACAGTTCAGCGTAGATGGAGGAATCTGTTCCACTTTTTCCATCTGACCATAGAAAATCTGCAGATAATCTATAGGTGTATGGCCAGGCTTAGCCAGTAGATTGCAGTGTTTATAAGTTTGTAGCTGCTCTATGGTTAAACTCTATGTCTTTTCTCTGTAATAAAGTTCTTGTTTCCTCTCTGCAGTTAGGCAGCAGCAAATACTGTGCACTGTCTATTCTGTAGGGCTACATAGAGAATTTCTAACAGGTTATGAGCCCAGGCATAGCCCAGACACCCACTCAGAGAAAATATGAGAACCCAGTCATAGCCAGCCACAGTAAATAAGTGCAAGATACAGCAACAGAAAGAAGACTGCAAAAGAATATAAAAGAAAATGGCCATCAACACAGCTGCAACAAAACATTCATTTGGAAATTTGACAATCCAGAACTATCAGTCTTGGAAATTCAAGATGAAAATGCTGCTAATAAGAGAAGGTACCTGGAAATGTATAAATGAAGTCAGGCCAGAACACCCTTCAGATGAGTGGACAGAGAAAGACCAAAAAGCTCAGAGCACAATCTCTCTTAGCACAGAAGATGATCAAATCATACATATATGTATTTGTGAAAGTGATGAAAGCTAAAGAAATGTGGGAAGGCTTACAAAAGGTGCATGAAAGGGCCTATCTCAGCAGTAAATTATGTTTAATTAGAAAGCTATACCAAACCAAGAGGATGAAAGGCCAGGATATGCGAGATTACATAAGGCACACCTTGGAATTGGTTGAACGCCTGAAGGGTAAAGGAGAAAAAAGAAAAGATTTTCATATTGCAGCAATAATACTAAGTGGTTTACCAGAAAGTTATGAAGCGCTTGTCACAGCACTTGAACGTCCAGATGATGTACTGACATTGGAATATTTTAAGGGCAAACTTGTGGATTAATGTAAGCATAAAACTGAAAGCATTAATAGCGACTGTGCTTCTGTTGTGTGGCTGCTTTAAAGATGAAAAATGGGGATAAAAACAGTAACATGCAACAAACACGTGAATGTTTTGTGTGCAAGAAACAAGATCATTTAAAAGTAGATTGCAGAATCTGAAAAGCTAGAATGCAAAAACAAACTGAACTACAGAAGGCCAAAAGTGTGATGGAAGAAACAGATTTTGCTTCAGTTTGTTGATTGAAGAGCTATGAGTCACATGACAAATGACAGAAATTTCTTTATTCGCCTTGACCAGAGTAAAACAGAAAAAATCACCACAGCTAATGGGCAAATAATGGAATCAGCAGGAATAGGAAATGTTTTTCTTTACTATCCTATTTCCCAGAAAGTGTCACCAGAAAGATACCTATGAAAAATGTCCTCTATGTCCCTGCTCTTGAAACTAGTCAGTGAAAAAGCTCACAAAACAAGTTAATGTAGTGACTTTTCAAGATGACAGTTGTCCCATCACAAAACTGGATATTTTACTTGCAAAGGCTAAAATTACAGACAAACTGTATCAAATGAACTGCAATGAGGTGGTTAAAACTGCCAAGGAGGAAAAATATTCAAACTGCATTCACACATGGCACAGACGACTTGGACACAGAAGTCCTGACAAAATAAAGAAATTAACTGAGAATGGCTAGGCAAGTGGAATACAAATGAATCCATGTCAAACCATGACATGCAGCAGCTGTATAAAAAGAAAAGGACAAGAAAAGCTTTTCCAAAGCAGAGTAACAGCAGAGCAAAGAAACCTTTTGTGGTCCAGTGGAAAAATTAACTTCAGGAAAGAAGAGGTATTTTCTCACTTTTATAGATGATTACCCCAGGTATAATACACTATATCTGTAAAACAACAAAAGTGAAGTACTAGAGAAACTTGAACAGTATTTGACTCAAGTAAGCAACACATTTGGCAAAATGCCAAGTGTATTGCATACAGAAAATGGAACTGAATGCACAGGTGATAACACACAGGCGATTCTCAGAAAGCATGGCATAATATTATAAACTACTGTACCATACAACTCAAAACAGAACGGGGTTTCAGAAAGAATGAAGTGTACTTTATGTGAGAGGAAAAGAACCATGCTGTTTGATGCAGATATGCCAACCACATACTTGGGGCAGGCAATTATGACTGCATGCTATCTCCAGAATCGACTACCAGGAAAATCAACTGCGGAAACTCCATTTGAACTGTGGAATGGAAGGGCAAACTTTTTTGGAAGTCGGGCGTGACCGGATGCAGGAGAGAGTGAATGTGAGAGAGTGAGCGTTTAAAGTGTTTCTCCTCCACTCCCTACCTTCTCTTGATTGAAGGCGCCCGGCGTGTCTGACGTTTCTGGCAACTTGGAGGTTACTACAGGGCCCACTTGAAGGGCCGGCTGACTTTCCCCTGGCTCCCCCTGGGGACCTTCGCATTGCATGGGGTGTCAGGGTTTGGGTTGGAGCTGTCTCACACAGCGCCGTACGTCTTCCGGGTTGGGGGTACATAAGGCAGCCGCCATGGCTGCCTTATGTGGATGGCGGACACCCGGAGGCTCCCGACCTATCAGCGGATTTATAGTAAGTGACCAGCCATTGCGGGGGCCATTCTGTCCTCCCCCTTACCCCTTTGGGTTAGATGATGTAGAAACCACGGTGTACCTCTCTCGGGGAGGACCCCGTGGGTACATCATCTCCCAACAACAATTTGTTTTTAACACTATACCTTTCTCTCTAAGGGCCCCTCCTGCCTATGTATGCCTATGTATGCTGAAGTACCTCCCCATAACAGTCGCTGGGAATTAACTCTTATCCCTGGGTGCCAGTAACAACTGACTCTTATCTATCATTCAAGTGCTGGTGGGTTATGCTTCATTTCTATATTAATGATTACCAACTTCACCAGTGTGGAGGGCTATCTCTATTCTGCTCCCTCATCCTTCCGGTCACCATCCCCCCTTTCTCCCCCCCTTTTTCTCCCCTCCCTTCCCTTTCCCCCTTCCCTTCCCCCCTCTTCCCTCTTTCCCCCCTTCCCTTTCCCTATCCCTCATCCCCTTGACTCTCCTCCCCCTTTCCCCCCTCTTTCCTCACCCGGCCCCCCCTCCCCTTTTTTCCCCCCTCCCTTCCTCCCTTCTTTTCCCTTCTTCCCCCCCTCCCCTCCTCTCCCCCCTCCTTCTGCCCCTCTCCCTGTCTCTCTTTTTTCTCCCCCCCTTCAACCCCCTTTCTACCATTCCCTGTTTCCTCTTCCCCCCTTCCTCTCCCCCTCTCTTCCCCCCCCTTCCCCCCCTCTCTTTCCCCCCCTTCCCACTCTTTGCTCTTCCCCATCTCATCTTTTCCCTCTCCCTGCTCCTCTCCCTCTTTCCCCCCTCCCCCCCCTTCCCCCCCTCCCTCTTTCCTTTCCCTCACTGCTTTCCCACCCTACTCACTGAGGTGGCTATTACTTTACCATCAGTCGATACCCCACACCAACACTCATTATATATCTTATGTTTTTACATAATAGCTCATTTTGCAAAAAAAAAACCTCTTGCTCGCCCCCGGGGGAACGCCCGCTGTGGGCGTCTCGCAAGTGCCGTCCAAGCCCGAAGGGGCAGTGGTTGGTGAGTGTATTCTCAAAATTTGATTAACTACTCCAATGTCATGTTATTTACTTTATATTATCTCTTATTACTATGTATTTGTAATTTTGACTGTTTCACTTTGTAGAGAATTTACTGGGACGCCTCCTCAGGAAGCGGCTTGATCGCGAAACTGTCAAGGTTCACGTCCCTAAGTATTCAAAACCTGCCTTCATTCACTTATGCGGGCGCTTTAAATTGTTATTTCAATTAACATTGTATTGTAATATGTCTTAACTATATTGCTGTTAATCTATATTGTATAAATATAGATTTTTTAATATGTCTATTTTTGAATAAATTGAAATTTTACTTATCCTGCATGCTTTCATGAGGTACCGCGATAGTCCACAACTGTCTTTTCTGGTGAGGTAGGACTTAATTGGAGAAGTCCTGGTCATTTCCTATCCAACTCCCCCTATCAATAAGTACAGTTGAGGATGATTTATATCCACTAAATTGAGAAAGTTGAAGTTGAAGGAACAAATGGATATACAGGTGGCTAAACTTGATGAAATGGAGAATAGAAGCCGTAGAAACAATGTGAGAGTGATAGGCCTGCCAGAGCGGAGCGAGGGCCCTAACCCCATAGCATTCCTGGAGGGGTGGTTTAGGGAAATTTTTGGGCTCACTACCTTTACACCATTTTTTGTGATCAAAAGAGCCCATCGAGTCCCCTTTAAAGCCGGGCAGGCGGGTGACTATCCCAGGTCGCTTCTCCTGAAACTTCTTAATTACAACGACAAGGTGACCCTGCTACAGAAGGCAGAGAGATGGGGGAAATTATGTATATTGGGGTTAGGGTTTCATTGTATACTGACTTTTCGCCAGATCTTCAGAAGCGTAGAGCAGAATTCATGCCAATCAAGCGTACTTTGCAGAAACATAAGATTGTATATGCTTTGTTGTATCCAGCCCCCTTACGGGTGACAGCACTGGGTGGAACTTTGTTCTTCAGCTCACCGGCTGATGTGGCACAATGGTTGGAGGAAAATAAGAAAGACCTATAGAACTGAGAATATAATAGAATAAAATATAATGGGCATGGAATTGGTTTGATTATGTATTGTATGGGAGGGGAGGGGGAGAGAGGGTAAATTGGCGGAGAGTTACTTTCTTCCCTTTTTTTTTTACGTGATTACCGCCCCCCTTTTTTTTCTGGGGATTACCGGCCCTCCCCCCCCTTTTTTTTTTCCTACAGCCCTGAAATAATTTTTTTTTTGTTTGGTCTGATCACTATAATATTACTGTAATAATGTTGGTTGATTAAATTAGATGGAGCGGAGGGAGGGAAACACACTCTTGGTTGAATCCTATAGATGCATATAAGAATGGGAGTAAGGGAGCAAATGGGGCTCCAATATTGGCTATATTTTGCACTAAAATTGTTAATGTCACTGGTTTGGAATGTGAGGAGGGAATGGTGGGGGAGGTACGGAAAGGTCACAGGTGAAGCCCTCTGGGCAAGCCCAGTTGGGCAGGGGAGGAGGGGTATGGGAGGGAGGTGGTTGGAGGGGGGGATAGGGGTAGGGTGGGGGGTAAGAAGTATACACCACAAATATCAA
This sequence comes from Aquarana catesbeiana, assembly GCF_042186555.1. Lineage (NCBI taxonomy): Eukaryota > Metazoa > Chordata > Amphibia > Anura > Ranidae > Aquarana > Aquarana catesbeiana. The sequence goes on from NC_133333.1 coordinate 87,766,336, forward strand.
TATGGCAGAAGGCACCAATAGAGAGAAGAGTGGGATATGGGGGAGGGAGGAACACACAGACTGGAGAGAATATTTGGGGTGGAGGGGAGAGAGTGGGGCTGTCAGATTGATTCTTTTATTTTTTTTCCTTTTACTCTTGATTTATTTTTTTATATCTTTTCATGCAGGATAAGACATTCAGTATAAGCTCTTGGAATGTCTGAGGCTTGTCAAAAATCAGGTATAAAGAAAAACCGCCCACTCATACACCCAAAAACGCTGCGCTGATGGAAAATAAAGCCTGAATCTAAGGTGCTACTTAAATGATAACAACCATAAATGAAAAATTTGATTCACCACAATCTCGCCCCAAGTGAACTCAAATTAGCAGCGCTAAAGTGAACCCTAATCAAGAAGTGACATATAGTAAAGAGTGATGAAACAAACAATCAAACAATGATATAATCATATCATCACTCCTCCCTATTATTGTGCATCAAATAATATGATCAAAAAATTCACAAATAAAGTGCGCAAAACCAATTATGTGAATAACATATCTGTGCACATAAAAAATTAAATATATAATTCAAAATATATATAAATATGTGTAAACCAATGTGAATCAGTCCACAAATATAAAAAAGTGTCCACAAAAAGTCCAAATATAATATTGTTCCGTGACGTGATACAGTGCAGGTCTTCACTTAAAATAATTCTTCCACCGCACCTCTGTGACTGTGAATCCACTCCCCTTAGGTAAATAAACTCACCAGCTCCTTTTGCCCACACTCTCATGTCAGAGCCACCAAGCTTTTATCCCACACAGCAAGGGGAAATGAATGATCTCCAATGTACACCTTTACATATTCAGAGTGTGGTGCCAAAGAGCTCTCTGGTTCTGAAATGAAGTCCAGCTGTGTCTTATCATAAATGGTTACTTCTGGCCGAAAGAGGTTCTTTTTCTTACTACCTGGTGTCTCCCAAAGCCTTTGGGAGACACCAGGTAGTAAGAAAAAGAACCTCTTTCGGCCAGAAGTAACCATTTATGATAAGACACAGCTGGACTTCATTTTGCCGAAAGAGGTTCTTTTTCTTACTATCTGGTGTCTCCCAAAGCCTAGATAGATTTCCACCGGGAAACAGGCCCAATACAACAGGAGAGGGTCGGCTATTTCGATATTTGGAGAAAATGGGGTTAAGCGACATGTAGCGAACACAGTATCCACAGGAACAGCAATACTCCTGCTTTTCAAGCTCCTACCTCACTCTCTCCAGAATAGACATGGCCCTAGGTAACAGGGAAGCAACATCGTTGGTAAGGAATATAGAGTATGGTCGAAGACCACTCCCCGCTTGTACTGACAATAAATATAGGGGGTAAAGCCCATCCAAGAGAATGGAAAATCAGCCCTTGTTAGCTGGAATTGATTGGCAACCCTGGAGAAGTGGTGAATGAATTTGTGCAAATGAATGCAGGCACGGCGTCAGCTGGAGTGGTTTGGGACTCCTTGAAGGCCTATATCAGAGGTCCTTTGATCCAACAAGTGGCAAAAACTAAGGGGAAACCTAGGGTTTGGGAAAGGGATATTAGGAAGGAGGCGATACAGGCAGAGAAACAATATGTCGAAGACCCAACCCCAGACAGGCAAAGGGAATGGCTAGATAAGCAACAAGTCTATAAAATGGCCACTACAAAGAGGACAGAGAATAGACGAATATTCCAGAGACAGTGCCATTTTGGAGAAGGGGAGAGAGTGGGCCGTATGTTGTCCCTCTTGATTAGATTTAATACCCCCCTCTACTGTTTTGGCGGTTAGGACACCAAGCGGAGGGATCTCTATCGACGCGACAGAAATAATGCATACATTCAGTGAATACTATGTCTTTGTATAAATCCAATAGGAGAGTTGGGAGTGAAAAAATGGATGCTTTTCTTCAGGGAATAACAATCCCGACCTTGGCAGAGAAGGACAAAATAGATATAGAGGCACCGGTGACCTTAGATAAATTACAGCAAGCTTTGGCCGGGATCCCCAGCCAAAAGTCACCAGGCCCGGATGGGCTCCCAATAGAAATATACAAACGATATGGAGAGGTACTGCTTCCAGAACTCCTGAAAACACTGAGATGGGCATTAACCAATGGGAGACTCCCCACCTCAATGTTGGAAGCCACCATTACTGTAATACATAAGGAGGGGAAAGATCAATTGGATGTTTCCTTTTATCGCCCAATCTCATTATTATGCACTGATGTAAAAATCTTGGCCAAAGTGCTAGCAACCCTTCTAAATGGATGTATTCAACATCTTATACATCCTGATCAGTCGGGTTTTATTCCCAACAGGTCAACTAGTATCAACATTAGAAGAGTTTTTTTAAACATGCAGATTCCAACAATGTGGGCTCTAGGGCCATATTGGCCTTGGACGCTACCAAGCCCTTCGACAGCCTGGAATGGGACTATCTATGGAGGGTGCTAGAGAGATTAGGTTTCGGCCCCTCCTTTATCAGATGGGTGAAAATACTCTATAGTGAACCAAGAGCAAAAATAAGAATCAATAAGGAATATTCAGAATTGTTCCACTTGGAGAGAAGGATGAGGCAGGGTTGACCCCTGTCCCCCCTATTGTTCGCTCTAGCAATGGAACCACTAGCAATTATGACTAGATCAATGCCAGACATACAGGGGTTCCGAAGGCAGACAGAAGAGAACAGGATAGCACTATTCGCGGTCGATGTCCTGTTTTTCCTTGGAGATGTTGAAACTTTGTTAAATATAGTGATACAAATGGTTGGAGAGTTCGGACAATTTTCTGGTCTGGTTATCAATTGGGAGAAGTCGGCCTTGTTACCGGTTGACCCACTTGGTAACCAGATACCATCTGGAACTCCCCACCTAAAAGTAATTGCAAAGCTGAAATATCTGGGTGTTTGGATCACGAGCGATATAAATCAGTACATTAATAACAACATAGCCCCATTACTTCCTAAATTAAAGCAAAAAGGAGATATCTGGAGCCGACTCCCTCTGTCTGTAGCAGGGCGTTGCAATCTAATAAAGATGATATGGCTACCGCAGATACTATACTTGTTTCACAACTCCCTGATTTGGATAGGTCAAAAGTGGTTTAAAAGAATAGAATCCCTCTTTAGGGAATTAATTTGGAAGAAGGGCCAATCTAGGATTAGTTTGCAAACTATGCAACTACCGATTAAAGAAGGGGGTAGGGCGGTCCCGCACCCGAGATCATATTTTCTGGCACCCCAGATGCAACATCTAGCAGGCTGTGGAACCCTAGGAGGTGGGAACTCCAGTGGCAGAATGATGATAATGGGGGCCCCACATAGTATACTAGTGGAGGTATTAGAGGCATACTCATTTATTCACAGATGCCAGACGATAAAACTAGTTAGTAAAGTATGGCAGGTAATGAAGGCATTAATGGGGTATAAAGGGGCAAAAGAATATACTCCCCTATGGACAGAGATTTTTTTCTCAAACAATAGGTGCTGGAACTCAACCACGACCCCCCAAAATCCCTCCCCCACACACGACCTCCAAATCACATCAAATAGTGGGTGTGGTCATATTTCACAAACAGTAGAAGGGTCTTAAAAGGGCATTAAATATCAGGATTGCATTACATACAGAGTGCAAAGTTCATGGGGGTTACACACAGAGTTCAGAGCTGTCACTTGTAAACACAGAAAACAGACTTCTGTGTTTACAAGTAATTGCGTTGAGTAGGCACCAAAGGGTCTGAGCCAGAGGTGGTGGAACTGAGTTCCACCAAGTTCCCCCTGAAAAAAAGCCCTGCCTATGGAACAATAAAAACTTGGTGGAAGTAAGGGGTATAGAGAGGCCCAGGGAATGGGAGAGACAGGGCATTAACCAACTAATCCAATTATATGAGGGCAATCTTATGAAAACATTTCTATATCTAAGATGGGAATTTAATATATCAAATAATTTGTTTTACAAATACCTTCAGGCTAGACACGTCATTTCAGGTCACAGATAATTGAATGGACCCAGATCCCCACTCTCCTAAAAATAATCAAGTCAGACACATCCAAAGGACTAATCTTTGAGCTATATGCCAGATTGGGGCCTAGAATAATAAGTGGAGTTGGGCCTTCCAAGAGCAGAGTGGGATGGGAGAGAGACGTGGGAGCAATGACAATGGAAGAATGGGATAAGATCTTAGAACGAGGAGCATTGGTCTCGATTTCCCCTTCACAGAAAGTATCTCATCTGTTCTTAATACACAGAGTCTACTATACCTCTAAAAAAATTTTTAAACTTGGGTGGAGACAAAACGATGAGTGCTGCAGGTGCAAAGCGACAGGGGATTTTATCCACATGGTGTGGAAGTGCCCAAAGCTATTTAGATATTGGGTGGAGATAATAGGTAGAATAAATAAAATGGTGGGGGGCGGGAGTGGGTTGGGAGGAAGGGAGAGGGAAGGTAAAGTAATAACAGTTTTATGTATCGTAAGACACCACATAATATTTCATGATGTTGTATCTTTTTTGCTATTTGAGGAAAAATAAAAGAAAAAGGAAATAAAAAAACATTTTTTTTTGTGCACATTCTAAAAGAAAAATGTACAAAATGGGATACTTGTGCAAAAGAAGGTGTACTTGTAGGGTACAGTGAATCTGAAAAGGGATACAGAATTCTACACCAAGGCACAAACAAGGTAACCATAAGTAGCAGTGTAATTGTTAACGAAACTTCAGTGTGTTCAAAATTTCATAAACTAACACTAATGCCTGTACACACGGTCGGATTTTCCACAGACACACAGACTTCTCACAAACTTCTTTCTTTATTATTTCTTTTGATTTCATCAATATAATATTTTGATTATTCACATCTGACTCAAAAAAAATTTTTTTTGTATTTTTATTTTGTTAATATTTATTTCAAGCCTGATCTTGTATTTTTTTTTTTTAACTCCAGAATAGTTTTGTGTGTGTTTTGTGTGTCAAGTTACCACAACACCATTATTATCTTGTATTATTTATTAATCTCAAGGAGGTTGCTTGGTGTTGGTGTCTCTTGTTAATTTCACATTGTATTTTTGAAATGTACCTGCCTCCTCACAAACAAACTGTCCTTTTTGAAGGAAAAAACACATAGGCGAGTATAATTGAAAAAAAATTCCTTTATTAAGGGCTCAGAACCAAACAAAGAGGGAGGCAACGCTGGAGAAACAGCAGAAATTGGTGAAGCCTTTGGCCCCCAGGGCACACATCAATTATTTCCAGGCAAAATTGGTGGCCTGAGGAGTCCTTATCTAAGGGAGTTCAATCTGGTCCAGAAGTCCAAGAGAATCACGAAAGCAGCAGATGACATGTATATCCCCAGTCTGTGGTCATACAAGAGCCTGCATCTTTTGTCAGACCAGACTGAACCCAGGCCATCACTCTCTGGTCTTCCTTCCACACTTCCTTCCACGCTGTGTCTGTGGTGGTGGAGTTGTGGCAGGAGGAGGAGGAGGAGAAGGAGGAGGAGGAAAGCCCGGAGTCAGAAACGTCTGGATCCCGGAGGAGAAGATTTAAGGCATCGAATATGTCCTTTGTAGAGATGGTGGAGATGGTGGACATACTGAAGAGGGCCTACTATGATGGGAAGTATGGACCTTACCCCAACCCCAATGTCAGAAAGGCCAAGATAATGGCGAAAGTGGTGAAGAGTCTGCACCGAAATTTTGGGGTACGTTGATCCAAGGATCAACTCAGGAAACGGTGGTCGGACCTCAAATTAAGGGAGCTTGAGCAGTACAGAAGGATCAGGAAAATGCTGCAAAAAAGTAAGTAGTTGTCCTGTGTTCCTATTCTTTATTTTTATAATGTTCGTGCTGCTCCATATGCTTTTCTTAACTGTTGTACAGTTTAAAATGGCAACTTTCATGTTCATGGGCACATTGTTCTTTCGTAGGAAAAAACATTGTTCATTCGGCCAATAAAACACCATGTTTTGGCCATATGCATTTGTGAAATAAATGACTTAATATTGTATAAAAAGCTTTCAATAATGATGATTGCTCGTGAGACGAATTTTGGAATTATGTCTGCTTGAGTCAGCTTAAATCAAACTGTGTGTTTTATTGTACACACATAAAACTTGGAAAATACTTACAAAAATAGTACATTCATATTCAGAATTAGTGTTGTTTCATATATGCAAAAAATGTTCAAATATAGTTCATTTGTTTCAAAGATCTGAAAAAAGTTCTTAAAGTCATGTGCTTTCCTTTGTCTTGGCTTTTTAAAGATGGCCGTTTAACTTCTTGTGTCCTGGAAGAAATACTGTATGCATAGAAGAGAGAGAGAGCTGTGTGTCTTGAAAGAGAAGATGTGTCTGGCTTGGAGGCAGGAAGTAGCAAGCGAAGGGAAACTGTTCTTCTTCTGATTATATGAACTCAGTCTTTCAAATTCGCGCCCAAACACAAATCCCTCCCATACACTCCCCTTTCTCCTCCTTCCTAGAAGTGGGGGCTACGAGAGATATGCGAGCTCTTTAACATCTGTTTTCACTTTAACAAACCTTCTAAACATGAAACAAGATATATGTGTGAGAGACTATCAGACCACTTAAAACAAAAACGCATATATCAAATAGAGTATCGGTTACATAGGAATATTTTGAAACCATACATATATTATTTACAAAATCCATCAGTTCTGACAGATTCTTGACCTGCAGTCTCTGTCAATGAGTCACCATCTGAATGTCATTAGCTCAAAGTCTTATCATTCACACAATTGTAGAGAATGCATATTCTTTTTAATAAAGCCAATTAAAATTTAGATATAAAGAATATAACATTCCCCTCTGAAATATGAATAATAATCATATTTTCAAGGTTTAAATCCATACATAGCATTTATGTCTCATTCATTCTGACTTTGATCCAATAACTCCAAATGTATTTCCATCACTAACCGAGTTTGCAATACCAAAACCCATCTTTCTCTTAAGCTTATTTTGCAATAAATCATCTCCTTTCTTGATTTCATTTCTAATTCGATAATATAATTTTTTCATTCTAAACATCAAACATAACTGGAATATAATGAATAACATAATAATAATAAAAAGAATAACTATAGGATGTGATAAAATATTTCCTGCTGCTGAGGTTATTGAAGTTTTTCCCCAAATTGATACACTATTACTGAATTTTTTCCACCAGTTACTTCCTGAAAACTCTGACCATTGATGAGATATCTCTTGCAAATTACCTTGTTCATGTTTAAACAATATTTCTGCATTCTGAAGTTCCTTAGCCAAAGCTATCAATAAACCTTTATCCTTCTGAATTACATTTGCCCATTCTTTCCAAGGAAATTCTTCTATCTGAGATATATTATATTGTGTGGGAAGAGCACTTATATTTTTCATAAGCATATTTGTTAAATTTGTTCTAAACCCATTAATACTTATTGCTACAATATCTCCTTCTATACAATACAAGCCTTGATTTAGGTTTTCTGTATTTGTACAGGAAGAGAAAAATGTTTTAACCCTTTCTGTATCTGACATAATCTGAAAACAAACCTTCTTTTTATCTACACGAGTAATTAATTCAGAAATTGTTTCAACTTTTTCTATTCTTGCTGAACATAATGTATGATTATGAAACAAGAATGAAAAATACTTTTGTCTTGATTGGGTAAACAGATAACTTTAGACTGAAATTGTAAACATGATGACAGATCTAATTGTTCTAATTCAGAATTTTCATTGTTAAATGCAAAATCTGTATACTGTAATTTATAATACAATAATTGTGTATTGCTGACGGGTAATCCCAAGACAGTGATTGGAACCAAAATTTGTTCTTGTCCTGCTATTGGAATCATAGAAGAACTATAACAAACATCCTGTTTGCATCCTATCCATTTATTTACCCATAAATCTGTATGATTTATAGCATATACATATTCTCTGGGTAAATTCTGTAAAATGCCAAGAGGGGTTATTCCACTCTGAAATGCTTGTGCAATTATTTTAAAATTAGTGGAATATTCAGTCTGGATCTCTAAACATGCTCTGGCAATATGAGAATGTTGTTCACTTAACATTAAATCAAGAGTAATATTTTGAAAATGTAAAATAGATGGACCCATTATATTAGCTGTTTTAATAACCATATTTTCTAAAATTTCATTTAAATTTTTCTGTATTTTAATCCCGTTACTACCCACTAAACCAGCTGTCTCAAGATCAGACTTTAAAGTATTAATATCCATACTATTTGTTATACTCCCAATTGTGCCAATCCCTCCTAAAATACCTTCAACAATACCACGCTTATTTCTGTTATGATTTCTACTATTAATTCCAAACCATCTTTCAATACCCAATTCCATATTAACCAAATGTCCTTGACATTGTGGAAACCTTGTAGAAATTTTCCATTCTGAAACATTAAAGTTCCACAATATAATGACAAACTTTCCCTCTCTCAAAAGAGTTCTGGATTGGAAATGGTTAATCTGAAATGGATTTGCTGAGACACTTTTCTTACCAACACATGGAGTTTTCCTAGGAGACATTACAACAACACTTGCCTTCGCACATTTCACCGGATAATTTACCATTGATATGCAACATTCATATATACCAGTATCATTCAAAGATACTCTCATTTTTTGATAAACAAATGTATTATTGATCCAATTCTCACTACCAAAAATTCCTTTATGAATTATCATAGTAGAACTGTGAAGAAAACTTCCCAAAAATTCATCGTTCCGTTTCCAAGTTACCAATGAATCTTGAGGTACATATATTTTTGTTTTACATATCAAATGCAAACTATCTTTATCTTCAAAAATGTTCAAAGATTGTGGAAAAATATAAATTTCCGAAATAATCATGTTGACCATAGAAATACTAACTTTAACCCTTATTTGTGTTAATTGTCTTGGTACTTTAAAATCCTATGTTCTTACAACATCCCCTTTTTCATCTCCTATTATATTTAAATGTTCTGGATCTAATATTTTTACGAAACTTTGAAAAAGGTAATAAAAGTGATCTAAGGGATAAAATACTTTCCCAGATCTTGACATAGTATTAGTAACATCTCCAGACCAAATTGTTGAGTCATTACCCTTTAGATATATAGCCCAGAAACTCCTCAACAATATATTACATTCAAAAGTTCCAGTTTTGTTGTTTAGTCTATAAGATCCCTGCATTTTAACAAAATTTGTTTTAGATTCTATTTTAACGTTGACTTCAATATTATTGCTATGAATGAAATACAATTGCAGACAGCAATCATATCCCTGACCTACACAAACATATCCATACAAATCTTCAGCTGTATCAATATCAACGTATCTAAAATCATGATTCTTGTCAAATGCATTAATATCAATAACTCTCTCATTTTTGTCCTTTCTATTGATATTAGTGTTTTTATCATTTTGTTCCTCTAAATTGACATCGATGTCTACATCTCTTTTGTTTCTGAATAATGTAATGTCTTTGTAGTGTAATTCTTCAATCCTGTTAACCTCTGCATAGCTGGAACAGTTTGTGATATATTTTACCACAGATAAAATTGTCACGAGAGAAAAGATGAATCCTGTGATGATGATGAGTTTTCTCTCTCTAAAACCTTTTTGTTGAGCTGACATCTTTTCTTCCTTTTGGAATCCACAATTTCTCCAGGTTAGATTTTTGTAATTCATTCCTGGAAAAAGAAATGCAGCATCATTATCTCGGATTATAAAGTTTGCACTGATCAGTGTGCACCCACGTTTTTTGTTGTCTACGTGCATTTTTCACTGAATTGAGGGACCTTTGTACCTGTACGATTACCCCTTGAACATCCAAGATGTCAAATGAACCTTCCCAATTACTTTGCCACAGTCCACTTTTCCTGAAACTTTTTACCATGAGCTGACCTCCTTTCTCAAACTTAGAAGTATGTGGAGGGACCATTTTTTGCATACAAGTAGCTGCATGTGGCAAAATACTATTCAAATTGTCCTGCAACATCTGCAACCATTTTAATTTCTCTATTGCCTCCCTTTGAGGTGTAGATAAAAAAGGTTCATGTGGAAACACAAGCGGCATTTTCCTTCCTGTCATTAATTCAAAAGGAGAATACTTTGTAGCAGCAGAAGTTGTGCTTCTTACACTCATTAAAATAAAAGGAATAACATCAACCCAAGTATTTCCTCTGTCTAACAACATTTTTGCAATTCTAGATTTAATAGTCCTATTCATTCGTTCAACAATTCCTGCAGACTGTGGATGATACGGTACATGAAATCTCTGTTCAATTCCCAAAATGTTACACATTGCCTGCATGATTTTACCTGTAAAATGGGATCCTCTGTCACTACTGAGGTTTGCTGGTATACCCCAAACTGGAAAAACATGATTAATCAACATCCTAGCAGTTGTTAAAGCATCATCTTTGCGTACTGAAAGAATCTCGATCCACTTTGAGAAAATCTCAACTAAAACCAATGCAAATCTGAATCAATTTTTTCCTGATGGTAATGGCCCTATATAATCTATTTGTGTAGAAGACCAAGGTCCATCTGCTGGAGGAATTCTTTGTAAAGGAGGTTTCTGACCCTTTGGTCTAGGATTAACTTGTGCACAAATCAGACAAGATTTGATTACGCTGTCCACTGTCTCTTCCATTTTGTCCCAATAGAATTTCTCTTTAAGAATTTCAAGCAATTTTTGCTTACCAATGTGACCTAAACTGTCATGGTTAAATTTAGTGAATTCCACCTGCAGGTGTTGTGGTATAACAGGACACAATAAACCGTCTGCGTCGTGACATAGGATCCCGTTTTCATAAACCAAAGAAGATCCTAAACCATCCGATGAAGAGCAAGAGATGGACTTGTCTCTCTCTTGTTCCTCAGAAAACGAAGGTAAATGTGTGTTTGTCTTTTTCACAACATTAATTGAGACCGTTTCAGGTTGAATTACTAACTCTCCATGCAAAGCTGCTTCCTTTGCTAATGTGTCTGCTTTTCTATTGCCTACAGATAACTCACTATTATCTTTTTTATGTGATGGAATTTTTACAATAGCATATGCAAGAGAATTACTCCCTGCAAGGTCAAAAACTGATTCTAATGTCTCTTTCTGCACAAGAGTCTTGTTGGATGAATCTACAAAACCTCTTAGTTTCCAAATAGGTAAATAATCAGTAAGAGAACGAACAACATATGAGCTATCACTATAAATCACTAGTGAGCCTCTATTCTCTTCCTTGTCAATTGTCAATACAGTTTTTACTGCTTCAAGTTCTGCTCGTTGAGCTGAAAAATGTCCTGGCAACTTGTGTTGTATGGCAAGATTACACTTTGGATACCAAATTGCATACCCACTGTAATAATTACCTGACATACAATATCTCGAACCATCAACAAATACAGGTTCATCATTTTCCTCTGCCTCTCTACGAAAAAGAGGAGAATGTGTTTCATGGACTTAACACAAATATTCATGTTCTAGCCCATTGTATTCCATCAACTGAGGAAGGATATACTTGGCATTGTGTTCAACCTGTATTTGTTTAGGTGACAGAGCCACTAACCATTGAGAAAATCTTTGATTAGAGACTCCAGGAACATTTTTCTCAAAAAGGAACTTCAAGGTACTATGTGGGGTTTGCAAAATGATTTTGTTAAATCCTACAATATGCTCTGTTGCTTTTATTGCATAATGCACACCCACTAATTGTCGAACACATTCATCAAGTCCTCTCTCCACTGGGGTAGTTAAACGTGAAAAATACCCAAGAGTTATCCAATCTTCTCCCTGTTTCTGAAGCAAAACAGCTGAGATGACAATCTCTGAAGCATGCACTTGCAAAGCAAATGGTGCTTGCTTATCCACTGTCGCTAATGCAGGGGCTGACTGCAAATCATTCTTCAACATTTCAAAAGCTTTTTGCTGGACTTCAGTCCAGGGACCAAATTCATTATCCTCTGTATGTTTTAACAAGTCATATAGCGGTTTCGCCGTCTCTGCAAATGACTCAATGAAATCTCTGGAAAAATTTACCAATCCCAAAAATTGTCTCAATGCGTTGAATGTTGTTGATACAGGTAGAGATGCAATAGCCTCTGTACGTTCCTGTAAAGGCTGCTTCTTCCCTGGGCCAATCAAAATTCCTAGAAATTTGACCTCACTTTTCATAAGCTGAACTTTGCGTGTATTCAGCTTGAGACCTTCTTCTTGCAAAAGTGTGAACAATTCTGCCAGAAGAGTTAAATGCTCCTCCTCATTTTCACTTGAAAGAAGTATGTCATCTACATACTGAATTAAACAATCAGGTCTAGAGAATCTTGATAAAACATTTGCCAACGCCTGATGAAATATAGACGGGGAACTATGAAATCCTTGTGGAAGTCTTGTAAAAACGTAAGAAACATTTTTATACACAAATGAAAATTTGTATTGACAGCTCTTGGCCAAAGAAATGCTAAAAAATCCATTTGCAATGTCTAATACAGAAAACACTTTTGCATTAGCATTTAATTGCGACATGATATCTGGTGTTTCCGCTACAATATGCGAACAACATGGTATGTATTTGTTTAGCATTCTTAGGTCAATCAAAAGTCTGTATGCACTGGGGTCATCTCATTTAGCCACAACCCATAAAGGATTATTTGTTATAGTATTTGGTTTCCTGATGATACCCTGTTCCAAAAACTCTTGAATGATCAATGAGACAGGTTCATCAGAATCTGGTGGTAATTTATATGGCTTCACGAAAGGATGATCCTTGCCTTCAACATTAACTTCAATGCCTTTAAATAATCCAACATCGTTCTTTTTTTTTTTTTGACTCCAAAGCTTTTTGTGTGACTGTACCACTTGTTTTAACTTCAAATTCTCTCCTGTATCAGGCCATTTGTAATCATTGTCAACTGTTTCCATCAAACATATGCTTCCCACTTCTGAATAATCAGCTGGATCAATTACCACAGGCTTACGATTAGCTGAACCTTTCCAAAGCACTCCATTCCCTAAATCAATAATCCACCCTCTTTGATACAAAATATCAGTTCCAATGATATTTTCGGATCCTTTACAAAACCACATGTCTATTTCAGTTTTCAAATGACCTGGGATTTCAAAAGAAACATTTTTACACATTTTAGCTTGAGAATCACCTGTTCCATTAAACCCAACAATTGTACAAATTGCTGCATCCGATAAAACAGGTAATTTCAAACCAGTGACACTAATCATGAGCACCAGTGTCTAAAAGAGTTTTCACTTTTTGTCCATTAATTTTAACCTTTAAATAAGGTCGACCACTCTTGTCTAAAAATATAGGCGCTACAGGAACTAAAGAGTGGTATTCAATTTCTTTTTCCTCTATCTGTCATGGAGAAGATAACAATGGCTGTCTCCCACTGCTATCGCTGGTTGAATGTGCATTCATATTTGTACCAATCTCTTTTAGCTCTTTCCTCAAAGGGGCATAGGGAGAAAAAGTTTGAACTTCTTCTGTTGAAGGTGGGGCAGAAGGTTTAGTGAATACTAATCCATTTTCTTTCCCAATGTTTTTCGACTCAATATATTTTAAATACTTCCTACATTGTGATTTATAATGACCAGGCTTCTGACAAAAGAAACAAGTCATTAGTCTTTTCTTATCAACCTGTCTTACCCTGTCGTTCCTGAAGGTGGCAGCACCATCTGCTTTAACATTATTCTGAATGTCTATGTCAGAATTACTATTCTGAATGATAGCAATTTTTGTTTTCAAATTACTACGCTTCAGCTGCCTTCTTACAAGGTCTACAACTGAAGTTGCATCGTCCAGAGTTTCTTTTTGACTGGCTAATGCCATCGATACAGGATCTAGATATGTACATTTCCGAACAAATGCCCTTATTAATGCAGAATTCTCATCTCCCACTGCATATACAATTCTGAATGCCTTTGCAAATGTTTCACGAAAATGATATGGATCGTCATGTATAGTTACTTTTAAAGAATCCAATATCTCAGCTGTCGGAGTTTCCTCCCCTGTGATACACATCAGTAACTGACGCAATCTTTCAGATGCATCAGTATGTAACTTCAGTTCCATAATCATCAATGTAAGGTGTTTTAACTAAATGTCTTGCTATATGATTAGGAACCCATAAACAGAAAATTTTATTCCTTTGCTCATCAGTCAAATTGAAACGATCACAAAAACTTTCAAAAACATCCCCATTGCGAAACACATTTGCTTTCAAATCATAATGCGGAATATCTTTCAAAATTTTCATCAACTGATCGTGTATTTGCAATTTGAGTTTAGACGCTCTGTCTAATAACTTTTGCTTTCGAACGTCACATTCTGACGGTTCGTCTAACTCAACAGGATTCTCCGGTATAAACGACGATTTTGCCGCAGCTGACTGTTTTTTCTTTTCAGCCCCCTTTGTAAGTACCGAGATCTGTTTGTTTTTTGAAATGGTATCATTCTGCATTTCTATTTCATTCTCTAAATGCTCAATATACGTACAAAAAGTGTCACAACTTGAACAACTAGGTTCAAAAGGTACATTCTCTTGTGTTTGTATAATTTCCGTTAAATTTTGACTTGCTGACTGATTCACTACACAAATCATTTGTTTATCTGGCTCATCAAAAACCATTGTATTGAAAACCATAACTAACTTCATTACATTACGTAATTTTTTCTTTGTTTTAGCTAATAAAAATCTAGTTTTATCAATTTCATTATTTGCCTGTAGGCATTGCTGAAACATAGATTTCCATAACTTAGCATCTGAAATATGACTGGCTAAACCTTCAAATTCTAAATTACTTTCTTCATCTATTACATTTATAAATTCCATATTTTGGTACTCACCGAATATAAATCTTTTCCGTTTTCCGCTGGACTCTAATTAAACCATCTGTCAAGACTTCTGTTCCAAAATTTTCTGGTCTTCACGAATCAAAAGATCAAACAAGCGATTCTAGGTTCTTTCAATAATTGCGAAGTTTTCTGTTCGTCACTTTTCTCCCCTCTGATCAGCGGAAGAAAGTGGAAAAAACTTCTGACGATTGAAACTGGCTGGCGTTCGCCAATGAAATAAATGACTTAATATTGTATAAAAAGCTTTCAATAATGATGATTGCTCGTGAGACGAATTTTGGAATTATGTCTGCTTGAGTCAGTTTAAATCAAACTGTGTGTTTTATTGTACACACATAAAACTTGGAAAATACTTACAAAAATAGTACATTCATATTCAGAATTAGTGTTGTTTCATATATGCAAAAAATGTTCAAATATAGTTCATTTGTTTCAAAGATCTGAAAAAAGTTCTTAAAGTCATGTGCTTTCCTTTGTCTTGGCTTTTTAAAGATGGCCGTTTAACTTCTTGTGTCCTGGAAGAAATACTGTATGCATAGAAGAGAGAGAGAGCTGTGTGTCTTGAAAGAGAAGATGTGTCTGGCTTTTAGGCAGGAAGTAGCAAGTGAAGGGAAACTGTTCTTCTTCTGATTATATGAACTCAATCTTTCAAATTCGCGCCCAAACACAAATCCCTCCCATACACTCCCCTTTCTCCTCCTTCCTAGAAGTGGGGGCTACGAGAGATATGCAAGCTCTTTAACATCTGTTTTCACTTTAACAAACCTTCTAAACATGAAACAAGATATATGTGTGAGAGACTATCAGACCACTTAAAACAAAAACGCATATATCAAATAGAGTATCGGTTACATAGGAATATTTTGAAACCATACATATATTATTTACAAAATCCATCAAGTTCTGACAGATTCTTGACCTGCAGTCTCCGTCAATGAGTCACCATCTGAATGTCATTAGCTCAAAGTCTTAGCATTCACACAATTGTAGAGAATGCATATTCTTTTTAATAAAGCCAATTAAAATTTAGATATAAAGAATATAACAATTTGAATACATTTTTGCTAGCCTACTTCTCTTAAAATAATTTTGGTGTCTAGATGGGTTTGTAACTAGAATGAAATGCAAACTAGATTCTGTGTAAGGAGAGGACACTCAGCAGCTGTTTACACATCTGGACGCTGGAGCACTAGCGTGGGACACAAGAACACCCTTTTTATTAGGGGCCCACACAGGTGCTCCAGTGTATACTATAGGGTGTCTCCATCTGTGAAGCTTGTACAAAACAGGTAAGTATTCAAGCTTTAGAAAGGAAAACAATATTTCTTCATCTTGGAACTCTGCCAATTGTACCCCACTTCCAAGCAATGTTTCATATTCCTATTTCTGCCATCAAATATCTGTGTGCTAAGTATACCTATTTTTTTTTACATAGGAGAGAAAAGACTCGGAGGACACCACTCATCTGAGAAGACAACAGACCCCCCACCTCAGGAAGAAGTGGAAATGCCACAAACTCAACAGGAGGAGGAGGAGGAGGGAGACGTGGTGGAAATTGTCACCACAACAGGTGAGTGTCTGCGACCACAGGCTCAGGCAAGAGATGGATGCCGGCATATTTATAATACATGGTGTGTTTTTGTTTCTATATTTTTAGGTGATCATGATGTTGTGGATGAAGGTCATTTCACCAGTGAAATCAGGGATCTCAGGGAGATCATGGGGTGTAATAGGGACTTGGAAAACATCAAGCAAAACATCAATGATGTTCAAAAAAAAATGAAGAACATCATTGATGTTTTATTGAGAGTTTAAAACACCTCCAAATCCCTAACTTTGTTGTGCTTTTTTTTAATGAAAACATTTTTCACATTTTTTGACATATTATAGAAAAGCCAAATTTTGAAGATGCACACAGTGTGTCAACATGTGCTATCTGCCATCACGGGAGATCAATGTACGCGTTTTGGGGGTGCAACCCCTCACTCAATAATAAAGTAGCTGAGAGGAAGGGGTTGCACCCCCAAAACAAGTCCCTTGATCCCCGTGATGGCAGCTAGCACATGTTGACATTCGGCAATTTGTGTGCATCTTCAAAATTTGGCTTTTCCAGGGGTGACTTCACCCCATCTGCTGAACGTAATATCAAACACAGTTTATAAATACTCATGTATGATATTGCCTTCAATTTCTAACAAAGTTGAACTTTATAAGTTCCGGATTTGTGTCTTTCTTGTTGGTTTAAACATGCCTGTTTTACCTTAAATGGACATTTCTACTTTTATTAATGTGACCCAAAAAAATGTTATACAACAAACATGTTGGTTTGTTTTAAAAACCTTTTATAAATGCACATGTGATTGTGCTGGTATTAAAAAGATTGATAATTAAGAATGTGTGGATTATTCTTTCAATGCTCCAAAACTTTGGGTGTGGTAAAATTGGTGTTTTCTGTGACAATGGGGGTTATTTCCTAGGGGAAAATCCACTTTGCACTACAAGTGCAGTTTCTGTGCAGTCTCAAGTGCACTTGTAGTGCAAAGTGTCTTTGCCTTTAGTAAATAACAACCAACAGTGCCTTCTAATGTTACACAATCATGCCATTTTCAGGACTACCCAAATTTAAGTCAGGGTCAGCTAAAAGAAACACAAGCAGTAAATGTGAGCAAATATTTTTAAAAAATGTCTCAGACATTGTCTGGCATATTGATGGTCCCCCTACCCGCAAAGTATTCAAGGTATCTTAGACGGACCTCACGGGCACTCAGGGGGGGAAAGCCAGGACGGCCAGCTTCAAGCGCCATCAGGGTTGGTTCATTTACATGAATTCCGGATTCAGGCCCAACTGAGCCATGATAGTTCGCAAAATTTCTCCTTAAAAAGTTGTAGAGAACACAGCAAGCCAGGATGATATGATTGAGTTTATACTCCGCCATATGTATGAGTGTAAGAAATAGGTGGAACCGGCTGGCCATTATTCCAAATGTGTTCTCCACCACTCTTCTGGCTCTGGCCAGCCGGTAATTAAAAACCCTCTGGTCCGGGTTGAGGGTCCTCATAGGGAATGGCCGCATAAGATGGTCCCCCAGTGCAGATGCTTCATCTGCAATGAAGACAAATGGGAGTCCTTCCGCATTGTCTTCTGGAGGTGGCAAGCCCAAGCTGCCCTTCTGGAGACACCTGTAGAACTCCGTCTGGGCGATGACTCCACCATCCGACATCCGGCCATTCTTCCCCACGTCCACATACAGGAGCTCGTAAGTAGCTGACACCACCGCCAACATCACAATACTACTGAACCCATTATAGTTGTAATAGTATGACCCCGAGTTGGGTGGTGGGACGATGTGGACGTGTTTCCCATCAATTGCCTTCCGCAGTTAGGAAAGTCCCACCTCTGGGCAAAGTGGGAGGCCACAGTCTGCCATTCCTGTGGGTTGGAAGGAAACTGTGGAGTCAAACAAGAAAAATAAATTAATCATTTTGCACATAAACATGGAAAGCAGATTAGACACAAACATTCTTGACCAACATCAGTATAACATTTATTTTATGGAGTATTTAAAGACCAAGGTATAAGGTCAACCTATCAGATCCCCCCCTCTCATGGGCCATTTGTAAAAATTTTTTTGGGGGGGGAGATGTTTTGGACAGGTAACCCTCTCCACTTCATTGAGAGATGAATGCCTAAATAATGTGTATTACTTTGGCCAGCCCCTCCTTACTTTACACTATTGGCAGCCCACTGGACAGGTAAGAAGTGTCATAATACAAAGATATAAATACACACTGTACACATTTTAGAACATTTTTACATTCGGCTATTACCTATCAAGATAATAATAGGATACAAAAACTTTAAACAGTACCATTTGAAAGTATTCAGGCAGGCCCTTGCACATGCTTTGGGGAATTCATCCCTAAATCTGACCACAAAAGAGGTGGGTATAGTGTGTATGGGTTTGGCAAAGTCAGCAGATAGATGAGTGGTATCAGCTGAGTTAGCAGTTGGGGGGAGGGTTTCAAATGATTTTGGGACCCAAAAAAAAGCCTCTGGCACTCTGCCAGAATTTCAAGCACACATCACAATTTTACACATTTTAGGGGGTTTTTAGGGTAAAGCACTACTATGGAGCTGACAAAATACATTGTTAAGTGACTAAACAACGTGAATATAGGCCCAGGAGAGCATGCTGGGGAGGTTAGTGAAGGCAAATATGTATGAAGGACAAAAAAATTACATAAAAATCCTGCATGCATGAGGACAAAGGGGACATTCACAGCATATTACAATCATGGTAATTAGGGAATGAGGAAATAAATACAATATACTAACAAACATTAAATACAATAAAATGTGATGTTAAAGGATAAAAATCTTACCTTAATATAGTCCTTCTGCAGGACCTGAATGATGGCAGAAAAGGTCTCCGGGATAATGATCCCCAGGGCCTGGTGGGAGATGCCTGTCGAGAACTTGAGGTCCTGCAGGCTTCTCCCCGTTGCCAAGTACCGCAGGGTGGCGACTAGCCTCTGCTCCAGAGTGATGGCTTGCCTCATGCAGGTATCCTGCCTGCTGATATAAAGGGTCAGCAAAGCCAACAAACGGTGAAATACGGGTCCGTCATCCGGAGAAAGTTCCTGAAATCGTCAGGATTATTCTCACGGATCTCACGGAGCAAAGGCATGTGACAGAACTGGTCACGCTGGAGCAACCAATTCTTGGTCCATGAACTCCTCCCCACCCTGTTCATGGACTGGGCTTGTGTCAAGGTAAGGACCCCAACACCAAGCCCCCGCACAGCACGAACTCTACGAGGAGTACGTATACGTAACATGGCTAGAAAACGGTCGGCTGCTCAGAACGAAGTAACAGAACACACTGAAGAACAGCAAAGCCTGTGAAGAGCAACCTGAAAATCAGCAACGAGCGGACAAGAACGCACTGAATAATCAAATACGAACTCATTGCACGCACTGAAGACCAGATACGAACCCACAAGCACAAACTGAACAGCAGAAAACGATCTGAAAGCCACGAGTCTGAAAAAGCGTGAATCGTCTCTCACCAAACTTTTACTAACACGAGATTAGCAAAAGGAGCCCAAAGGGTGCCGCGCTTGGTTTTGAACTGCCCTTTTATAGTCTTGTCGTACGTGGTGTACGTGACGGCGTTCTTGGCGATCGGAAATTCTGACAACTTTGTGCGACCTTGTGTAGGCAAAACAAGTTTGAGCCAACATCCGTCGGAAAAAATCCATGGATTTTGTTGTCGGAATGTCCGATCAATGTCCGATCCTGTGTACGGGGCATAACACTTCAAACAGGGGAATTACACATCAGTGTCACATGCAGATAAGCAACAATGTGACACAGAAATAGAAATTAATGCAGACAATCCAAATGCTGTAAAAAGAGGAAAGCAGGCCACAAGAAGCTTCAATCAAGAAATCCACCAGAAGCAATAAAAGCATTCCAGCCAAACGTCTGTCCTGTGTTGCTCATGTAGCACTAAAACCAAAGCCAGACACATAGGATGAGATGCAAAAAACTCCCAATCCATGAAAAACAAAAGTGGACCACAGCATTTGACAAAATTACTTACAAGAGACAGATTTAAAGAACTGAGATCCAAAATGGGACCAATATATATAATAAGCAACAGACAGCATGGATTCATGAAAGACAGAAGTTGTCAAACAAATCTGATTTCTTTTTATGCGGAGGTAAGTAAAACTTTGGACAGAGGGGTGGCTGTGGACGTGGTATACTTGGATTTTGCAAAAGCGTTTGACACAATTCCCCACACATGGCTCATGTGTAAGGTAAAGTCTACAGGCTTGGAAATATCAGTTTGTAAATAGATAGAAAACTGGCTAAGCACGCAATCAGAGAGTAGTGGTTAATGTTTCATACTCTGATGGGTCTAAGGTTATCAGTTGTGTACCCCAAGGTTCAGTGTTGCACGATTAATCGTTAAGAATCGTTATCGCAATTGTTTCCCCGTTGCGATCTTGAAAAAAGTGTTTCCCGATTCTTTCTATGCAGAGAATTCTCTCTGCTCTGCTAAAGCCGACAGCCGTCAAAAGAAAGGAAAAACAAAGACGGGCATTATGCCAAGAATCACAACATTCTTTAGCAGTGAAACTTAAAGTGGGGTTCCACCCAAAAAACAAAAATACCTGTAAAAATTCTAAAAAAAAAAACAAAAAAACATTTGGATATTTTTTTTTTTTTTACTTACCTCTAAATGCCTGTTGCTAGGTGGTCCCTCGTAGTCTGCCTGTTCCTTTGCCTGGGCTGGTGACATCACTTCCCCCCAGGCACAGGAAGGGCTCCGCTCTGCTCCCTCCCTCCTGTCAATCATCTGGGACCCATTACAGGTCCCAGGTAATTGAGCGGCCAATCACGGCGCGCGACGCCGCTCGCGCATGCGCAGTGGGTGCCAGGCTGTGAAGCCACAGCCCGGCGCCCACAGTTGAAATGCCGGCACCGACGAGCGGAGGGGGGGGACGAGCGGGGCTTCGATCCCCCGCATCGCTGGACCCAGGGACAGGTAAGTGTCCAATTAAAAGTCAGCAGCTGCAGTATTTGTAGCTGCTGACTTTTAATTTTTTTTTTATTTGACGGCCCCCCTGGGTGGAACTCCTCTTTAAGTATAAACATTGTAACAATTTGTCCTTTAGATCAAAGGAATACACTTTGTTGTGAAAATGAGGGAAGTTTAACCACTTAAACACTAAACCTTTTTCTGACATTTGTTGGTTTCAATTTAATTTCATTTTTTTTTGCTAGAAAATTACTTAGAATCCCCAAACATTATATATATATATATATATATATATATATATATATATGTATATTTAGTAGAGACCCTAGAGAATAAAATGGTGGTTGTTGCAATATTTTATGTCACACTGTATATGCGCAGCAGTTGTTCAAATGCAATTTGTTGGGAAAAAATGACAATACAAAAATTATTGTATAATGTGAAAGATTTTACGCTGTGAGAATCATGAGAGAATCGTGATCTTTTTATTCTAAGCAAAAAAATCGTGATTCTCATTTTGACCAGAATCGTGTAGCTCTAATATAGGGTGTAGGATTAAAAGTACCATTTCAGTCTTTGCAGATGACACCAAGCTATGCAGTGGAATACCGCCCTTACAGGATGTCTCCAATTTACAAGTTGACTTCAATGCACTGTTTAATCAGGCAACTACAGTAGTACCTTGGATTACGAGCATAATCCTGTGACAGACCTAGCCGGGACAGAGGCTGTTGGAGAGGACTGAATGCAAGCCTCTTGCCTTTTGATTATGGGCCCTGGATTTTCAATGGAACAATACTCTTTGTGAGGTGAATTAGAAATCTAGTCTGAACTGTACTAATCGGACCCAGTCATGTATATATGTATATATTGTATGTTGTTTGATTCTGTTGGGGACTCCTTGCTGTGATCATCGGGGATTTGTGTCCCTGAAGAGGGAGGGGGGATTCCTCCAGCAGCCCCCTGCTGATAAGACTGATTCATACTGTTGGGACACATCCTGTGAGGAGATGCTGGGGTCATCAACTCCAACTACCTGTGTTTATGTTAATTGAATGAGCTGATCACATGTCCTCTATACAATGTAGGAGACGGGACGACTCCTATTGGAGCTGCTGCTATTGTGAGAAAATGTCCTGTGATAATTAACTCAGTCTGGGTAATAGGTCATGTCTCAGTCACCTAGGCTGTATAAAAAATTAGTTAATTAGCTCATGTTAATTAGGTTAATTAGGTTACAGTTGTATTGTTAGAGGAGGTTCCAACGGCATATAAAGTCTTGTAATTTTGATTCTAAAAAAAGTGAGTTCATGTTAGCAACAAGCAAGTGTTGCCTTGTTTTGTGCTCAGAGAGGTTGGAATATCTGATATCTGTATACAGACTGTGAGGAAGTGGTATATGACGGAAGCACTCAAGCGGAGTGTGGGACGTTCCGTGACAAATCCGTTCCAGAAGAATGCTTGTAATCCAAAACACTCGTACATCAAAATGAGTTTCCCCATAGGAATCAATGGAAACTCAGATAATTTGTTCCACAGCCACTGCTTGTCTATGCAGTACTGCATGTGGCCAGGGGTGGGGGGGCGCCGGAGACACTCGGAAACTTCACGGCCAAAAAGGACACCTGAACAGCAGGGTAAATAAGACAAAAGACTTACCCTAACCCTACTTAGTGCCCTGGGACTATTTAGAGATGGTTTTGGAAGCCACCTGTGGTAAAAACAAAATAAAAAAACACAAACATAATCCGCCCAGAGGCTCCTGTAAAATGGCGCTGTCTCACACAGTCACATCTCGCACTGACAAGCAGCTGCATTCACCTCAGGAAAACTATGACACAGACTGTGAATACAGCGCCACCTCTCAGCATCAACAGGCAGAATCATTACATCCCAATGTAATAAAACAAATAGAAAAAATGTTACAGAAAGCATTAAAGCAGACCTCCGACCACTGAAAAGTTGACAAAAGAAATTTGTGAATTAGGTCAGCGCACTGCTGACTTAGAAAACAGAGTAGATGACATTGAAACTAATGTATTATCTCATGACAATGAATTGCAGGAACTTAAAGATGAATACCTTACGCTGCAAACGCATTTAGAGGATTTTGAAAATAGAGCACGTCGCTCAAACCTCCGCATACGAGGTATACCTGAGGCTATTATTGACCTTCAATTGACTATAACTGCACTTTTTCAAGAAATGATACCGTCAATACCAGTTGAAAGATTAGAAATGGATAGAATTCATAGAGCTTTGTCACCACGCAAATCTGAAGGTCTCCCCTGTGACATAATTGCGAAATTCCATTTCTTTCGCACCAAAGAGCAACTCATGGTCATGAGCAAAGAATACCTTATCTTTCAAGGTCACCCATATCAGCTCTTTGCCGACCTTTCCCCAATAACTGCGGCTAAATGACGCGCATTGAAACCTTCGCTTCAAAATTTACAACAGCACCAGATCCACTACCAATGGGGATTCCCATTCTCTATTCGCTTCACGTATCAAGGTACCAAGCATTCATGTATATCCTCTGACGATTACTGAACACCTTACAAGCAGGGCCGTCTTTAGTGCAGGGAAAACGGGGCACTTGCCCTGGGCCCAATCTTTGTTGGGGGGCCCGCGCTAGCCGTGAATAAGGGCCACAATTACAGCTTTGCAGAGCGCACAGAGGACACGGGAGGTTGTATTCCTCGCTAGCCAGCTGAGAGGGGCGGGGCCGGGAGCTCCACTGACGCTCTGACCCCGCCCACGTGCAGCCTGTGTACTCGGAAAAGAGCATCTGTAGTGAGAGCCAGTGATCGGAGTGGGAGTGTCAGTGGAGCTTCCGGCCCCGCCCCCTCTATACTGGCTGATGAATACAGAGGTCCGGGGGCGGGGCCGAGAGCTCCAATGACACTCCCACTCCGATCACTGGCTCTCACTACAGGCGCTCTATTCCCAGTACACAGGCTGCACGTGGGCGGGGTCAGAGCGTCAGTGGAGCTCTCAGCCCCGCCCCGCCCCTCTCAGCTGGCTAGCACGGAATACATCCTCCCATGTCCTCTTTGCGCTCTGCAAAGCTGTGATCGGGGCGACCATTCACGGGTGATGTGGGCCCACCCAACAAAGCATCAGTGGAGCTCCCAGCTGTTTTAGTGAGAGCAGAGAGTGGAAGCCCCGCCCACAGTCCTGAATGTATGTAGTTAGTTTGGCTGGCCAGGTATGTCCTTACAACCATAGAATGCCTGACTGTTTAAACCCTGAGCTGTTTTATTTAACTGTAAAGCTGTGCATTGCTGAAAGTTCTCTGACCATCCCCTGTATAATGTCTGCAGTCTCTGATTGTCTCCTGCAGTATGTCCGCAGTCTCTGATTGTCTCCTGCAGTATGTCCGCAGCCTCTGAGTGTCTCCTGCAGTATGTCCGCAGTCTCTAATTGTCTTCTGCAGTATGTCCGCAGTCTCTGATTGTCTCCTGCAGTATGTCCGCAGTCTCTAATTGTCTCCTGCAGTATGTCCGCAGTCTCTGATTGTCTCCTGCATTATGTCCGCAGTCTCTGATTGTCTCCTGCAGTATGTCCGCAGTCTCTGATTGTCTCCTGCAGTATGTCCGCAGTCTCTAATTGTCTCCTGCAGTATGTCCGCAGTCTCTGATTGTCTCCTGCAGTATGTCCGCAGTCTTTGATTGTCTCCTGCAGTATGTCCGCAGTCTCTGATTGTCTCCTGCAGTATGTCCGCAGTCTCTGATTGTCTCCTGCAGTATGTCCGCAGTCTCTGATTGTCTCCTGCAGTATGTCCGCAGTCTCTGATTGTCTCCTGCAGTATGTCCGCAGTCTCTGATTGTCTCCTGCAGTATGTCCGCAGTCTCTGATTGTCTCCTGCAGTATGTCCGCAGTCTCTGATTGTCTCCTGCAGTATGTCCGCAGTCTCTGATTGTCTCCTGCAGTATGTCCGCAGTCTCTAATTGTCTCCTGCAGTATGTCCGCAGTCTCTAATTGTCTCCTGCAGTATGTCCGCAGTCTCTGATTGTCTCCTGTAGTATGTCCGCAGTCTCTGATTGTCTCCTGCAGTATGTCCGCAGTCTCTGATTGTCTCCTGCAGTATGTCCGCAGTCTCTGGTAATCTCTTGCAGTATGTCCGCAGTCTCTGAACCTCTCCTGTAGTATGTGTATTAATGTGCCCCTTTACTTGCTCAATTATTTGGGATTGCTCCACTGCTCAGTGAGAGGTAATGATGTGCATGAACCTCTAGCAACCAATCAGCAAACAGTAGTGATCTGCTTTAATCTCTAGCAACCAATCAGTAAGTGCTAATGATGTGCTGTAACCCCTAGCAACCAATTAGTGAGCGCTAATAATGTACATTAACCTCTAGCAACCAATCGGCAAGCAGAAATTATGTGTTGTAACCTCTAGAAACCAGCCATTGAGCAGTAATGATAGGCTGTAACCTCTGGCAAACAATTGCAATCGCTGCGTGATCTGCTGCAGTAAACTGATTTTGAGTCTACCTGCTATTTTTTGTATGTCTCAGAATGGAGGGGGGGGCCCCAAGAAAATGTTTGCCCAGGGCCCAATCAAAATTAAAGATGGCCCTGCTTACAAGAACTTCATCTATACGAAAGACCCACTGCTAGCCCACTTTGACGCACAACATCCAGCTCTCCACAAGGCTCCTCTAATTTCGGAAATGATAGAAGCAGACAAAACTCATCGAAGAGGGGTTTATTCAACTCTCCGGATCTAGATCTTCCAGACACAATTGACTGAATACTTTTTGCATATCAAGTTGAAGTTCACTCTATCTTATGGCTCCTCCGTTCTTTCTTTGGTCGTTAAGTATTTACTAGACATGTGCAATTAGTTTCGTACAAATCGAAAATTAGTACGAATTTCTGTAAATCCGTACATTCGGGAGGATCCGAAATATGAATTGCTAAGCTTCCAAATTTTGTACGAAATATGAAATTTTGTTTACGAACTTCGGATCCAAATTCCTAACGAAATTCCTAACGAACCTAAAAGTTAAAAACCCAGGAAGTAAGCACAGCACAGCCCCTCATAATGATAAATTCATCATAACGAACATTCGTAATTGTTACGAAAAGTTAACGAACCTAACAAGAATTTGTATTTCGGATGAAATTTTGGACACGAATTACGAAATACAAATTAATTCTAATACGAAACAGAACGAAACTAAACAAATTTATTGACGCCGCACATGTCTAGTATTTACTGTCTTCAACATATTCTGAATAAACTTCTTAGAATTGATATTATATTTCAACTTTAGAATTCCCCTTTAAAACCTCCCCCAGATTTAGATAATTATATTTATTATATTATCTAATTATTCCCTATTCCCTCCCTAATCTTCCCTCCCCATCCTCCCTTTTCTCTTCCTCAGCCTCCCCCTTCTCCTTCCTCCTCCTTCCTCCATACTCCCTTCCCTCCCCATCCTCTCCCCCTAACCCCTTCTCAACTAAAACAAAGAGGTTAATATTGTTTTGATCAAAGCCCTATTTAATTAATAAGAAACAAATTTAGTTTAAATGCTACAACTATTTTATCGTTAACAATCCTGATTTGTACACATGATTCTTACTCTCTCTTTTTTCTCTAATAACCTGTTTCTACACCCTTCTTTTTTCTTGCTCCTCCCTGGGGTAAATATAGATTCACAATCTATACATGCAATATATTACAATAACTTCCTTAAGGTTTCTAGATGTCCCCCTTAAATGTCCTTACATTAAACGTACAAGGTCTAAACATTTCACAAAAGCGAACTAAAGTCTTCCGTTCATTGTCTTCCTCAAAAGCACACATAGTATGCCTCCAAGAAACTAATTTCACTGAATCGTAGACTCCTAAATATTTTTGCTCAGTTTACCCCCAAGTTATTATTGCCTCTGCTAAGTCTAAGTAAAGGGGAGTACTAATAGCATTTCATCAAACCACACCCTTTTCCCTTCTGACAGAGATCAAAGACCCAGAAGGTCGATATCTCATACTTACGGGGCATCTATGTGATTCCTCAATCACAGTGGTATCCTACGATGCTCCTAACAGAAATCCATCATCATTCATCTCTCATTTACTACAGGTAATAGATACACATAAAATGGGCACACTTTTGATCTGTGGAGATTCAAACCAAGTTCTATATCATTACCTAGATAAATCCCCAACTCCTACTGCATTCAGCTCTCAATCTTGATTGCTCCAAAAACTTCTTCAACAACATTCATTGCTAGATTCCTACCTTCCAACCTAGAAATAGCCATAAAAGATTATCTGACAAACAATGAAACTCCTGATATATCTCCATTAACCTTATGGGATACACATAAACCGGTTCCTACCCCTGTGACAAAGATACAGCTAGATAAAGCATGTCTAAACCTTGATCAGAATCCATAAACAAAACCTTACGTAAATCCAAACATAAATTTTATCTCTATCTAAGCAAATAAGCCTGGCACCCTTCTTGCCTGAGCACTTAAAAAAGTAAATTGCCCATTTAAACCGATTCAACTAAAATTACCACATGAAACATACACCACCAACCCAGGGATTGTGCTGTATTGGTGGTTTTTCGGTAATGACTTCGTACTAGGGAGTCCTTTAAGGATTTAGCTTGTCGAAAGGTGATTTCGGGACGAGAGCCTATGTATTTGCTGATGGTGGGATCTGTAGTTAGAATATGCCAGTGTTTTTGGATAATAGAACGTATGGTTTGATGCTGGTCACAATAGGTTGTGATGAATCTCACTACGTCTGGACTGACTTGTTTTGGTTCCGTCTCTGCACTCGCAATTGCTTAGCGCATGATTTTTATCTTGAACAGTTTGTTTATGTGTTAGTTATGTGTGTCTAATGACATTATATCTCATTTCAGATAGAGAAACATATACTCTTATCTGTCTCGTCTGTGAACCTTGGCCGTGTCCTGAGGAAGCCTAGCGGCAAAATAGTAGACATACAAGGGCTCACTGCACAATATTCATAGATGCATTTATGTTATAATCTTCATTCTTACTTTTATGTATTTGTAACCTTCAATAAATGTATATTTTTATACTGTTACTTCCTCTCCAGTGTTTCTCAGCCTAAAAAGTCCGCCCCCTGGTAATACGTAGTACTACCTATTTTTTTGTCTTCATATATTTACGTACGTGGCCTATCTTTGCACTTTCTTTTTTGTCATTTATATAATAGTCTCAAAGCCTATGTTAAATATGCTGGATACAAATCAGGCATGTTTGACATCAGCAGAGGAACATGTCAGGGTTGTCCACTTTCCCCACTCTTATTTGCCCTACTTATTGAGCCCCTTGCTCAGGCAATCCGTACTGACTCCTCAATCAAAGGGATAGATTTAGCTGGTCATCAACACAAACTGGGGGTCATTTACTATAGCGCCAAAAAATTATCCTGCAGTACCAAAAAATAGCTCTCAGAAAGGGCCAGAAAGACTTCAACTCTCAGAAAGTCAGCGCTAATGCAAATGGAAAGCAGCGCTATTGCCGGCAATAATGACTGTCAGATCACATATGCTGGAATAGTGGAAGTCAATGGGGCTCGAACCTGCAAAATCCAAAGTTCTCACTGAAGGCTTATATGCAAGTTCTTTGCCATAAAAAGTGTTTGGAGCCCCTGGTCCTGCCCCAGGGGACTTGTATCAATGCAAAAAATTTTATTAAAAACGGACGTTTTTTCGGGAGCAGTGATTTTAATAATGCTTAGAGTGAAACAATAAAAGTGTAATATTCCTTTAAATTTCGTACTTGGGGGGTGTCTATAGTATGCCTGTAAAGGGGCGCATGTTTCCCGTGTTTAGAACAGTCTGACAGCAAAATGACATTTCAAAGGAAAAAAGTCATTTAAAACTACTCGCGGCTACTAATGAATTGCAGGTCTGACAATACACATAAAAGTTAATTGATAAAAACGGCATGGGAATTCCCCACAGGGGAACCCCGAACCAAAATTAAAAAAAAAAAATGGCGTGGGGGTCCCCCTAAATTCCATACCAGGCCCTTCAGGTCTGGTATGGATATTAAGGGGAACCCCGAACCAAAATTTAAAAAAAAAATGGCGTGGGGTCCCCCTCAAAATCTATACCAGACCCTTCAGGTCTGGTATGGATTTTAAGGGGAACTCCGCGCCAAAATTTAAAAAAAATGGCGTGGGGTCCCCCCAAAAATCCATCATCCCTCATCTGACCTGGCAACCTGGCAGGCCACAGGAAAAGAGGGGGGACGAGAGAGCACCCCCCCTCCTGAACCGTACCAGGCCACATGCCCTCAACATTGGGAGGGTGCTTTGGGGTAGCCCCCCAAAGCACCTTGTCCCCATGTTGATGAGAACAAGGGCCTCATCCCCACAACCCTTGCCCAGTGGTTGTGGGGGTCTGCGGGCAGGGGGCTTATCGGAATCTGGAAGCCCCCTTTAACAAGGGGACCTCCAGATCCCAGCCCCCCGTGTGAAATAATAAGGGGGTACAAAAGTACCCCTACCATTTTACAAAAAAAGTGTCAAAAATGTTAAAAATTACAAGATACAGTTTTTGACAATTCCTTTATTTAAATGCTTCTTCTTTCTTCTATCTTCCTTCGGTTTCTTCCTCCATCTTCTTCTTTGGTTCTTCTGGTTCTTCCTGCGGTGTTCTCGTCCGGCATCTTCCTCCGCGGCGTCTTCTTCCCTAGTTTTTTGGTGCACAAATACATATTGAAATAAAATATAAGAGAGATGGCCACTCATTACAATTAGAAGAAAAGAGGTTTAACCTTAACTACGTAGAGGGTTCTTTACTGTTAGAGTGGCAAGGATGTGGAATTCCCTTCCACAGGTAGTGGTCTCAGCCGGGAGCATTGATAGCTTCAAGAAACTATTAGATAATCACCTGAATGACTGCAACATACAGGGATATATAATGTAATACTGACACATAATCACACACATAGGTTGGACTTGATGGACTTGTGTCTTTTTTCAACCTCACCTACTATGTAACTATGTAACTATATTGCACTTTCCCAAACCCACCACCCACAAAAACTAAAGAGAAAGAAGAAAGAAAGAAAAAAACACCACAACAAAAGCATAATAATGTACTTTTATTTTACCAGCAGAAAAAAAAATGTACATTTACTAGCTTCCAAAAAATTTGGACAGGATATATGGTACTACATTTAGCAATGGGATTTTAGGGGCCCTGCTCATAGGAGCTTACAATCTAAAATTTGACAAAACCCTAGAGTGGACACAGCTTTACTTTCAGTGTATAATGGGCAACACATCACATTTTTATCTGCAAGATTATAGAAACATACTTAACAGTCATTCTTACAAAGCATTCCAACATAATACTACAAAAGACTTATGCAAAACACCCACCACCAGCCCACAATCCACACATACATACATTGGTGACCATGTTCTGCTGGAAGCTGCATTTCGGTGTACACGATTAAACAAAAAAGAGTAGGTCAGCAGATGCTTCCAAACGATGTTTGCATGATCAGACAGGAACAATACACACACAACATTGACAGCATGGCCACATAAACCCACTTTTGATTGAAAAAAAGCACAAGAATTTCATCAAATCTCCCTAGTTGGGCATTTGTCAATATGCACAATATCATTCCTTCTCCCCCACAAATCACAGCAAAAAACCTGACCTTCTCAGGCCAAACGAATCCCCCTTCTCTCTTTATATAAGAGAGAGTGTATTGTTAGCACACTGACACACCCAATAGAAGTACACGCCCACCAGTATCTTTCAATCTATCTCTTCATGTATGTCTAAAGTGATTGCACCTGATGAGCAGGAACACATAATACTATTCACAACTGTGTTAGCCCTTGGCTATGTGCATCAAATTTCCAACTACAGGACAAAGATCAAAGTCCATTTGCATCCACATAAACAAAGCAACAGTTTTCTAAGCATATGTACCTGTGCAGTGTAAACCCTAAAATTTGAAATGTCCAAGTCCCTGGGCATGATTAGTGCTAACAAACATTAACATCAGTCCCTGGCTGCAATGAGCTTCCAATATAAAGTCCAAAATTAACTTTCTTACATTAGAACCTATTTTGGCAGGAGACAAATAAAATGCCAGCATGTCTTTGGATTGTGGTGAGAAACCCACACAGGGAGAACATATAAACTTCAACACAAGGATTAGCATGTTGGGGAATTGAACCAACATCCCAGGTGCTGCTAGACAGAACTGCTACCCACTTACAAGAACATATTTGGGGGGCACACCATACAATGCATTTAAATTCAAGATGGTGCTGCTATAAGACCTACAAACAGTACAAAATATTTTACAGCGCACACATACAAGAATGACATTTCCTGCAGGGCTAGTTAAAAACACCTGAACACCTGAACATATTCAAAAAATACGGGGGTTTGGTCACACTATATGGTCATATAGTGCTAAGCCCACTTACTGCGACAAAGTACCCCGAATTAGTGGGTCCTACACTAGTAATACAATGGAAGATCCTTTGTCTCAACCATGGGAGCTGAACTCCTCTATGTGGGAGAACTGAAAGGGATACATCCTATTTACTGGTGGCCACTAAATAGGAGGTAATGAGGAGGGGGAGGGGTGCAAACAGTATTTCCATGTGCACTACTCCAGGTTTTAGCAGAGTAAGGGTTTGGGCGCTATTTGGTTTCAGGGAACTATAGTAAATTCGATTTTGGGAGTATTTTCTCACCAGCGCTATAGTGAATTAGCGCTAATTAGCGTGAATTACCAGCAATTAGCGCTAATTAGCACCGCAGTTCTATAGTAAATGACCCCCAGTACCTGAAGTAACATCAGAGGGATACGTCTGTCTGCCCAACAGCAAGGATTGATCACTACTGAAGGAGTCCTTTTATGTCCCCATGAGTGCCGCAAGTGAACCCGGCCGTCGCCGGGACATGACATCACGGCACCGCGTCACTCCACCCGCCGCACATGCGCAAGATGGCGTCAAGCGTGGCGGAGTATCTGACTATTTCCGCTCTCCTGCTTTTCACAGAGTGATGTATCCACATTTTGCATGTGGTTGAATTGTTTGATGAGGCCCCCTCCAGAGTACACGTATATATACAGTATATATGTATCCTGCCTAGATAAACATAGAAGCTATTTGAGGAAATGCATGCTCCTAAATAGGTACATATACTTATTCGCTTTTAGTACTGCCACATTAGGTATCCATCTACCTCAACCATGTGAGTACATGTATGTTCATTTCTTCTTTAACCACCTCAATACCGGGCACTTTCACCCCCTTCCTGCCAAGGCCATTTTTCATCTTTCTGTGCTTTCTCACTTTGAATGACAATTGCGTGGTAATGCAACACTGTGCCCAAATTAATTTTTAACCATTTTCTTGACACAGATAGAGCTTTCTTTTGGTGGTATTTAATCATTGCAAATAATGGTAATCAAGTATTCAATTACGCCCACCTTGAGTTCCCACCACTGCGCTTAGGAAAGTAAGTGCCTTAAACAATGTGTATAAAACAAAATATATATATAAATGTGTAAAGAAGTGTGAAACTTCCAAAGCTGCCACTTTAAATGTATAAATATAATGAACTCTATTAATTCGCAAATACCAGAAAATTAATATAAGCGGCGCTAGTGGTGATGCCGTAGTGTGGTAAGTGACCATGTGTTGGACTAGTATACTAAGTGATATCAAGTACACAAATTGTATATATCACACAAAACAATAATTAGTATATCACAAATAGCCACCCTGTGTCACAAAAAATTTATAAAAATTAGGTAGTAGAAATTATGTTGTAAAGTCCATCAATAGGAAAGACACCGTGAATGATGTGCAGATTTCTAAAATGTCCACCAAAATCAAACGTGCCAGTGATTCCTCTCCCTTCAGATTCAAAACTCACCGGATAAATATGCCTCACACTCTCGTGTTTCGGCAAATAGGCGTAATAAACCTTACAATCAGGTTTAAACGAAAGATCCAAATTCCATCCGTATATATGCCATTTCACTTTCAGATTGTAAGCTCTAATGAGCAGGGCTCTTTGATTCCTCTTGTACCAAATTGTAATGTCTGCCTTAATTTTGTCAAGCACTGCACAAACTGTTGGTGCTTTCTATTCCAGAGCCAGAGGACCCCGTAGCTTTAGATGTGACAGTCAGTGCAGGAGGAGGCGGAGAACGGGAAGGCGGAGCGCTAAGGGAAAACCTAGGGAAGCGGCAGCGTGACGTCAGTAGCACTCCCTCCATTTTGGTGGACATTTTAGAAATCTGCACATCATTCATGGTGTCTTTCCTATTGATGGACTTTACAACATAATCTCTATTACCTAATTTTTATACATTTTTGTGACACAGGGTGGCTATTTGTGATATACTAATTATTGTTTTGTGTGATATATACAATTTGTGTACTTGATATCACTTAGTATACTACTCCAACACATGGTCACTTACCACACTACAGCATCACCACTAGCGCCGCTTATATTAATTTTCTGGTATTTGCGAATTAATAGAGTTCATGATATTTAATCATTGCTGGGTTTTTTATTTTTTACAAAAAATAAAAAAGAAGACCAAAAATTTTGAAAAAAAGAAAACGTTTTTCTTACTTTCTGTCAGTAAATTTTGTAAATAAGTAATTTTTCTCCTTCACTGATGTGCGCTGCTGAGGCTGCACAGATGGGCACTGATGGGCTGCACTGATGGGCACTGATGAGGTGGCACTTATGGGCACTGATGTGGTGGCACTTATGGGCACTGATTAGATGGCACTGAGGAGGAGGCACTAATGTGCCGCACTTATGGGCACTAATAGGTGGCACTGATGAGCACTGATAGGCGGCACTGGTGGACATTGATGGCACTAGTGGGCACTGATAGGCGGCACTGATGGGCACTGATGGTTTGAATTGATGGGCACTGATGGGTGGCACTTAAGGGCACTGATTAGGTGGCACTGATGAGGAGACACTTATGGGCACTGATAGGTGGCACTGATATGCGGTACGGATGAGCACTGATAAGCGGCACTGATGTGCACTGATGGGTGAGATTGATGGGCACTGATGGGTGGTGCTGATGGGCACTGATGGGAAATTTTTTTTTGTAAATAAGTAATTTTTCTCCTTCTTTAAACACAAAAGGAAGGCAGCGCTGATCCTCAACTATGTAATAAATACGAATGTGAATGTGTTCACAAATTGTGAAAAGATTAATGAAAAAACATATATTATGAAAATCACCAAAATCCTGCTATGGTATACATATATGTATCAATAAAGTGCAAAGTGCTCAAAAATTATACTCAATGTGCCATAAGTCTATAATAAGTGCAATAAGGAGAACACAAGAATAACAAAGTCCATCTTGTTAGTGATCCAAAAAAAAAAAAGTATATCTGTCAAAAAAAATGTGTATATATAAACATATATATTAAAAAGATATATGTAAAATATTCAAATAAATACACATAAAAAATAAAAGTTCATGAATGTGAAAAAATATAAATAAATGGTCACACTCGGTGATATCTTGTCTGTAGATCAGATGTGATAAAAAAAAAACCCA
Source organism: Aquarana catesbeiana (assembly GCF_042186555.1). Classification (NCBI taxonomy): domain Eukaryota; kingdom Metazoa; phylum Chordata; class Amphibia; order Anura; family Ranidae; genus Aquarana; species Aquarana catesbeiana. Next base: position 87,801,364 of record NC_133333.1, read on the forward strand.
ATGTGATCCTCCACCAGTCATTTTAAACTGACTCAACGAATAGAATGGCTGGTAAAGTTATAAACCAGCAGCTGCGCCTTTTTGCAATCGATGCTAGGATCCAGAGAACCATTTAACAATACATGAAATCCTCTTCAAGACTCAAGACACGATCCCCACATGTATAGGAGAGGAGGAAGGAAGCTCCAATAGTGTAATAACGTTTTTTAAAAACATTTATTTAAAACATATGCAATCATTACACTCACATTTTAAAAGTGTCAGACCTGACACTGGGGGTAACCAGCATGTGTGTGTTCCTGATCACCTCTGGTTGCTCAGCTTGGTATGTGAGCCGCGAGTGTGATCCTGGATAGCGTGTTGACGTCAGAGTCCTAGCCCCTCCTTATGCATTTCGTCATACAGCGCCTTCCTGGAGCAGCAGGATGTCTGAAGTCTCCATGCCATTTTATGTATGGGAAAGCCTCCGTGGGCTTGGTCAACAACCTGCTGCGCTGATTGTTAACAACATTTTTATTATTTAAAACGCAAGATCAAATGGCGAATCCTCCATGCCTCATGCTTTTACTGATATGAAGGCTAGACAAATACAGTTTTAAATATACACGCAGTCATTACAACAATTGATAGTTCTTAGGAGATCAAACGTGGAATTAAAGAGTGACTGCAGACTACCTCATTCCATCAATAATAGAAAAAACTGAATGCATGCAATCTAAAATACGCAATTTAAAAATGCAACCATTAATAGTTTTTAACAGCAAGATACGGACTATATAAGTGACTCCAAACTACCGTAAAAGACTAAAACATAATATGACATATTCCTAAAAAGCAATCAGTACCAATGGTTGAAAAAATGGTCTTATAACACACTATATTCCCAGACAGTTACAATATGTTATAAGTTGAAAATGCAAACACTAATCTAATAAAACATGATTATCCACGGTATGTATGTCAAAAATTGGTCAGAAAACAATTGAGATTTATATCAATATTAAGCCCTTGTGGCTGTAAAGATCCCAGTCTGTATACCTATTGTGTTTCTTTCCTTGATACCTCTTTGAGCACCAATCATTTGTGGGATTGACTCTGTGTTCTCCAGAATTGGTGAATACATTGATCACTTTTTACAGGAGATTGTTACAAAGAACGAGTCATATCTCAAGGATAGTGGAGAGTTGATAAAATCTTGAATTCCAACACATATATAGAGGATTGCCATCTGGTAATAGTGGATGTCAATTCCCTCTATACCACCATGGCTTGTTCTAAAGACTTTTACAGCCTGTGCAGCTTTCACCCAGGACATGGGATTGGCCTGTACCCCTCAAACTGCCCAATGCATAGCTCCACCAATTTGTAGGGGATCAGGGGGGTGAACAGCCAGCTCAGAAACAGTCCAGTAAAAATAAAAATGGCTTTATTCAGCAAATTGGCAAAAACAAACAGAAGACACGACAGGCTGTCTTGTTTGGCAAAAACAAACAGAAGACACAACAGGCTGTCTTGTTGTGCACACAGGTAAAGCTCACAGTTCCGCAGCATACAGGCTTACAGGCAATAGTTCATGGCTCTAATCAGAGCTACAGTCTTTTATGTGGTTAAGCTCACCCAGCAAGTACACAATCCAGCAATGGAACTTTTCACACAGCGTGCTGTTGTGTCTCTCTCTCCTACTCAATCAGCTCTCCTCTGACACTTTCAGCCCAGCTGACAATAAGCAGGACTGAAGGGGAAGTACCTGCCCTCTTTGATTAACCCCTTCTTAACCCTGCCCCAGGCTGACCCTCTACACAGTATCAATAAAAAAGATACAATGTCAGATGTCAAATGGGTTTTAGAAAAAAAAATAATATTCGCAAGATACAAAGAAAATTAATTCTTGAACTTTTGGAGTTTGCTATGACAAACAACTATTTTTGGTACAATGACAGCTTCTTTTAGCAATTGAGGGGGAGTTGCCATGGGAGCCAAATATGCCCCCAGTGTTGCAAACCTAGTATTAGCCAAGTGGGAAACAGAAAACATATATTACAAGTGGCCAGAGATGGCGCTATACAAACGCTACATAGATGACATCATTCTATTCTGGGAAGGTACAATAAAGGTTTCAAAACACTTTTTGAAGCAACTTGATCGGATTGATTACGATCTGGGTTTCACAGGTGAGTGGAGCGCAGACCAGGTCAATTTCTTGGATCTTGTATTGTTCAAGGTGGAAGGAAAGATACATGCTAAGACACATTTTAAGGATACCGATCAGAACAACTACATACCCACAACCAGTTATCATCATAAAAAATGGATATATAATACTCTCAGTAGTCAATACAGTAGAATTCGCAGAAACTGTGTGTTGGAATCAGATTATATAAACCAAACAAATATTAATAGAAAGATTTTTGGACAAGAGTTTTAAAAAAGCATTTTTGTTTTGCTGAAAGGGACAGAATTTTGGCTAAAAATAGATGTGGATTTCTACATACAAAAATACAAAAATCACAGGAAGACTTTGGATTTAATTTTATTACTGATTATAACAAACAATTCAAAGAGGTAGAAAAATTATAAAAAAAACATTGGCCCATTTTATTAAAGGATGAAGCCTTGAGGAAAATTGTGCCCACTTATCCTAGGTGTATTTATAGGAAAAACAATGCCATACAAGAGAAACTTGTTAAAAATTTCACCGACCCACCAAAAAAGATAAAAATGTTTGGAAATTTAGATGGCTTTTTTAGGTGTAATAAATGTAAGGCTTGCAATAGCACTAAAAAGGAGGGGACTTCGTTCACTGACAATAAAAATTACAAGATTAAGTCTTTGATCACTTGTGACTCTACCCATGTGGTTCATGTACTAGAATGTTCGTGCTAGAAGCAAAACGTGGGTAGAACCACCAGATGATTAAAGACTAGAATTATTGAGCATGTCAGCAATATAATTAAAGGACTTAAGAAACACAATGTCTCACGACACTTTAAATTAAAACATAATAGTGACCCTAAAAAGCATCTCTTTTATGGGATCGACAGAATAGTGGGACATTGGAGGGGGTCAGACATGCTGGAAGAGGTATCAAGGAGAGAAACGCAATGCGTATACAGATTGGGGTCTTTACGGGAAGATGTTGTATGACAAAACGCGTAGGATGGGGCTAGGACTCTGACGTCAACGCGCTATCCAGGATCACACTCGTGCCTCAAATACCAAGCTGATCGGCCGGAGGTGATCAGGAACACACACATGCTGGTTATCCCTAGTGTTGGGTCTGACACTTGTAAAATATAAGTGTAATGATTGCATATGCTTTAAATACATATTTAAAAAAAACTTTATTACACTATTGGAGCTTCCTTCCTCCTCTCCTATAGATGTGGGGATCATGTCTTGAGTCTTGAAGAGGTTTTCGTGTATTGTTAAATGTTTCTCTGGATCCTAGCATTGATTGCAAAAAGGCGCAGCTGCTAGTTTATAACTTTACCAGCCATTCTATTTGGTGAGTCAGTTTAAAATGACTGGTGGAGGATCACATTGGGTGTTTTTTTTTATCACATCTGATCTACAGCCAAGATAACACTGAGTATTACCATTTATTTATATTTTTCCACATTCATGAACTTTTATTTTTTATGTGTATTTATTTGAGCATTTTCCATATATCACATATATATATATATATATATATATATATATACATACAAATTTTTTTGACAGATATACATTTTTTGGATCACCAACAAGATGGACTTTGTTATTCTTGTGTTCTCCTTATTGCACTTATTATAGACTTATTAAGTATAATTTTTGAGCACTTTGCACTTTATTGATATATGTATACCTTAGTGGGATTTTGGTGATTTTCATAATAGATGTTTTTTGATTAATCTTTTCACAGTTTGTGAACACATTCACATTCATATTTTAACACATAGTTGAGAATCAGCGCTACCTTCCTTTTGTTTTTAAAACATTTTTTTGGTCTTGACAAAAACTAGGGTAGCTGTGATCCAGTATTGACTGTATTGACCTATTAATTTCTTTTTTTCCATTATTGATCTTTGCTGCTGTGTTGCCATCCTCAATTTTTCTCCTTCACTGATGGGCACTGATGGGCACTGATGGGCTGCACTTATGGGCACTGATTAGGTAGTACTGATGAGGAGGCACTAATACTTATGGGCACTGATAGTTGGCACTAATATGCAGCACTGCTGAGCATTGATAGGCGGCACTGGTGGGCACTGATGGGTGGCATTGATGGGCACTGATGGGTGGCATTGATGGGCACTGATGAGTGGCGCTGATGGGCACTGATGGGGCTTTACTGTAGGCAGGGCACTGCCTGTCAGTGTGAGGCGAGAAGAGCCAATTACTGGCATTTCCGCATTTACATGTGACCGGCTGTGATTGGACACAGCCAATCACATGGTAAAAGAACCGCGTCATAGACCCTATACAGGGATTGGGTTCACACCGTGTCCTAGGAACGCAGCCGCAAATGCCGCTCTGCACGCCCCCCCTTCCTGGGGTGCGCGAGATCGGCCGTTCTGGGGCAATGTCATATGATGTCATCCAAGAACAAGAGTTGCACCGCTCCTTTGTCAAGTGGTTAAACAAGGGGATTGCTTTTCCAGACCATTGTTTCTTTCTTTATAAATCAACTGAGAGTCCTCAGCCCCTATTTCTGCCCCCCAGGCGTTATTTGTGATCATTGACAGACCTTTGCCATCCTTAAATGTAAGTTCATAGAAGATGTTAAGCATTCACATAAACTACAATGTCTTGTATAGCCGTAAATGTATAATGTATAAAAATGTTTTTGAAATAAGCACATATACATGTATGTAAAGAAAATCTCTGTTACATTTAGCAGAATATGACATCCTCTATTATTGGTCCTGAAGAGGCTACCTATTAGAAGCTAACCAGTGGAGGAGACCCAGTTTTTGGATGCCCCCCACCCCAGTTGCTGTTGTCAATACTGTTATTTAAGTGGGGAGCTGATGTACTAGGGTCCAATGAGGAATGTCATGTCCAACCTACTGTTTTAAAACTATTATGTTTTGTGGACTCTACTCTTTAAGCACCTTCTTTTTAACATTTGTACTAATAAATGTTTGATACTTTTACAAAAATAGTTGTTGGTCTCGTGTAGGTGCCAGTAAAGTCCATCTGCTGCAGGACCGGCTCTTGCATTTGTTTTTTGTATCTTTCTATTTAGGGATGTGGCTCAGATAGAGGTCCTTTATTTCTTTCTTTTTCACCCCCCAACATAATGGGCAAGAAGGTTCAACCTTAACCTACCCAGTAAGCCAATCCTCTTCTACAATACTGTAGGTGCATAAAGCTGATGCCCAATAACCCTGGGCAGCTTTTTTGAAATAGGGGCCACTCATATAGGCTTATTTAAACATGATATTCTGTGTTTTTGCTCTGGACTGTCATGTTGTGGTGTTGGGGACATACAGTACTTTTACACACATTTACTTTTTTTATATATATAAAAAAAAAACTTTACTGTAATAAATAAAAAGACAGCTGATTGCAAATCCACAGTGCTGGTGAACAGGTTTTTTTTTAATTAAAAATGCACCAGTTCTTCTTTCATGGAGATCTTAACCCAACCTCACATATAAATAACATATGTATGGTAACTTTTCAGCAGAGCTTCCTATGTTACTGGGCAAAATAAACCTACCACATATTTCTATGCAGAATTCACTAAAAGTAAACAAAAACATGTTGTGTCTTTTGGCTTCTCCATAAAATATACGGACTAATCACAATGTCCAGTGACGTGGGAAGTTCAAGTTAACAGCAGCTATCATGGCCTTGCTGATTATGTAGGAAGGTCACCCGCTGAGGTGGTGTAAGGCCTAGCAGTAGATTGAACCCTAAAAGTCAAAAACCCTAAAACTGAAACAAAATGTTTTGGGTAATCCTTAACTTTAAGAAAAAGAACATATAATGTTTTGGTTTAAAAGATGAATTACTTCCTTAGCCATCCTAATATATAACTTCATATGGCACACATATTGTCAATTTTATTATTTCTTTTGTTTACTGTAAGCACAACAAATGTAACCTTCTTGATAATAATGAAATACATTTTCTGGCAGATGGTACATTTTATTTTTGTGCAAGTAATTCCTTAAGATATTGCATATGCTGTGGAATAGCGGTATAGACAATGTCAATCACTTTGATCCTATGCGGGTTCCAAACACAGTCTTCCTCTAAGCCCCTTTGAACGATGCCAGAGTTTGGAGGTACCCATGCTGTATTGTAACCATTATCATGCCATGTCTTTGCCATATGGGCACATTGTGCATCAATTCTTTTTACCCTTCCCACTTTCACGCTGAGCTTCAAAATGACCTGTTCACTTGTATTGCTTGGGTGAAGGCGAGCTTTTTTTTCATCTCTAGTAACATATACTCCTTTTCCTAGCAAGCCATCACTTGATTGTCGAAAACCATGCTGGATGATGTTCGTAGCTGCAGAAAAATTTGTACCATGGTACATGACATAGAACCTTTGACAAGGTTTGTATCTAGTAGAATTACCGGCCATTGCTGTTGAAAGAAAAATAAATAAAACCATTATTCTTTATAGCATTATCAGCAGGCATGTGGCTTGTTTATGTGATATTGGATTTTCTAAAATACAATACTGAAGGCCCCACTTCAGATACAGTTTCAGTTTATCACATGTTTAACCCCTTCATGATGAATGTAAAACAGACCTTACAGTTTTGCAACGTTGACATGTGTTAGTAAAACTGTACATATCATCACAACTACTTAGTGTATCCAGGTGGATTATACCTTGTTTTTTTTCCAGAACAAATTGGGCTTTCATTTGGTGGTAAAAGGTAATAGATATCTCCTGTGTGTGTGTGTTTTTTTTTATCTTCTTATTTTTATTAGAGCAAAAAACAAAATAGTAAAAAAAAAATAAAATGTTTTTTTCAAATTTAGCTGTATATTGCTTGCAATTACAATAACCTACCACCAAAGAACAACACAAAATAAATTCTCCTGCTCCTGATGATCACAGCGATATGACATTTGTGTATGTTCTTTGTACCCATAGTAGGGCCAAGAAATATTAGTGTGCATTTTGCTTTTTTTTATCCTACCTAAAACATTCTGTTTTTAAATTCATACCTAAAATATGCTGACCTTTGACCCTAGAATTGACCCTAACCCTAATGCCGCGTACACACGGTCGGAATTTCCGACAACAAATGTTCGATGTAAGCTTGTTGTCGGAAATTCCGACCATGTGTAGGCTCCATCGGACATTTGCTGTTGGAATTTCCGACAACAAATGTTTGAGAGCTGGTTCTCAAATTTTCCGACAACAAAACTTGTTGTTGGAAATTCCGAGCGTGTGTACTCAATTCCGACGCACAAAATTCCACGACTGCTCAGAATCAAGCAGAAGGGCCGCACTGGCTATTGAACTTCATTTTTTTTGTACATCACCGCTTTCTTGATGTTCGGAATTTCCGACAACATTTGTGCGACCGTGTGTATGCAAGACAAGTTTGAGCCAACATTCGTTGGAAATAAATTCACGATTTTATTGTCGGAATGTTCGTGTGTACGCGGCATAACACTTATCTAGTTCAAACTTGATCTACCTGTTTTTGCTTTATTGTTGTTTATTTATTTTTTACACACATTTGTTTGTTTACATTTTCTCACATGGAATCTGAAAGCCCCCTTTAAGCCCCCAATTTGAATGAGTAGGGGGTATATAATACCCCTACACATTCACCAAAAAAGGGGAAAGGTGAATAAAGACAGTACAGAGGTTTTGACAATTCCTTTATTAAAAAATGAACTGTCCCTCGATGTAGATCTATTGTCAATCATGACGCGGCCCAGCCGGAACCGAACAGTGCATGCTGGGTCAGTGATGTCATAAAGGGCAGTGCCACCAGGTGACATCGCTGGGTGGCCCCGCCCCATAGCTATATAACAAATGTCACACATCGGAACAGGCAGGCCGTGGTAGCGTTCGTAACAAGCAGAGCTTTTTTCCCCTTTTTTTGGGGCTTCCAGATTCCGATAAACCCCCTGCAGCCCCCTTCAACCAAAGTCCAGGGTTGGGGTGAAGAGACCCTTGTCCCCATCAACACAGGGACAAGGTGCTTTGGGTGCCCCTATGTTTACCTGTCATTCAGCTGTGTCCCTGGATGGGAACAGTCAGCGAGCTGTGTTTTTTTGTTCAGGTCAGCGTTTTTATGGGATTTTTTTAAAATAAAGGACTTGTCAAAAACTGTTGTTGTGCTTTTATTAACTTTTTTGTTGTTGAATGAGTAGGGGTGCATTGTTAAAGGGGGCTTCCAGATTCTGATAAGCCTCCTGCCCGCAGACCCAACACAACCACCTGGCCTGGGTTGTCGAAAAGAGGCCCTTGTCCCCATCAACATGGCCCCCTGCCCCAAAGCACCCCCCTAAGTTGAGGGCATGTGGCCTGGTATGTTCAGGAGGTAGAGCTCTTGCTCGTCCCCCTCCCCTTTCCTGGCCTGGAAAAATTTGGCATGGGTTTCACGGAAGGGCCTGGTATGGATAGGGGGAACTCCCCACACTGTTTTCTTTCTGAAATTTTCATTGCCGGAATTCAGCTGTCAGCGAAGAAATCAGCTGACAGCTGATCAGTCATCGGTTGTTAAGGACAGGGCGGTCGGCTTCCCAGCCCACTCCTTAACAACCAGCTATTCTTCACACATAATTCGGATCAGACGAATATTTCTGCCCGATCCAAATTCAAATTGTTCTGAAAATTTGGAATTCGTTAGAAAGTTAAGAGACTACATGAAACTGAACGAATCAATGAAAGGAAATGAGTAAAATATCAAATCTATTGGAGATGAAACAAAACAAAGTTTTCCATTCTGCACATGTCTAGCGAAGTAAGGGTTCTTTACAAGAGAGAGCCGCTAACACAGACAATTGTGGATGGAGGAATAACCCTGGTTCAAAGGGCAGATTTGGAAAAGTCAACAAAACCAGGTTGAGATCCCACAGAGATACATGTGGATGTGCAGGTGGAACTATGTGAATACTCCCCTGTACAAAGGCCATCACAAAGGGATGAGAGGCAACTGGTCTTAGTAAAAGAATTGCTAAAGCTGTGATCTGTCCTTGGAGAGTACTCCAATCCAAACATTGATCCAGACTGGTCAGGATACATCCCACAGAGAACTTCCTGGGGTGCAATTACCCTGTTTTGTGCCAAGCAAAGCACACTTTCCAAGTGCAACGGCAGACCTTGCAAGAGACTGAATTCCTAGCTTTAGGGAGCAGAACAATAATGTAGTCATATAGGTCCCTATCTCTTAGGGTTGGGATTCTACAGCCAAGCTGTTAAAAGTCAGTGAATGTGAAACGGGTTGGCCCTTGAGACCATAGATCCAGACAACCTGAGAGAGCCCACTGAAAGTCTGCCAGGAGTCTGTTGAGGTCTGAGTACCACATTTGCCTGGGGTGGTTTGGTGCAATGAGTACCATTTGAATGCCCACCGTATTGATTCTGCAACGCAAACAATGAAGGAACATCAGGGGAGACAAGGCATAGATAAACTGATTCCCTAGAGTCACAAGAGCATCCACTGCTTTGGCTAGAGGATCCATAGACCTGGAGACAAACTTGCTCAGTTTGTTGTTGAATCATAAGCAAGGATGGCAATGTACAGTGTTCTCCACCTACAGCAGAGGTCCTGAACACCTCTAGAAAAGACTGTTCTCCTAATATTAGATGTTGACAACTGAGAAAGTCTGCCTGACAGTTTTTCACGCCTGAAATGGTAGACTTGGCTGGAATGGGATGCTTCACCCAGGCACGAAACAGGTTGGCTTCTCTAGCGCTGTTTCTTCTGGTTTCTCCCTGATGGTGGATGTATGCCACTGCTGTGGCATTGTCTGACAGAATCTGGGTCAGATGACCTTGTAGTCAATAGGTCCAACATTGAAGGGATAACCAAAACGCTATTCCAATAATATCGGGAGATGAACTTCCCCCGACCACCAAGTCCCCTGCACCAATAAAGTGTCCAGGACTTCTCTGATGCCTGTTAGGCTGCTTTCTGTCATGTGAGTCATTCAAACCGACAGAAGAAAGGATTTCCCCAAATTCAAGGCTAGGCACATAAGCCACCAAGCCAGGAACAAAATTGTCCTGGGTGTAATACACATGTGATTGTCCAGAGAATGTGTCTTCTTGTCCCACACACCCAAAATGTTGAGTTACAATGGTCTCGAGTGGAATTGCGCATACAGAACTGCCTCAAAGAAAGCAACCATCAAGCACAATGCAAGGGCAGAGGGTCAGACTGCTCCACTCATATCTACAAGGCCCAGAAAAGCTTCCAGATGGAGGAAAGAAAATTACTGACCTGGTAGATCTTATATGGATTTTTTAAATCAAATGAAGACACTACATGCCTTAGACCCTGAATGAGGTGAATGCCCCCTTGCTTTGGAAATGCTGAGCAGGTTAAAGTAGAAATCCTGTCCTTCACTTCCAGGACAACGGCTATGACTCTTTGAGAGAGGAGTTGTGTCAGAAAAGTATAGAGTTCTGCTAGACTTTGCAGGAATGTTGGCAGATGTGACAAAATGAAGTAAAGCTAAGGTAGAGCTTAAAATTCCAGCTTGTAGCTCCTGGAAACAATGTTCTTTACCCATACAACTCCTATCAGTCCAGGCAGTTGCAAGGCTAACAAATGTCCCATCTTTGTGAGAAGTACTTACTCAAAGGCTTTAGGACAGGCATGTCCAAAGTCTGGCCCACGGGCCACATGGGACCCACATTCCGGTTTTGAACTGCCCGCCTGGTAATTTGGACATATATATCTTTTGTGGCCCCCAACGAATCTCCAAGCACTGGGCCGCAAAAGATATATCCTCTGGCTGCCTCAGAGGGAACAGGAAGGGGGGATGAGTGCCATACATATAGGAGAATTTCCTGTTTACGCGGTGGCCTCTGTAATAGGAAGTTCCGTCTCCTATGCTGCCATTGGATGACTGTTCTGTCCATTATAAGAGGCAGGACTTTGAATTAAAAAAGCCGCAGAGAAAACAGGAGTTTCTCCTGAATGTAATCTCTTGGCGCTCGTTCCGCCCCCTCCCTGTCCTCTCCGAGGCTGCAGATGGGCATGGATCAGGCTGCACTGATGGCAATGGTGAGTCTGCATTCATGGCAATGGTGGGGCTGCATTCATGGCAATGGGGGTGCTGCATTCATGACAAATGGTGGGGCTCCACTCATGGCAATGGGGGTGCTGCATTCATGGCAATGGTGGACTGCATTTATGGCAATAGGGGTGCTGCATTCATGGCAATGGTGGGGTTGCATTCATGGCAATGGGGGTGCTGCATTCATGACAATGGGGGTGCTGCATTCATGGCAATGGTGGGGCTGCATTCATGGCAATGGTGGGGCTGCATTCATGGCAATGGGGGTGCTGCATTCATGGCAATGGTGGGGCTGCATTCATGGCAATGGTGAGGCTGCATTTATGGCAATGGGGGTGCTGCATTCATGGCAGTGGCGGGACTGCATTCATGGCAGTGGTGGGCTGCATTCATGGCAATGGGGGTGCTGCACTAATGGCACTTGTGAGGCTGCAGATGGGCACAGATTAGGCTGCACTGATGGGCTCTGACCCTTATTTTGCTTCACCGTTCTTTATTTAAAATTTAAGTTTTTTCCTGAAACTTCCCTCTTAAATTGAAGGTGCGTGTTATACGCCGATAAATACAGTATATCCAAACAACAAGCCCAAGCTCATCTCTTCACCACACACAGCCACAAAGGCAGAAGAATTTCTTGTTGGGCAATGTATTAATGCTCGGACAAACACTGAATTTTAATGGTTCAAAGAATGTCAGGCAAAATGGTGGGCCCTCATGCATGTTCACTTCATCAAATCTAGCCCTCTTTGAAAAACGTTTGGACACCCCTGCTTTAGGATGTGGAAGTCCAAGGCTTGGACTGCAAGGAGGACTGAATGAAACAAAAGTAACTTTTCTTAGCCTCAGATGAATACATTTTGTTATCCTGAGGCTTATTTTTCTGGAGCAAGAAAAATCAGTTATCAGTAAAGTACCCCACTTGACACAGTAAGTGGGCTTAAGCACCATATAGCCATATGGTGTGACTAAATCCCCATATTTTTTGAAAATGTTCAGGTGTTTTAAATAGCCTTGTAGGAGGTAAATGTATTTTTTTTGCATGTGTGCGCTGTAATATTTTGTTCTGTTTATATGGTCTTATGGCTGCACTATTTTAATGGATTTTTTAAGTGTGCCCCCAAATCTTTGTTTGTCGAATTTCTGATCAAGCCCCCTGTCTGTCTGCCTTGCTCTGCTAGTTGGATTTCCCTGTGTATGACCTTGGACCGGATTTTGGACTATTCCCTGAATGCCTGCCTTTTACCTGGACTGTCATTGAACCACTCTGCCTATCTCCAAACTGCAAGTACCTGTTTGCTTTGCTCAGTTCGCGTCTGCCCTGGCATGGTGGCCAGGCACTATAGCATTGTGTATAAGACCTGGGGGCAACCGAGTACAGGTAGGCCTGCTTGCCTTATGGGAAAACGGGCTGCTATAGGTAAAGAACACAGTAGCCAGCTATAGTGTCTGACCACCTGCGTTGGGGTAGATGTGACAGAGATTTGTAAGAATGGTGTCAGAGCACAAAGCTCATCTTATTGCCGGCTCGTGTCAGCTAAAGTTAATAGTCCACAATGGATGCCACTCAGTTCCACTTAAGAGAATTCCACCATCAGGTACTGTTTATCCTGAGTCCATGTATTGCTCCCATCTGGCCATTATGACATACAGGCTGGCAGGCTGGCACGTGGCGGTGGCTGCCATTGGATGACTGTTCTGTCCATTATAAGAGGCAGGACTTTGAATTAAAAAAGCCGCAGAGAAAACAGGAGTTTCTCCTGAATGTAATCTCTTGGCGCTCGTTCCGCCCCCTCCCTGTCCCCTCCGAGGCTGCAGATGGGCATGGATCAGGCTGCACTGATGGCAATGGTGAGTCTGCATTCATGGCAATGGTGGGGCTGCATTCATGGCAATGGGGGTGCTGCATTCATGACAAATGGTGGGGCTGCACTCATGGCAATGGGGGTGCTGCATTCATGGCAATGGTGGACTGCATTTATGGCAATAGGGGTGCTGCATTCATGGCAATGATGGGGTTGCATTCATGGCAATGGGGGTGCTGCATTCATGACAATGGGGGTGCTGCATTCATGGCAATGGTGGGGCTGCATTCATGGCAATGGTGGGGCTGCATTCATGGCAATGGGGGTGCTGCATTCATGGCAATGGTGGGGCTGCATTCATGGCAATGGTGAGGCTGCATTTATGGCAATGGGGGTGCTGCATTCATGGCAGTGGCGGGACTGCATTCATGGCAGTGGTGGGCTGCATTCATGGCAATGGGGGTGCTGCACTAATGGCACTTGTGAGGCTGCAGATGGGCACAGATTAGGCTGCACTGATGGGCTCTGACCCTTATTTTGCTTCACCGTTCTTTATTTAAAATTTAAGTTTTTTCCTGAAACTTCCCTCTTAAATTGAAGGTGCGTGTTATACGCCGATAAATACAGTATATCCAAACAACAAGCCCAAGCTCATCTCTTCACCACACACAGCCACAAAGGCAGAAGAATTTCTTGTTGGGCAATGTATTAATGCTCGGACAAACACTGAATTTTAATGGTTCAAAGAATGTCAGGCAAAATGGTGGGCCCTCATGCATGTTCACTTCATCAAATCTAGCCCTCTTTGAAAAACGTTTGGACACCCCTGCTTTAGGATGTGGAAGTCCAAGGCTTGGACTGCAAGGAGGACTGAATGAAACAAAAGTAACTTTTCTTAGCCTCAGATGAATACATTTTGTTATCCTGAGGCTTATTTTTCTGGAGCAAGAAAAATCAGTTATCAGTAAAGTACCCCACTTGACACAGTAAGTGGGCTTAAGCACCATATAGCCATATGGTGTGACTAAATCCCCATATTTTTTGAAAATGTTCAGGTGTTTTAAATAGCCTTGTAGGAGGTAAATGTATTTTTTTTGCATGTGTGCGCTGTAATATTTTGTTCTGTTTATATGGTCTTATGGCTGCACTATTTTAATGGATTTTTTAAGTGTGCCCCCAAATCTTTGTTTGTCGAATTTCTGATCAAGCCCCCTGTCTGTCTGCCTTGCTCTGCTAGTTGGATTTCCCTGTGTATGACCTTGGACCGGATTTTGGACTATTCCCTGAATGCCTGCCTTTTACCTGGACTGTCATTGAACCACTCTGCCTATCTCCAAACTGCAAGTACCTGTTTGCTTTGCTCAGTTCGCGTCTGCCCTGGCATGGTGGCCAGGCACTATAGCATTGTGTATAAGACCTGGGGGCAACCGAGTACAGGTAGGCCTGCTTGCCTTATGGGAAAACGGGCTGCTATAGGTAAAGAACACAGTAGCCAGCTATAGTGTCTGACCACCTGCGTTGGGGTAGATGTGACAGAGATTTGTAAGAATGGTGTCAGAGCACAAAGCTCATCTTATTGCCGGCTCGTGTCAGCTAAAGTTAATAGTCCACAATGGATGCCACTCAGTTCCACTTAAGAGAATTCCACCATCAGGTACTGTTTATCCTGAGTCCATGTATTGCTCCCATCTGGCCATTATGACATACAGGCTGGCAGGCTGGCACGTGGCGGTGGTGGAGGACAGAGGGAGTGGTAAAGGCGATGTTCGATGCGATGACGCCAACGCATTTCATCTGTGCAGTTACCCAAGCTTCATCAGGACAAGAGCAGGGCCCCCTTAAGGCTACCTATAAGCACCTGACCCATTGCAATTCACTGGTTATCCATCTAGGGGTCACACTCAGGTCTAGACATGGATTTAAAATGCAGATAATGTGGCCTCTCAATAGTACATTGTATCCACAATCAGGCAGTTATCCAAAATCACATTATTATCCTTACAGAAATTATACCCTAAATACTCATAAATTTAAACTGGAGATGCCTTCCTGCCCAATGTTTTTTTAAGAATGTTTAACATGATGACCCCTATTCATGTGGACAGACATTGATGTGGGGACATCATGTTTTTTATGGTGCGCAGACCACATGGCCTACTGACACACCTACTCTGGGGTGCCCCAATTGAGTACATTACGATAACACACAAACCAGAGTAGGGATCTATATCAAGGATGGTAAAGGAATGATTTTTAAAAAAGTAAAAAGGGGAGTGGGGGAAAGAGGAACAGGATAGGGGAGTTATGTCCCAAGGAATACCTCTTCTGGGTGGCAGATTCAAAGCATAGATCCCCTTTGCCTTTAGACCTCACACTTAGCTATCCTTATCCTTGTTTTTAAATACTTCTAATATGTTTCCACTGCCCTATATAATATTTTTTACATGGACATTGCAGCATACATACAACTCTACATGAAGAGCAGTTTGGGAATTTTTTAGAAATCTTGGAGTGTAGCCAGATGATCACTCAAATATTTTGCACATTGTACCACTATTATGTAGTACACGTATACTGTATGTGTAATTTGTCTGCATAAATACACACACACACAGTATATTCCTGCATGTACATGCAGGTACATTTACACATTAAAAGTTAAAATGGTTGTATACCCCGCTTGCACATTTTTACGTACAGGTAAGCATATAATAAGGCTAACCTAAAGGTAAAATGAATATTCATCTTGCATGCAGCCTCTGATGTCAGTGTTGCATGTGCTCTAAAGGTCTGTGGATGCTGCCGGACCTTGCCGGAACAGAGGACTTCCACTCGCAGCACCGGAGCCTCGAACCCAGAAGAAACGCAGAGGGAACATATCAGCTCCCTCAACGGTGACTGGGAGGAGGTGCAGGCGCTTCGTTCTAAGGTAAGTATTTTATGAGCTAGCTCATTATGGCTTTGCCTTACAGTTTTTTTTTTATCCAGGGCATACAAATGCTTTAATTCTTTAAAATTAATAGAATAGACTTGGCAGACTTTTCCTATGCTAACTGTATTAAAAGGTTGATGCAAACTGTAAAGAGAAAACATTCTGGCCTTATTTTAATTGGTCAAATGGGCAGTTGTTTACTGTCCTATGAGATAAAGGTTGTAAACACTACAGTCAGTGGTAATTGTTATTTTCAGTAAATGCAGGTAGGGTCTTTTCATTTTGTTTAACAAACAAGATCAAAAGTGTTTGATCAACCAATTAGCTGCCTTTACATCTTAGTAAATTAAAAAATGCAAATTAAGAAAGAAACTGTATGTCAGGGGAAGTTGCAGCTGCCAAGGGAGAGAGTTACATAGTTACATAGTTAGTCTGGTTGAAAAAAGACACAAGTACATCTAGTTCAAACAACAAAAGGGAAAAACTCTACTGTAATTTTGAACTGGTACATTTTTAAAGTGTAGCTCCAGCCAAAAAAACTGTTTTTAAGCTTTTTGGAAAACATAGGGAAGGGTTATCACCCCTGTGACATTTGTTTTGCTGTCTGTGCTCCTCTTCAGAAGATTCCACCTCACTTTTTGTCCCAATGACAAATGTTTTTTGAAAATTTGGGGTTTTTAGTGAAACAAGGATTGGTGATAAAGCATCAGTGGTAAGGAGAAACGTTTTTCCCATATTAACTCTTACAGGAGAGAATTTCCCTTCCTATGGGGTAGATTTCATCTCACTTCCTGTTGTCTCCTTCCGTTTGCAAGTAGGAGTCGTTTGTAAGTTGGATGTTTGAAAGCAGGAGCCTGCCCTGTATACTCAGCAGAAATTTGGGCCTTAGGTGTTGTTGTGGCCTCAACACTTTAAGCCCTCACAGGGCCCTGCTGTGAAATATTAGATCAAGAATTGTAATTACATGCCCCTGTTGAACAGGGCCAGAAAAATTGGGCCTTTGGTGATGGTGGTGGTGGTGCTGGTGCCACAACACTGGAAGTCCTCACAGTTACTCTTGGTGGGCGCTGGAATGGGCCCTGCTGTGAAATATTAGATCAAGAATTGTAATTACATGCCCCTGTTGAACAGGGGCTGAAAAATTGGGCCTTTGGTGGTGGTGGTGGTGCTGGTGGCACAACACTGTAAGTCCTCACAGTTAATCTTGGTGGGCGCAGAAACGTGCCCTGCTGTGAAATATTCAATCAAGAATTGTAATTACATGCCCCTGTTGAACAGGGCCAGAAAAATTGGGCCTTTGGTGGTGGTGGTGCTGGTGGCACAACACTGTAAGTCCTCACAGTTAATCTTGGTGGGCACAGAAACGGGCCCTGCTGTGAAATATTCGATCAAGAATTGTAATTACATGCCCCTGTTGAACAGGGGCTGAAAAATTGGGCCTTTGGTGGTAGTGGTGGTGTTGGTGCCACAACACTGTAAGTCCTCACTGGTAATCTTGGTGGGCGCAGAAACGGGCCCTGCTGTGAAATATTAGATCAAGAATTGTAATTACACGCCCCTGCTAAACAGGGGCTGAAAAATTGGGCCTTGGGCACTGGTGCTGGTGCCACAACACTGCAACCCCTCACAGATACTCTATTTGGAATGCAGGAACGAGCCCTGCTGCAAAGTATTGCATCAAAAATTGTAATTACACGCCCCTGTTAAACAGGGGCTGAAAAATTGGGCCTTAGGCACTGGTGCTGGTGCCACAACACTGCAACTCCTCATAGATACTCTAGTTGGAACGCAGGAACGAGCCCTGCTGCAAAGTATTGCATCAAAAATTGTAATTACACGCCCCTGTTAAACAGGGGCTGAAAAATTGGGCCTTAGGCACTGGTGCTGGTGCCACAACACTGCAACTCCTCACAGATACTCTAGTTGGAATGCAGGAACTAGCCCTGCTGCAAAGAATTGCATCAAAAATTGTAATTACATGCGGGCTTAAAAATTGGGCCTTAGGCACTGGTGGTGACGCCCAGAACCAAAAAATGTTCTTACAAGCTATCAGCATGATCATTGAGGAGGAAGAGGATAATTACTCAGCATAACAGGATAGTCACTCAGCATCAGCATAGGCAGTCTTTGAAGGGATCTGACATTTCAAAAAAAATTATTCGGTTACATCAGCATCGGGTGCTTGGTAGCTGGTGGTGATCCAAGACTGATTCATTTTTATGAAGGTCAGTCGATCGACCGAGTCAGTGGACAGACGCACCCTGTGATCGGTTACAAAGCCTCCAGCAGCACTGAATGTGCTTTCCAAAAGAACGCTGGATGCAGGACAGGCCAGTAGCTTAATTGCATACTGTGCAAGCTCTGGCCAGTGATCCATCCTCAAGACCATGTAACCCAGAGGATTTTTGGTGGGAAAGGTGTCCAAGTCAGATCTTGCCCCTAGGTATTCCTGCACCATGTAAAACAGACACTGGCGATGGTTGCTGGAACCGATCATACCTTGGGGCTGCAGACTAAAAAATTGTCTGAACGCATCGGTCAGACGGCCACCTTCTCCACCGCTCCTTCTTTGACTGACCGAAGCCTCAGCAACACGTTGTCTAGAAACAGGAGTTTGTAACCTCCCAGTCTCTGGGAACGCGTTGCACAGACCTTTCTGCAAGGCCTCCCGAAGATGTTTCATCCTCTGCTCCCTCTGCGACGGCAAGAGAAGGTCTGCAACCTTACCCTTGTAACGTGGATCAAGGAGGGTTGCCAGCCAGTATTGGTCCTTCTCCTTGATAACACGAATATGAGGATCCTTACGCAGGCTTTGCAGGATCAGGGAGGCCATGCAGCGTAGGTTTGCTGAGGCATTCGGTCCGGAGTCCTCTGGGTCACTAAGGACGATATGGTCCGCAGCCACCTCCTCCCAGCCATGTACAAGTCCATGGGTTTCTTGGGACTGATCCCTTAAAGACTGCTGCTGATGCTGAGTGCCAGGCTCCACCTCCATACTGACACAATCCTCCTCCTCCTCCTGAAATGGCACTTTTAATCCCAGACCCTATATCATTTATAAAGTTATTAAAAAGTAAGGGCCTCAACACTGAACCTTGGGGTACACCACAGATAACCTTAGATCATTCAGAGTATAAATCATTAACCACTACTCTCTGAATTCAGTCTTTTAGCCAGTTTTCTGGCTAAAAGAAGTAAAACCCATCAGGGTTTACTTCCTCTTTAATGACAAGTAGCAAAGGTTTAAAACAAATAAAATGCACTCACATGTGCTCGTTAATTAAGGCATGTCAGGTGAAACGGTGGAAGAAGCCAAGGGAGCCTTTGATGACAGCAGCGGGCGCCTTATGTCAGCGGGAGATGAAGCCTCGAGGAGACTCGGGAAGACCTCAGGAAAAATATGCACTCACTGTACTAATGACACTGGCTGGGAAGAGGTTAAAGAGGTAAAGAGTTAAGTGTGTGCCTTGACTGTGTTTCTGTGCAGTGTGGGATGTGCTTGTACTAGGGGAAGACATGAATACTTGTCCCTGGACCCAGAATCCCTTGGAGAGGTTGGGAAACCTTTGCTTCAGCTCCCCATGCACCTCCTCTGTCTAAGTCACCCTGTGTCTATTAGGGGAGCAGGGTGACCAAGAAAATAATAGGCATTAAGAATGTAGCTTGGATTTCTTAAAATGGAACAGTAATATTTATCTACAATATCTCCCAGGAAATATGCAAAGACTATTCCTGGTTTGTTTGATTATGAACTATACATGTTAATTGAAAGAGCTGGTTACCTTGGCCTCTGGAGCCGGACAGTCTGCTACCTCTGGGAGCTACTGCTATTGTGTAAAGGTGTCCTGTGTTTATAGTTATGATAATGTGTGTTGTGTATTCTGAGCTAAAAGACAGCAAGTCTGCCCTGAAAGGTCAGGCCTCTGAGTCACCTAGGCTGGTTAAATGATTACTTAATTAGCTCATGTTAATTAATTTTTCTGGTTACAGTTGTATTGTTAGGATAATATGATCAGGAGTCGGGAATGTTCTTCTCAAATATATAAAAGCCTGTATTTCTTGTCCAATAAAGGATTCACTGTTGCAGTTTTGTACCTGAGCTAGTCTTGCCTAGTTCTTACAATATATGGGCTGTAATATCTGATATCTGAAGGTCCAGACTGAAGGAAGCAGTGTACTGATGGAAGCACTCAAGCAGAGTGTGATGAGTATCCGTTACATTGGTGGCAAGCAGTGGGACGCTTTCTGCAGTCTGGGACATCCAAACTTCCACCTATATCCAAGGTCTGTATAGCAGGAGAGGTACAGATACCAGCCAGCCACCATGGAAGAGGAATTTGGAAGGAGGTTGCTAGAGATGCAGATACAGCACAGAGGACCAGTATCAGAGCAGGTCCTGCTGGGATGGTATGATTCTATCCACTGCGAACTCTGGAAGGAAACGCTAGCCCATGAGCAGTGCCACCAGGGAAAAATTCTCCCCTCCACCCAGGAAAGGTACTGGTCGCAGTATGGATTGCAGGTGCTGTTTTTGGGAGAAAACCTGCATAAGGAGCAGACAGCTGAGTTAAGCAGGCTGGTCTGGGCAGAGATGATGCTGGATGAGAGCTACAGAGCCATTCGGTGGCATGTATCCCAAGCATGCCTTTGGATAGCGGATGACAGCCCGATGGAAGGCTTTGGATACGGCGGCCTGGGACTGTTGTACGTGAAGCTGACAGGGGACCAAACTTTGGGAGCAATTTGGGGTGGCGGTTGGATGAAATCATGGCTTTCAGAGAAGAGATACTGAATGTCTTGGAGGTGCACTGGGCACTGGAAGATATAGAGTTTCTGGTCGTGCAGGAATGGGAGCTGGAGATTGCCTACAGCCGGCTGCTAGACTCTGCTCAGCGCCAGGGCTGGGCTCCCTTTGCCTGGGACTATCCAGAAATACCAGCCTACAGTCCTGAAATATTGGCTGAAGTGTCAGCAATGGGTAGGAGTAACAGTGTGCTTTGCCCATCTCTGCCCACAGCTATGGAAGAGGAGGTCCTATGAGGGATGCAGCAAGTGTTGACTGACCTTGACAAACCTGTTTCTGCAAAGGATGACCTTGGATGGAGAAATGTGTCTGTCCAATGGCAGTTCAAGGGCTTGGGAGAAGAGGAAGCTGTCCTCATTCTCCAGACATGGATCACAGAAAGCAGGGATTTGGTTGACTTTTCATCAGAGGATGTTATGGCTGATGAGTCACCTGCCAAAGTTTTGGCACTGGGCCCAATGGCCACCAGCCCATGCCCTAGACTTATGGCAATTCCAGAGATTTGGGATTTAATAGACTTTTCTGTAGAGGGGGAACCATCTAGCAAACCCCCAATAGAAGTGCTGACAACAGGACAGAGTACTGCAGACCCCTGCTCTACACTCGTGGCAGTTTCAGAGGCCCGAGGTGAGAAGGTGGTGGTTCTTTATCCCCAGTGGATTTCAGAGATGCAGGGAGGGGAAGCAGCCATTCCCCCTTCCCCACAAGGATTTGTGCACCTGGGAGACAGTACCAGAGAAAGGGCGTCCCAGTAGCAGACGCTGCCCCAGAATGATAACACCAACCCAGCTGAAGCGCTGGCAACTGGACAGAGGGTTCAAGACCTCTGCCCCACACCTGCGGCAGTTCTGGAGGCCCAGGGTGAGGAGGTGTCGGTCATTCCCGAGCAGCAGATCAGGATTCAGGGGGAGAAGGGAGAGAAGGTTGTCGTCTTCCCTCCCCAACAGTCAGCCAGGTTGGAGAAAACTGTTTTCCCTCCCCAGCAGTTAGTCGGAATGCATGATGTGAGCGCTGAAGCGCTAACAGGGCAGAGCACTACTGGCCTCTGCGCACAACAATCTACTTCGCAGGAGCTCCAGGGAGAGAATGCAATCGGCACCACACAACGGCAGCTTGAGCTGGTGTTGGTAGATAGGACTGCAGTCTCCACTAACAGAAGCCCAGCAAAAGTGCTGGCAACAAAGCAGAGTGCTACCAACCTCTGCCCAGCACCGTCAACAACTGCGGACTTCCAGGGAGCCAGGGCAGTTGGCCTCCCTCCCCAGCGACAAGCTGATGTAGTGAAGCTCCTACACCCAGCTGAACCACTGGCAACAGGACAGAGCACTGCTGGCCTCTGCCCTCCACTAACAAAGGATGGATTTCCTGCGTAAGTGGAATGAACTACAGTCTCCACTTGTAAACCCCAGGGATGCTGGGCAGTGGGCCCAGATCCCCAACAGCATGATGGAGTGAGCTCAGCCACCCTGTCTTCTCTCCAGCGGCTAAAGGGACTCCAGGGGGAAGGACCAGTCCACACTTCCCCCCAGCAGCAGGTATGTTCTATGAGAGAGAAAAAGGTTGGCTGGGTGAGTAATGCTCTGTTAGGAACAATATGTTTGGGGTACTGTGTGGGTACAGGTATTGGGGGACTGGAACTATGGACTAACTTTGGAGTCAACCCATCTGGGGTCTCCTGTGTTAGTCTGCTGCCAAAAGGGGAGAGATGTGACGGGAGTCACTTTGGGCGGGTGGAACCAAGAATCCCTTGGAGAGGTTGGGAAACCCTTGCTTCAGCTCTCCATGCACCTCCTATGTCTAAGTTACCCTGTCTATTAGGGGCACAGGGTGACCAAGAAGATAATGGACATTAAGAATGTGGCTTGGATTATTAAAAATGGAACAGTAATATTTATCCACAATATCTCCCAGGAAATAAACAAAGACTATTCCTGGTTTGTTTGATTCTGAACTATACATGTTAATTTATAAGAGCTGGCCAACTTGGTCTCTGGAGCCAGACAGTCTTCTACTTCTGGGAGCTCCTGCTATTGTGTAAAGGTGTCCTGTGTTTATAGTTATGATAATGTGTGTTGTGTCTTCTGAGCTAAAAGACGGCAAGTCTGCCCTGAAAGGACAGGCCTCTGAGTCACCTAGGCTGGTTAAATGATTACTTAATTAGCTCATGTTAATTTATATTTCTGGTTACAGTTGTATTGTTAGGATAATATGATCAGGAGGTGGGAATGTTCTTCTCAAATGTATAAAAGCCTGTATTTCTTATCCAATAAAGGGTTCCATGTTGCAGTTTTGTAATTTAGCTAGTCTCACCTGGTCCTTACAATATATGGGCTGTAATATCTTATATCTGAAGGTCCAGAGTGGAGGAAGCAGTGTACTGATGAAAGCACTCAAGTGGAGTGCGACAGGGATCCATTATAGTTGCCATTCTGCTTCTGTACTGAATGATCGTCAGGTGCCAGCGGACATTGAGTCTGCATTACCTGCAGATCAGCTCCTGCTGTATATAATCACAGCGGGAGCCATCCGCGGTCAGCGCGCATGAGCGCCCCCTACCTGAATGTTTTGGATCACATACTAGGTACATGATCTGGTGCAGCGGTGCCACCTTGCCGCTGCATATGTAAGTTATATGGTTGTGGTTAAGGAATCGAGCCCTGTGTTGTGTGACTATTTAGGAAAATTGAATTATTACAATATTGGGTAAACTGAGAAAAGATTACATCTGGAGATTCCTCTACTTGCAACTTGAACAAATATGACTCTTTGGGGTCAATTCACTAAGTTTTATACCACATGAGTATTAGCGGTAAAAAACAATTCACAAGAAACATGCAATTGACAAAAAAATGCACATTATATACAGCATAAGTTAAATACAACATATGTTAAATTTCTTTATTTTGAAGTATTTAATGTGTGTATTTGCACCTCATTTTAATGCAGATGGACTTCCGGCTGCAGAGGTAAGTGAACCATTTAGTGGGGGTATTACTACCACTGCTAACTGTGACAGTTGAGCTTGGGGCTGCTAGTTATTAAGGAGTAGGCACCCGTCAGCATCCTTAAAGCGGTAGTAAACTGCATATTTCTTTTTCATAAACCCTGCAAGACAATGGCATATTGTACTAGTATGCATCGCATACAAGCACATTATGAGAAACTTACCTTAGAACGAAGCCCTCCAGCAGTGTGCTGTCACCGCTGACAGGGCTTCCATCTTCACCCGGTCTTCCTTCCGGGTTCAAGTGCTCTGGCTGTCTTTTTGGCCGAGCCGCGATGACATCACTCCCCCGAATGTGCGCCAGAGTCATGGCTGCGGCACAGAGCTCTGAAGGGACGTAATGGGTATGCCGTCCCTTCAGAGCGCATGTGACCTGCATGTAGTGTAAATATCTCCTAAACAGTGCAAGTTTAGGAGATATTCACTGTACCTACTGGTAAGTCTTATTATAGACTTACCTGTAGGTACAAGTAAAAAAAAAAGACTTTATTATCACTTGAAACCAGTGAAAAACTGGTTGTTAAGGAGTCGGCACCTACCCTGCCCTTAACAACCAGAGAGTCAGCAATTTCAGAGAGTCATCAGAGATTACCAGTTGACAGCAGTATGTAAACAAATGATACAACAGTTTTTTAAAAAATGGTTTGGTGGTTTACCCAAAATCTATACCAGGCCCTTTGGTTCTGGTATTGATTTTAGGGGGGGCCCCATGCCAACAAATAAGCTGCCAGTAAAAAAGAAAATTAAATGGAGGTCCCCCCTATAATCCCTAAAAGGCCATAAGGGTCTATGTATTTTAAGGTGATCCCATGGCAAAAATGAAAAAACATGTCATGGAAAGGACAAGTGTGTGCCCCCCCCCCCAACTGAACAATACCAGGCCACATGCTGTCAACATGGGCATGCCTACTGGGAAAGCACCATGGCCCCATGTTGATGAGGAAAAGGGCCTCTTCTTCACAACCCTGGCCCAGTGGATGTGGGGGTATGTGGGAGGGGGGCTTATCCGAATCTGGAAGCCCCCTTTAACAATAAGGGAGTCCCCAGATCCCAGCCCCCCATGTGGACTACTATGGGGTACATAGTATCCCTAACATCCACCAAAAAAAAACAGTGAGTGTAAACAGTGAGAAAAACCACAAACACAGTTTTGTGACAAGTCCTTTAAAAAAAGTCCCTTGATGTACAATCATCATCAATCACACTGTCCAGTGATGTAAGTCCATGTCAATCACGATGACCAATGTATGCTCATACCATGGTTTCGGAGGTGTAGTGACCCCAATATATTTTTATGGGGAAAAAAACTTTTGAGCTAAAAAATACGGACACTTAGATGGATAAATAGACATCGAGGCACATTTAAATCTAGTACACATATTTGTGATATTTGTTTATAATATCTAATGTTTTAAATTTAAGGTTTTAGTAATGATATGTCTGTTTATGTACGTTCAATTATGTATGAAACAGTATAATAATTTTATATGTAGTAGCCATTTTCTGAATAGTTTATATCTAGAAGCCACGTCTATTCCTGTATATATATGAGCCATATTAATTTTTGGTAATAGTTTTACTAATTAAGTTTTCATCTTTATATATAGGCTACAGACACAAGATAACTTCTTGAATGCACTTGCATCCTTTGTTTTATACATGTCTCTGTAGATGTGTGGTCATTCTCATGCTCTTATATTTTCATATTTTCAAACGTAGTTTTTTGTTATATATTCACACACATGTATGTCTACACTCACATGCTTATTGTTCCTCACTTGGAGATACGCATGTTTATATGGACACGAATGTTCGTTTACCATTACATCATTCCACTTCACATTTTTCACCTTTCTTCATATTATTTTTACTGTACTTCACGTTTCTATTTATAATATATATCCTCATTTTCACATTCTACACTATATAAATGTCTATATGGATATATTTTATATTTAGTATTTTTATTCCAACACATATGCACTTTGATTTAATATCCAACATTAAGTATTTCTCATTTTTTTATTATATTCAATGGATGTTTAATTAAATGTTTTTGGGTCTTTGCCATATTTCACTGTATATATATATATATATATATATATATATATATATATATATATATATATATATATATATATATTCATTTATATTTTTATGCACATCAACTTTTACACATTTTTGTTTTTATCTTTTAGAATACTTAGTGGTTTTCTCACATTTAACCACGCATGTTAGCTACACATTAATCAACCCACTTCACCTATTAATTAACTCTAATTAGAGTAATTTATTCACAGGTTTGGGTCACATGTTTAATAGATATCAGTGTGTATATATTGCAGTTAATGTTTGTGGTTCTTTAGCTATGAATAAGCACTTTTGAAAGTGTGAAATGCGTCAGCTCCTGTGATCCGTTGTTTGCTGTGGCTTGTACTTTTTGGATTATTACCTCCTTTTTTTAATAAAGGCATTTGATTTTGAGTGCGGCTGTCCAGAATCTTCCCTTCATCCAATTAATGACCAATGTACTCTGCCCTGCACAGAAAACAACGCTGCCCGCCTTCACACAACCGTCCTTTTGCTTAACACTCGCCAAATGACTGCTTCGCTTCCCCGTGTCACCCGATGACAGCATTGACCAAATACGTACATGCCCCCCACCCTGGCAAACTACCCCCTGCATGTTAAGGAATGTGACCTAATATGATTCATGGTGGGGGGGGCTGCACGCTCATCCCCCCCCTTTCCTGGCCTGCTGGGCTGCATGCTCAGATAAGGGTCTGGCATGGATTTTGAGGGTGCCCCATGTCACATTTTTTTTTTGGGTGTAGGGTCCTCCTTAAAATCCACAACAGACCCGAAAGGCCTGGTGTGACTCACTGGTTGTTAAGGATGCAGCGGATGCTGGCTCTTTAACAACCAACTATTTACTGGTTGTTAGCAAGCAGCAGGCACCAGCTCCTTAACAACCAGCTATTATCGTAATACATTTAAATAGTGCATGGCTAGACCACAACTTATTTAACAAATGTATTTGTTTTTTTAGTGAATTAAATTTAAGGCCCCTTCCACACGGGGGTTCACTTGCTCAGCGGGGATCTATCTGTTAATCCCCGCTGAGCAGGTGGGTGGCTGGGGTGACACAGCATGCTCTCCTCCATGTGTGGTCAGATGTAAAAGAACCACCTGGTAGTTTACACCCGATTACCATCCGATCAGCTAGAAAGATGGGAAACATGGGAAACAGATCTCCATCCATCTGGTTTTAGCGGATCAGATTGGATTTGATGTCGGTAGGGTGCATACGGACACAAGTCTGTTTACATCCACTGCGCCATAGTTTATAATGGAGGGTCCACCTGGTCCGTCTGAAAAACTGACAGGTAGACCTGATTGGTGTGCAAGCGTTAGCATGCACAGGACAATAAGCTCCAGGGAGTGGTTGCCTTAATATTTCTTTATAAATTTTGTAGTTTTAGTCTTCTTTCATGATAGTGCAGGTTTATTCACATATGGAATGCACTTTTTTAAGATACTCACAGCACTTACAAAAACCACAGGGAAAATCAAGTTTTTGTTTTAGGCAAGCCTCAGGTTAGCTAGTGTAGGATACTGGAGCACAAATTCTATAGCAAGCCATCCTTGTTATTAAATATAGCGCATATTCACTGTGGCTTGTGTACATATTGTACATCTACGCACATGGAGGAAAAAGAATACGTTCCATGAGCATAGGAGTGACTTGTTTGTGTGGCATCAATGTGTGATCAGCCTCAATCTGTATGTGTCCACTTATACATAATACATAATACAATTAGATACTATACAAAAAGGGAACATTATCTTTCTCATGCATTTTTCATTTTGTCACTACCAGGATCATATTTTGCTGCATGAGGGCCCTTTCTTTAAATTGTCTTTCACCTTCCCCATGGAAAAAATTTATTTACTTAGTATAACCCTTCATTCTCCTTCTATCTTCTCCTGATTGCTGCTTAAATCCCATGTTACCATGCTACAACTCATCTCTATCCCACTAAAAATTCTTAATAAAAATAAGCTTAGAGCAATGCTAAATTAAATTGGATTACTTTAGTCAATGGGGCTGATTTACTAAAATAATTTAAGAATGTTCACACAATAAAATGTGTGAAGATTCATTCTAATTATTTAATCACATGAAAAAAAGCGTGTTTACTAATTTCAGTAGTATGTAAGACAGAGGTCTGGTGTAAGTAACTCAGAGTGCATAGGTCAGTAGTAAGTAAAGCAGAGTGAAGGACTCAGTAGTGGGTAATACAGAGTTCAGAGGTTATTAGTAAGTAATACACAGTGTGAGGGTCAGTAGAAAGTAACGCAAAGTTCGGAGGTAAGTAGTAAGTAATACAGAGTGCAGGGTACTCACAGACCTCAGATACAGCACCACTAAGCAGAGTGAAGGTAGTGCACCTAGGTCACCCCTCGACTGTTTTATATGAGAAATCAGAGCCAAGGATCAGCCTAGGATTTTTCTTGGCTCTGGATTCACATTTTTGTTCTTATCTGAGGTCTGTAAGGAGGTTCAGTGGGGTCAGGAGCTGGCAGAACAGTGGGGTTAATTGAGATCTACCTGTTACCTGCCTGCAATCGAAAGGTCAATTGCAAACAACAGATTGTTGACCTCACAGTAAACCTATCAAACCTTAAAATGGTCTTGCAGCATTAGGTAAACAACAAGAACAAAATCAAATATTTCATTAATACTATAAATATTACATGCATTTAGTAAACAAATTAATAGGAATATTATAATTATTGTTATTATTATTATAATCACTAATTAAACTGTATAATAAACATTATGTGACCTTTTTTTATTCTTTTTTATATTTTTGATATATATTTCACTAAACTTAAAAGCCCAATGTTTCATTAAAAATGTAGGTGACCCAAAAAAAAAAAGAATAAATTAAGAGGCTAATGAGATAAGCAAATGCAATAAGACCTAAATACTTACATTTTACAATTTCTTTGTGTATTCTTAATTTTAGGTTGACTGAAACTGTTATTGACACAGCATACATTTAATTTTACATTGGACAGTGAAAAAATTTGTAGAAAATCTCTAAATACCTTGAGAAGTATCCTAGGTATCACAGAAACAGCATTGCCTTGTAAGGGTCACTGTAGGAAGAAATATTTTTTAAACAAGCTGCTTCTTAATACACAGAACACAGGTTACTCCAGATACTTACCAGCTAAAGAATCAAATGTATAATGTGTATATTTCACATTCCTGACTTTTTTAAGGCTTTGCGTTCTATTTTCACTATTGCCATTTAGCACTGCCCATAATCCCATAACGTCTAAATCACAGCCTCTAAAGTCAGAGAGGAACCAGTGGTGCATAAAGCAAGCAATAACAATGAACAATCTGAAAATGAAAGCAAACTAATTCCAAGGTACTGTAATAAGTTACTGCACTTAAAAGAAAGTAAAGTACAGTACTTAAAAAAAAAAAGGCTGACAGGCTGCTTTTTATGCCACAGATGCCTCCACCTGCCTGTCAGTACTTTTTTGTAAAAGTGTACACTGAGGGGCGCACTCCCCTGTGCATGTACGGGAGTTATGGTATGTGGCGGAGGAGAGCGCTGACATTGCAATGCTGGAAAGGAATGTTTTCATAGATAAGTCTGCCATAATGTGTAAAATATGCTGTACATGCCTGTACATTAGGGATGGGCTGAACACTCCCCTGTTCGGTTCGCATCCAGAACATGCGAACAGGCAAAAAATTTGTTTGAACACGGTTAAAGTCTATAGGACACAAACATGAAAAATTAAAAGTGCTAATTTAAAAGGTTAATATGCAAGTTATTGTCATAAAAAGTGTTTGGGGACCCAGGTCCTGCCCCAGGGGATATGTATCAATGCAAAAAAAGTTTTAAAAACGGCCTTTTTTTCAGGAGCAGTGATTTTAATAATTCCTAAAGTGAAACAATAAAAGTTAAATATTCCTTTAAATTTTGTACCTGGGAGGTGTCTATAGTATGACTGTAAACATCCTCCCCATGTTGAAGACATGTGTCCTGGTACGGTTCAGGAGGGGGGAAGCTCTCTCGTCCCCCCCTCTTTTCCTGTGGCCTGCCAGGTTGAGTGCTCGGATAAGGGTCTGGTGTGGATTTTTGGGGGAACCCCACACCATTTTTTTTAAAATTTTGGCGCGGAGTTCCCCTTAAAATCTACACCAGACCTTTGAGGTCTGGTATGGATTTTTGGGGGCGACCCCACACCATTTTTTTTAAATTTTGGCGCGGAGTTCCCCTTAATATTCATACCAGACTTGAAGGGCCTGGTAATGGAATTTCGGGGGACCTCCACGCATCTTTTTTTTTTTTTTTTCAATGGCTTTCAATTACTTTTATGTGTATTGTCGGGAGCGACAATTCATTAATAGCTGGCACTAGCGCTAGCACTTTTAAAGGACTTTTTTTTCCTTTAGAAATGTCATTTTGCTCTCAGACTGTTATAAACGCGGGAAACATGCGCTACTTTACAGGCATACTCTAGACACCCCCCAGGTACGAAATTTAAAGACATTTTTCACTTTTATTGTTTCACTTTAAGCATTATTAAAATCACTGCTCCCGAAATAACGACCGTTGTTAAAACTTTTTTTTTGCATTGATACATGTTCCCTGGGGCAGGACCCAGGTCCCCAAACACTTTTTATGACAATAACTTGATATTAACCTTTAAAATGAGCACTTTAGATTTCTCCCATAGACTTTTAAAGGGTGTTCCGTGGCTTTTCGAATTTGCCGTGAACACCCCAAATTGTTCGCTGTTCGACTCGAACAGATAACCCATCCCTACTGATGATAAATGGCCTCCTCCTGCTCCTCGCGGGTATCATTCTCCGTCACCCACCCTTGCGAGCCCCGGTGATAGCTTTCTCTCTTTCTCCTGAACCCTTCCCAACTACTTTGCCGGGGGGTTCTCCATGTACCGGACCACTGTCCCATATTTATACACCACAGGATTAGTGGACCAGGCCCAGAGAAGGACCTGCTAAAAGACCAAAGAACCAGAACGGGCATAAACTTCTACCCTTCTGGCTGGGACAGCACCGATCTATTAACCTACTTACATGCTGCACATATAAGCACTTTAGAGAGCCAAGCAATGGCAAACATTCCTCACAAAAATTGAGAAAATGTCTAGTCAAAAGAGGGTGTGCTTCTCACAAAGGAGAGAAGACATCCATTCTTCTGGGATATTAGAAAAAAACTGAAGCATTATGGAAATGCAAGGTGTTATATCTGACTGACTAATTAGCCAGTGTCCAATCACCTGTATGCAGGAATATAATCCAAATGTCTTAAAATTGACTTCTTTCTGTGTGTCTTAATGAAAGATGAAAGTTCTATGGTCACAGCATATACTTTCATGTTTTTTTTTAAATCAGCATTGTAATAACAATACAAATAATACTTATTTTTGACAATTCAATTTAAAGAGGTACCTAAAAAAATAAAAGTCAGCAGATACAAATAAAAGGACACTTACCTGTCCAGGGATCCAGCGCTGTTTCTTTTCCGGTCTTCGGGTTCCCTGCACCAATATGTTGACTGTGGGAAGCCAGCTGTGACTTCTTGTGGCTTCACACTGCACATGCACGAGTCGTGATGCACTGTGTGAATGTTCCCACAGCCTCCTGGGACCTGTGACGTGTCCCAGAATGATGCGGGTGGGGGAGAACTTCTGTTGGAATTGCCTAGGCGATTCCAGTGAATGTGGGAGCTTTTACCTGCCAGAAATAGGTAACTGCCCCCCTCAAAAAAAAAGTCAGAAGCAAAAGGGGAGGGGGGCATAAAACAGAACCTCCCTTCCACTTTGAGTTTAATTGAAAAATCTTCTTTCATGTTAGGCCCCTTTCACACAAAGGGTGCGATCAGGTCCACCTGTCAGTTTTTCACACTTATGGACCAGCGGTTGTAAACCATGACCATTTACACCCGCCTACCTCCAGTCCAATCAGGACCACAAAAAAAAAAAAAATGGAAGGGGATGTGTTCTCCTCTGTCTAGGTGGATTGGATCAAAGGACAGTTGGGTGTAAACAGACAGGGGAGTCCATTCACTTCCAGCCCCTAGCAAAGAGTGTGCTCTGTCCATGTCTGCTGTGCAGAAACTGAGTGGACACGGATGGCTAATCTGCCCACTCTGCTCTGATCAGCAGGGGATCAGTGGACAGACCCCTTGCTGATCAAAACGGAGTCTTCCTCCTTGTGAAAGAGGCCTAATGAGTGCTGCCTGCATTCTGGCCATCTCTTTCCTCAAATTCTTGGATTTCCTGAATGCTTTGCAGCTTCCTCCTCTGCTTACTTTAAATTTTCTAAAGACTACATATCCCATGTGCTCAGTGGCGGCCCGTCCATTAGGAGCGCCCGGGCACAGCCCACCCTATGCTCGCCACCCCCTATATGCATAATGGATATGAATCTATCCACTGCCGCCGCTTATTCATGTGTCCGGCCCCTTTCAGGACACCAGGCATATGAATTACAGGGGCCAGGGTTTTTTTTATTTTGAAGCACTGATTAGAGCCATAGGCTCTAATAGGCTTCAAAATAGGATAAACTTGGGACGCAGAGCATTGCGTCTGGAGCCCACCCAGGTGTGTTGCAACAGCGAATGAAAATACTGACGTCTGCCGATCCTATTGGGGAGGAGGAGAGAGAAGACACCATGGAAGCTGCTCCAGGAGAGGACACCGGAGCAGCTTTCCCCGAGCCCACCACACTCTCACCTCCCGCATCCAAGGTATGGACAGCGGGTGGTGGTGGGTGAGTGTGCCCCTCCCCCGGCCACCGGGGGGGGCTGTTTGCTGCCCCCTCCCAAAAAAAAGCCCCACCAGCTGCCACTGCATGGTATCTTTCTGCCTGCAAATAGTGATTTCTATACTGACGCACCTCTGTAGTTCAGAAAGGCAGTCTCTGTAATGTGTGACATGGCAGCATCTACTCATAGAGAATGTGTAACATAATTCAAGGAAGTTAATGTGTGGGGATCTTCACAAAGATTGCAGACATTAAGATTGTTTAGAGTAATAGGAGTAGGCTAGAAATAATAGAAATACAATGGAAATGAATATATTTTTTTACATTTTAACCACAGATATGCTTTATGAAACCATCACAACTGTGCATATAGAGACACACAGCACAGTTTGGTCTTTAATTTATGTGAGAGTTCATTTAAGAAAACTTCTTATCCACACATTCTATGCCTGGGTGTCTTCTTTAATAAGCTTAAGAGGACTTCCTGAGAAAAGATTCTCTTGTGTAATGATTTCATATAACAGAAAGTTTAAAATATTTGTAAAAAAAATACAAAGAATACATTTTGGAGATAACTGTACCTGCAAACTGGAGGAAAGAGCTTTAGGAGCCCTGCTTCAATTCAACAGCTTCCCACTTCAATCAAGGCTAGAACAGAAACTAATAATAACCAAGAAACGAAACTGTCTACTGTTTTTCTTAGTAAAAAGGCTTTCCTTCTTGGAAAATGACAAGACTATGTTGAGTGGCTATTTTGCAAAATGCAATGATTGCAATATCAGGCACACCGAGAAATAATAAAGTCTGGAGATTCCTATACTTGCAACATTTGAACACCAGAATATGACTGTTTTACTCTAGGGCTCCATGCACACTGGGCTTAAAAAAACATCAGTTCCCTTGGCAGAAAAAAAAATGCTCATATAGCTCATTTTTTGTACATAGTTTAGGCGAGTTTAGGGGTGTTTTGTGTTTTTTCTGCCAGAAAGCTCCAATCATAAACGCAAACCAGAAGGGTTTTTTCCTGCCTCTAAACGTTGAGCTTGCCCTCCAGAACATTTACCCCACTTCATGACCAGGCCATTTTTTGCTATATGGCACTGCATAAACTTTGCCTTTAACTGACAATTGCGCAGTTGTGCAACGCTGTACCCAAATAAAATGTACATCCTTTTTTTCCCACAAATAGAGCTTTCTTTTGGTGGTATTTAATCACCTCTGTGGTTTTTATTTTTTGTGCTATAAACAAAGAAAGACAGACAATTTTGAAAAAAAAAAATATATATATTTTTTACTTTCACATAAAACAAAACCAATAAAAAAAATATAAAAAATTGAATTTCTTCATCAATTTAGGCCAAAATGTATTTTGCTACATAGTTTTGGTAAAAAAAAATCCAGTATATTGATTGGTTTACGCAAAAGTTATAGCGTCTACAAACTATGGGATCTTTTTATTTATTTCTTTTTTTACTAGTAATGGTGGCGATCAGTGACTTATAGCAGGACTGTGATATTGCAGCTGACAGTCGGACACTGATTGACACTTTTTGGGGACCAGTGACACTAATAAGTGATCAGTGCTAAAGAATATGCATTGTCACTGTACTAATGACAAGGAAAGGGTTTAACATCAGGGGTGATCAAAGGGTTAACTGTGTGCCTAGCCTGTGTTTCTGTGTACTATGGGAGGTGTTTTCACTAGGGAGAAACATGGATCCTTGTCTCTGCTTTGTAGGAACAAGGATCCATGCCTTCCCTAGAGACAGAACAGTGATCTGCCTTGTTTACATAGGCAGACCGCTGTTCTCCCTTAGTACCGAAGCTACCCGCCGATCAGCTCCCACTGTGTATAATCACAGCGGGAGCAGGCCACCGGCGGAGTGCATGCGCTGCCCAGACTCAGAAGTGCAAAATCACATACCAGGTACATGATCCTGCACAGCAGTGCCACTTTGGTGCCGTATATGTAAGTTATAGGGTCGGCAAGTGGTTAAAATATGCCTCAAATCGTCCTAATGTGCATGGACACATAGGATAACATTGAGCTGCTTCTACAGGCAAAACATGATACAAATAATCAAAATAGGGTACCTAAAACAAGATTACTGCCTATTATTACTGTACATTGTGCTTCCTGGAGTTCTTATCACACATATTACAAATCACATTTACTTTTAAAACACAACAGCCTGCTAAATATTTCCATAGATAGCTAGCAAATGTTTGGCAGTGGAGCTGCATTAGTAGGTGAACGTTAACACACAATACCCTCCAGCAAATGGTTCCCTGAATCTTTCTTTAATTATTGGAGTTTTAGTCTCCTTTAATGTTAGAAGTGTGCACTTGATGCAGGTTTATTTCCATACTGTATGCACATTTAAAAATACTAACAGGTCTTAGAACCAAAAACCATAGAGAAAATCAAGTTTTTGTTTTAGGCAACCCACAGCTTAGCTGGTGTATGGCTTTGGAGCACACATTCTATAGCAAACCATCCTTGTTAATAAATTTGCCTTATGTTCACTGTGCCTGTATACATACATTAGTGCATATGGAGGATTAAGAATACATTTGATGAGCATAGGATTTTCTTGGTCGTTCTGCATCAATGTGTGATCAGCCTCAATCTGTATATGTCCACTCTCTCATGCATTTTTCATTTTGTCACTATGGGGATCATATTTTGCTGCATGAGGGACCTTTCTTTAAATTGTCTTTCATCTTCCCAATGGTTAGAATTTATTTACATAGTGCAACCCTTCATTTTCTTTCTATCTTCTTCTGTTTGCAGCTTGAGTTCACAGACCTCAGATACAGCACCACCAAGCAGATTGAGGGAAGTCCACCCAGGTTTCCCCTCAGCTATTTCATGTGAGACATCAGAGCCAAGGACCAGCCTAGGAATTTTCTTGGCCGCATTCACATTACTGCACTGATCTGAAGTCCTGAGGAGAGGCACAGTGGGGTCAGGAACTGTCAGAACAGTGGGGTTAGTCGAGATATACCTGTTGCCTACCTACAAGCAACAGGTCAATTGCAAAAAAACAGATTGCCAACCCCACCCTAACCCATAAAATCCTAAAATGGCCTTGGGGCATTGGGTAAGCAACAAGAAAATAAAATAAAAAATGGAATAATGCTATAAGAGCAGCAAGGATGTGGAATTCCCTTCCACAGGCGGTGGTCTCAGCGGGGAGCATCGATAGTTAAAAAAAACTATTAGATAAGCACTGTAATACTGACATATAATCACACACATAGGTTGGACTTGATGGACTTCTGTCTTTTTTCAACCTCACCTACTATGTAACTATGTAACTATAAATATTACATGTATTTAGTAAAACAGTACGTTGTTAGTAATATAACTATTATTACTATTATTATTATTATAACTTTATAATATACAGATTACTCCAGGTACTTACCGGGCCGCTGAAGAATCTAGTCACTGGTATATAATGTGTATATTACAAATATCTGACTTTTCTAAGCTTTCTGATAAGTATCTATTTTACCATTGCCATTTAGCACTGCCCATAATCAGCTGACTTCAGTCCCTGCTAATAAAATCAGAAAGGCACCTGATAAAAATAGCAAGCAATAAAAATAAACAATCTTGAAAATGATAACAAACTGATTCCAAGGGGCTGTAAAAGTTTGCTGCAGTTCAAAAGGAAGTAAAGTATTTTTTTAAAGGTCTGACTTGCTGCTTTTTATGCTAGAGGAGACTGTGTCAGCAGGGCAGGACTTAGGGTGGTGGGGGCCCCTGGGCTTGAGTCACTTTCGGGCCCTATCTTCTATACATTACTTTAAATAGAACAAAATGATACATACACAAGCTATGTATTAGAGCTACACAATTCAGGATAAACTGAGAATAAAAATAGAGATCACGATTCTGAACAA
Organism: Aquarana catesbeiana; assembly: GCF_042186555.1. Classification (NCBI taxonomy): domain Eukaryota; kingdom Metazoa; phylum Chordata; class Amphibia; order Anura; family Ranidae; genus Aquarana; species Aquarana catesbeiana. Next base: position 87,837,861 of record NC_133333.1, read on the forward strand.
ACAACTAAACAAAATTACATAATTTATGTAACTGACAGGTGGCACTGATGTCAGAAGGGTCGGCAATAACACGTGACACTGATGACAGATGGCACTAATATGTGGCACTGACATGTGGCACTAATACGTGGCACTGATGACAGATGGCACTAATATGTGACACTGATGGCAGGTGACACTAATACGTGGCACTGATGACAGATGACACTAATATGTGGCACTGATGACAGATGGTGCTAATACATGGCACTGATGACACGTGACACTGATAACAGATGGCACGTGACACTGACAGGTGGCACTGATACGTGGCACTGATGACACGTGACACTGATGACAGATGGCACCAATAGGTGGCACTGATGACACGTGACACTGATGTGGCACTGATGAAAGATGGCACTAATACGTGGCACTGACAGATGACACTAACAGGTGGCACTGATGACACGTGACACTGATGATGACAGATGGCACTTATACGTGGCAGTGGCACTGATGACAGATGGCACTTATATGTGGCACTGGGGACAGATGGCACTGACAGGTGGCACTGGGGACAGGTGGCACTGGGGACAGATGGCACTGACAGATGGCACTGGGGACAGGTGGCACTGAGGACAGATGGCACTGGGGACAGATGGCACTGACAGGTGGTACTGGGGACAGATGGTACTGGGGACAGGTGGCACTGAGAACAGATGGCACTGGGGACAGATGGCACTGACAGGTGGTACTGGGGACAGATGGTACTGGGGACAGGTGGCACTGGGGACAGGTGGTACTGAGGACAGATGGCACTGACAGATGGCATTGGGGACAGATGGCACTGACAGGTGGTACTGGGAACAGGTGGCACTGGGGACAGATGGCACTGGGGACAGATGGCACTGGGGACAGATGGCACTGTGAGCACTTTATTTTCTCCTTTTTTTTTACTCACAAGCTGCAGCCGTTTGCTCTCCCGGGAGAGCTGGCAATGAGAGATGATCTCATATGAGATCATCTCTCATTGGACACTCAGATCGAGTGCTAAGTGGCCGCTGTGATTGGCCATTTAGCACGATCTGTGATTGGTTGTGTCCAAGGGACACGGCCAACACAGAACTTTGGGGAGTAAACAGGAGGACGTCCAGGGATGCCCTCCCGGCAACTGGAGTCTGTGCTGTAGCCGTCTTTCGGCTATAGCGCGGTCGCCTAGTGTAAAGAAGATACGGACACCGGTACATGGTATTTAAAACGGAAACAGGTGGGCAATCTCAGCATAATTCTGTACCAAGACAAAGTAACTCCCATGTGCAAGTACAGAAGTACAGCAGATTGTGGGTGAAATTTCAGGCTCCTGCACAGGCTCCTGTACAGTGTGAATGGACTACAAGTGTGCTAATAAGTACATTAGTAGCCCATTCAAACTACAAGTTGCATAGCTACGCCGTTTTCAGAATGTGACAGCAGGTGTGGGGAGAGGATCTCCTGCATGCTGTTGCAGGGAAAAGGGCAGGGGGATAAGGAGACCATATACTGAAAAAAGGTGAAGGTATCCTTTTACCTTGAAAGATTATTTCCATTTTTGCTTAAAATTAAGAAATAATGGGGCTGATTTATTAAAGCAAATGCTGTGTAACTGCATGTGGAGCAATTGCATAGAAATGAGCTCCCCGGCATTTACAAAACTTTTGGTGAGCTGCTCTGCAGTAACACTTTATTTAAGAGCCAAGTTCGTAGTTGTGCAAAGACATGTGAAACTTTGGCAGCTATACCCAGGCGCAGTGCATTTAAAAGCTGATTTTGCCCTGGGTCACAGAGATTCAATTCTAAATTATTATCTTTGTTGTTTTCTTTCCACCAGGTTACATATTATTATTTTCTCTTTGACAATATTGTATGCCATTCTCTTCCAATAGGAAATTACTTTTTGGTACTGTTTTTTTAGATGTACAAAGAACAGATAAAATGCAATCTATTAATCACAGTGTTATATAAAAGTACAACTTTAAAAAATTTGAGTTTAGCTTAATATCCTAAATGAAATCAGATTTTTTATGTGATGTTTAGAGTTTTTGTATAGAATTTTACAATAATTTAAAACTGTAGTTTTTTTACAATAACAAAATGAATAGAGCTGCATTTAATAAAACTGTACATTGTTACTACAATGATAAAACCAGGAAGTATTATTATTATTATACTTTTTATTGAAGTAGTAATAGAATTAGCAGTGCTATTAAATTTAAGACTCACTAGCAAAATTTTGTAGTTTAGGTCAGTGGTCATCAACCCATGTTTTATGTATTACCTTGGAGAGATGCAGACTAGAATACTGCAATCACTGAGCAGCAAATTATATCACCTGTGATGTATTTCAGTTATCTTGAAAACCTGGCCTGTTAGTGGGCCCTGAGGACAGGGTTGATGACCACTGGTTTAGGTGATACCATTTATTGGCCAACTTAAGCCCAGTACACACTGTTTTTTTCCTTCAAACCAGCAGGCTGAATGAAAAAAAACTGAAAGATCACTGTACCAAAACAAGCAATGCTGTGCAATCTCCCCCGCTCTGCCTTTGTATTCTGGCAGAGGGACCCCTCCTTCCCCGCCAGAACACATTGATCAGCTCTCGCAGCCATTGGCTGCAAGCACTGATCGGATGCTGGTTTTCCAGCATGTCTCTTTGACAAAACCCAGTCGTTAGACTTCTGTTGTACATACAGGTGTACATACTGACAAAGTACCTAGCATTAAGGTAATTAGTCTTGTACCTTGTTATCCAATGATCAATGCAGAAAGTTCGGAGGTTAAAGCAGTTGTATACCTCAAAAAAAAAAAAAAATTAAAAAACAAAAACCTGTAAGGCAAAGGCATAATAAGCTAGTATGCATCACATACTAGCTCATTATGAAATACTTACCTTAGAATGAGGCGTCAGTATCCAATCCTGGTCCACGCGAGGGAGCTGACATTTTGCCCTTGGCGTGTCTTACGTGTTCGCGGCCAGAGCCACTGGCTCTGACTTTGGCCAGACTTCGTCTGGCGGACTTTTCGACGGACTTTACGACGGACTTTCTGAATGAACGGACTTGCCTACACACGATCAACCAAAGTCCGATGGATTCGTACGTGATGGCGTACGACCGGACTAAAACAAGGAAGTTCATAGCCAGTAGCCAATAGCTGCCCTAGCATCGGTTTTTGTCCATCGGACTAGCATACAGACGAGCGGACTTTTCGACCGGACTCGAGTCCGTCGGACAGATTTGCAACATGTTTCAAATCTAAGTCCGTCAAACTTTTGAGAAGAAAAAGTCAGCTGGAGCCCACACACGATCGAATTGTCCGACGGACTCAGGTTCTCCAGACCAAGTATGCCGTAAAGTCAGATCGTGTGTACGCGGCATAAAGTTCAATATTTTTTTTCTTAAGTTTCAAGAATCATAGCATGCCATGGTTTGCCCACGCAGGGGCATCTTAAGACAAGCATGTGAAGAAACAGCATATGAACATGTAATGCATAACATAAACAAAAAAAACTGTTATGAGGACCAAGTTAGGTATTGGGCAGATAATACAGGCTATAATACTCTACTCCTTGGAGAACAGCAATCTGTATTGATAGCCTTCATACCAAGAATGAAGGGAGAAAAGGAGGAAACAGAAAGAGAATAAAGGAAAGAGAAGCAAAAGAGAAAAGGAGAGCTCCCCCGGGAGAGGGCGAGCACCACGAACGTGGGACCCATGCAACAAGCTTTAAAGTCGACCACAGCTAGTCGGGGGCAGGGACAGGAAGAATAACTTCTCCACGGTTCCCAGATTTTCAAGAATTTTGCATGCAAGTCCCTCAATATACTGGACATCTGCTCATTAACTATCAGAGCGATCATTCTGATTTTCACCCCCTGGAAGGTAACAGCTGGGGTCTTCCAGGTATGGGCGATGGTCTGCTTTGCAGAAATATAAAGGAGTGAGGCCAATTTCTGCTGGGGTGTAAAGAGACCCGGTATAGGGCAATGCGGTCCTTTCAGACCGTCACATGGAATGAAGTCTGCAATAGGCCAAAGACTCTGGACCAGAAGCCGATCAATCGTGGGCAGGACCACCATATATGTAGGACGTTCCCACGCTGACCACAATTCTGAAAATATCCATCACTGCTTCCAGGATAAGCGTGGGCAAGCTTAGCCAGGACCTAGTACCACCGCAGGAGCACTTTGATAAGCAGCCTTGAGGGTGGCAGTGTTGAATGAACATTTTGCTATTGCTGTTCAGGCTTTACTCCAGTCCTCCCACTCAATACTCGAGCCAAGATCTCGCTCCCATCGTGTCACAGAGGAAAGGGTTGATAAAGACAATCTACCATTAAGAGAGGCGTAAAGCGATGAGATGAGACCAGGGGACCACGGCGAGTGTAGATAAGTATGCTCAAAAAACGTCTTGCGAAAAGAAAAGGTGGAATGCCGACGAAGAGACATAATTCAATTTCGTAATTGCAGATAATTAAAGTACTCCTGCCTGGGGATCTCGCACGTCTCCTGAAGGGACTCCCACGATGGAAACAAGCGCGCAGTTAGGAAGTGATGTACCCCCGTAAAGCCGTGGGAGACCCACCAGGAGAAAGAATGAGGCTGTGCCAGTCCTGGCAGAAAAAGGGGATTATTGGTGATTGGTACGAGAGGTAAAAAAGTGGACAACAAGTTTCCAGAATATCAAGCTGAATCCCACAGCTTCAGGCTGTGCAGCATTAAAGGTTAGCTTAGCGTTAAGAGGTGTAGTTTATGGGGAAGCCAGGGCAACACTTGTAAAGAAATCGGGGCACAATTAGGTAGTTCCAAAAGCACCCACAATGGTATGTCAGAGGTGGCATGTAACATGGATAGTTAAGAGATTTGAGCTGCCAAATAATACCTGACCAAGTTGGGAGCTCCCAGGCCACCCTCCAATCTATGGGTGTAAAGCGTTGATCTGGGGACTCTGGGCTGCTTATGAGCCCAGATAAACTGAAGGATTCTGTTCTGTAAAAGGCGTAGAAAAAAGGAAGGAACATGTATGGGCCGGGTCCGAAAAAAATAGAGGACTTTAGGCAGGATTGTCATTTTGACAGCATGGATCCGGCCTATCCAGGAGAGAGAAGGGAATTGCCAGGAATGGGGAAGCGAGGTCAAGGAACGCAGCAGGGGGTAGTAGTTTGCTGGGAACAAGGTGGAGTAAGAGGAAGTAAGTTTAATCCCCAGGTAATCTATATAGTTGGGTGCCCAGAGATAGGGGAATTGTGTCTGTAGATGCGTGACCATGGCATCAGAAAGAGTAATGTTCAGCACCGTAGTTCTGGCGAGATTTATAAGGAGGCCTGAGATGGCCGAAAAATGATCCAATGTTACCTGGAGGTTGGGAACAGAGATAATTGGATTGGTGAAGACCAGGAGAGCATCGTCCGTATAAAAATTTGCCTTATAATGGTTGCCTGCATAAGGAACACCGGAAATGTCAGGGTTGTCACGGAAGGCGATGGCTAGCGGCTCCAGAGCAAGGATAAAAAGAGGTGGGGACGGTGGACAGCCCTGCCTTGTACCTCGGAAAATCTGGAAAGGCGAGGAAAAAAACCCGGCATACTTAACAGAAGTTGTGGGGGACAATTATAGGGCTTTAATCCAAGCCAGGAAGTCGCCTCCGAAGCCCCACCCTAAAGTTCACCTTTTGAATAAAATGGACTTTGCAGTCGAAATGCTGAAAAATATTGCCTAGTGCAATTGCCATACCTGTAGGCCATTTGTTGCACTCCAAAGTCTGCAAAAAAAACTCCTTTGTCATAGGTAATTGCTAGGATGCTTCATATGCTGAGCACTCACTGTATGGAACATCCTAGCAACTAGCCATGACAGGGGAATGCTAGCCTGCTAGCCCATGACAGGGGAATGCTAGCAATATGGGAGTTTTTCTACCGGGGGTGTCACAACTGCCCTACAGGTGTGGCACTTACATTATACAATATTTTGCAAAACTGCCAATGTAGTTTAACCTACTGGCGCCTGTAAGAAAGGATGGATTCACGTCAGTGTAAGGCAACTAGTGTAGGCTTATGCATGTGTGCATACTTCTGCCCATGTCTCTATTTATAGGGCAACTGCCAGATATTTACCAGCAAAGAGTCATGCACGTTAGGGTGCACAAAAATTAGTGTACATGCTGGGCACTGGTATTGGAGCCCAGTGGCTTCTGAAGCACTGCAGAAGGATGTTGATGAGTGGTCGTCAGTATGTTCCTTACTGTATATGACCCAAATTGCCTCCCAATCTACCTCTGGACTAGGGATGAGCCGAACACCCCCAGTTCGGTTCGCACCAGAACCTGCGAACAGACCGAAAGTTTGTGCGAACTTTAGAACCCTATTAAAGTCTATGGGACTCGAACGTTTGAAATCAAATGTGCTAATTTTAAAAGCTAATATGCAAGTTATTGTCCTAAAAAGGGTTTGGGGACCCGGGTCCTGCCCCAGGGGATATGTATCAATGCAAAAAAAAGTTATAAAAAGGGACATTTTTTCGGGAGCAGTGATTTTAATGATGCTTAAAGTGAAAAAAAAAAGTGAAATATTCCTTTAAATATCGTACCTCGGGGGTGCCTATAGTATGCCTGTAAAGTGGCGCATGTTTCCCGTGCTTAGAACAGTCCCTGCACAAAATGACATTTTTAGAGGAATAAAAGTCATTTAAAACTGCTTGCGGCTTTAATGTAATGTCGGGTCCCGGCAATATGGATGAAAATCAGTGAGACAAACAGCATGGGTACCCCCCCAGCCCATTACCAGGCCCTTTGGGTCTTGTATGGTTATTAAGGGGAACCCCGCACCCGAATTAAAAGGAAAGGCGTGGGGCCCTCAGGCCCTATATACTCTGAACAGCAGTATACAGGCGGTGCAAACAAGACAGGGACTGTAGGTTTGTTGTTAAGTAGAATCTGTTTGTAATTTTGAACTGGTACATTTTTAACTGCTTGCTGACCGCCGGCTGCCAATTGACGGCCAGGCAGCGCAGCTCTTGTTGCGGGCGGGCGTCATATGACGGCCTCGCTTTCCCGGCCCACCAGTGGGGGTGCGAGAGCCGCCGCCGGCGATCGCGTGCGCCCGCCGTGTCACTGGGCACCTGGTGCGCGTGCCCGGCGGCCGCGATGTCCGCCGGGCACCCGCGATTGGCAGTAACACAGCAGGACCGTGGTCCTGTCAGAGGAGAGGAGACCGATGGTGTGTTCCCAGTACAGAGGAACACCGATCGGTCTCCTCCCCTAGTGAGTCCCCTCCCCCTACAGTTAGAAACACTCCCTAGCAAACACAGTTAACCCCTCGATCACCACCTAGTGTTAACCCCTTTCCTGACAGTCACATTTATACAGTATTCAGTGCATTTTTATAGCACGGATCGCTGTATAAATGTGAATGGTCCCAAAAATGTGTCAAAAGTGTCCGATATGTCCGCCGCAATATCGCAGTCACGATAAAAATCGCAGATCGCCGCCATTACTAGTAAATAAAAAAAAATATAAAAATATTATAAATCTATCCCCTATTTTGTTGACGCTATAACTTTTGCGCAAACCAATCAATATACGCTTATTGCGATTTTTTTTACCAAAAATATGTAGAAGAATACATATCGGCCTAAACTGAGGAAAAAATTTGTTTTAAACAAAAAAAAATTGGATATTTATTATCGCAAAAATTAAAAAATATTGTGTTTTTTTTCAAACTTGTCACTCTTTTTGTTTATAGCGCAAAAAATAAAAACCGAAGAGGTGATCAAATACCACCAAAAGAAAGCTCTATTTGTGGGGAAAAAATGATAACAATTTAATCTGGGTACAGTGTTGTATGACCGCGCAATTGTCATTCAAATTGCGACAGCGCTGAAAGCTAAAAAATGGCTTGGGCAGGAAGGGGGTGAAAATGCACTGTACTGAAGTGGTTAAAGTGTAGCTCCAGCCAAAAAATCTATTTTTAAGCTTTTTGGAAAACATAGTAACATTTGTTTTGCTGTCTGTGCACCTCTTCAGAAGATTTCACCTCACTTTCTATCCCAATGACAAATGTTTTTTGAAAATTTGGGGTTTTTAGTGAAACAAGGATTGGTGATAAAGCATCAGTGAAGAGGAGACACGTTTTTCACATATTAACTCTTACAGGAGAGAATTTCCCTTCCTAGGGGTAGATTTCATCTCACTTCCTGTTGTCTCCTTCCTTTTGCAAGTAGGAGTCGTTTGTAAGTTGGATTTGAAAGTAGGGGCCTGCCCTATATAATCTGCAGAAATTGGGGCCTTAGGTGTTGGTGTTGCCACAACACTGTAGAAAAATTGGGCCTTTGGTGGTGGTGGTGTTGCCACAACACTGTAAGCCCTCACAGTTACTCTTGGTGGGCGCAGGAATGGGCCCTGCTGTGAAATATTAGATCAAGAATTGTAATTACATGTCCCTGTTGAAGAGGGGCAGAAAAATTGGGCCTTAGGCACTGCAGCCACAACACTGCAACCCCTCACAGATGCTATAGTTGGAGTGTAGGAATGAGCCCTGCTGCAAAGTATTGCATCAAAAATTGTAATTATACGCCCCTGTTAAACAGGGGCTGAAAATTTGGGCCTTGGGCACTGGTGCTGGTGCCACAACACTGCAACCCCTCACAGATACTCTAGTTGGAGTGCAGGAATGAGCCCTGCTGCAAAGTATTGCATCAAAAATTGTAATTACACGCCCCTGTTAAACAGGGGCAGAAAAACTGGGCCTTAGTCACTGCTGCCACAACACTGCAACCCCTCACAGATGCTATAGTTGGAGTGCAGGAGTGAGCCCTGCTGCAAAGTATTGCAGCAAAAATTGTAACTATACGCCCCTGTTAAACAGGGGCAGAAAAATTAGGCCTTGACCACTGGTGGCGGTGCCAAGAACCAAAAATGTTCTTACAAGCTATCAGCATGAAAATTGAGGAGGAAGAGGATTGTCACTCAGCATAACAGGATAGTCACTCAGCATCAGCATAGGCAGTCTTAAAGGGATCTCACATTAAAAAACAAATCAATTGGTTACATCAGCATCAGGTGCTTGGTAGCTGGTGATCCAAGACTGATTCATTTTTATGAAGGTTAGCCGATCGACCGATTTGGTGGACAGGCGCACCCTGTGATCAGTTACAAAGCCTCCAGCAGCACTGAATGTGCGTTCTGAAAGAACGCTGGATGCAGGACAGGCCAGTAGCTCAACTGCATGCTCTGCAAGCTCTGGCCAGTGATCCATCCTCAAGACCAGTAACCCAGAGGATTTTTGGTGGGAAAGGTGTCCAAGTTTGATCTTGTCCCTAGGTAATCCTGCACCATGTGAATCAGATGCTGGCGATGGTTGCTGGAACTGATCAGACCTTGGGGCTGCGGACTAAAAAATTGTCTGAACGCATCGGTCAGACGGCCACCTTCTCCACCGCTCCTTCTGTGACTGACCGAAGCCTCAGCAACACGTTGTCCAGGAGGACCAGGAAATTGTAACCTCCCAGGCTCTGGAAACGCATCGCACAAACCTTTCTGCAAGGCCTCCCAAAGCTGTTTCATCTTCTGCAATGGAAAGATAAGGTCCACAACCTTACCCTTGTAACGTGGATCAAGAAGGGTTGCCAGCCAGTAATGATCCCTCCCCTTGATACCACAAATACGAGGATCCTTCCGCAGGCTTTGCATTCGGTCCAGAGTCCTCTGGGTCGCTAAGGATGACATGACCTGCAGCCACCTCCTCCCAGCCACATACAAATCCATAGGTTTCTTCGGACTGTAAATGATCCCTTGAAGACTGCTGCTGATGCTGAGTGCCAGGCACCACCTTTATGCTGACACAATCCTCCTCCTCTTCCTGTGTGATCGGCGGGCATGCAGGAACACTGTCTGGATAAAGGGGGCCTTGAGAGGTAAGGAAGTCCTCCTCTTCCTCCATCTGTTCTGCCTCAAGTGCCCTGTCCATTATTCCACGCAGCGTGTGCTCCAACAGGTGGACAAGAGAGACAGTGTCACTGATGCATGCACTGTTACTGTTCACCATCCTCGTGGCCTCCTCAAATGGTGACAGGACAGTGCATGCATCCCTGATCATAGCCCACTGGCGTGGGGAAAAAAAAAACAAGCTCCCTTGACCCTGTCCTGGTGCTATAGTCGCATAGGTACTCATTGATGGCTCTCTGCTGTGTGTGCAGCCGCTGCAGCATGGCCAACGTTGAGTTCCACCTGGTGGGCATGTCACAGATTAGGCGGTTCTTGGGCAGGTTAAATTCCTTTTGGAGGTCAGCCAGCCGAGCACTGGCATTATATGACCTGCGGAAATGCACACAGACTTTCCTGGCCTGCCTCAGGACATCCTGTAAGCCCGGGTACCTGCCCAAGAACCGCTGCACCACCAAGTTATGGATGTGAGCCAAACAGGGCACATGGGTCAGTTGTCCCTGACGGAGGGCAGAGAGGATGTTGGTGCCATTGCTGCAAACCACCATACCTGGCTTAAGCTGGCATGGCGTCAACCACCTCTGAACCTGCCCCTGCAGAGCTGACAGAATCTCTGCCCCAGTGTGGCTCCTGTTCCCCAAGCACACCAGCTCAAGCACCGCATGGCATCTTTTTGCCTGCGTGCTTGCGTAGCCCCTTGAACACCTACGGAGCACCGCTGGTTCCAAGGACAAATCAGCACAGGAAGAGGACATGGAGGAAGAAGAAGAGGAGGGGATGGAGGAGAGAGGTGTGGCAGAATCACCACTAGTAGAATTTTGGAGGCGTGGTGGCGGAACAACCTCCAACACTACTGCACCCTGTCCTCCATCCTTCCCAGCTGCCAGAAGAGTCACCCAGTGCTCGGTGAAAGATAGGTAACGTCCCTGTCAATGCCTGCTGGACCATGAGTCAGTGGTAATATGCACCTTACCGATGACCGCCCTGTCCAGCAAGGCCAAGACATTGCCTTCCACATGCCAGTAGAGAGGCGGAATCACCTTCCATGAGAAAAAGTGGTTTGGGAACCTGCCACTGAGGAACCGCACATTCCACAAACTCACGGAAGGGGGCAGAATCTACCAACTGAAAAGACAGCAGTTGAAGTGCTAGCAATTTACCAAGGCAGCATTCAACCGCTGGGCATGTGGATGGCTGGGAGCGAACTTCTTTCAGCGATGCAGCAGCTGGGGCAGGGAAATTTGCCTGGTACAATCTGACGTTGGTGTACCGATAACAGATTACCCGCAAGTACTTGGCTGTGACACACCTAATTCTACACCTTCATTCCTCTCAGTGCAGGTTTCAGAGAGGACTAAAGGTATAGTGGGGTTGGATTTTCCAGCTGATGAGGAGCAAGGAGAGGTCCGCTTTGTTCTTTGGTGTGGGTCTTTTAGGTACGCTTGCCAACGAACTGCATGGCAGGTCGACATATGTCTGGTCAAGCATGTGGTGCCCAAGCAGGTGCCCAAGAACTTTTGTAATAACGCGCAGGGACAGCAGCGCCCTGCACATGCGGAGCTCTGCGGTGTGATGCAGTCAGTGTGCTGACGTTAAGCTGGCCCCTGGAGGGCATCCTGCCTCGTTGGAGATGTGCCTCCTCCTCCTCCTCTCTCCTATCAGGCACCCACGTGGAGTCAGTGACCTCATCACCCATTCCCTCCTCATCACTGGAGCAAACCTGGCAGTATACTGCAGCTGGGGGAACATGACTGCCAGATTGCTGTCCTTCTTGGGCACCCCCTCTCTCTGGGCTCACGTTACTGCCCTCCTCTAGCTGGGTACCATCATCGGAGCCTTCAAAACGCTGGGCATCCTCCTGGAGCATGTACCCAACACTGTGGTCAAACAGTTTGGGGGACTCCTCAGGAGGACATGGTGGGGCTAGGGAAAGAGTGACTGATGCCATTGAGCCGAGGGAAGAGGCCGCGTTGGCAACTGCTTTGTCAGACAAAGTACCCTGAGCCTGGGTGAGAGAAGATGAGGAGGATGAGGACAGCTTGGTTATCCACTCTACCAAGTCTTCCGCATGTTGCAGCTCAACACGGCCAGCTGCCGAAAAAAAAGGACAAGCGTGTCCCACGGCCACGTGCTGATGAGGATGCACCGTCTCCACGACCAGCACTGTTGCCTCTAGACACAGAGCCTGCTTGCCCTCTTTTATTGGCTTGTGACTGTCTGCCTCTCCTTTTTGGCCTTCCAGACATACTAATGGCCTGCAGTGAGATGTAGCTGCACAAAGCTGGGGTGTATATATATACTGATACTGCAGCTAGCAGAATCAACTGCCTGCCTGTAGTATTATTAGTATGAGAACACCAGCAATTGTCTTCAGGTAGCTTTAGGTGCACACTGTGCAGAGGACACAGTACACTAACTGTAAATACTGCAGCTGCCTGTCTGTGGTACTAATAGGATCAGAAGAACACCAGCAATTGTCTTCAGGTAGCTTTAGGTGCACACTGTGCAGAGGACACAGTACACTAACTGTAAATACTGTAGCCGCCTGCCTGTGGTACTAATAGGATCAGAAGAACACCAGCAATTTTCTTCAGGTAGCTTTAGGTGGACACTGTCCAGAGGACACAGTACACTAGCTGTAAATACTGTAGCTGCCTGCCTGTGGTACTAATAGGATCAGAAGAACACCAGCAATCTTCTTCAGGTAGCTTTAGGTGCACACTGTGCAAAGGACACAGTACATTAACTGTAAATACTGTAAAACCACCTGCCTGCCTGTCAGTAGGAAGAGAATAACAGGAACGGATCTAGCTAAACTGAATACAGTGTATAATATATATATATATATATATATATATATATATATATATATATATATATATATATATACACACACACAACACCTAGGATGCATATATATACACAATACACTGTAAGTGCAGCTAACTGACTCGCCTGTCTACTCTATCTAACTTAAATCAAATGACACTGTCTCTCTGTCTATCTCTCTCCGCCACAACACACTACACAAGGCCACCACGCAGGCGACCTTATATAGTGTGGGGCGTGTACTAAACCCCCTGAGCCATAATTGGCCAAAGCCACCCTGTGGTAAAAAAGGATAAGTTATCAAACAGAGCAGGTGAATAATAACACATCAAATATGCAGATCTGGCAAAGAAGGACAGCACAAATACTTCCATAATAAAAGGGGGGGAGGCGAGGGCGAGAAGAAAGGAGGGAAGACAGGGGAGGGGGGAAGAGGGTACAAGCAACTGTCAACTAAATAGACGATTCACAAAGCTCCCTGAGATCTTGAATCATAAGCACCAATCTTATATTATGTGATAGACCAACACAAAGTGGCACATAATTGTGAAGTGAAAGGAAAATGATAAATGGTTTTCAAATTTTTTTACAAATAAATATCTGAACAGTGTGACATGCATTTGTATTCAGCCCCTTTACTCTGATACCCCTAACTAAAATCTAGTGGAACAAGAAGTCAACTAATTAGTAAATTAGAGTCCACCTGTGTGTAATTTAATCTCAGTATAAATACAGCTGTTCTGTGAAACCCTCATAAGTTTGTTAGAGAACATTAATGAACAAACAGCATCATGAAGGCAAAGGAACACATGAGGGATAAAGTTGTGTAAAATTTTAAAGCAGGGTTAGGTTATAAAAAAATATCCCAAGCTTTGAACATGGCCATCCACTTAAACTGACAGGCAGGGCAAGGAGAGCATTAATCAGAGAAGCAGCCAAGAGGCCCATGGTAGCTCTGGAGGAGCTGCAGAGATCCACATCTCAGGTGGGAGAATCTGTCCTCAGGACAACTATTTGTCGTGCACTCCACAAATCTGGTCTTAATGGAAGAGTGGCAAGCCACTGTTGAAAGAAAGCCATACGAAGTCCCATTTACAGTTTGCGAGAAGCCATGTGGGGAACACAGCAAACATGTGGAAGAAGGTGTTCTGGTCAGATGAGACCAAAATTTAACTTTTTGACCTAAAAGCAAAACGCTATGTGTGGCGGAAAACAAACACTGCACATCACCCTGAAGACACCACCCGCGCTGTGAAACATGGTGGTGGAAGCATCATTTTGTGGGGATGCGTTTCTTTAGCAGGGATAAGGAAGCTGGTCAGAGTTTATGGGAAGATGGATGGAGCCAAATACAGGGCATTCTTAAGCCACGTACACACGAGCGGAATGTCCGACAGAAAAAGTCAAACGGAAGCTTTTCATCGTCTATTCCAATCGTGTGTATGCCTCATCAGACTTTTTTTTTTGAAAATTCTGATGGACCTAGAAATGGAACATGTTCTTAATATTTCTGACAGAACCAATTCCTATCGGGAAAACCGCTCGTCTGTATGCTGTTTCGACGGACCAAAAGCAACGCATGCTCTGAAGCAAGTACGAGACGGAAGCTATTGGCTACTGGCTATTGCACTTCCTTTTTCTAGTCCCGTCGTACATGTTGTACGTCACTGCGTTCTGGACGCTCAGACTTTGGTTGGACTTTGGTTTGACCGTGTGTAGGCAAGACCGCTTAAATGGAATTCCGTCGGAGTTCTGTCAGAGAAACCTTCGGAGTTTATTCCGATGGCAAAACCGGTGGCATTAGAAGAAAACCTGTTAGAGTCTGCTAAAGACTTGAGACTGGGGCGAAGGTTCCCCTGCCAGCAGGACAACGACCCTAAACATAAAGCCAGAGCTACAATGGAATGGTTTAGATCAAAGCATATTCATGTGTTAGAATGGCCCAGTCAAAGTCCAGACCTAAATCCATTTGATAATCTGTGGCAAAATTTCTGTTCACAGACACTCTCCATCCAATCTGACAGAGCTTGAGCAATTGTGCAAAGAAGAACTGGCAAAATTATCACTCTCTAGATGTGCAAAGCTGGTAGAGACATCCCCAAAAAGACTTGCAGCTGTAATTGCAACAAAAGGTGGTTTTACAAAGTATTGACTCAGGGGGGCTGAATACAAATGTACCCCACACTTTTCACATATTTATTTGTAAAACATTTGGGAAACCCTTTATCATTTTCCTTCCACTTCACAATTATGTGCCACTTTGTGTTGGTCTATCACATAAAATCCCAATAAAATACATTTACGTTTTTGGTTGTAACATGACAAAATGTGGAAAATTTAAAGGGGTATGAATACTTTTTCAAGGCACTGTAACTACCTACACAGTCTTTCCAGTCCTCCTCAGTTAAGTCTGGAATGTCACCCTTAGTCAAGGTGAAAGCGTGTGCCGATGCCAAACAGAGATAAAAAGAAGACAAAGGTTTCTCCAGGACCCTTGATGTCAGCAGACTCTCCACCGAGTCAGGCTGAAGGACTACCAGGTTAGGAAATTGGGCTCGTGCTGCATGCCTGAGTTGGAGGTATCTGAAATGCATAGAGACAGCTAGAAAAACACTTTTAGGTTGTGTTCCTGATTTGAGCTTTCTGGCAGAAAAAATACTAAACTCTCCTAAACTCGCCTAAACTGTGTACAAAAATGCTCTATTTGTGTGTTTTTTTTATGCCAAGAGAACTGGCATTTTTTAAAGCCCAGTGTGCATGGAGCCATATTTGGTATTATGCTGTTTGGCTGTTCCTGACCTAAACTTGGTTTGTGCCCTGATTTTGCCTACGTTTCATGCTTAAAGTGATACTAAAGTCAATTTTGTTTTTCATTTACAAATAACAAACATGTTATACTTACCTGTTCTATGCAAAGGTTTTGCACAGAGCAGCCTGGATCCTCCTCTTCTTGGGTCTCATGTCGGCGCTCATGACCCCTCCCTCCTGCCGAGTGCCCAGCTGCTTGCTATGGGGACACCTGAGCTGAGCTGCTGCTCTGTGTGTTCATTCAGACATAGAGCTGTGGCTCGGCCTGACCCATCTCTCTCCTCATTGGCTCATTGACTTTGATTGACAGCAGCAGGAGCCAATGGCGCCTTGCTGCCGTCTCAGCCAATAAGGAGGGAGGGTCCCGGACAGCCGAGTCTCTCATGCAACATTGCTGGATTTAGATGGGGCTCGGGTAAGTATTAGGGGGGCTACCGCCCACAGAATGTTTTTTATCTTTTTTTTTTAACCGCTTGCCGCCCGCCTGCTTTCATATGATGGCGAGGCGGTGCGGCTCTCGTTCTGGGAGGGCGTCATATGATGCCCTCGCCTTCCTACCCACCAGGGGGCGTGCGCGTGCCACCGACGGCAATCGCGCACGCCCGCCGTGTCACTGGGCACCCGATGCGTGTGCCCGGCGGCCGCGATGTCAGCCGGGCACACACGATTGCCCGGTAACACGGCAGGATGTGGATCTGTGTGTGTAAACACACAGATCCACGTCCTGTCAGAGAGGAGAGATGACCGATCTGTGTTCTCAGTACAGAGCAACACAGATCGGTCTCCTCCCCTTGTGAGTCCCCTCCCCCTTCAGTTAGAAACATTCCCTAGGAACACAGTTAACCCCTGGATCACCCCCTAGTGTTAACCCCTTCCCTGCCAGTCACATTTATACAGTAATCAGTGCATTTTTATAGTTTGTGTCAAAAGTGTCCGATGTGTCCACCACAATATCGCAGCCACAATAAAAATCGCAGATCGCCGCCATGACTAGTAAAAAAAAAAAAATAATAATAAAAATACTATAAATCTATCCCCTATTTTGTAGACGCTATAACTTTTGCGCAAACCAATCAATATACGCTTATTGCGATTTTTTTTTACCATAAATATGTAGAAATATAAGTATCAGCCTAAACTGAGGAAAAAATTTGTTTTAAAAAAAAAATGGATATTTAATATAACAAAAAGTAAAAAATATTGTGTTTTTTTTCAAACTTGTCCCTCTTCTTTTGTTTATAGCGCAAAAAATAAAAAACGCAGATGTGATTAAATACCACCAAAATAATGCTCTATTTGTGGGGAAAAAATAATAAAAATTTAATTAGGGTACAGTGTTGTATGACCGCGCAATTGTCATTCAAAGTGTGACAGCGCTGAAAGCTGAAAAATGGCTTGAGCAGGAAGGGGGTTAAAATGCACTGTATTGTGATGGTTAAATAACAATTTTTTATTATTCATAACAGCAGGTAAATAGACAAGAAGTTAACACTGTAATACACAAACTTCATTGTAACAGCAGTAGAACCAGTGTATATCAAGTAACAGTAAACAGTGAAACAGACAGTAGGGGGTCATTGCTGACTCCATATGCAAGCTGCTAGATATCAAATAGGGTCTGCTATGGGCCACAGTAGAACACAAAAAAAAGAGGAAAAGAAAACAGAAAGAGAGAATAATTAGAAAGAAGGGGGAAAGAAAACTACAGAAGAGGGAGAGATGGGGAGGGGGGTTGAGGAAAGGGGGCCTCGACCAACTGCTCAGGGCAGATCCTCTCGCCGGTGCCACTCCTCCCAAACCTTGTCATGCATTTCCAGCCTGTCCTGTAATCTGGCTGTCATTTTTTCCATGAGCTCTATATCTTTTATTCTAGTATACAAATCTGCCTGGGAGGGTGGGGAGTGCCGTTTCTAATGAAGGGCAACCAGGCATCTCGCAGCTGTTAGGACATGTCTAAGCAGTTTTTTGGAACGTTTGGGGATCTGCAGGGGTGAAACCACTAAGAGGAATGATTTTGGGCTCCTGGGAACCTGTACTCCAAGAAGGCGGGACAATAAAAGCTGTGTTTCCATCTAGAAAGGCACTATCTTGGGGCAACTCCAGTAAATGTGATAAAGGGTCCCCTTGGCTACCTGACAGCGCCAACACCTATCTGAGCTAGAGGGATAGATATCGTGGAGCACATCTGGTGTCAGGTACCAAAAATAGAGGATTTTATAAGCGTTCTCTTTGTAGAGCATGCAAAAAGAGCTTTTTGCTGCCTGAGACCAGATCGTCTGCCATGTCGCTTCTGGGATTTCTTCTCCTAGTACTTTTTCCCAGCGAAGCATATATGCATGCTTAACCTGAGTAGGGATGGAGTAAGAGTTTAGCAGCCGGTATATGTCAGAAATCAAACCTCGGCGTGCAGTTCCCCTATCACCAGGCTCTCAAAGGAGGTTGGCGTCTAGAATTGGAGATTCGGGCAAAAGATTGAGCGTAGAGACGTATTTGCAAATACCCATAAAACGCCTGGCGAGGTAAGTCCTATTTATTCTGGAGTTCAGTAAATGAGAGCATTTTGCGTGATCTAGGGTCCACCAGGTGGCCAAAATGGAATAAATTCTGCATCGCCCAGGGCGAAGACATCTGATGCGTGAGACCAGCAGGCATCTTGGGGCTGTAAAGGAAGGAGGTCAGGAGTGACTTTTCTGAGCTAAGTCTATGTGCACTATATGGGTGTGTGGGCGCGAGCCATATCTTTTCAATTTCTGTCCATTTATTGTAAGACTGTTGTGGAAACCAGGAGGTCAAGGCGCGCAGCTGAGTTGCTTGGTAGTATTTTATGAAGTCAGGAAATGCCAGCCCCCCGTCGGAACGAGACACCATCAGGACTGAGCAGGGTATTCTATGTCTCCTATAGTTCCAGACAAAGCGCACCAAGTCTGCCTGGAGTCTTCTCAAGTCTGCATACGGGACTGGGATGGGCAGTGCCTGGAAGAGATAGAGGAGTTTGGGGAGAATGGTCATCTTCACAGAGGCCACCCTCCCCAGGAGAGATATATGGTGGACCTTACATTTCTGTAGAAGGTCTCTTATGGAATGGAACAGGGGGGGAAAGTTTGCCTGGTATAGAGAGGCATAAGACGGAGTAATCTGAACCTCCAGATATTTCAGGGCTGACGTCTTCCAGTGGTAGGGGAAGCACTGCTGCAGGTGTTGCACTTCTGCTGCTGGGATGTTAATTGGGAGAGCCTCCGATTTAGTCATGTTTATTTTATAGCCAGAGAGGGATTTGTAGAGATCGAGTTCAGTGTGTAGGTTGGGCAGTGAGGTCCTAGGCTGGGTCAGGGTGAGTATGATATCCTCTGCGAAAAGTGCTAATTTAAACTCCCTCTCCTGCACCGGGACCCCTTGGATATCCGGATTTCTATGAGTGGACGCCACCAGGGGCTCAACACACAGCGCAAACAGTAACGGTGAGAGTCGACACCCCTGGCGGGTCCCATTTGCTATCGGAAAGGTGGTCTTAACCTGGGACGCGGGATTAGTGTATAAGTGATGGATAGCCTGTAGGAAGGGGCCCCGGAACCCCATGTGTCTCAATGTGGCGAACAGGAAAGGCCAGCCAAGGCCATCAAAGACCTTTTACGCTTCTAGACTAAGAGCTAGAGATTCCAGGCCATCTCTGTTCGCCACATCTATTAGGTCGATAACCCGTCTTGTGTTGTCCCCCCGCTTGACGGAGGGGGACAAAGCCCACCTGATCCTTATGTATTAAGGAGGGCAGTATCAGGTTTAGACGTATCGAGAGGAGCTTGGTGAAGATTTTCAGGTCAGAGTTTAGTAGTGCTATTGGCCTATAGCTAGTGCACAGAGATGGGTCCTTATCGGGTTTGGGAATCAACATGAGAAACGACCTTTGCATGTCTGAGGGAATAGGGGTTAGCTGAAGAAAGGCATTGAACAGTTTACACATATGTGGTAGGAGAATGGGGAGGAATGATTTGTAATATTCATAAGGGAGGCCATCTGGGCCAGGGGATTTATGCGTAGGCAGGGTCTTGATGCTGGCCGTCAGTTCCTCAACCGTGATAGATGCATTAAGGGAAAGGAGGTCCGAGGCCTGAAGTCTGGGAATTCCACTGCATTCCAGATACTGGTGCAGGCCATCAGTCAGGTCGGGGGGGTTCGCGTGGGATTTCAGGGTCGCTGTATAGAGCCGTGTAGAACTCCTCAAAGGCTTGTGCTATGTCTTGAGGGTGAGAGAGAAGGCAGCCCGCCCGATTTTTAATTTGGTGGGGGGTGATCGTGTGGGAGTGTTCAGACAATTTGCATGCTAACAGGGAGTGGGCCTTGTTCCCTTGTCATAGTAAAGTTGCTTCAGTCTGAGGAGTGCCTTCTCCACTTGGCCCATTGCAAGGTCTCGAAGTGTCGTGCAAAAACAGACAATTTTTTTAGAAGGGATAGGGACGGGAAGGTTTGTAGCCGGAGCTCCAGGGCCCTGAGGTCTCTTTCAGTTTTCAGTTTAGAGGCTTTCGCATCTTTTTTCACGGCCGAGGAGATCGCTATACAACACCCCCCGGAGGACCGCCTTGTGAGCTTCCCAGAGAGTGGAAGGAGAGACATTGTCATTCTCAAGGAAATAGAGTTTCAGTGTGGACTCTAGTTCCGCTTTAGAGGGGAGGTGTTAGAGAAGGAAATTATTCAACTGTCAATGGCATGGTTTGCGATTCATGGCGCCTAGCCACAGGGTCATAAGTACAGGAGCATGGTAAGACCAGGAGATCGGGAGGATTTGGGCATCCCTGGTGACGCGGAGTGTGGCATTGTTGAAAAAATGTAGTCAATGTGGGAGTGCATGTGGTGAGGTATGGAATAGAACGTGTACTGCCTATCCCCCGGATGGAGGGCCCACCAGGCATCAAATAGGGCATAGCGTCTAGTGATATGATGGAATAGTTTTGAGTCCCTGGAGGCTCGAGTTTGTGAGTCCGTAGGGTTCAGCACATGGCAATCTAGCACTACTGAATGGGATACGTTGAAATCTACGCCAACAATCAAATATTCATTAGGCGTCCGAAATAGGTGAGCAAACACTTTAGTTAGGAAGTTAGTCTGATGGGTATTGGGGGCATAAAGGGCGCATAAAGTGACAGCCTGCCTTTGCCATCGACCTTGTAAGATAATGTAGTGTCCTCACGGGTCAATAAAGGACTCAGAGCACGTGAAGGGGGAACCACGCTTGTAAAAGGATAGCTACTCTGGCCCGCTTGCGGGGGTTAAACGCCTGGTATACCTGAATCTGTCTGAAAGCGAAGGCAAAGGAGTCCCCGTTGTTAAAGTGTGTTTCCTGAAGCAGGATAATGTCCGCCCCAGAATGCCTGTACTCCCTTAGCGCAAGATGTCTTTTCCTATTGGATATGGGTATGTGCAAATTTAAAGGTACTTATCTGATCCAGCCATGGCGTTGCCTTGGTGCCAAGGTGGGGAGGTCGCCAGTTCCTAAAATAGGTCTGGGTGGTTGCCAGGGACAGAGGCCAGGCCAGGGGAATAGGGGGGAGAGAAGGAGGGAGCAGGAACAGAGGGTAAAGAGAAAGACATGTTAATTATACACATAGCAGACAAAATAAACAGTGCAATGAAGCCCTGAGTAGCCTGCACCACACGGGGCTTGTTAAGTTCCAATAAGTCCACCCGACCAGGGCCCAAAAGAAAGAACCAGGTCGGGGGGACGTAGAGAACTATAGTGATCGGCAACCAAAATCTACAGTAGAGTGACAAAGGAACTCTAGAAGGGTGAACCTATGGGGGGACTAGTGATCGGAAGGGTAACCACTCTCAAGTCTTCAGTAGGAAGCGCCCAATAAACAAAACAGATAACAGGCAGGAGGCCTAAGGGGATTGCAAATGAGGCTAATGGGTGGGTCAGGAGAGTCAGGTAAGTGGATGTACACGCAATGGCCATGGCTGTCAAGGAAGGAAAACTTGCGGCCATCAGCCATGTTTAGGTTTAGCAGCTCTGCGGGGGGGGGGGGAGTCCTGGCCCCGGGAGCCCTGGCCCCTGGAGCGTTTGGCCGGGGGCTACTTCTGCCAAACCGTGGGTGGTGGCAGTGGTGTGGCCACCAAGTTCCATTCCTGAAGATGGGGGACAGGTATCTCCATGGTGTCACAAAAAGCATCCAAGTCCTCAGGATAGCATAGTACAGCTGACTCTCCTTGCAGGACGTCTGTAAGGCTGAAAGAGAAACCCCAACGGTAAACTATGTCGTTTTCCTGCAGTGAGAGGAGGAGGGGTTGGAGGAGTCTGCGTTTCTGCAAGGTAATCCAAGAGAGGTCTGGGTACAGCTGAATCTGTGCATTGCCAAAGAACACCTTCCTGATAGTGCGGGCTTTACGCATGATGTCCTCTTTCAAGGGGTAGGAGTTGACCCTGCAGATGACATCATGAGATCTAGAGGCAGGGTCCCTGCGTCGAAGGGCACGGTGTGCCTGATCCATCTCGATGGGTTTATTCGGGGGTTCGCCCAGAAGGTCGTTGAATAGGGTTTGCAAGATGTCATGCAAATCTTCAGGGCCCTTCGATTCAGGCAGACCCCTGACACGGATGTTGTTTCTGCGCCCCCTATTGTCCAGGTCCTCCACGTGACGCTGCATGTCTGAGCATCATGCGATGGCCAGCCTCTTGTAGTTGAGTGCGCTGCACCGCCAGCTTGGTTTCTTGTATTTCCTCCTCCACCATCTCCACTCTGTCTGAAAGATGTTTAAAGTTAGCATGGGCTAACCACTCGGCAGGTGGATTTAACCTCCTCAATTAGTAGCTTAAAGTCTTCTTTAGTTGGTATGGCTTGGAAGTAAGCTTGCCAGGGGGGGTTCTGCTGGAGGTGGGGGTCCATCCCCAATTGGTGCTGTGAAAGGTGTGATGGAGAGGGTAGCTGCTGCAGATGTAGGGAGGCCGGGGAGCTGGCTGCCTGGGCATAGGAAATTGTGTGGTCTGTCCCCCATTCATTAGATCTGGGGTCTCTGGAGCGAGACTGCCTCTGCGGTTGGGGGGGAGCAGGGGCAGGGTGGTATGCCTGCTGAGGCGTGTGTCCTCCATGTTGCTCACCCTGCAGGGGTCCCGGGGCCCGTGTATGTGCAGGATCTGGCAGGGAGGGGAAATCTTCTGAGCTCACAGAAGGAGTTTGGGAGTCAGGGCCCCTTGCAGATAGGCCCGGTTCCGAGGCCGTGTGCAGCAGCCATGGGAATGCCTTAGTGCACTGCGTGTATGTGGCTTCTGTGAGGCCTAGTGGGGAGTGCTGCAGCTTGTGCGGCATCGCCGTCTAAGAGGCATGGAGTGGGGGTAGACTCACCGCACCTGGTGCCAGAGGTTGTAGCCCGGATGTTCTCCATGTAGAGTCAGGTGGGCGCCGTGGATGGGTTGGAGACTGGGAGCTCGGTGGCAGCGGAGACCGCATGGAGGAGGTGGAGGCGGCCAGCGCCATCTTGTACGCCCCGCCGAGTAGCATGGGAGGCGGCGAAAAGTACTCTCTGAAGGTCGCAGAGGAGTCGGGAGGAGACTGGGA
The DNA here is from genome assembly GCF_042186555.1 of Aquarana catesbeiana. NCBI lineage: Eukaryota > Metazoa > Chordata > Amphibia > Anura > Ranidae > Aquarana > Aquarana catesbeiana. Next base: position 87,860,996 of record NC_133333.1, read on the forward strand.
CGATCCTTGGGCTTTCGAGGAGCGGGTTCTCCTGGCGCCACCCATAATCGAGCAGAAGAAATCCCCCTAAAAGGCCGCGGAGCTGTGGGCTTCCATACAGGGCAGCTTCCGGTCACGCTCCCATGTTTTTTATCTTAATGAATTGAATGCATTAAGATAAAAAACCTTCCTACTTTAGAACCACTTTAAAGAAGGGACATAAGGAAAGTCCTGAAAGCTTGTATCTTTAATAAGTTGCGTTAGTCAATAAAAGGTATTACTCAAACTATAAATAATTAGCACTTATTAACACTTGTTATACATAAGTGTTACTGGATATTGATTTTATTCATCTAAACACAAATTATTAAACTGTCCATGACTCACATCATTAATAGATTACATCATTAGGCAATATTACTACTACAAATAATAATACATATTATTTACAAATGTTTATTGAAAGGGAAAACAATAATGGTTTGAGGCTAACTGTATTTTAGATATTTTATATAATATGATATCAGTGTAACTGTTCTGCTGTCTCATAAGCAGTTTTTGCCAATAGCTGTAATTGTGAGGAAAAATACAGTATACAGAGAAGTATTATGTTATAATTGTTAAGAAAGTGCAACTGCAGCCAAAACATTCTTTTTACTTTTGGATACAGTAGAGAAGAATTAGAGCACCTGTAAAGTTTGTATTGGTGTTTGTGCTCGTCCAATCAGAGAACACTGGACTAATGTAATGTAAAAATATACCATGCCTGAATTCATCTTAATTATTTTTCTATATGTATGTATGTACGGTATCTCACAAAAGTGAGTATACCCCTCACATTTTTGTAAATATTTTTGTATATCTTTTCATGTGACAACACTGAAGAAATGACACTTTGCTACAATGTAAAGTAGTGAGTGTACAGCTTGTATAACAATGTAAATTTGCTGTCCCCTCAAAATAACTCAATACACAGCCATTAATGTCTAAACCACTGGCAACAAAAGTGAGTACACCCCTAAATGAAAATGTCCAAATTGGGCCCAAAGTGTCAATATTTTGTGTGGCCACCATTATTTTCCAGCACTGCCTTAACCCTCTTGGGCATGGAGTTCACTGAGCTTCCCAGGTTGCCACTGGAGTCCTCTTCCACTCCTCCATGACGGCATCACGGAGCTGGTGGATGTTAGAGACCTTGCGCTCCTCCACATTCTGTTTGAGGATGCCCCACAGATGCTCAATAGGGTTTAGGTCTGGAGACATGCTTGGCCAGTCCATCACCTTTACCCTCAGCTTCTTTAGCAAGGCAGTGGTCATCTTGGAGGTGTGTTTTGGGTAGTTATCATGTTGGAATACTGCCCTGCAGCCCAGTATCCGAAGGGAGGGGATCATGCTCTGCTTCAGTATGTCACAGTACATGTTGGTTCCCTCAATGAACTGTAGCTCCCCAGTGCTGGCAGCTCTCATGCAGCCCCAGACCAATGACACTCCCACCACCATGCTTGACTGTAGGCAAGACACACTTGTCTTTGTTTTCCTCACCTGGTTACCGCCACACACGCTTGACACCATCTGAACCGAATAAGTTTATCTTGGTCTCATCAGACCACGGGACATGGTTCCAGTAATTCATGTCCTTAGTCTGCTTGTCTTCAGCAAACTGTTTGTGGGCTTTTTTGTGCATCATCTTTAGAAGAGGCTTCCTTTTGGAACGACAGCCATGCAGACCGATTTGATGCAGTGTGTGGCATATGGTCTGAGCACTGACAGGCTGACCCCCACCCCTTTCAACCTGTGCAGCAATGCTGGCAGTACTCATATGTCTATTTCCCAAAGACAACCACTGGATATGACGTTGAGCACGTGCACTCAACTTCTTTGGTCGACCATGGCAAGGCCTGTTCTGAGTGAAACCTGTCCTGTTAAACCGCTGTATGGTCTTGGCCACCATGCTGCAGCTCGGTTTCAAGGTCTTGGCAATCTTCTAGCCTAGGCCATCTTTATGTGAAGCAATAATTATTTTTTTCTGATCCTCAGAGAGTTCTTTACCATGAGGTGCCATGTTGAACTTCCAGTGACCAGTATGAGAGAGTGAAAGCGATAACACCAAATTTAACACACCTGCTCCCGATTCACACCTTGTAACACTAACGAGTCACATAAAACCGGGGAGGGAAAATGGCAAATTGGGCCCAATTTGGACACTTTCACTTAGGGGTGTACTCACTTTTCTTGCCAGCGGTTTAGACATTAATGGCTGTGAGTTGTGTTATTTAGAGGGGACAGCAAATTTACACTGTTATACAAGCTGTACACTCACTACTTTACACTGTAGCAAAGTGTAATTTCTTCAGTGCTGTCACATGAAAAGATATACCGTATTTATCGACGTATAACATGCACAGGCGTATAACGCACCTTCATTTTAAAAGGAAAGTTTCAGGAAAAAACTTAAATTTTAAATAAAGAACTTTGAAGCAAAATTAGGGTCACAGCTCATCAATGTAGCCTCACCAGTGCCCATCTGCAGCCACTAAATTGCCAAACGATGCACCCTGCTCAGTGCCCATCTGTAGCCATTAAATTGCCCAAAAATGCAGCCTGCTCAGTGCCCATCTGCAGCCATTAAATTGCCCAACAATGCAGCCTGTTCAGTGCCCATCTGCAGCCTCACCTTTTCCATCATTGTAGCCTTGCCAGTGTTGCATTATCCCTGCTGTCTCTAAGGGAAGAGGAGGAGCGAGCGCCGCTGAATTACATAGAGCCGCGATCTCCTGTGTACCCGGCGCTCCGTCACTCACAGCCACGCCTCCTGGCCCTGCTCATATGATAAACAGAACAGTGGCCCAATGTGGGGCCAGGAGGCGTGGCTGTGCGTGACACAGGAGATTGCGGCTCTATGTAATTCATCGGCGCTCGCTCCTCTTCCCTTAGAGACAGCAGGGATCCGCGTATAACACGCACACACGGTTTCCCTCTGGTTTATACGGCGATAAATACGGTAATATAATATTTACAAAAATATGAGGGGTGTACTCGCTTTTGTGAGATACTGTAAGTATGGGGCGTGGCCATCGGATGGCATCATCCATAGACCCCATCCCCTTGTGACGTCACGGGCCCATCATGCCCCAGGCGGCGGGAGTGGCGGCAGAGGAAGAAGAACATCAGAAAAAGAAGAAGACCGAAGGAAGAAGAGGGGGAAGAAGAAGACGGAGGAAGAAGTGGGGGGGGAGAAGAAGACTGGAAGAAGAAGACCAGAGGAAAAAGAAGAAGACCGGTGGAAGAAGAAGAAAACCGGAGGAAGAAGAAGAAGACCGGAGGAAGAAGCGGGGGAAGAAGAAGAAATTTTTAATAAAGAACTTGTTAAAAACTGTCTATTGTATTTTGTCAAACTAAACTACTTTTTTGGGTGAATGGGTAGAGTACAATGTACCCATACTCATTCACATGGGGGGGGGCAGGATCTGAGGGTCCCCTTGTTAAAGTGGGCTTCCAGATTCTGATAAGCCCCCCTGATATAATAAAATATTTACAAAAATGTGAGGGGTGTACTCACGTTTGTGAGATAATGTATGTATGGAAATTCTGTCACCTAACTTGTAGGAGGGGAGATAAGGTGTCACATCCTCCATGTTTCCCTTTTTGTTGGTTGCCAAGCAAGGGTCACATGAGAGGCCCACCCGGGGTGGGCTCTTCTGGACTACGCTAGGCACTTTGGTTAGGGTCACTACTTTACACATGGGGTACCTTTGCTTGAACAGACTGAACTTTAGTAAACTCTCTCAATGTAATATACACCACCATGGTCACTGGTGCAGGAAGGGAGGGACACACTGAGCCTATGCCCTGTACATCTGTCCAGCGCATCACTGCTATCTCACTCCCGGTATGGGGGTCCCTCCGTGCACCTAGCGCCGACTCCATGCATGCACTTCACTTAACTCTTCCTCTTTCATAAATGTGTACAGGTTAGAGACCTCTGCAGTGCTGATCTGCTCATGGATAACGGAAGACTGACCTGTTCACAGAAAGAGTGCCGACAACAACTCCTCCTGCAAGAGGCTATGCCACATGTACATGCTTCATGACAGGCTGCTTGGTAGACCTCCATTACCCTTGGTAACCACCTGCTTTGTTCCACACCACAATACTCCTGCAGTGCTGTCTTCATACCCCCATGTGTTTGAACTGACCCAACTGTAGACTTTGAGTGCTTGTTACTTGCATTTCACCCCTTGCATAACTTCAGACCAGGCAAGATGGCATACACAGGTAACAGTCCAACATAAAGTTCAGCCTTTAACTAACATCCCTAGTCCTTAACTTCAGGCTTGTCCATAGGAGGTTTCTTTAGGGAGGACTGAAAGTCCCAGCAACCTCCCCTAGTAGAAAAAAATCTGATTTCGGCATGACGCTGGCGATCCAGACTCCAGCAATGGTAATAAGCAATACATCTCTCTATCTTGGAGCCCCTTGGGTGTAGACCCCTGTTCCAAAAACCCAGGAACATAAATAACCCTACCCTTCCCAACTGGCACAGCGTTAACCTTTACCTGCCTACAAACCTAAGAGAACAAATTTTCATTTAAAAGATAGATCTTTAGTAAATCAACAGCTATTTGCTTTTCCTGTGTGTTACACATCTTAACTAAAATTTTTTAAAATTCTATTCAGATTTTTTTTCAATGCTTCTTCCTGACAATATACAAAGTAATACCGCTTGGTAAAGGCTATGACTAGGTGGTGATACAGGATTAAATGTTGATTTTGTTATCTGCCTATACTTACACTTTAACCTTTTAAATTGGGTAAAAACATGTCAAGTTTGTTAAAACTGTTAGAAAACATAGCAATAAAAAAGTTACATTGCATTGTATGTACAAGTTTACAGGAACTCTCTGAATTTCTTGAGGAGTGCCCTATGTACCACAGACACAGCAGCCATTTGTAAGAGTTAATATTTGACGACAAAAGTATTTCCTGAAAAGTTATGTATATATACAGTATTTCCTGAAAAAAAGGATGCCTGTCAAAGTTCACAGAGCTCATCATATCTAGCTAGGTACTTTCCAGGCAGTTCAGAAATCTAGGGTGTGTATTTCAAATGCCATTTATAAGATTTAGGTTTTTTTATGTTAAGAAAAACATATGAGAAAAATAAAGTCATTGCCATTGCTAATAAGTTCTCAAATTGATTACCAAATTGGGTAGACTGGGGCCTATAAGAAACTCTACATAGAGTAGCTATTTCTTCTTTTAAACGTCACAATTTATTGTCCAGGCTGTCAAGTAATCTAGACTATTAACCAAGGTCTGGTATCAGTGAACAGGGAACATTTATTTTGTAAAAGACATAGGCAATTCATATGCATTCATGATTTCCAAACACATCTACAGTACTGTATATAAGGCCGGCCATAGATGGATCTAAATTCAGCCAGTTCAGCAGGAACCAGACGCATTTTGATCTGTCTATGGGGAGGCTGGTTGTACTGAAGTCAATCTATCAGTCGACTTCAGCACAACCAGCTTAGATATAGAGGTTCATATTAAAATGCAATCATTGTATTTTGATGGCTGGGAAAACCTCCCACTGTCAGAATACAATAGCGTGGCAGGAGCGATTCCCCCGTCAACACTGACTGTTGATGGGGGAAATCAAGCAATTTTCTTTCCTTCAACCTGTGAATAGCAGGTATAAAATACCCTTACACCTCATCTGAATTGACTAATATATTTTCAACATGTGCCATAAAAAATTGGTTAGGTTTAACCACTTGAGGTCCGGGCCATAGCCGAATGACGGCCACAGCGTGGACCTCAATTTCCGGAAGGCCGTCATGGGACGTCCTCCCCAGTGCACGCGCACCCTGGCCCCTTACCATGTGATCAGCTGTCAGCCAATGACAGCTGATCACATGATGTAAACAAAAGCACGGTGATCGTTTTTTTTTCTCCTCACGCTGACAGCGGCTCATGTTAAAGGGACATCGGCAGTCCTGAAGAGAAAGGAGGCACATATGCCTCATCTGTGCCTGACAGTGCCACCTGCCAGTGCCCAGCAGTGCCACCTATCAATGCCCACAAGTGCCACCTATCAATGCCCACCAGTGGTGACAATCAGTGCCACCAAGCAGTGCTGCCATCACTGCCACCCAGCAGTGCCCATCACTGCCACCCATCAGTGCCCATCACTGCCACCCATCAGTGTGAATCAGTGCCACCTATCGGTGCCCATCAGTGCCACCTCATCAGCGTACATCAATGAAGGAGAAAAATTACCTGTTTGCAAAAAAAAAAAAAAAAAAATGTGGTCTTTTTCATTTTTTTTAACAAAAACTAAAAACTGCAGAGGTAATCAAATACCCCCAAAAGAAAGCTCCATTTGTGGGAAAAAAATTATAAAAATTTCATTTGGGTACAGTGTTGTATGACCGCACAATTGTCATTCAAAGTTCAACAGCGCTAAAAGCTGAAAATTGGTCCGGACAGGAGGGGGGTTTAAGTGCCCAGTAAGCAAGTGGTTAATGGATGGCCAGAGTGTATTGAAATACATTTGAGGGTATGAATTGTTCGGGGGTGTTACATAGTTACATAGTAGGTGAGGTTGAAAAAAGAGTCCAACCTATGTGTGTGATTATATGTCAGTATTACATTGTATATCCCTGTATGTTGTGGTCGTTCAGGTGCTTATCTAATAGTTTTTTGAAACTATCGATGCTCCCCCTAAATTTTTAGTTTAGAGTCAGAAACTGGCAGCAGGTACCTTGTGGCCCCAGATACCCTACTGGCATATGTCAGACATTAATTTACTATATTCTATGTCTCTAAAGCAAGGGTGTAATAAGGGAATTAAAAAATATTTTAGAAAGATGTTTTCCAAAATTGTTGGGAATATGTAAACTTATATGTAAACTTAAAGTGACACTAATAAATGAGAAGAAAGGGGGGTAGTACCACGCTATGGTTTAATTAACTGACTAGAAAAATATGACAAGCTGCTTCCCCCACTAAGACCAACTGTTAAACCAGATGTCAGTGATAGCAGTGATAGAGAGGAATTAAAATTAAAAAAGTGGTTGTAGCGCTACTAATGGGTACATTAAATCTAATCATGAAAAAATAGTGATAAAAAATAATTGTGCAAAAATACAATAAAATGCGCAAGCAAAATACAACAAAAATAAATATTCCATAAAGTGTGCAAAAATGCAATATATACAAAAACTCTAGCATCAAATAATGTGCAAATAAGCAAAAAATATATATCGGTATGGAATACCATATCATAAATAATATACAGTGCTCACAAATCATATAAAACATGCATGAATATAGCAAACATGAAATTCATATAATCCACTAGTGAAAACCGTGATCTAAAAAACGTGCCAGATCAATAAATATAAAGTCTTTGACTTTGATAAGTAAAGTAAAGCAGAAATGTATGTAAAATGTGGGACTTTAGAGGTACACCCAATATATGAAAAACACTGTTAATTAAAAATTATGTAAATATTTATTGAAACAATTTAAGAAAAAAGTAACAAAATGTGAAAACAGTTTACATTCATAGTCAAAGGTGAACATCCATAACCAAATATTGACAAATGAAGAGAGAAACTGTAATCACATAGATCTAAGCGTAGCCACGTCCACAAATTTCAACATGTTTCGCCAGGAAGGCTTCATCAGGAAAATGGACGAGGATATTTGATTATTCAAAAGCAATACACACGATAAGAACAACCTTGGATGTATAAAAAGAAAACAAAAAATGAATGATTACATGAAAATAATACATTTAACATTTATATTTATACATATTAATAGCTCTTTAGCTTGCACAACCATGACTCCATCATAACAAAAATAAAAAATAAAAACCCACACCAAACCCAACCCTAACCCAACCTTACACCCACCACCTCCATGATCCCCAAACTAACACAAACACCACCCCTATGTCAACTCCATACCTCAATGAGAGTTCCGGGGAAGTTGCAGGGTCCGGGGTGTCGGGTAAGAGGAGAGGAGGGGAGGGGGAACCCTCAGAATTCACTGCCCCTATAGTCCAGAGAAGTTGCCAGATCACCCGTAGGGAGGGATGTATGTTTTTATAAATACAAAACCATCCAGAAAAAAGGAAATAATAACGATATCTGCAATATATATCATAGATAGTAAAAAACACACATACTATGGATGAGGGGGGCATAAGTCCATAGCAATACCTAGTCAATGGACCGTACTTACCATCATCCAATAAAAACAATCAGATATTTATATTGGGAGCTAATGCGGACTAATGGAACAGTACCAAATATGGAAATGCAGCTATGCGAGAATCCAAAAAGGACACAGCTACTTCATAGTTTCTGAAAGGATATGTGTATATATATACGCCTGCATCAATATCTTGTATAAAAGACATATATATATGTGTGGCGTGTCTCTAAATCCTTAAGAGCACATGCTTACCTTAAAGATATCACACCGCTGTGTAAGAGACTACATCACATCCCTACTGGTGCAGCTGGAGAAAAGCCCAAAGGTGAATTAGCCTCAGAGATTAGTCAGCTCCTATGTTCCAAACAGAGCAAGGAGATGGCTGATGACAATCTAAGAAAAAGAAACAAGAAAACAGGCACCCAAAGCAGTGCTTAGTTCCCAATTAAGTATACCGCAAGATGCTAGACCAGCCACCAGTCATTATAGTTTTACCTAGTGCCGACGTCCGTGTTCAACATGAGCTCCCAGGCTGCCAACACAGGCATCAAAATGTGTGGGGTTTAAATATCCCTCCCCATGGCACCAAAATGCAGCGCATGACGTCACGCCGCACAGGCGTCAAGCGGACGCAAGAGGGAGGTCCAAGGTCCATGGACTGAATACCCGGAAACGGATACCAAGACCCGGAAGCAAATAGTGCTTCCGGTGGCCAAGAACAGTACTATAACCCACATTGGGGACAGTACTGGACCAAGGAGATGGAAAACTTTGGCAGTTGGTATATAATGGCTTTGGTCACAGTTAAACCGGAATGCCATGGATCAAAAGGATACCTCAAGGCGGGCGTGGAGCCGGGTGGCACCACCCCGAAGGGGGTGTAAGCCAACACTACTCCACACCCTTGGGCATCCATATGGGGATCTAAAGGCACTGAACTGGGGAAGTAAAAATGAGGGAACAAAAAAGGCAAAAAAAAACAAACAAAAAAAAAAAACTAAACAAAAACCAGCAACCCACATAGAACTTAGATGTGGTCATGATTATTCATCACAATATTTAATTTACAAAGTTACACACATTATTTGTATCTGCATATAGAGGGTTATAGAGATATATAAAATATCACAGCTAACTCAGTATATATTGCTTTCCCTATTCCAATACAAAATTCTAAATAACAAGAGGCAACCTTGGGCAAGACAACCCAGCGGAAACCAATCATGGTATGGTATACGTCTCAAAGTCCCATATTGTTCAAAAGTAACGAATGATTCAAAAATGAAAAGGATAGATGGTGAAAACGAAACAAACCTATGGTCAGTGTACCCAAATAGGTAACCACATTCAGGAAACAAACCTATGGCCAGTATGCCCAGATAGATATCCCCATTTAGGGAACATTCTCTCAAAATGACCTGAGTAAACATGTCCAGATGAGGGATATAGTTCACAGAAAAGGCTTGTAGATAATCCCCTCATTGAGGCCAGGGGACCGGGTGGCCTGTAAAGATTAGATCCACCTCGTCTCCAATTAAAGGAGTTTATTTTCAATGTCCCCACCCTGTTCGTGTTCGGGAAGGTGTTCAAGACTGAAAAAGCCAATAACTTTTAGATCAAAATTGTGGTATAGCCCCACATGACGGCTAATTGGTGTTTCCATCCTATGTTTGGAAATCAGGGACACGTGGTCCCTGATTCTGCAGAATAGTGGGGGCTTTGTTTTTCCCACGTAAAATGCCCTGCAACGACATTTCATTAAGTATACAGAACCAACTGATTGGCAGTTGGTTCTGTATTTGGGAGTCCAAATGTTATTATTGGGAAGAGTAACATTCTTCCCTTCTAAGATAAAGGGGCAATAATTGCACCTACCACATGGGTAGGTACCCGATGGCTTAGATTTTGGAATGGTCTGATTACTGTGGTGGCTGCTCACTAAAGTGTCTCTCAGGGAACGAGAATGTTTGAAGGTGATCTCTGGATGGGATTTGACAAATTTGGAGATCTTTTGATCAGCTGCCAATAAGTACCAAAACTTATTGTAAATATGTCGCACTTTGGCGTGTTGTCTATTGTACTTAGTGATCACCCTCGTTGATGCTGATGCTTTATCTCGTCTGGGCTTGTACAATAGAAGTTGTCTATTCTGATTTTTTACTCTATTAAAGGCTTTTTTCAAACAAGTTCTACTGTAACCCCTGGCTAGGAGGCGATCGCGTAGCAAATTTGCCTCCTTTTGAAAATCTGTGTCCAATGTACAATTGCTTTTCAGTCTCAAAGATTGACTGAAAGGGATACTTTTAATCAGCTTTGAGACTGAAACGCAATTGTACATTGTACAATAGACAACACGCCAAAGTGCAACATATTTACAATATGTTTTGGCACTTATTGGCAGCTGATCAAAAGATCTCCAAATTTGTCAAATCCCATCCAGAGATCACCTTCAAACGTTCTCGTTCCCTGAGAGACACTTTAGTGAGCAGCCACCACAGTAATCAGACCATTCCAAAATCTAAGCCATCGGGTACCTACCCATGTGGTAGGTGCAATTATTGCCCCTTTATCTTAGAAGGGAAGAATGTTACTCTTCCCAATAATAACATTTGGACTCCCAAATGCAGAACCAACTGCCAATCGGTTGGTTCTGTATACTTGATGAAATGTCGTTGCGGGGCATTTTATATGGGAAAAACAAAGCCCCCACTATTCTGCAGAATCAGGGACCACGTGTCCCTGATTTCCAAACAGAGGATGGAAACACCAATTAGCCATCATGTGGGGCTATACCACAATTTTGATCTAAAAGTTATTGGCTTTTTCAGTCTTGAACACCTTCCCGAACACGAACAGGGTGGGGACATTGAAAATAAACTCCTTCAATTGGAGACGAGGTGAATCTATTCTTTACAGGCCACCCGGTCCCGTGGCCTCAATGAGGGGATTAGCTACAAGCCTTTTCTGTGAACTATATCCCTCATCTGGACACGTTTACTCAGGTCTTTTTGAGAGAATGTTCCCTAAATGGGGATACCTATCTGGGCATACTGGCCATAGGTTCGTTTCCTAAATGTGGTTACCTATTTGGGTACACTGACCATAGGTTTGTTTCGTTTTCACCATCTATCCTTTTCATTTTTTAATCATTCATTACTTTTGAACAATATGGGACTTTGAGACGTATACCATACCATGATTAGTTTCCGGTGGGTTGTCTTGCCCAAGGTTGTCTCTTGTTATTTAGAATTTTGTTTTGGAATAGGGAAAGCAATATATACTGAGTTAGCTGTGATATTTTATATATCTCCATAACCCTCTATATGTAGATACAAGTAATGTGTGTAACTTTGTAAATTAAATATTGTGATGCATAATCATGACCACATCTAAGTTCTATGTGGGTTGTGGGTTGCTGGTTTTTGTTTTTTTGCCTTTTTGTTCCCTCATTTTTACTTCCCCAGTTTAGTGCCTTTAGATCCCTGTATGGACGCCCAAGGGTGTGGAGTAGTGTTGGCTTACACCCCCTTCGGGGTGGTGCCACCCGGCTCCACGCCCGCCTAGAGGTATCCTTTTGATTCATGGCATTTCCGGTTTAACTGTGACCAAAGCCATTATATACCAACTGCCAAAGTTTTCCATCTCCTTGGTCTAGTACTGTCCCCAATGTGGGTTATAGTACTGTTCTTGGCCACCGGAAGCACTATTTGCTTCTGGGTCTTGGTATCCGGTTCTGGGTATTCAGTCCATGGACCTTGGACCTCCCTCTTGACGCCGGTGTGGCATGACGTCATGTGCTGCATTTTGGCGCCATGGGGAGGGATATTTAAACCCCACACATTTTGATGCCTGTGTTGGCAGCCTGGGAGCTCATGTTGAACACGGACGTCGGCACTAGGTAAAACGATAATGACTGATGGCTGGTCTAGCATCTTGCGGTATACTTAATTGGGAACTAAGCACTGCTTTGGGTGCCTGTTTTCTTGTTTATTTTTTCTTAGATTGTCATCAGCCATCTCCTTGCTCTATTTGGAACATAGGAGCTGACTAATCTCTGAGGCTTATCACCTTTGGGCTTTTCTCCAGCTGCACCAATAGGGATGTGATGTAGTCTTTTACACAGCGGTGTGATATCTTTAAGGTAAGCATGTGCTCTTAAGGATTTAGAGACACACCACACATATGTATGTGTCTTTTATACAAGATTTGATGCAGGCGCATATATATACCCATATCGTTTCAGAAACTATGAAGTAGCTGTGTCCCTTTTGAATTCTCGCATAGTTGCATTTCCATATTTGGTACTGTGCCATTAGTCCGCATGAGCTCCCAATATAAATATCTGATTGTTTTTATTGGATGATGGTAAGTACGGTCCATTGACTAGGTATTGCTATGGACTTATGCCCCCCTCATCCGTAGTATGTGTGTTTTTTACTATCTATGATATATATTGCAGATATCGTTATTATTTCCTTTTTTCTGGATTTTTTTTTTTTTATAAAAACATGCATCCCTCCCTACGGGTGATCTGGCAACTTGTCTGGACTATAGGGGCCGTGAATTCTGCGGGTTCCCCCTCTCCTCCTCTCCTCTTACCTGACACCCCGGACCCTGCGACTTCCCTGGAACTCTCATTGAGGTATGGAGTTGACGTAGGGGTGGTGTTTGTGTTAGTTTGGGGATCATGGAGGTGGTGGGTGTAAGGTGGGGTTAGGGTTGGGTTGGGTTTGGTGTGGGTTTTTTTTTTTTCTTTTTGTTATGATGGAGTCATGGTTGTGCAAGCTAAAGAGCTATTAATATGTATAAATATAAATCTTAAATGTATTATTTTCATGTAATCATTCATTTTTTTGTTTTCTTTTTATACATCCAAGGTTGTTCTTATCATGTGTATTGCTTTTGAATAATCAAATATCCTTGTCCATTTTCCTGATGAAGCCTTCCTGGCGAAACATGTTGAAATTTGTGGACGTGGCTACGCTTAGATCTATGTGATTACAGTTTCTCTCTTCATTTGTCAATATTTGGTTATGGATGTTCACCTTTGACTATGAATGTAAACTGTTTTCACATTTTATTACTTTTTTCTTAAATTGTTTCAATAAATATTTACATAATTTTTAATTAACAGTGTTTTTCATATATTGGGTGTACCTCTAAAGTCCCACATTCTACATACATTTCTGCTTTACTATCTTGAGGGATGTTGGTACACAAAAAGAACCTTTCAGTATTTCTGGAAAACTGATCTCTACCCATTCTACTTTTGATAAGTAAAGGTGCTGCAATCTTTACACAAGTAAGCGGTGTTCATGTATCACTCGTTCTTCCCCTATGTGATTACACTCACCAGCTGGATCTCCCCACTCAAGGGGTAGCGCGCATTCACAGTAGTATGTAGACCACCCAACGAATTCCTCAATTACAGCGATACCATGTAGGAATAATAAGAAGCTTCCATAGTGTAATTCCGTAAACCGTATTTATTTAAAAGTAATAATGAACATACAGTAGGTAAAAGACATCAAGCATTTAAAATCCAGGAAGTCCCAAACTCACTGCGCTCCACGGACCCAAACCGGATCTGACGTACTGACACTTCTAGCTCAGCCTTATGTGTTTCATCAAGACGTCATCAGAAGTTGCACCATCTTACTACTCCATCCGGTATTTATAGTGTATGGTAACCTGGCAACCCGGAGTCACATGGCCAACGGCCATATTGGTACTCAATCGGGGGACATCCGAGGCTTATAACATACACTAGAATACCATAACCAGATGGCCATCTTAGTGCTTCAGTGATCTTAACCATACCTCTGGGTGCATTAGTAATGCGGGAAGCTCAGATTAACGCGAACTAATTACACCTATATACAGTCAAATTTAAAAACACTTTCTCCACCCTCTAATAAACAATAAATCCTTAATAAAATATCACCCACAATAAAATAAAATAAAACAAAATTTATATGTCCAATGGGGTAAGTTAATAATGTTATCAAGGGGATAAGATCTTATTTTAGATTAACCTAATAACCAAAGATACATTAGAACAGAATATTGGTTTGACCAATAACATATACAATAATATTGGTATGACCAATAATATTAGGGAAACAGGATCCTATTTATAATTGGCCTAATGACCAGGAATATTTATAAATGTAACTATACTTGTGAAATGAATATAAAAGAAGACAAAAATGGAAACTATGAATAAACCAACACATACACATATTTATTTATATATATATATATAATGTTGGTGCAATCTCATAAAAGTAAACTAAATTATAATAAAATGGTTTAGAGGGAAAAACAAGTATTATACACCAAAAGGTGATCTAGTACAGGGGTCTTCAAATCCAGTTGTTCAGGAACTAGAATTCCCATCATGCCTAGTCATGTCTGTGAATGTCAGAGTTTTAAAATGCCTCATGGGATGTGTAGTTCTGCAACAGCTGGGGGGGGCGCAGTTTGAAGATCCCTGATCTAGTATAAAGAAATGGTAAAAAGAGGAATAAGGACTGTAAATAGATCAACATATATTTAAAAATAGATCAACATATATTAAAAAATGTGAGAGGTATTAAAAATGGGTCTAAGTAAAATGCAATAATTTGATGTGACTGTTGTAAAGTTTATAGATAGACCAACATATATTCAAAAGATGAGAAAGGTATTGGAAAAGGATTCTAAATATACTGTATTTATTGGCGTATAACACTCACTTTTTCACCCCGAAAATCCGGTGTAAATACTTTAATTTGGCTGCCTGGGAGGGGACAGTAAGGGGGGCGGGGCGAGCGCCGTCAGATTACATACAGTGAGAATCTCCTGTTTAGTTGGCGGCCTCTGTAATAGGAAGTCCCATCTCCTGGGCCGCCGTTGGACCATTGTTCTGTCTATCATAGGAGATTCTCACTGTATGTAATGTGTCGGCACTTGTCCCGCCCCCCTCCCTGTCTAGGCTGCAGATGGGCATCGATCAGGCTGCACTGATGGCAATGGTGAGGCTGCTGCATTAAAGGCAATGGTGAGGCTGCATTGATGTGGACTGATGAGGCTGCATTGATGGCACTTGTGAGGCTGCAGATCGGCATTGATCAGGCTGCATTGATGGCAATGGTGAGGCTGCAGATGGGTACTGACCCTTATTTTGCTTCAAAGTTCCTTATTTAAAATTTAAGTTTTTTTCCTGAAACTTCCCTCTTAAAATGAATGTGCGTGTTATACGCCGATAAATACGGTAATTCAGTAATTTGATATAAAACAATTAAAGTGGTTGTATAGTCTTTTTTTTTACTTTTACCTACAGGTAAGTCTATAATAAGGCTTACCTGTAGGTAAAAAAAAATATCTCCTAAACCTGACTGCAGCAGCGCATGCGCACAGGGGATTCTCGGCTGAAGGCCCGGCAACTGACGGACCTTGCCGGGTAAGAAATCTCCCACGCGCATACGTGGGAGTGATGACATCGCGGCTCCAGCCACTCACAGCGCTGGAAACACGATACCTGGAAGACACGCCGAGGTAACATGACAGCTCCCTCGGCGTGGACCAGGTAAGATACCGACGCCTCGTTCTAAGGTAAGTATTTCATAATGAGCTAGTATGCGGTGCATACTAGCTCATTATGCCTTTTGCTTTACAGGGGTAAAAAAAAAAAAATTTCAGCGGGTATACAACCGCTTTAAGGTCTATATCAATATTTGGGCCTTCTGGCTGACGGGAATTTAAAGTATAGATCCATTTGGTTTTATTTTGAGAGACGCTTATCTTTTTACTATCTCCATGCGTCCTTTTACTAGATCTATACCATAAAACGTCATATAAGAAGGATCTCCTTTTAGGGGCTTTTCCAAAATGTCTAAAACCTTTTTTAATTTTGTTTATATGTTCCCTGATCCTTACATATAATGGTCTTGTGGTCCTGCCCACATATTGATATCGGCAAGGGCATTCGATCACATAAGTGACATGGGTACTTGTGCATGTTAATGCATGTTATCAGTTCCTTTATCTTGTATTCCCTACCCATTACAGATTCCTTTTTCCTGGGTTCTTTTTACTCTTCCTGCATGGTAGGCATTTTTGACATCTGAAAAAACCCTTCAGGTTGGGGAACAAACTAATGTTTCTACGTGGATCAAGAGCATTATGTACCATTTTATTTATTTTTCTTCTATTCTGCTCGCCTATAAGTAAAGTTTGGTCTTTGTGAAAGGAGTTCCTTTAATGTCCTGTCCAATTTCAAAATGGACCAGTATTTTCTCACTATGCCCTCTATTTTCTTATATTGTCGGTTGAAACCAGTGAGAAATGCAAATTTAATATTATTTGATTCCTTTCTTTCTTTATCTTTTAGGAGTGATTCCCTATTCATATTTTCTTTTTTTTTTTTTTTTTTTAACAAACAGAGGTGCTTTATTGAATGAATACATGTTACAATATAAATCAAGAAATAGTTTGGCTCCGTTATCATGTCAAATAAGGGTATTACAGCTAGAACACAAACATAGGGAACTAACAAGAACCATTGCAGGAGCAAGAGAGACCAGAAATAGTACAAATCAAAAATCAGAGATACATTGCATAGTATTTTACCGCAGAGAGAAACCTTCAGTGTCAGAGAAAAGAGTACTCCCAGCGCCCAGATACCACACGCCACTTTAACCACTTCAGCCCTGGAAGATTTTACCCCCTCCTGACCAGAGCACTTTTTGCGATTCGGCACTGCGTCGCTTTAACTGACAATTGCGCGATCATGCGACGTTGTACCCAAACAAAATTGACGTCTTTTTTTTCCCACAAATAGAGATTTCTTTTGGTGGTATTTGATCGCCTCTGCGGTTTTTATTTTTTGCGCTATAAACAAAAAAAGAGCGACAATTTTGAAAAAAACACAATATTTTGTACTTTTTGCTATAATAAATATCCCCTTTAAAAAAAAAAAAAAAAAAAAAATTCATAGTTTAGGCCGACATGTATTCTTCTACATATTTTTGGGGAAAAAATTGCAATAAGCGTATATTGATTGGTTTGCGTAAAAGTTATAGCGTCTAAAAAATAGGGGATAGATTTATAGCATTTTTATTATTATTTTTTCTATACTAGTAATAGCGGCATCTGCAATTTTTTATCGTGTCTGCGACATTATGGCTGACACATCGGACAATTTTGACACAATTTTGGGACCATTGGCATTAATACAGCGATCAGTTCGATTAAAAATTGATGATGTAAAAATGTCACTGGCAGTGAAGGGGTTAACACTAGGGGGCGATTAAGGGGTTAATGTGTTCCCTAATGTATGTTCTAACTGAAGGGGGGAGGGGACTGTGTAGGGGAAGAGATAGATCGCTGTTCATACTTTGTATGAACAGACGATCTGTCACTTCTCCCCTCAGAGAACCAGGATCTCTGTGTTTACACACAGAGGTCCCGGTTCTCGCCGTGTTATGAGTGATCGCAGGAGCCCGGCAATCATCGAGATAGCCGGGCAATCGCATCGGCTCCTGGGGGCCGCCTCGGGAACCGACATAACAGGATGGCGATTTGCGCAGCCGAGCCATGTTGCCGCAGTACAGAGATGTTGCCGCAGAGAGCACCTAGAGGGTCGATAGTGGCTTGTCTAAGTCCCCAGAAGCCAAAATTTCCTCAACAGGATCTGCTTTAAGAGTAGGAGACTGGGGGAACTGGGCCCCAGCACTGTGACACAACTGGAAATACCGGAACAGCATCCAACCCAACAGACAGAACCTCTGAGACAGTTGTGAGAAGCTCAAAAGAGTACCAGTAGGCATGATGTCCCCAAGAGTCTTGACCCCGTAACGTGCCCATAGTTGAGGATCCTGAATGGTATGAAAATGAGGGAGTCCAGGGTTAACCCATAAGGGTTGAGCAGATGACAGTTGGCCTGGTATGGAGAAGCACCGTGGTGCAGCTTTCCTAGTTGGTCCCGGAATAAAACAGTATGCCAGTGGACCCCTATAGATTAAGTTACGAAGATCCATTAAAGATCCCAAGAAACCCTGTTCATATTTTTTATTTTCTTCTTTAACCCTTTCAATTCTCTTCTTTTATAACCTTTGTCTGTAAACCTCTTGATCAAAACTTTTGATTGTTCTTCAAAATCTTTTTAATTGCTGCAATTCATCTGAATCCTCATAAGTTGTGCTTTAGGGACATTTCCCAACCACTTAGGATGATGGCAACTCCTAGTGGGGATATACCCATTACGATCAGTCTGTTTAAAGAAGGTTCTTGTACCCAATCTACTTCCTTCTCTATAAATCTGTAAATCTAGATAGTCAATACTGTCCTGTCTCCAAATTCCTGAAAAAGAGATCTTATACTGGTTGGAATTAATCTCCTCAAAAAATTCCTCCTAAGATGTCCTATTGCCCCTCCAAATCATGACAATATCATCAATGTAGTGTCTGTAAAAGATACGATTTTGTCTCTCTCTAACACTAGAGACGGGCATTATGAATACCTGGTTATGCCTTTTGGTTTGTCTAATGCCCCAGCTGTGTTCCAAAACTTTGTCAATTAAATCTTCAGAGATCTGCTGTTTGTTGTCATCTATCTGGATGACATTCTCATCTTTTTAGAAAGTCTGCTTGTCCACAGAAACCATGCCCGCGCTGTATTTCAGCGCCTTAGAGAGAATAATCTGTATGCCAAGCTGGAGAAATGTTCCTTTGAATGTTCTGAGGTCCTATTTCTGAGATGCTTTGTCTCAAGTTTGGGTCTTCGTATGGATCCTGGAAAGGTCTTGGCCATTACCAAATGGCTTCTTCCTGCTAGCCTCAATGCCACACAGCTCTTTCTTGGCTTCACAAATTATTATAGGCAGTTCATAAGGAATTACTCTTCCATTGCTGTGCCTATTATCACTTTGACCAAGAGGGGTGCGACTGGCCTCCTGAAGCTGTCTCTGCATTTCACGACCTGAAACAGGCCTTTGTTTCTGGACCTCTCTGGAGGAGACCAAATCCTGTGGACCCATTTTTTATTGAAGTGGATGCTTCTTCAATGGGGAGGGGGCTGTGCTTCTTCAATCCTTTGAGAAGAAACGTCAACCATGTGCTTTCTTCTCCAAAAAATGTTCTCAGGCAGAGAGAAATTATGCCATCGGTAATCGGGAACTTCTCGCAATTAAATTAGTGTTAGAGGACTGGCGTCATCTCCTGGAGGGTTCCCCTCACTCCATAACGATTTTTACTGATCACAAGAATCTACAGTACCTACAGAATGCTAAATGTCTGAATCCCAGACAGGCCAGGTGGAGTCTTTTCTTTTACCGCTTTAATTTCACGATTACGTACAAACCTGGTTCCAGCAACAGTCAGGCTGATGCACTCTCTAGGTCATTTGACACTTTGGACGAGGAGTCCACCCCTGAACCTGAGCCAATCATCCCGACCTCATGCATTGTTGCCCATTC
This sequence comes from Aquarana catesbeiana, assembly GCF_042186555.1. Lineage (NCBI taxonomy): Eukaryota > Metazoa > Chordata > Amphibia > Anura > Ranidae > Aquarana > Aquarana catesbeiana. The sequence continues at coordinate 87,880,665 of NC_133333.1, forward strand.
TATTACCCTGGAGTCAAAAATTCCTCCTGGCAAGACCTTCGTCCCCACTGAGCTAAGAGCTAAGATCCTTTGCTGGGGACACAATTCCAAGGTGGCAGGTCATACTGGGATCCTCTGATCCTTCCTGCTCATCAGTCATCACTACTGGTGGCCTAATCTCCACTCGGATGTCAAAGACTGCGTTAAGGCTTGTCATGTCTGTGCTCGGTCTAAATCCTCCACACAAGCCCATGCTGGTCTTCTCATGCCCTTGCCCATTCCTAAGGAGCCCTGGTCTCACATTGTCATGGATTTTATCACCGATCTCCCACTGTCAGAGAATAATACGGTCATTTGGGTGGTAATCGATCGGTTCTCCAAGATGGCTCATTTTGTTCCTCTTCCTGGTCTTCCTTCTGCTCCTGCCTTGGTTCCCATTTTGGTTCGAGAAATGTTCTCGTTTTTGGAGAGCCTTTTGCAAAGCCCCCAATATTTTCTTGGATTTTTCCTCTTCTTACCACCCTCAATCCAATGGACAGATTGAGAGGGTTAATCAAGAGTTAGAGGTCTTTCTTCGCACCTTAGTCTCTGCTCATCATGACGATTGGTCCGCTCTACTCCCGTGGGCAGAATTCTCTCACAACAATCATGTAAATACCAGTTTGCAGAAGACACCCTTTTTCACAGTTTATGGAAAACACCCTGAACTCCCTCTTCCCATGACCTGTTCTCCAGATATTCCAGCTTTGGCTACGGCTCAGGAGTCTTTCAATTTTAATTGGGGTGATGGTCATGATTCCCTCATCTGCTTCATATCCCGACTTTTGGCGTGTTCCTTGACTATCCCTATCTGCTTGTTGCCCTGACCTTTGTTGTCGCAGTCTGCTGCTTCCTCTCTACCTTCCTGTACTCTACTGTGAGCGTGAGCTGGGAGACAGCCTGGTGCCAGACTGCAGCGAAGTCCATCCACCATCAGGGGCCCTGGTGAACACCCGCTGGCTCTTAGATTCCACGCCCTGGGAAATCACATGCTCTAGCTCCCAGTGTGATCCGTGTTGGTGCTCCAGAGTACCTGCTTTCCTGAACCACCCAGGGCTCCATCCACAGCAGTCAGCCGTAGGGTCCACTACCTTGTGGTGCATGCCAGACCCCCATGGGGTACAACTGTCAGCGACTCCTTTTATTTGAACATAATAGCAGGGTCAGTGCTACCACTGGGCGAATTAGGGAGTCGCCTAGGGCGGACTGCCACCTAGGGCGCAACCACAGCCCCTGGGAGGTAGGAGGCGGGGAAGCATCTGGCAAAAGTGACAAGCCGGCGGGAGAAGGAAGTTAATGAGTACTGTAGAAATTAGTTCCCATGCCCTGGAAAACCCATCCACCTGCACCTTTCCTCCCCCTCCCTCCTCTGGTGGCCACACCGTTCTCTGCTATATGTGTCTGTCCTTGTGTGCGGACAGTGCAGGTGACGGCTCGGGAAGTGTAGCTGTCCTAGGTGGAAAGGATATATTCCCCGCACTGCTACATTCACTCCACCTCTAGCATGCCTGCAGCATGCCCTGAGCAACTTCACACTTCTCCCAAGTCCTGTCCCTCCTGTGTGCTCTGTCTGTGAACTGTGAAGAAGAGGTGGATGGGAAGATTGAGAAGCAGCCGACAGCCACACTGAAATAGTGCTGAATGAGCCAGTGAGCCCCCGAGGACCATTCCAAGTGAGTGTGCACTTTCACAGACCAGACCCTGAACCCCCCCCCCCCTGTCCTTCTCTCTCTCTTCCTGGCCCAGCTCAGCATACAGAGCACCTAGAAAAGAACAAGAAGAACAAAGTTGTCTCTTATTTCCAGGAGCACATATTCAGGGACAATCCTTCTTTTTTGTGTGTTTCCAACCCTTTTCTCCCACTTTTCATCACTGAAGATGAGTACCACAGCTGAAATCCTTTGAAATAATGCATTTTTCTGCATGCAGAACTGTACACAGTGCACTGATAATGATATATAATTTCTCTTCTTGCGGGCAGCCAATGGCACCACCCTGATTAAACACTGATTTGCTACCTGGACAAGATGATCCTTTGCTTTCTCATCTTATTCAGGGGCATCTGGTCCTGCTGTCTTCAGTTGTGGCAGCAGAGCATCTGTACAAAGATGCTGGAATTGTTTGTCTGGGTGTTCCTTAATGTTTTACACCTCACACTCCTTGTTGGTTTTTGGTAGTGATGGTGCCCTTGTAAGATCCTCATCTGCACACTCTTTCAGGAATGTAGTTATCAGGTGGAACATGCCAGAACTTCTCCCTCTGTCCAAAGTTCACCTGGAAAGAGCAGCCATTGCTTGAAATATTGAAACATGGGGCAGCAATGCCTGCTCTCCCAGTGTACTCTTCTCTATATCAAATGTATGATGTGTAACAAAATTTCTTTAATAACTTTTGTCCACTTAAAGTTGTATTAAAGCAAATCAAAATATTTATTATACTGCAGCTTACCAATTCTTATATGTGTGGCTGCATTTGTTTTTTTGTTTTTTTAGGTTTTCCCTCTTTTATTTTTGCCTGCTGATCCTGCTAGTAAGTCTGTTGTTTTTCAAAAAAACAACCTGTCTTGCAGATTTAGCAGTTAGAGGGTTGAATCAAACCATTTAACACTGGCAAAGGGGTGGAGTCAGGGGCAGAGCCAGGGGCAGCAAAATGAAGTTTCGCCTAGGGAAGGCATGTCCAAAGTCCGGCCCGAGGGCCAATTGCGGCTCGCGTTCTGGTTTTGAACGGCCTGCCTTGTAATTTGGACATATATATCTTTTGTGGCCCCAAATGAATCTCCGAGCACCGGGACCACAAAAGAGATACTGTATATTCTGGCTGCCTCGGAGGGGTCAGGAAGGGGGCGGGGCGAGTGTTTGAGAATTTCCTGTTTATGCTGCGACCTCTATAATAGGAAGTCCTGTCTCCTGTGCTGCAGTTGGATGACTGTTCTGTCCATCATAGGAGGCAGAACTTTGTATTAAAGAGGCCGATGAGATAAAAGGAGTTTCTCCTGTATGTAATCTGTTGGCGCTCGTCCCGCCCCCCTCCCTGTCCCCCCTGAGGCTGCAGATGGGCATGGATCAGGCTGCACTGATTGCAATGGTGAGTCTGCATTCATGGCAGTGGTGGGGCTGCATTCATGGCAATGGGGGCGCTGCATTCATGACAAATGGTGAGGCTGCATTCATGGCAATAGTGGGGCTGCATTCATGGCAATGGGGGTGCTGCATTCATGACAAATGGTGGGGCTGCATTCATGGCAAATGGTGGGGCTGCATTCATGGCAATGGTGGGGCTGCATTCATGGCAATAGGGGTGTTGAATTCATGGCAAGTGGGGGTGCTGCATTCATGGCAAGTGGGGGTGCTGCATTCATGGCAATGAGGGTGCTGCATTCATGGCAATGGTGGAGATGCATTCATGGCAATGGTGGGGCTGCATTTATGGCAATGGTGGGGCTGCATTCATGGCAATGGGAGTGCTGCATTCATGGCAACGGGGGTGCTGCATTCATAGTAATGGGGGTTCTGCATTCATGGCAATAGGGGTGTTGAATTCATGGCAAGTGGGGGTGCTGCATTCATGGCAAGTGGGGGTGCGGCATTCATGGCAATGGGGGTGCTGCATTCATGGCAATGAGGATTCATCGCAATGGTGGTGCTGCATTCATGGCAATGGGGGGGCTGCATTTGTCATGGACGTACTGCGCATGGCTCTGCAACTAGCCGCGGGCGCACGGGTCCATTGGGATGTGTTCCAGTCCATAGGCATTCAGCAGGGAATAGACGTGTGCCAATGCGCATGCGTGTGCGCAGACTGCGGACACGAGCACAGTAACGCAGCTTTGGCGCCCAGTGATCCTTAAAAGGGGCCTCTTCAGAATGCATCCTTGCTGTCTGACCTGCAGCTCATCCTGTACCTGATCCTGAACCTGCATCTGCTCCAGTGTTACCCGGCTTCTCCTGACCTCGCTGCTGTCTCCAGTCCTGACCCCTTGGCTTGCCTTTGACCTGCTCTGTGTTCCTGTTTGTTTGATCTCCTGTTGCTGATTCTGCCTGGACTTTGACCATTCTCTGCCTGCTACTTCTGTCTGATTGATCCGCTGCTGTGACCTGGCTTGTCTGACCCTGCATCTGCCTACAAGTCCTGCATCTGTGTGCATCTGTCTACCAGTCCTGCATCCATATGCATCTGCCTACCACTCCTGCATCCGTGTGCATCTGCCTACAAGTCCTGCATCCGTGTGCATCTGCTTACAGTCCTGCATCTGTGCGCACCTGCCTTCTACTTCTCAGCATTCATGCATCTGCAGCAATCAAGCCTGTTCCTGTCTCCGCCAAGTGGACATCATCTCCAGTCAAGTGGACCCTGCAGGCTTTCCTACCCCGCTGTGCTCCGAGGGTCACTGTTCCCACTCCAGTGATCCCGGAACCAGAGCCGTACGAGAGGTCTCCCTCTGCACGACAGGCTCACCTCCAAGGTACGTGTCAGTATCAGACAGCCATGCCTGAGCCTGCAAGAGGGTCCTCTCCCACAGATGAAGTGTGCCAGCACCTCTGCTCTTTCTCAAATGGTGGAATCTCTCCGGGACAGTTACAAGCATCTGGAAGAGCGAGTGCAACTCCTGGGCACTCCTGCTAACCCTGCTATTGACCGGTCATCTTCAGAGACCTTAATCATGCCTGCAGCAATGATGTATTCTCCAGAACCAAGGGTCCCTACCCCGGAGAAGTTCTCTGGGGACCGGAATAAATTTCCGCATCCGCAATGCCTGCGAATTGTATTTCTCACTACAGCCCCGGACATTCACCCAAGAGACTACCAAGGTGGGGTTCGTTATTTCTCTGATACAAGGAGCACCTCAGTCCTGGGCCCATCATCTGCTTGAGGGTCACCATGTTGTACTGCAAACTTTCTTTGACGCTATGTCCTTACTTTATGACGATCCGCAGCGGTCTTCCACTGCAGAGGCTGCCCTTCATGCGCTCCAGCAAGGCCGCCGAGCGGTCGAGGACTATATTACGGACTTCAGACGCTGGAGCGCAGACACCCAGTGGAATAGTGCAGCCCTGCGGCATCAGTTTCGTCTAGGCCTGTCCGAAGAATTAAAAGACGAACTTGCCCGGGTCAGTATACCAAGCTCCCTGGAAGCCTTGTTTTCCCTGACTATACAGATGGATCGACGCTTTCATGAGCGTAAGGTAGAGAGAGCAGCCCAGCAGACCCATTCCACCTGGACACTTCCCCGAGTGCCTGCTTCCTCTCACTCTGCCCCAGTCCATGATGTACCAAACAAACGGACTTCAGTACCCTTCGGTCTTAAGCAGCTGGGGTTAATAACGGCGGCAGCGGAATAACCTTTGTCTGTACTGTGGGGAAGCCGGCCACTATGTATACGCCTGTCCAGCAAATCTCCGGAGATGTCTATCCATATCCTCGTCCAGTTACCCCGCACCTGTTGCCAGCACTACTCAACTGGCTCTTTCCATCATATTCCAACTTCCAGGAAGGACTGTTCCGGTCAAAGCAATTATTGACTCTGGGGTTTGCAGTTGTTTCATCGACCTAAACTTTGCTCACCAACAGCTCATTCCTCTCCAACTCAGGGCTCAAGGACTTTCCATTTTCCTAGCAGACGGGTCCCGCATCAAGTCAGATCTGGTCACCCAGCAGACCCCTCCATTACCTGTGATCTCTGCCACTAACCACAAGGAACTGTTAAGTTTGGATCAGAAAATAAGGAAACCGCGCTATAAATGATAAAAAGAGTCCAAATTACAGTCCCATAACCAAAAATGAATAGTCCCAATGTTGATCCGGGTCAAAAAATTTTTTCATCCAAACGAGACAGTAATAAATAAACACAATCAGCGGAACACTCCAACATCAGTTGCGCTTACCAGAAGTAAGATTGTAAGGGCGAGTGGCCTAAACCCAGCCTGGGCCTTTAGATGTATACTCCAGATGGAACAGGAAGGGCGCCCTCATCCCGTGTATCCACAGATAAAGTGCAAAAAAATATATAAAAAATATATAGTGTGATATTGTTTTAACATATGCCACACCAAACAAAAAAGAGTGGTCACCCAAACAATCCTTGAATCACGTGTGATCATAAACTCCTAGGCTAAATAGCTAGGACGGTGGGGTGAGTGTCATGCAATCATGCAAACAAAGGTGAAGAAAAAAAAAAAAAGAAATAGTAGGTAAATGTAAGCTGCAACGACTTCCAAACCTGCTTACCAGATATGAGATGGATAGTCGGCATGTATAAAGCACTCCAAGTGACAAAATACAAATATATGGAAAGAGAGAAACTCCTATTTAGTGTTGAACACAATAGTGATACAGGCTGCTTACCAGAGGGCTGACCCTCATATGCAGATAAGTGAAAACGCAAGAACCGCCACCAAGGGATAAATAAGGAAAACCTTCGGGATTGTCCCCTTACCAAACAAAAAGGACATATAGGCGGATGTGTAAGATCTCAACCTCACTTCCAACCGGAATGGTATACCCCGTCTTCTCCTCTCCGTCCAAGTTCGGCAGCATATAAATAATGGAGAGCCAAATAGTGTAATACTGTCTATATCACATTTATTAAAAAAGAAAGACACTTACATAGGTCGAGTATAAAAAGCAGAAGGAAAATGGAAACGAAAACGAAGCCGGCCGGCCTCCGGACACACTCCCGTCCTCAAATGAACAGCGTGGTGACGTCAGCACGCCCCTCCCAGACGCGTTTCGTCATACGTTTGACGTTCTCAATGGGGAACGGGCAGCGTGCTGAGCCACCACATTATAAACCCTACCCAAGCCTCGCTCTGAGTTCCGTTAGGGGAACCAGACAACGCCATCTTAGGTATGGGCATCATTCACTGTATGCAGAGCTGACGGAGCCATCTTGGGTGTGGGCATCCTCATTGCCTGACATACCGAGCAACATCATAATCTTATAGCCATCCTACAAATGAGACGCTCACACCTCCCTTACTTACAGAGTGGCTAGAATACCGAAAAAAAGGCTATATAGTAAATATTTAAAAAAAACCGTGGGAAAGAAACATGTTCATATCTCCCTCTCACTAAAAACTGGAACTTAACCCATGTATACTGTATGGAGTATGGCGGCTCCAACCTTTCACTGACAGGTAAACATAGGGTCATGTAACCATAAAAAATCCATAAAATAAATACATAGATTGACAAAATTGAATATGCCATCCTTTACAGAAACCTAAAAGCAAAAAACTGTAACCAAAAATAAATTAGTAATATTAATCCATATCGTAGTCTGTGCTAGTCTCCCCCTCAGGTGATCATAGGAAAAAAACACAGACCACAATACGAGAAAATATGCATATTAGAATATGTGAATACAAGGCCTCAATAAAATATTAAATGACCATAATAAAATTAATAGAAATTATTAAACAGATTGCCTAAAATACAGAGGAAAAACATATATAAGAAAGGGATACAAGTAGAAAAACCTCATATCCAGGGTCAACACCCAATTAGACAATATTAGTCTCCAATATAAATAAATGTTTCTACCCCAAGAATGGCTGTGAGACAACACATTAGGAATTATCTATAAAGGCGTTCACGTCCACATCTATATTTAATCCATGTGGCGTATAACATTTTAACCTATGAACCCAAGACATCTCTAACTTTGAAATATCTCGCACCAGAGAGCTCCCTCTCCAATAAGGTTTATATCGATCAATACCAACAAACAGAGTGTTGGAGGGGTCTCTATCATGAACCAGACGATAATGTTTTGAGACTGAGTGGTTTTTGAACCCTGTTAAAATATTAGTGATGTGCTCATTGAGCCTTACCTGAAGGGGGCGTTTGGTCCGCCCCACATATTGCAAGCCACAAGGGCATTGCAACATGTAGACTACCCCAGGGGTGGAACAGGTGATGAAAGGAATAATGGAATGGGATTGACCAGTTACAGTAGACATAAAAGTCTGAATTCTCCTATTTGAACAGGAATTCAGGGAACATACACGACATCGGTTGCATTTATAAAAAACGGTCAGTTGGTCAAAAAAAGTGTTTTTTTCAGTTGGAGGATCTAGAACACCAGGAGCCAATTTGTTCCTGAAGGAAGGCGCTCCCCTAAAGACAGTCAGAGGCCTTGGCGGTAGGACTCGCTGCCCGTTCCCCATTGAGAACGTCAAACGTATGACGAAACGCGTCTGGGAGGGGCGTGCTGACGTCACCACGCTGTTCATTTGAGGACGGGAGTGTGTCCGGAGGCCGGCCGGCTTCGTTTTCGTTTCCATTCTCCTTCTGCTTTTTATACTTGACCTATGTAAGTGTCTTTCTTTTTTAATAAATGTGATATAGACAGTATTACACTATTTGGCTCTCCATTATTTATATGCTGCCGAACTTGGACGGAGAGGATAAGACGGGGTATACCATTCCGGTTGGAAGTGAGGTTGAGATCTTACACATCCGCCTATATGTCCTTTTTGTTTGGTAAGGGGACAATCCCGAAGGTTTGCCTTATTTATCCCTTGGTGGCGGTTCTTGCGTTTTCACTTATCTGGATATGAGGGTCAGCCCTCTGGTAAGCAGCCTGTATCACTATTGTGTTCAACACTAAATAGGAGTTTCTCTCTTTCCATATATTTGTATTTTGTCACTTGGAGTGCTTTATACATGCCGACTATCCATCTCATATCTGGTAAGCAGGTTTGGAAGTCGTTGCAGCTTACATTTACCTACTATTTCTTTTTTTTTTTTTTTTTCTTCACCTTTGTTTGCATGATTGCATGACACTCACCCCACCATCCTAGCTATTTAGCCTAGGAGTTTATGATCACATGTGATTCAAGGATTGTTTGGGTGACCACTCTTTTTTGTTTGGTGTGGCATATGTTAAAACAATATCACACTATATATTTTTTATATATTTTTTTGCACTTTATCTGTGGATACACGGGATGAGGGCGCCCTTCCTGTTCCATCTGGAGTATACATCTAAAGGCTCAGGCTGGGTTTAGGCCACTCGCCCTTACAATCTTACTTCTGGTAAGCGCAACTGATGTTGGAGTGTTCCGCTGATTGTGTTTATTTATTACTGTCTCGTTTGGATGAAAAAAATTTTTGACCCGGATCAACATTGGGACTATTCATTTTTGGTTATGGGACTGTAATTTGGACTCTTTTTATCATTTATAGCGCGGTTTCCTTATTTTCTGATCTTATATGGTGGGCTACACTTGTAACCGCAGCTGGTGTTTATTTTTCTTTACCTTCTAAGCGCAGTTTTTTTCTTTATTTTACACTTATTATTTATTACTGCAGCTGGTTGAGGTCCAGTCATGGACATTTTTGATTTTAGAGCTCAAAAGGTGGTCAACACTGAGGGTGTCTTTGAGTTATATAGAGATGATGAGAACGATTTGGGGGGGCTCTTTACAAGACTGAAAAACCTCATGATTTCAGAAACCCACACGCAATGGGACATTGCTTATCTTGAGACTTATATTAAGAATTCAATGGTTCCAAGGAGTCTCAGGTGGGAGGTTTCCCCTCAAAATGGTGAAACAGAATTGGAGGGGTGGTTTAAATATTTTAACCAGGCGGGTTTATCACTCCTCCGATTTCTGATTGACAGGAAAACTGCCAAACTTTCGAAAATTGATGCTGAGATTAAAATTATAAAAGACAAACTCAGCGTCAGTAAAGAAAGTGACGAGTATAGGGATAAATCCCAGAGCCTGCTGAAAGTCCTGGAGAAAGAGGATAGGGACCAAAAATTCAAGAAAAAGAAAAAATATAACCGTGATTTGAATGACTATCGTAACAACTTAGTTTTCGTTTGGCAAAAAAGAATGCTGGAGGATTTGGCCACCCAAACTGGGACTGAAATGGATGTGTCCACCCAGGGTCAGTTGGCCAACTCTGATGTTCACTCTAGACAACCTCAATCTGTGAAACCCATAAAAAACACCAATAAGGGTCCTCCTATTAAGAATCAGAGAGGCCCCTCGAGATACCAATCCCCTCAGAGACTTGTAGGGACTACCAAATCCAGCAACATTCCCCCATATCAGCCCTATAATTTGGGGCCCCCTAGATCCAATTTTGGCCAAAGGGGGAGAGGGACTCGTCCCTCCACACCACCCCCATGGAGGGGGAATCACTCGAATGATGGTGGAGGACGTAACCTACCCAATTCTAACAGAGGTAGGGGTTATGGCTCTGGCTATCAGGAATGGTGGGAACCCAGTCAAGGTTATGACCCATCTCAGAGACCAGCCTATCAGGAACCTTATGTCTCTGATTGGGAGTATAACCTTCCCACACAAAATAGGTTTTTCCCCATGAGCGATATGAACCCTTATGAGGGAGGGCGAGACCCTCAGGGACCTTTTGTACGCCAACAGGAAAGTCAGGTTTCCTCTATGCCCTATCCCCCTCAAAACTCTATGGCATCCAATTTCCCTGGCCCATCTTCTGGTGGCCCCAGGACTTGGGGTTTTTCCAGACCAGGCCAAGGCCTAAAAAGGCCAGTAGAAAAAAACGAGGAACTAGAGGGGGGAGGCGACTGCGAACAACAAAAAAGAGCCAGGGTGTAATTGGGCAGGGTATCTTTAACCTGAGTACTAAGGAGTTATCCCATTCTGAAAAAGTGGTTTTAGATAAGGGCCTCAAATTTGCCCCCCCAAGGAGCCTTAACCGGTTCCAGACTTATATGGATGTACATAAGTTTGTTCGCAAACTCAACATTAAACGATATTTGGTTGGAAATCCTATCATGAGAAATTTCCAACCTCCTGATCGGTTTACCCATTCAGGTTTGGCCAATGCATCGTTGTTCAATCCCCCAGGAACACTTGCTCCCACGTTGAAGGTATTCAGGGATGTAATTCTTAGGGATTTAGATAGGTTAGAAATTAAAAAAGCAAAAAACTCGAAAACTATACAAGAGGGCCTGGAAACTTTATGTAAAAATAGGGATCTGGTTATCCGCCCCGCGGATAAAGGGGGAGGGATAGTTGTCTTGGACCGGAAGGATTATATGGCTGAAATGGCTAGGATTCTTGGGGACACTGACACCTACACCCCCCTCCCCTCTGACCCAAAAAACCGTTATATGAGAGAGCTTCGTGGGATCATCTCTAGGGGTTCCACTTTGGGAATCCTTAAAGAAAAGGAGAGTCTATTTTTAATTCCTAAGGCTCCTAAGACTCCCATTATTTACTATTTACCAAAGGTCCACAAGAACCCGGTCTGCCCCCCGGGACGTCCCATTGTAAGTGGGATTGACTCGGTCACGTCCCGGGTGGGCAGATATATTGATTTTTTTCTGCAGCCCCTTGTACAGAAAATGCCCTCCTACGTTAAGGATACACGTCACGTGTTAAACCTTCTTTCCAACATCTCTATAAAACCTGGCATGTGGATGGGAAGTGCTGATGTCACTTCGCTATACACCATTATTCCCCATGATATGGGGTTAGAGGCGGTAAATGATGCCCTAGTTAGAGATTCTGGCCTTCACATCGACCAGATTTCTTTCATCATGGAATTGCTTAGTTTTGCGGCCTCCCATAATTATTTTTGGTTTTCAGATTGTTTTTATCGCCAGAGCCGGGGTGTCGCTATGGGGGCTAAATATGCCCCTAGCTTGGCGAACCTTTTCATGGCCAAGTGGGAGGAGGATGTCATCTATGCCCACAGGAACCCCCGCTTAGTCCTGTGGGCTAGGTATATAGATGACATCCTCCTCCTATGGGACGGCGATGGCCAGGAGCTCCGTGAGTTCCTGTCCTCCCTTAATGCTAACAACCGGGGCATACACCTAAATTTCGAGTTGAGCCAAACTCAGATCCATTTTTTGGACCTAACTGTAAATATAGATGGTAACCGGCTGTCCACATCCACTTTCTTTAAGGAAAGTGACCGAAATTCCTTTATTCCACTGGGAAGTTGTCATCACAGACCATGGCTCAATGGGATTCCCAAAAGCCAATACATGAGAATTCGCAGAAATTGTTCGGACCCTGAAAATTTTTTGACACAGAGTAACACTCTCACTGAGAGATTTCTTGAAAAAGGGTACACCAGGGAGAATCTCTTACCTATTTTGGAGAATGTATGTAGTATGGATAGAGAACTCTTACTACAGGACAGACCTCGATCTAACAACACAAATCAAAATCTGGGTGTTCCTTTTATCACCACCTACTCTCTCCAACATAAGGAAGTTAAACAACTAATCTCTAAGTACTGGCATATCATCACTAATGATAGGGTGTTGGGGGGAGTCCTACCGCCAAGGCCTCTGACTGTCTTTAGGGGAGCGCCTTCCTTCAGGAACAAATTGGCTCCTGGTGTTCTAGATCCTCCAACTGAAAAAAACACTTTTTTTGACCAACTGACCGGTTTTTATAAATGCAACCGATGTCGTGTATGTTCCCTGAATTCCTGTTCAAATAAGAGAATTCAGACTTTTATGTCTACTGTAACTGGTCAATCCCATTCCATTATTCCTTTCATCACCTGTTCCACCCCTGGGGTAGTCTACATGTTGCAATGCCCTTGTGGCTTGCAATATGTGGGGCGGACCAAATGCCCCCTTCAGGTAAGGCTCAATGAGCACATCACTAATATTTTAACAGGGTTCAAAAACCACTCAGTCTCAAAACATTATCGTCTGGTTCATGATAGAGACCCCTCCAACACTCTGTTTGTTGGTATTGATCGATATAAACCTTATTGGAGAGGGAGCTCTCTGGTGCGAGATATTTCAAAGTTAGAGATGTCTTGGGTTCATAGGTTAAAATGTTATACGCCACATGGATTAAATATAGATGTGGACGTGAACGCCTTTATAGATAATTCCTAATGTGTTGTCTCACAGCCATTCTTGGGGTAGAAACATTTATTTATATTGGAGACTAATATTGTCTAATTGGGTGTTGACCCTGGATATGAGGTTTTTCTACTTGTATCCCTTTCTTATATATGTTTTTCCTCTGTATTTTAGGCAATCTGTTTAATAATTTCTATTAATTTTATTATGGTCATTTAATATTTTATTGAGGCCTTGTATTCACATATTCTAATATGCATATTTTCTCGTATTGTGGTCTGTGTTTTTTTCCTATGATCACCTGAGGGGGAGACTAGCACAGACTACGATATGGATTAATATTACTAATTTATTTTTGGTTACAGTTTTTTGCTTTTAGGTTTCTGTAAAGGATGGCATATTCAATTTTGTCAATCTATGTATTTATTTTATGGATTTTTTATGGTTACATGACCCTATGTTTACCTGTCAGTGAAAGGTTGGAGCCGCCATACTCCATACAGTATACATGGGTTAAGTTCCAGTTTTTAGTGAGAGGGAGATATGAACATGTTTCTTTCCCACGGTTTTTTTTAAATATTTACTATATAGCCTTTTTTTCGGTATTCTAGCCACTCTGTAAGTAAGGGAGGTGTGAGCGTCTCATTTGTAGGATGGCTATAAGATTATGATGTTGCTCGGTATGTCAGGCAATGAGGATGCCCACACCCAAGATGGCTCCGTCAGCTCTGCATACAGTGAATGATGCCCATACCTAAGATGGCGTTGTCTGGTTCCCCTAACGGAACTCAGAGCGAGGCTTGGGTAGGGTTTATAATGTGGTGGCTCAGCACGCTGCCCGTTCCCCATTGAGAACGTCAAACGTATGACGAAACGCGTCTGGGAGGGGCGTGCTGACGTCACCACGCTGTTCATTTGAGGACGGGAGTGTGTCCGGAGGCCGGCCGGCTTCGTTTTCGTTTCCATTTACCTTCTGCTTTTTATACTCGACCTATGTAAGTGTCTTTCTTTTTTAATAAATGTGATATAGACAGTATTACACTATTTGGCTCTCCATTATTTATATGCTGCCGAACTTGGACGGAGAGGATAAGACGGGGTATACCATTCCGGTTGGAAGTGAGGTTGAGATCTTACACATCCGCCTATATGTCCTTTTTGTTTGGTAAGGGGACAATCCCGAAGGTTTGCCTTATTTATCCCTTGGTGGCGGTTCTTGCGTTTTCACTTATCTGCATATGAGGGTCAGCCCTCTGGTAAGCAGCCTGTATCACTATTGTGTTCAACACTAAATAGGAGTTTCTCTCTTTCCATATATTTGTATTTTGTCACTTGGAGTGCTTTATACATGCCGACTATCCATCTCATATCTGGTAAGCAGGTTTGGAAGTCGTTGCAGCTTACATTTACCTACTATTTCTTTTTTTTTTTTTTTCTTCACCTTTGTTTGCATGATTGCATGACACTCACCCCACCGTCCTAGCTATTTAGCCTAGGAGTTTATGATCACACGTGATTCAAGGATTGTTTGGGTGACCACTCTTTTTTGTTTGGTGTGGCATATGTTAAAACAATATCACACTATATATTTTTTATATATTTTTTTGCACTTTATCTGTGGATACACGGGATGAGGGCGCCCTTCCTGTTCCATCTGGAGTATACATCTAAAGGCCCAGGCTGGGTTTAGGCCACTCGCCCTTACAATCTTACTTCTGGTAAGCGCAACTGATGTTGGAGTGTTCCGCTGATTGTGTTTATTTATTACTGTCTCGTTTGGATGAAAAAAATTTTTGACCCGGATCAACATTGGGACTATTCATTTTTGGTTATGGGACTGTAATTTGGACTCTTTTTATCATTTATAGCGCGGTTTCCTTATTTTCTGATCTTATATGGTGGGCTACACTTGTAACCGCAGCTGGTGTTTATTTTTCTTTACCTTCTAAGCGCAGTTTTTTTCTTTATGTTAAGTTTGGATGCAATTGCATCCCCACTATTCCCAGTCATTCTAGGACTACCTTGGCTACAGGCCCATAACCCGCAAATTGACTGGGGTTCTGGAAGTATCGAGTTCCAATCTCACTACTGCCGGGAACATTGCCTGCCCACTCCTCCCAGAGCTTCTGGCCCCCTATTATGTATGGAACCCGATCCGGAGGTACGTTCATTAGTGCCTGAACCATACCATGAGTTTCTGGATGTTTTCAGTAAACGGGGGGCTGAGACTCTCCCTCCACACCGCTCCTATGACTGCCCGATTGAGTTACTGCCCGGGGCAGAGATTCCCTTCGGACAAATCTTTCCTCTGTCTGAGCGGGAGTTGGAGGTACTGAAGGAATATGTGGACGAGAACCTGAAAAGAGGATTCATCAGACCATCTACTTCTCCAGCAGGAGCATGAATCTTTTTCGTTGAAAAGAAAGATCATACCTTTCGGCCCTGTGTGGACTACCGGGAGTTGAATAAAGTTATGGTAAAGAACCGGTATCCTTTGCCTCTGGTACCCGAGCTCCTCCAAAGACTACGTACCACAGCTGTCTTCACCAAACTAGATCTGCGAGGGGCCTACAACTTGGTGCAAATTCGTGCAGGGGATGAGTGGAAGACTGCTTTCCGTACTAGATTCGGCCACTATGAGTACTTAGTGATGCCCTTCGGTCTGTGTAACGCCCCTGCAACCTTTCAGCACTTTGTGAATAATATTTTCAGAGACTGCCTAGACATTTTTGTGATCATCTATCTGGATGATATCTTGATTTTCTCTTCATCCCTGGATCAGCACCGAAAGCACGTTAAGATTGTACTCTGCCGACTCCGACAACACAGACTATATGCTAAACCTGAAAAGTGTGAATTAGAGCGGCAGAGTATTCAGTTCCTGGGTCTGGTGATCTCCACTGAGGGGTTCAAAATGGATCCGCAGAAAGTCACGGCTGTCCTGGACTGGCCTGCACCATCAGACAGGAAGGGGGTACAGCGGTTTGTCGAGTTCGCAAACTTTTACCGCAGGTTCATCAAGGGGTTCTCCAACATCATTTCCCCAATCACACAACTGACTAAGCAAAATGTCCGGTTCCATTGGAATTCCGAGGCCCAGAGAGCCTTTACCACCTTGAAAGGACTTTTTACCTCTGCCCCCATCTTGAGTCATCCAGATCCCTCCTTACCTTATCTACTTGAGGTGGACGCCTCAGAAGTGGCAGTAGGAGCAGTAATTTCCCAGCGCCAGGGTCTGAAGGATTTGATGCATCCCATAGCCTTTTTCTCCCGTAAACTTTCTCCTGCCGAGAGGAATTATGACGTGGGTGATCGGGAACTCCTGGCTATCAAGGCTGCGCTCGAAGAGTGGAGGTACCTGCTGGAAGGGGCAGCACATCCCATACTCATATACACTGATCACAAGAATCTGGAGTATCTAAGAACTGCCAAGCGCCTGAAGCCGCGTCAAGCACGATGGGCGCTATTTTTCTCCAGATTCTTGTTCCATATCACCTACCGGCCAGGGTCAAAGAACGTCAAACCAGATGCCCTCTTCCCTATGTTCGATGATCCTAAAGAGACTTCAGTTCCTGATACCATCTTATTCCACAACAACTTCCTTCTCCTTCAGTCTGATTTGATGCCCAGCCTAAGACAAGCCTCAGCGGGAATATCCAGTCCTCCAGGAGTTACCCTGTTGCCCAAGGACGGGTTACTTTGGAAAGGTGATAAAATTTATGTACCAGAGACTTTCCAGACAAAGGTACTCAGTCTTTGCCATAATAATCCTCTGGCTGGCCATTTTGGGGTCCACAAGACTCTGGACCTGATTCAACGCATGTTCTGGTGGCCGAACCTTGAAAAACACTGCAAAGAGTATGTCAAGTCTTGTACTGTCTGTATTCAGAACAAGTCCACTAGAACTAAGTCTTGGGGGCTTCTCAGACCGCTACCAATCCCTGACCGACCATGGAGCATGATTGCTATGGACTTCATAGTAGAACTATCCCTGTCTGAAGGATGCACGGCTATCTTTGTAGTCGTTGATCGTTTATCAAAGATGGCCCACTTTATACCATTGAAAAACACACCCTCCGCCATGGAAACTGCCCAGGTTTTCATCAGGGAAATTGTCCGGTTACACGGAATTCCCACGAACATAGTATCGGACAGGGGAGTCCAGTTCACTTCTCGTTTCTGGAGAGCATTATGCAAAGTCTTGAAAATTGATTTATCTATGTCTTCTGCTTACCACCCGCAGACTAACGGCCAGACCGAGAGGACAAACCAGACCCTTGAACAATATATCCGGTGTTTTACTACATTCGTTCAAGACGATTGGGTAGGACTCTTACCCCTAGCGGAGTTTGCTTTTAACAACGCCAGCCATTCTGTTACAGGCCAGTCCCCGTTTTTTGCTAATTATGGGTTTCACCCAGTCTTCTTACCTGACATTGTTCCAGAGTCTCTGGTCCCAGCGGTACAGACTACTGTTAACTTCTTAAAACAAAACAACAAACTTCTGCAAGAAACTATAGTCAAGGCACAAGCAACCAACAGGAAAACTTATGACCGGAAAAGAAGAGGTGAATTATATCTTCAGCCAGGTGACCAAGTGTGTTTGTCAACTACCAACCTCAGAATGGCCTGGCACCTAAATTTATTGGGCCTTTTCCAATTAAGAGAAAACTAAACAAAGTTTCCTATGAACTTACCTTACCAGACTCACTCAAGGTCCACCCAGTTTTCCATGTGTCCTTACTTAAGCCCACGATACCAGACCCCTTCCCGGACAGGGGTTCCGGCCCTCCAGAACCCGTAATAATCAAAGGGGACCAGGAATTTGAGGTGGAGGCTATCCTTGATTGCAGAAGAAGGGGTAATCAACTACAGTATCTTATCAAGTGGAAGGGGTATGGTCCGGAAGAGAACTCGTGGGAACCTCAGCAGGATGTTCACGTTCCAAGATTGATCCGGGTGTTTTTTCACAGTCACCCCCAGAAAAGAGTTCTGTTAGGCACCCGGAGATTGCCTTTAAGGGGGGACAATGTCATGGATGTACTGCGCATGGCTCTGCAACTGGCCGCGGGGACACGGGTCCATTGGGATGTGTTCCAGTCCATAGGCATTCAGCAGGGAATAGACGTGTGCCAATGCGCATGCGCAGATCACGGACACGTGCACAGTAATGCAGCTTTGGCGCCCAGTGATCCTTAAAAAGGGCCTTTTCAGAATGCATCCTTGCTGTCTGATCTGCAGCTCATCCTGTACCTGATCCTGAACCTGCATCTGCGCCAGTGTTACCCAGCTTCTCCTGACCTCGCTGCTGTCTCCAGTCCTGACCCCTTGGCTTGCCTTTGACCTGCTCTGTGTTCCTGTTTGTTTGATCTCCTGTTGCCGATTCTGCCTGGACTTTGACCATTCTCTGCCTGCTGCTTCTGTCTGATTGATCCACTGCTGTGACCTGGCTTGTCTGACCCTGCATCTGCCTACAAGTCCTGCATCTGTGTGCATCTGTCTACCAGTCCTGCATCCATGTGCATCTGCCTACCACTCCTGCATCCATGTGCATCTGCCTACCACTCCTGCATCCGTGTTCATCTGCCTACAAGTCCTGCATCCGTGTGCATCTGCTTACAGTCCTGCATCTGTGCGCACCTGCCTGCTACTTCTCAGCGTTCCTGCATCTGCAGCAATCAAGCCTGTTCCTGTCTCCGCCAAGTGGACATCATCTCCAGTCAAGTGGACCCTGCAGGCTCTCCTACCCCGCTGTGCTCCGAGGGTCACTGTTCCCACTCCAGTGATCCCGGAACCAGAGCCGTACGAGAGGTCTCCCTCTGCACGACAGGCTCACCTCCAAGGTACGTGTCAGCATTCATGGCACTTATGAGGCTGCAGATGGGCACTGATTAGGCTGCATTGATGGGCACTGACCCTTACTTTGCTTCATGGTTCTTTATTTAAAATGTATGTTTTTTCCTGAAACTTCCCTCCTAAATTGAAGGTGCGTGTTATACTCTGATAAATACGGTATATCCAAATGACACACCCAAGCTCATCTCTTCACCACACACAGCCACAAAGGCAGAAGAATTTCTTGTTTGGCAGTGTATTAGTGCTCGGACGAACTCTGAATTTTAATGGTTCAAAGAATGTCAGGCAAAATGATCGGCCCTCATGCATGTTCACTTCGTCAAATCTGGCCCTCTTTGAAAAAAGTTTGGACACCCCTGGCCTAGTGTTTTTTATTACCAATCTAGAAATATCCTCACCAGGGACGGACTGACAACTCATGTGGGCCCCGGGCAATATAAGATTATGGGGCCCCCAGGCTTACAGGTGGCCACCATGCCAGGAGTAAGTAACAAACAAAACAACATATAGAGTACAGCAGTCAGGGTGAGTGCCACGCTCACATCAGAGTCCTCCCTTACACCAAAGTTCCGACATTCTCCCTATACATCACAGTCCGCAGAGTCCCCCCTTATGGCAGAGCCCCCCCCAGTGTGTCTCCTTCTATCAGTGTCCCCTTACATACACCTTTGCACCTTAGTGCTTGGTGTGGCAGGCAGCTGGCAGGAAAAGGCCTTTAAATTAGAAAAAAAAATCCACTTTTTGCAGGCTCTGAACTGCGCAAGTGAGTCTTAGAGCGAGCGAAATAGTTAACTGCTGTGGTTGGCCTCAGATCTGGCAGTGGGGCGTGTGAATAAAACCATGCTTGATGTGTGCCATATCACCGCACAGGCATGCACCCAGACCTGCCCTGCTGCAGTTCACCATTCAGCTGCCTCCAAATGGCAACAAGTGGATTTTTCACGGCATAGGATTGTTAGATCGACTTCTGTTTAGTGGCAGTAGGCACAAATGAAACATACAGTATACATACACACACAGTATATATACACATTGACACACACACACACACATTATACATATATACACATAGACACCAGTGGCGGCTGGTGCTCAAAATTTTTGGGGGGGGCGCAAACAAACTGAAAAAAAAAAACATCAATTGCAGCCACTGTGCCCATCAAACGCAGCTACTGTGCCCAAACTCAGCTACTGTGCCCATCAAGCGCAGCCACTGTGCCCATCAAACGCAGCTACTGTGCCCATCAAACGCAGCTACTGTGCCCATCAATTGCTGCCACAGTGCCCATCAAGCGCAGCCACTGTGCCCATCAAGCGCAGCCACTGTGCCCATCATACACAGCCACTGTTCCCATCATACGCAGCCACTGTGCCCATCAAACGCAGCCACTGTGCCCATTAATTGCTGCCAGTATGCCCATAAATTGCCGCCACTGTGCCCATCAATTGCTGCCAGTGTGCCCATCAATTGCTGCTACTGTGCCCCATCAAATGCTGCCAGTGTGCCCATCA
This sequence comes from Aquarana catesbeiana, assembly GCF_042186555.1. Taxonomy (NCBI): domain Eukaryota; kingdom Metazoa; phylum Chordata; class Amphibia; order Anura; family Ranidae; genus Aquarana; species Aquarana catesbeiana. The sequence continues at coordinate 87,900,880 of NC_133333.1, forward strand.
ATTGCCGCTACTGTGCCCCATCCAATGCTGCCAGTGTGCCCATCAATTGCTGCCAGTGTGCCCATCAATTGCCACTACTGTGCCCCATCAAATGCTGCCAGTGTGCCCATCAATTACCACTACTGTGCCCCTATCAAATGCTGCCAGTGTGCCCATCAATTGCCGTTACTGTGTCCCATCGAATGCTGCCAGTGTGCATCGCCCGGCACTTTCCTGTGTCGCAGCAGGTCAGCGGCGGTGTCCTGCACGCTCCTCGATGTCTTCTTCTGTCCTCTCTATCAGGCGTCCAATCACAGCGCCTGACGCTTCAGCCAATCAGGTGACAGGTAACAGACCTGATCACCTCATTGGCTTAGAGGTGGTTCAGTGTTAGCAAAGTGAATTCCTTCGCTTTGCTAACATACAGCTGAGTGAACAGCGAACGCCCAGCATGGCGTCCGCTGTTCACCTTTTTGGGCGCCTATTAGAGCCCACAGCTATAATCATGTGCTTCCCAAAAACACCCCGCTGCTGTAATTCAGATGCCTGGCACCCGAAAAGGGGGTGTCAGCGGCGACCATAGATAGATTCATGCAATGAATAATCTATCTATGGTGATAGAGAGGTGCCAGGAGAGAGCGGGCAGTGCCCATGCGCCCCTTATGGACGCACCACCACTGATAGACACACAGTTTACATATACATATACACATAGACATAGACACACAGTATACATATATACACATAGACACATAGTATACATATATACACATAGACACACAGTATACATATATACACATAGACACATAGTATACATATATACACATAGACACACAGTATACATATACACACATAGACACACAGTATACATATATACACACAGTATACATTTATACACATAGACACACAGTATACATTTATACACATAGACACACAGTTAGAGTTGCCACCTCATCCCTTTAAACCCAAACACATATTGATTACACAGGTTCTGTGGCTGATTAAGTTGGTAATTAAACTCACTTGGTGCTTTATCCGCATTTAATTAGCCTCAGAACCTGTGTAATTCATATGTGTTCGGGTTTAAAGGGATGAGGTGGCAACTCTACACACAGTATGCATATATAAACATAGACACACAGTATACATATATACACATAGACACACAGTATACATATATACACACAGACACACACCATACATATATACGTATACACACACACATACACCAGCACTTTTTACCCAAAAATCAGCCTAAAAGAAACATACTGCTGCCCCCATCTCCTGACATGTGATAGACACACAGTTTACATATACACATAGACATAGACACACAGTATACATGTATACACATAGACACACAGTATACATATATAAACATACACACACAGTATACATTTATACACATGACACATAGTATACATATATACACATAGACACACAGTATACTTTTATACACATAGACACACAGTATACATATATAAACATAGACACACAGTATACATGTAGTGTAACGGTCACAGCCAAATAATCAGACCAGTGGTGATGTGCAATCTCTATTTTACTTAACAGTGAACTTCAACATAAATTGTACCGGAAATCGTGTGAAACTGGGTATACAGTACAGAACATTAATATGAACCGTAAAGGAAGAGGATGCAGTTTGGTCCATAGGTTGGACTTGATGGACTTGTGTCTTTTTTCAACCTCACCTACTATGTAAACTATGTAAGGATATAACAATTTCACTGCCTTTTAACTAATGTCCACAAGGTGGCAGCAGCGTGTTCTGTGTCCAATCTACAGATAGAAATGAAAACTTAAGAATCTCATGTGTTCCAACATAGTAATCGTTCATTCCACAGACTGTGAGCTGAGTGGAGCTCCTGCTGACACAAACTTCACGCTGGCACTGCTTTCTACTTGCTTTGGTCAGGGGGTTCTGGTGGCTGGAGATAGGGCCATCTCCCTTCATGGACAGCTTCCACCAATGGACTGTACAGAGACCTCTCCAGTGACTGGGGCTTGGAAAGATACTGCGTGCTCTTGTGCTCACTGCTGGTGGCCCGCACACCAGACTTAACAGGGGAGGACCCAGCACCTGGGAACAGCTCACTTGCCCAGTCACTGCTGTCCCATCAGGCAGGATCTCTCTGAGCACAGGAAGCTGGGTGGAGCTGACTTTTATATCCCCCAGGCTCAGAGGATTGTGGGGAGTTGAGTTAAAGGCACTTGCACCAGAATCTGGACAAAAGGGCATCCCACTACACTCCACCCCGCTTGAACTTGCGATTCCAGGCAAGTTTACCAACCAAAGTCCTCCTGTGCAAAACGTTCAGGTGGTTTCCCAAAGTTGTGTCTCTGAGAGCATCTCAAGGGCTGAGGTTCAGGCTCCTCTTCAGGAGCAGGCAAAGGTACATCTTCACTTTCAGGCATCTCAGTGGACAGTGGGTCAGAGGGCTCCACAGCAGGAGTAGGAATCCGAGCTGGGCAATCATTGGGCTGCCTGGCATTGTCTGTATCTGTAATCTCTCCTTGGAGATTTGGAGGCAACAGTGAAGGGACAGGGAGTAACCACCACTGATTCTCTGCTGGGACTGCTACGGGTGGCTTGGAAACCTGTTCCTCCGGCTCTCTAGATAAGCTTTCAGGCACCTCTACGTAATTTCTAATAGGTTTGAGGAGCCGGCGGTGTAACCTCCTTGGCCTATCTTGTGTATTTTCCTTCTGAACGTCATAGACTGGCACTCCTGGAATTGGTTGCTGTAGCACCACTCCGGGTACTTCCTCCCATGGAGTTTGTAGCTTGCCCTGCTGATGTGCACCTTTGTGCCTGATCAAGACCCTGTCTCCCGGCTTCAGGTCATAGACCTCCGTTCCTGACTCTTCTTGTTCCACCCAAGTTTGCTCCTTTACAAACTGTTGGACTTTTGACAGGCGTCGCCTCCACTCTCAAATCCAGGTTGCTGGAGTATACTCCAGATCTTCAGTGGGGACAGCACCCCATAGATCTGTGGGTCCCCCAAGAGTACGGCCAAACATCACGTGGTAAGGAGACCGAGCTGTCGCTGAGTGCACAGTATGATTATACTTCCAAACCACTTCGGCCAAGTAATGGGTCCATCTGGTTCGTTTCCCACGGGCCAGCTCTCTCAACAGTTGTATCAGGGTACGGTTAAACCTCTCGCAGGCTCCGTTACCCTGTGGGTGATATGGGGTCGTATGCGTCTTCTTGACACCTAAGGAGCGACACCACTCCTGGAAGAACTCACTTTCAAAGCAGGGCCCTTGATCTGAATGTATCTTCTGAGGACAACCATAAGGGAGACAGAAGTGCTTCCACACTGCTTGAGCTGCAGTCTTTGCAGTTTGGTCACGAGTTGGTACAGCTACTGCAAACTTGGTAAAGTGGTCCACCATGACAAGGACATGGCGATGTCCATCTTCTGACATGTCGAGGGTGAGGAAGTCAACTGTCAATACTTCCAATGGGGCAGACGTGTTCAAAGTCATGGAAGGCACCAGGACCTCAGCCCCCTTGGTCACGGAGCACGGAGCATACTGCACATTGCCGACATATCTGATCAATCAACTGGAACAGCCCCACACACATGGCTTGCCTTTTGAACCAGGCGAATGTCTTGTGGACACCCCAATGTCCTCCTTCCACATGGATTCTTTCTGCCACTGGTCGAGCTCTGGCCCAGGACAGTACGACCTGCCAGGTTACTGAAGAGTCATGGGGGAACATTATTCTGCGATACAATATGCCATTTCTCAAGAGGAGGCGTGACCATTCGTTCAGCAGTTTTTGTGTTTCTGTTAGCAGTTGTGATCTTTCAATTCTACTGGACCAGCGCCGTAACTGCATTGCCTCTATGACTGGGGCAATCACAGGGTCATCCTTCTGCGTTTCTGCCCAGTTACAATCTTCTAATACCTGGATGAGGTCCACCCGTGGTCTACTGTTAGGTCTAGCCCCCATTAAGGGTGGGATTTCTTCGTCTTCGGCCTCTTCTTTCGCATCTCGCTGTGGTTGGGCTGAAGGGTACCAGGATAGGGCATCAGCCACGTGATTCCCCTTTTCTGGGTGGTAATGCAGGGAAAAGTCAAACTTTGCCAGACGTGCTGCCCATCTTTGTTCCAGAGCGCCAAGTTTGGATGTCTGGAGATGTACTAAGGGGTTATTGTCCATCCAGACTTCGAACTTAGACACTGTGAGATACACGGTGAAACGTTCTGTGACGGCCCACACCAGCGCTAAGAGTTCCAACTTGAAGGAGCTGTAGTTTGCAGGGTTTCTCTCAGTTGGGTGAAGGCTGCGGCTGGCTTAAGCAATAACCCGTTCCTTACCATCTTGCATTTGTGAGAGCACAGCCCCCAGGCCCTGGTTACTGGCATCAGTTTGTAACCTAAAGGGAAGGGAGAAATCAGCAAAGGCCAATACAGGGGCTGACACCAACCGTTGCTTTAAGAAGTCTGTAACGAGCCCCTTGCTCGCTCGGTTCCACTCTCCCGACACTCCTCTGCAGCTATTGAATCAGATTGCAACGTCTGATGGTTCGGTCATCCAATGCTCCGGGATTAGAACTTCAGCTATGTGCCGTTCTAACCCAGTTGTGTAGCTCAGAACAAACACCAGGCAGGCTGTATGTAAGTTCAACCAGGAATCTATCTTTATTGACAAAATACAGGCTTTTATACACTCAAAGTGGAGGTGCAGACCTCCTGCTCATATTACTCTAACAATACAGCTGTAACCTAATTAACCTAATTAACATGACCTAATTAACTAATCCCTTTAGACAGCCTAGATGACTCAGACATAACCGTTAGGCCAGACTGGCCGTCTTGTAGTTCAGAAAATCCAATCAACATTATCACAATCAACATAGACTCTTCTTCACACAATAGCAGAGTTAATTAACACAAACAACAATGGGGATCTAATGACTCTTAGATCCCATAGTAGACTTATTTACAATACACATTTTAGCAGACAATAGACAGACAGGTGTTGGAATTTACATCAGCATCTCCTAACAGTATCTATCCCAGCATTATGAATCAGCCACTATTCCAATATGGCAAATCCAGGGTCCCCAGACATACAGCTCACAAAGAGCACTGTTCCCCCAAATGCAAGGGCCCCCGATCGATCGGCAAGAGGCTAGCATACAGTCCCCTCCAAAAGTCTCTTTCCCGGCTAGGTCTGTCACCCCCAGATCCTGGTTACTGGCATCAGTTTGTAACCTAAAGGGAAGGGAGAAATCAGCAAAGGCTAATACAGGGGCTGACACCAACCGTTGCTTTAAGAAGTCAAATGCCTCTTGCTGTTCCAGTCCCCATTCTACCCTCTTGTGACCTTCTTTCTGGTCTACTCCATGTAGTAACTTCTGGATTGGAGCAGCATGATGGGCGTAGTGCTTGATGAAGCGTCGATAGTGCCCCGCTAACCCTAGGAAGGCTCTAACCTCAGTCACGGTTGATGGTGCCTTCCATTCTTGTATTACCTTGATTTTCTCTCGGTTGGGGAGTACATCCTGTTTTGAAATGACATGGCAGAGAACACCACGATATCATCAAGATAAATCAAGATGCTATCCAGGTTCATATCCCCAAGACAATGCTCCATTGTCCTCTGGAAGGTAGCAGGTGCATTGTTCAGTCAGAAAGGTATTCTCTTAAACTGCCATAGTCCCATAGGGGTGATGAAAGCAGTTTTTGGTTGAACGGTTTTGGCCACAGGGATCTGCCAATACCCACTGGCGAGATCAAGCGTGGAAAAGAACTTTGCTTTCCCTAGAGCTGTTAGGGACTCTTCAATCCACGGCAGGGGATAGGCGTCACCTGTAGTGACAGCATTCAACTGTCTATAATCTACACAGAAGCGGAGGGTGCCATCCTTTTTCCGCACTAATACAACGGGAGCTACCCATGGGCTCTTGCTATCTTCAATTATGCCTTGTTGCATCATCTGTTCCAACATCTGCTTGACCTGATAAAGGTGAGGGGGTATGCTTCTGTAGTGATCCCGGATGGGTGGATTTCCTCCTGTTGAGATCTCATGTTCAATTCCATTGCTACAGCCCAGGTCAAAATCCCCCTGGGAAAACGCCTCTGACCACTTATCCACCAGTTGCCTTACTGCTTCTGTCTGGGTGGGTGTGAGTTCCTCAGTGGATAGTTGTAGAAGTGGAAGTATCTGTTCTCCTACCCATGCTGGGTCTGCTCCTGCTGAACATTTGGCAACATTCAGTTTAGCTACATAACGCCGTCCGTGAAATTTCTGGAGCTCTATGTGGTCCACTTTGGGAGAAATCACACCTGAAATCAGGGCCAGTTCCACCACTGGTGTCCCTGGGGGCAAGTGAAGTGGGATCGTCTTGCTGTTCTGCATCCTAACTAGCACAGTGCCTTGACGAACTACTGTGAGAGTTCTAGCAACAAACGGGGCCATATCTGAGGGTAAGGGTTCCACTAGCACTGGGACGCCCTGCAGTCTATGGCATGATCCAAAATTCATGGGGAGTACAAGTTCTTTGCAGGGAGGTATTACAATCTCTGTCCCAAAAGGAACCCTCACGACACCAGCTTTTTCACTAATGTTTGCGATACTTGCGTCAGAGCCCTTTAGTGCTGCCAAGGTAAGGAGCAGCTTTCTAACTTCTTTAGGTCGTCCAACGTGTGTAGGACACCGTTTTAACAGCTCAGGCCTCAGCCCCTGGATGATATTCATGCCCAATATCACCTGCGGTCGACCTTTTCCGGATGCTCGTGTAACCACAACATCTTTTTGGCCAAGGTCCTGTCCCCACAGTTCTACTTTCATCCAGGTAATCCCGACCACTTCTATAGGAAGTGCGTTGGCAGCTATCAGTGAGATCCAGGGGGTATCCTGACTCATTTTCTTCTTTGGGAAGTATCGCTGGAACAAGGGTTCTGGTAGAATGGTGACTTGGAAACCAGTGTCGAAAAGACATTCGACCTCTTGGCCATCGAAGTACCCGTGTACCACAGGGCAATCGACCACCACGCCCTCCGTGTGTGACGGGGACGTTGTTTTGCTGGGCCGCCCCACTGCTTGACTCCTAGCGGCGGGGCGCTAGGAGTTTAATGGCTCCCTCGGTATTCGATCAGGACAGTCCCTCAAGCGATGTCCCTTTTGTCGACAGCCCCAACATGGAGAGGGTGACCTCTCCCGTCTTGGTTGTCTGTGGGGCGGTGATCGTTTTCTCCATGAAGGGGTGTGTTCCCTTGGCCCCCTTTCTCAGCATGGCAAGTTCTGTCTGGAGCTGAGCCATTCCTTCTGTCAGCTTGTGGATGGCCACCTCCCACGGAGCTGTGTGTCCAGTTTGTGGCGGTTTACATGGTTTATCACCTGTGCTGGCCATGAGGACGTCCGTACTGGCACGTCTGGGTTCTGAATATAGTATAGCTGCTTCCAGAATTTCGTGGAATTTTAAGTTTGGGTTACTTCTGTCCTTCTCTTGTAACTTTTCCCTGACTTTGTCAGACAGAAGCCCATCCACAAACTGATCCTTCAGCCACCCATCTGTATCACTCCAGCCAGCACGTCCTGCTCACCTACTCTCCTTGCGGCGGATCTCGGCTGCTATATCCTGCAGTTCCAGGGCATACTGCGGAATGGATTCTCCCACTCTTTGCCTTCTACTGATAAAGCGTGCTCTAAGATACCCTAATGTAACCATCTGGGTGTACACTGCTTCCAAGCGGCTGATTATCTTGTCTAGGGAGTCCTGGTCCTTTGCTGGAAGGTGTAGGATCTACTTCCTTGCTTCCCCTTCAAGGGCATTAATGGCCAGGTCTGCCTGCTGTGCAGGTGGGACCCCATATGACCGGATCAAGCCCCGCAACCTCCTAATCCAATCATCTAAGTCCTGATCCGGTCCTGTATACTTAGGCAGCTGTTGTGGTAGCAATCCTGCCAGCAGTAGAGAAGCTATGGCAGACTGTTTAACTCCCTCAGTGTCGCTGTGGACTGGCTCTGCCCTTGTGCTGTTCTCCTCATCACTGTCTGACATGGCTGTATCCTGTTCATGACGCCAAGTGTAGTGTAACGGTCACAGCCAAATAATCAGACCAGTGGTGATGAGCAATCTCTATTTTACTTAACAGTGAACTTCAACATAAATTGTACCGGAAATCGTGTGAAACTGGGTATACAGTACAGAACATTAATATGAACCGTAAAGGAAGAGGATATAACAATTTCACTGCTTTTCAACTACAAGGCCACAAGGCGGCAGCAGCGTTTTCTGAGTCCAATCTACAGATAGAAATGAAAACTTAAGAATCTCACGTGTTCCAACATAGTAATCGCTCATTCCACAGACTGTGAGCTGAGTAGAGCTCCTGCTGACACAAACTTCACGCTGGCACTGCTTTCTACTTGCTTTGGTCAGGGGGTTCTGGTGGCTGGAGATAGGGCCAACTCACTTCATGGACAGCTTCCACCAATGGACTGTAACAGAGTCCTCTCCAGTGACTGGGGCTTGGAAAGATACTGCGTGCTCTTGTGCTCACTGCTGGTGGCCCGCACACCAGACTTAACAGGGGAGGACCCAGCACCTGGGAACAGCTCACTTGCCCAGTCACTGCTGTGCCATCAGGCAGGATCTCTCTGAGCACAGGAAGTTGGGTGGAGCTGACTTTTATATCCCCCGGGCTCAGAGGATTGTAGGGAGTTGAGTTAAAGGGACCTGCACCAGAATCTGGACAAAAGGGCATCCCACTACATACATATATATAGACATAGACACACAGTATACATATACATACAGACACACACCATACATATATACGTATACACACACACCTGCACTTTTCACCCAAAAATCAGCCTAAAAGAAACACACTGCTGCCCCCATCTCATGACATGCTGGGACTTGTAGTGCCCCAGCAGCTCACAGACACTTTAGGTGGTAATGCAGGAGAGGAGGGGACTGTGTCTGTGTATTGGTGGGCAGGTAATGAGTAAGCAGGGTAGCAGAGATTGGGGGAGAAGTTCAGAACATCCTTCCTCCAGAAGCATGGCACTTCTCACTTCTCACACAGAAAATCGATCTAACAGCTTCAGAGACAGGAGGAGCCCTGCTAGAGGAAAAACACATCCTCCTCCTCCCTCCTGCTCACCAGGGTAAGCCACTGACAAAAATACAATCAGTTCAGCTCAGCAAACTTACCTTCAGCAGGCTGCAGCCCTTCCCATACTGCAGGCTGTGTCCCCTCCTCCCTCTTCTCTCCTCCAGCAATCTCCTGCTCTGAAATCAAATGAGCTGTGGTGAGGAAGGAGGCGTGTACACTATGTTCCCATTGGCTGAGGAGGCAGTACAGAGGTGGGGTAGCTATAGCCTCATTATTTTTTACAGCAAAATGATGTCGGCAAGGGAAATTTCAGTGACAGATGTAAAAAAACACAGATTTTTACATACTGTCCCTGCTTTTTGTGAGGCTGGCCACTCTGATGGGGCCCCCTAGTGGCATGGGGCCCTCGGTCCGTGCCCGAGTGCCTGAATGGTCAGTCTGCCCCTGATCCTCACCTAACTTGATCAGAGAATTGGATTGTGAATCATAACTATCAAACTATAAAATTCATCTAGCAAAATCTGAGGCAATGAATCTAACAATCCCAGAAGCTAGAATTCTTGTTTTAGAACTTTTAGTTTCCCATTTAAATGGGCAACAGAAAGACTTAAGTATCTGGGAATATACCTCACACGCTCTATAACAAACACATTCCAATATAATTTCCCCCAATTGCTTGCTAATATTAGGAATGACCTTAGGCGATGGCAAAACTTGACACATATGTGGTTTGGAAAAAACTGTATTCTAAAAATGAATGTACTGCCCTGGTTACTGTATCTTTTCAAAACTATGGTGACAGTCCCAATCAATTTTTAAGACAAATTAGGAGAGAGTTCATACAATTTTTATGGGCTGATTGCCCACCTAGGATCAAGGCAGATATACTCATCATGCCAAAAAAAAGTGGGGGGTATAGGATTTTCAGACCCAATTCGATACTACCAGGCAGTACATCATTCCAATATTCTAGATTGGTGTAATCTTACAAGAGTAAAGAACTGGATACCTATTGAACAATCTATCACGCCTATCCCCACAAGGCCATCCCATGGCTGAGCAAAAATTGTCCAAACCAAGTAAAGGAACATCCTATTGTAGGCACTACATATAAAATTGCCTGTTTGGTTAAACCGAGAATAATAAATTATCTACAGATTACATTGACAAATATGACACCAGTGATTGGGAACCCAGATTTTCTACCAGGGATATCGGATCCTAAACTCCTCCAATTTATTAAAATTAACAAGTTTTGAATACAATCTCATAGATGGGGGGGCGTGACCGGATGCAGGTGTGAGCGGTGAGTGTGTGCTCTCACCCGGCTCCGACCCCTATGCTGCACTAACGCTGTGGAGTGGATGGGCTTAGCCAGCCCGATGAAAGCCATGTGAAGCTCCTGGCTCCGGTTCATGACCACGGTCTCCACGGACTGTTGACTGAGGAGCGGCCTCTTGACTGGCGGGGGCGGCAAGTGAAGAGGTCGGGAAGGACCAGCTGGCTTGCTGAGCTGTCCCGCTGTACTAGCTAGCGGAGCGCTGAGGGGAAGCCCGGCCACAGTAACGCCGCCGCTCCTCTGGCTGTGCCTGGTCGCCTGGTGACACTTCACAGGCACTGCAGGAGGCTGAATAACCTACCCAGTGACGGTTATAGGCGAAGACACTGACGCTGAAGGACGGGTGGCAAAGGTGAGGTGACCCTGAGTGAAGGACAACGGATCTGGATGGGCCTGGATGGATCAGCTGTAAAAACTACCTACAAAAGCCCTGTAGAAGCCCTGCAAACTCCTTTGAAGCTAACAGGAGAGAGGTAAAGACCCTGTTCTCTATATAAGTGTAAAGTACAGTGACTGTGTGTTAAAGCAGGGAGCCTGGGTCCTGTCGCTTGTTACTATAAAGAGTGGTCATTTAAAGCGAGGAAGGATTGGTCGGTGGACTGGGCAGGCTGGTGGGCTATAGAGTGACTAGAGTATCCTAGCTGGCTATGACTAAGAGGAAGGGGGAAGATCAGCTACAGCAGCCCCAAGAAAATATGCCTGTTCAAGCTGCCCGTTCAGCCAAAGAAAAGGAGAAGGGGTCTCAAAATGCAGCCGCATTAACAGTCGCGGCGAAGTTGGAAAAATTTGCACATAGCGCTACGCAGTCGCCAGCCAAAAGTAATCAGCCAATTTCGGGAAAATCGTCAGCTGGGGGTTCAGGGGACAGGAAGAGTATAGGGAAGGGCCCTGATAACCCGGTAGCTAGCACAAAAGTAATGAATAAAAAAAGCCCGGAGATTGAGCACCCAGGAAGAACAGAGGATAGCAGCCCCCAATACAGCCGCAGCTAGCGATCAAGAACCCACCTTAAAAGAGGTACTGTGTGCCATAAACGCTTGCAGGAGTTCGATAAATGGAATGTGGGAAGAGCTGAAAGCGTTAAGTGAGGAGTTTGGCAACATTAAACGAGAACTACAGAAAACAGTGGAGAGAATTAAAGGCGTGGAGGAAAGGGGCAGCCAAGTAGAAGATATTGTATCCCCAATGCGGCAAGAGTTTAAAAAAATGCAAGTACAGCTAGACACCAACAACTGTAAAATGGACGAATGGGAGAATAGGTTGCGAAGACAAAATGTAAGAGTGATGGGTCTCCCCGAGAAAAGTGAGGGGTCTCGCCCCGAAGAATTTATGGAAAAGTGGCTCAAGGAGGTTTTTGGGGCTGAGGCTTTCTCACACTTTTTTTCTATCGAGCGAACCCACAGAGTGCCTTCTAGACTGGCATACTCAGGAGATCGCCCAAGACCAATGATACTGAGGTTTTTTTGTTATAAAGATAAGCTGAATTGAATGCAAAGGTCTAGAGAGAAAGGAGACATTTTTTTAATGGAGCTAAAATATCGATATATCCAGATTACTCCCCGGACCAACAAGTTTTGAATACAAGACTTTAGGGACCCTGGAGGATGGAAATCAATAACTGATATCCAATTAATGCTTACACCAGCCCTTTCACTATGGCAAGCAATCCAAATAAGACAATACCTTAAGTCACTATCATTTGACCCAAAGACAGCAGACACGCCCACTACTTTTGCGCAACTATGCATATCTGGACAAACTGGTAGGTGGTGTCTCTCCTGGGCATATGCAGAATTGACTGCACCTTCAGAAAATGACACCCCACCTTATATTGCCGCATGGGAAAGAGATTTAAACACAACAGTCCCTGTTGAACAGAGAGATTTTATGTTCTATTTTGTACATAAATCATCCAGATCCTCTAGAATATAAGAATCAGTATATAAGTTGATTACTAAGTGGTATAGATCACCAGAGAAACTGCATCGTATGTTTCCAAATGCAGACCCTACCTGCTGGCGTTGTGGAAAAGATAGGGGAACGCTCTTCCATATATTCTGGACATGCCATGAAATACGCCCTTACTGGCAAAATATATGTATTATAATTAAGGATCTTACTGGCCTAACACTTGACCACAATCCAGCAGCCTGTCTACTATATCTTAGTTCTCTCTCAAGAAGTAAATATCAACAATAAGTGGTGAGGCATCTTTTGAATGCGGCTAGGACTTGTGTGGCAACACATTGGAAATCCTCAATCCCTCCTACTATAGGTCAATGGATCAGAGCGGTAAATGAAATCATGCGAATGGAGGAACTTACGTCATTTTAAATAAGCAAGAAGCCTGCTTCCGTAAAACATGGTCGCAATGGACTAACTTTACTTTGTCAACAAATTATCAGGTGCTGGTTGACCATTTGATCTGTTTGGCTACAGCAGCTTTGGGAAGTATGGCATTTTAGTAGATGCGATATGAGAGAGGAGACTGAGAAAGGGGAGGGAGAGAGATGAGGGGGGGTTGTCTCCCTCTATCCCTCTCTTGAGGGGGGGGGTTGGGGTGGGAGGAGGGTGTAGGGTGGTAGAGGAGGGGGAATAGAGATGGCAGACCAATGGGATTCTGCTGTGTATCACCACAAGCAATACAAACCTATTGAGGCATGGACCCTTAGATCATAAATGCTGAAAGTCAGATAGAACAAAGGTTACTAATTTTAAAACCTTTTTCTTTTTGGTTGACTAGGTAAAGAAGGAAATAATTTAATTGTTACTTAGGATATATAGTCTGTTTTTTAATTTTCTGTATTATATTGAGCCTGGGAATGCCCAATAGGCGTTGTTTTGTATTTCAAACCCTTGAAATTGAATAAAGATAAAATTTGAAAAAAAAAGTGTTTGATCTGTCCGCCGCAATGTCGCAGTCCTGCTAAAAATCGCTGATCACCGTCATTACTAGTAAAAAAATTAACAAAATAACAAAAATGCCATCTATTCTCTATTTTGTAGACGCTATAACTTTTGCACAAACCAATCAATACACGCTTATTGTGATTTTTTTTTTACCAAAATTTATGTAAAAGAATATATATTGGCCTAAACTGATGAAGAAATTAGTTGTTTTTTTAAATTTGGGATATGTATTATAGCAAAAAGTAAAAAATATTGTTTTTTTTTTCAAAATTGTCAGCCTTTTTTAGTTTATAGCACAAAAAATAAAAACCGCAGAGGTGATCAAATACCACCAAAAGAACGCTCTATTTGTGGGGAAAAAAAGGACGTCAATTTTGTTTGGGTACAGCATCGCACGACCACGCAATTGTCAGTTAAAGCGACACAGTGCTGTATTTCAAAAATGGCCTAATCATAGGGGGAAAATCTCCCGGTCTTTAAGTGGTTAAAGTGACACTAAACTCTGGTTTAAAAAAATGTATTCAATTATGTATTTTTAATGAAAAAAAATCCCTTCTTTTGCGCTAAACATTCTTTAAATCTCCATATTCCTTTGTTTTTCTGCTGTGATCCAACATCTTGTTAGAGGGTGGCTACATTCTTTCTTCATGGTCTCACTGAATATAGTTATGTAACCATCTCCCTTGCTCACTCCTGAGATGTACCAGGAGCTATACATTTTTAATGTGCAGAGAGCAGTGCACATGACCTCAACCAGAGGGCCGGGTGAAAAAGGCCTGTCAGCAGTGGCAGTGCGCCACTGGAGAGCTTTGTTTCACGGTAAGTCTTTCATAACGTGCTAGTATGCAATGCACCCCCTGAACACCTTTTCCACATCTGTTCTCCTAGGCACCTCTGCCACCACTGTCCCCCCTCATGCACACCACTGTACCCTGCCACACACCTCTAACACAACTTGTATCCCTTTGCACACCTCTGCAGCTTCCCACCTGCAGACGTCTGCCACAACTGCACTCCCCCAGCATATCTCTACCACTACTGCCCCCCCATACATACACACACACACACCTTTGCCACCACATCACCCCTTGACAATCTCTGCGACCAGTGCACCCCTACACACTATTGCCACTTATATCCCCAAGCACCACCACTGTCCTCCCTCACACGCCTGGAAAAGAATTTACACAGGGATGATTGTTGTAGAACTGAAAGCAATATATGCTGCTAACATGAAAGCATGGTACAAAGAAATACATGCTCTTAAACAACATAGCTAACTGCTGAGTGATACATATCAAAAGATTGCATGTCTTACATTTCTAGAAATAGGGCTGTACATGTTTTCATAAGCACTTTCAGTTTTCTTTACAACTGAGAAAACTATGAAAACAGAAATCATAAAATTTTACATAAAGGTCTACATAAACCATGCCTGTACATGGTCACGCAATTATCCTGAAAAAATTTAATTCTGTGTTTTGTGTGTTTTTTTTATGTTATCTAGTATATACTATACAATGATAAATAACAGTATTTGGTAATACACTGTGCACAATGACTATACAAATACAATGTCAGCTTTGCAATGAAAAAGTATCCCCCTTTTTGCTGACACATCACATTGTTATGTCAGAATGGGCTTTATGTGTTGTACAGGATGCCAGGGATGGGTTCTGGATGGGAGATATGTGTCACCTTTATTTGGGTTGTGGTCCATTCGGGGTGTAGCTGACAAAAGAAGCAGTTGGAGTATTCAGAGTTTAGGGTGAGGGGTTCTGGGGTGATTCATTAAAAAAAGGAAAACTGATTTTCAGATTTCTCTGGATTATTACATCCTCATGTGGATCCTGAAATTCAGAGGCTTGGAGAGATCTTGGGTGGAAAGGAGGCTCCATCTCTGACTAAGGCTGTGTACACACGAGCGGACTTTTCGACCGGACTGGCCTGACGGACCGAGTCCAGTGGAAAATTCGACCGTGTGTGGGCTTCATCGGACCTGCAGCGGACTTTTTCGGTCGAAAATCTGATGGACTTTAGATTTGGAACATGTTTCAAATCTTTCCAACGGACTCGAGTCCGGTCGAAAAGTACGCTCGTCTGTATGCTAGTCCGACGGACAAAAACCGACGCTAGGGTAGCTATTGGCTACTGGCTATCAACTTCCTTATTTTAGTCCGGTCGTACGTCATCACGTACGAATCCGTCGGACTTTGGTGTGATCGTGTGTAGGCAAGTCCGTTTGTTGGGAAAGTCCTTTGGAAGTCCGCCGAAAGTCCGTCGGATAGACCATTGGACCAGTCCGGTTGAAAAGTCAGCCCGTGTGTACGCTGCATAAGGGTACTTTGGTCCTGAAAGCAGGTGTCTGTGAGATGTTATATTGAACAGCACACAGTTGTGAGAGGATTGTAGACAGTTTCTCAGCTAAGATGCTTCTTGTCCTTTTCTGGACCACTGAAGCAGGCAGGAACTCTAAACCTTGTTGTGGGACAGGTTTATGCTTGCGGTGAGACAAATCTTTGTTTTTGCACCAGAAGTGTATGGAATGTTCTGTTTGGTTTATGCTGAAGAAAAGTTACCTTGTTTGCTTGTTTTTTCTAGGAATAAAAACTGCTTTTACTAAGACATCTGTCTAGTGATCCAGGCCCCCAACTATTACAGTACAAAAGGAATAAGTTTGGTTTTCCGGGCAAACCCAGGAGTTAAACCCGAAAACAACTGGTTTGTGATTTGTTTGAATGCCCAAAAATTACCCAGATTCAGCCAGGTCATCCTCAGCCACAGTTCATGGGTAATTTTATTGAATTAACATGCTCGTGACTGTTTTTGGTCAATACGTTGCCCATGATCCATGGCCATTTTGTTGTTAGAGGGATGGTCATGTGTGCTTGGGACAACATCGTCAGATGTTTGGTCCTCATAATGGCTGGCCATGACATGATTGACACTGGAATAACACTGCAGAACATTATGTAACTTTTATATATATATATATATATATATATATATATATATATATATATATATATATATATATATATATATATAATAAGGTGTGGTTGTCTTTTTTTTTGTTACAGTATGCTTTAACCACCCGTGTTCCACTTTTGAAGAATCCACTTTTAGAATGTACGTTTTAAGCCTGAAGATAAATTAAATCCACCAAACAGTATATATTGTCTGAAAGCAAGGACTCTGGAGAATAAATTGGCAGTAATGTAATTTTTTTTACATGATAATAGTGAGCATGTTTATCAAGCACAAATCTTCCATAAAAAATACACTAAAGTTAATTTTAGTGCACACAAACATAATAGATGTTTAGCCCTGCATCACTGGTTGCTGAAGCCCTGGTATCCTATGTCCTAGCAATGCAGCAAATGCACAACAATATTAGACAGTAAACTCACAACACTCCCATAACTCTTGCCTGTCTGTAAGCCAACTTTGAGTTGGTCCAAATCTCCCCCAGTTTTGCAACCGTCGAAATAAAGGTAATTGTGTGTTTGTCGCAGCCACAGTGAAGTGACAGCACTGTGCTAATTGTTTTTATTTTTGCAAATACATTTGCATTAGGTGCTGGGGCTTAGTGGGGGATAGGATAAAACTGCAGAAAAATTATATTATTATTAATGTGTACATATAACACTTAGATTGAAATAACCTACTTCTACTATTAACACATACATTTATGGTTATATGGATAGGAGAGTGATTGATTTGGGAGAATAAATTTTTCTAACGCGGATTTCACTTAGACAGTAGATGATTTGAAACATACGTATAAGAAATTGGAAGATGTTATGGAGAAAACCTTTGCCTATGATGGGACTGAGTAGGTGAGAACACCCATGCGATCCAATTCTAGTGTGGGGAAAAACAAGTCCCCGCACTATTTTCTGTGCGAATCCAATGTGAGTACAGCCATACAAATGTATGGCTGAACTCTCATTGCTCAGACATCACATTTGATCAGCACCTGCGGTGCGGGTGCGAATCACATGCGATCTCTGAGATCGCGCTATTGTGAACCCAGGCTCAGGAAGAGGAGATTAAGGAGAATATGATCATCCTGCATACATACAGTCAGGTCCATAAATATTGGGACATTGACACAATTCTAATCTTTTTGGCTCTATACACCACCACAATGTATTTGAAATGAAATGAACAAGATGTGCTTTAACTGCAGACTTTCAGCTTTAATTTGAGGGTATTTACATCCAAATCAGGTGAACAGTGTAGGAATTACAACAGTTTGTATATGTGCCTCCCACTTTTTAAGGGACCAAAAGTAATGGGACAATTGGCTGCTCAGCTGTTCCATGGCCAGGTGTGTGTTATTCCCTCATTATCCCATTTACAAGGAGCAGATAAAAGGTCCAGAGTTCATTTCAAGTGTGCTATTTGCATTTGGAATCTGTTGCTGTCAACTCTCAATATGAGATCCAAAGAGCTGTCAATATCAGTGAAGCAAGCCATCATTAGGCTGAAAAAACAAAACAAACCCATCAGAGAGATAGCAAAAACATTAGGTGTGGCCAAATCAACTGTTTGGAACATCCTTAAAAAAGAAAGAACGCACCGGTAAGCTCAGCAACACCAAAATAACCGGAAGACCATGGAAAACAACTGTGGTGGATGACCGAAGAATTCTTTCCCTGGTGAAGAAAACACCCTTCACAACAGTTGGCCAGATCAAGAACACTCTCCAGGAGGTAGGCGTATGTGTGTCAAAGTCAACAATCAAGAGAAGACTTCACCAGAGTGAATACAGAGGGTTCACCACAAGATGTAAACCATTGGTGAGCCTCAAAAACAGGAAGGCCAGATTAGAGTTTGCCAAACAACATCTAAAAAAGCCTTCACAGTTCTGGAACAACATCCTATGGACAGATGAGACCAAAATCAACTTGTACCAGAGTGATGGGAAAAGAAGAGTATGGACAAGGAAAGGAACTGCTTGTGATCCAAAGCATACCACCTCATCAGTTAAGCATGGTGGTGGTAGTGTCATGGCGTGGGCATGTATGGCTGCCAATGGAACTGGTTCTCTTGTATTTATTGACGATGTTACTGCTGACAAAAGCAGCAGGGTGAATTCTGAAGTGTTTCGGGCAATATTATCTGCTCATATTCAGCAAAATGCTTCATAACTCATTGGACGGCGCTTCACAGTGCAGATGGACAATGACCCGAAGCATACTGCAAAAGCAACCAAAGAATTTTTTAAGGGAAAGAAGTGGAATGTTATGCAATGGCCAAGTCAATCACCTGACCTGAATCCGAATGAGCATGCATTTCACTTGCTGAAGACAAAACTGAAGGGAAAATGCCCCAAGAACAAGCAGCAACTAAAGACAGTTGCAGTAGAGGCCTGGCAGAGCATCACCAGGGATAAAACCCAGCGTCTGGTGATGTCTATGCATTTCAGACTTGAGGCTGTAATTGACTGCAAAGGATTTGCAACCAAGTATTAAAAAGTGAAAGTTTGATGGATGATTGTTAATCTGTCCCATTACTTTTGGTCCCTTTAAAAAGTGGGAGGCACATATACAAACTGTTGTAATTCCTACACCGTTCACCTGATTTGGATGTAAATACCCTCAAATTAAAGCTGAAAGTCTGCAGTTAAAGCACATCTTGTTCATTTTATTTTCAAATCCATTGTGGTGGTGTATAGCGCCAAAAAGATTAGAATTGTGTCGATGTTCCAATATTTATGGACCTGACTGTACATACAGTATGTTGTCCATATAGTGAACTAGAATAATCAAAAGTGTCAGAGGGGGGCGAGGTCACCCAGTTACGTCACCGGGTGGCCCGCCTCCCTCTGACACTACGGGGAAGCCATAGGGATGTCCCCGTGCATCAGAGGGGGCGGGGTCACCCAGGGACGTCACCGAGTGGCCCCGCCCTCAGTTCTAAAAGAACTGTCACCTGCGAAGACGCGTCATACGGCGGGTGCCTCCCATGGAAGCGGGTCGCTCGCGGCTTTTTTTATTTTTCCTTTTTTGGTCCGTCGGAGGAGCAAGAGAAGAAGAAGAAGACTTTTTTTATCTTTTAATAAAGGACTTGTCCCAAGCCGTGTCTTGTCATTTTTACCATTTTGACACTTTTTTTGTGAAATGGTAGGGGTAAATTTGTACCCCGTTACCATTTCACACGGGGGGGAGGCTGGGATCTGGGGGGTCCCCTTGTTAAAGGGGGCTTCCAGATTCCGATAAGCCCCCCCGCCCGCAGACCCTCACAACCACCAGGCAAGGGTTGTGGGGATGAGGCCCTTGTCCCCGTCAACATGGGGACAAGGTGCTTTGGGGGCTACCCAAAAGCAACCTCCCTATGTTGAGGGCATGTGGCCTGGTACGGTTCAGGGGGGGATGCTCTCTCACCCCCCCTCTTTTCCTGCAGGCTGCCAGGTTGCGTGCTC
Organism: Aquarana catesbeiana; assembly: GCF_042186555.1. Lineage (NCBI taxonomy): Eukaryota > Metazoa > Chordata > Amphibia > Anura > Ranidae > Aquarana > Aquarana catesbeiana. The sequence continues at coordinate 87,920,646 of NC_133333.1, forward strand.
GGATAATGGCCTGGTATGGATTTTTGGGGGGACCCTCACACCATTTTTATTAATTTTGGCATGGGGTTCCCCTTAAAATCCATACCAGACCTTAAGGGTCTGGTATGGATTTTGAGGGGAACCCCCATGCCATTTTTTTTTTATTTTGGCACGGGGTTCCCCTTAATACCCATACCAGACCTGAAGGGCTTGGTATGGAATTTGGGGGGACCCCCACACAATTTATTTTAAAATTTTGGTTCGGAGTTCCCCTTAATATTCATACCAAACCCAAAGGGCTTGATAATGGACTGTGGGGGAATCCCATGCTGTTTTTTTTCAATGACTTTTATGTGTATTGGCGGGACCGACAATTCATTATAGCCGCGAATACTTTTAAATGACTTTTTTTCCTTTAGAAATGTAATTTTGTGCAAGGACTGTTGTAAACACGGGAAACATACGCCACTTTACAGACACACTATAGACACCCCCCAGGGTACGAAATTTAAAGGAATATTTCACTTTTATTGTTTCACTTTAAGCATTATTAAAATCACTGCTCCCGAAAAAAAACGGACGTTTTTAAAACTTTTTTTTGCATTGATACATATCCCCTGGGGCAGGACCCAGGTCCCCAAACACTTTTTATGACAATAACTTGCATATTACCCTTTAAAATTAGCACTTTTGATTTCTCCCATAGACTTTTAAAGGGTGTTCCACGGCTTTCAAATTCGCTATTCGGCAATTCGACCCGAACATAAAGCTCATCCCTACTTGACACCATCTGAATCAAGTTTATCTTGGTCTCATCAGACCACAGGACATTGTTCCAGTAATCCATGTCCTTAGTCTGCTTATCTACAGCAAAACGTTTGCCGGCTTTCTTGGGCATCATCTTTAAAAAAGGCTTCCTTGTGGGACAACAGCCATGCAGACCAATTTGATGCAGTGTGCGGCATATAGTCTGAGCACTGACAGGCTGACCCCCCCCACCCCTTCAACCTCTGCAGCAATGCTGGCAGCACTCATGCGTCTATTTTCCAAAGACAGCCTCTGGATATGACACTGAGCACATGCACTCAACTTTTTTGGTTGACCATGGCAAGGCCTGTTATGAGTGGAACCTGTCCTGTTAAACAGGCCCGGACTGGCCATAGGGCAGACCGGGCATTTGCCGGGTGGGCCGGGGCCGCCCGCTCCATGGCCTGTTGATGATCAGGCCGCACAGCGGGAGGTAAGAGGCGACCGTGGCCTGAACATGGGCAACACAGGCCATGGCCGCCGCTCGCCTACCACTATGCAGCCGTGCCTGTGTCATCTCTGGCGGCTGCATGGGCTGAGCTGTGTGTCTCTCTCACACACAAAACTCAGATTTATTAAAAAAGAAAAACTGAAATATCACATGGTCCTAAGTATTCAGACCCTTTGCTGTGACACTCATATATTTAACTCAGATGCTGTCCATTTCTTCTGATCATCCTTGAGATGGTTCTACACCTTCATTTGAGTCGAGCTGTGTTTGATTATACTGATTGGACTTGATTAGGAAAGCCACACACCTGTCTATATAAGACCTTACAGCTCACAGTGCATGTCAGAGCAAATGAGAATCATGAGGTCAAAGGAACTGCCTGAAGAGCTCAGAGACAGAATTGTGGCAAGGCACAGATCTGGCCAAGGTTACAAAAAAATTTCTGCTGCACTTAAGGTTCCTAAGAGCACAGTGGCCCCCATAATCATTAAATGGAAGACGTTTGGGATGACCAGAATGCTTCCTAGAGCTGGCCGTCTGGCCAAACTGAGTTATCGGGGGAGAAGAGCCTTGGTGGGAGAGGTAAAGAAGAATCCAAAGATCACTGTGGCTGAGCTCCAGAGATGCAGTCGGGAGATGGGAGAAAGTTGTAGAAAGTCAACCATCACTGCAGCCCTCCACCAGTCAGGGCTTTATGGCAGAGTGGCCCGACAAAAGCCTCTCCTCAGTGCAAGACACATGAAAGCCCACATGGAGTTTGCTAAAAAACACCAGAAGGACTCCAAGATGGTGAGAAATAAGATTCTCTGGTCTGATGAGACCAAGATAGAACCTTTTGGCCTTAATTTTAGGCGGTATGTGTGGAGAAAACCAGGCACTGCTCATCACCTGTCCAATACAGTCCCAATAGTGAAGCATGGTGGTGGCAGCATCATGCTGTGGGGGTGTTTTTCAGCTGCAGGGACAGGACGACTGGTTGCAATCGAGGGAAAGATGAATGCAACTAAGTACAGGGATATCCTGGATGAAAACCTTCTCCAGAGTGCTCAGGACCTCAGACTGGGCCGAAGGTTTACCTTCCAACAAGACAATGACCCTAAGCACACAGCTGAAATAACGAATGGCCCAGCCAGAGCCTCGACTTAAACCCAACTGAGCATCTCTGGAGAGACCTAAAAATGACTGTCCACCAACATTTACCATCCAACCTGAAAGAACTGGAGAGGATTTGCAAGTAGGAATGGCAGAGGATCCCCAAATCCAGGTGTGAAAAACTTGTTGCATCTTTCCCACAAAGACTCATTGCTGTGTAGTGCCCACCAGTTTGGGTGAGGGCTACAATAGAGAGTTTAGTGTTAAAATAGGCTAAATTTGCCAGAATCTCACTCTGCAGTGTAATCTGGTGGGGGTTTGATTTCTGGGGAGGTTTATTAGTGTAGAGGAGGGTGTGACCCCCTGCACTCTGCTTGAACAGTTTCCTTTGTTTTCTGGGGTTTGGCCTAGAAAACAGGAGGAATACAAGTGTGAGTGACAGGTAGCTTTAGGAAGACGCCTCTGGACCAATGGTTAATTTGTTGGGACAGGGGCGGGACTTCTATTTAAGGCCTGGTCACATGCTTCCTGGGGTCTTCTGGTCTTCTTTTTCATTCTGCATGGGAAGTAGAGAGAACTTGCTGGAGGATGTAAGGTCCATGATCCATGCCGGTGCTCCCCCCTTCGGGGGAGGGGAAGCATGCTATGGAGAAGGTATCCAGGAGTGAGGATACAGATACTGATACAGCGCTGATGTTCTCCCCTGTGTAAAGAGAAGAAAAGCAAATCTATGCGGATGGAGAGGAACTAAATTACTTTCTTCCAAATCGCTGCCAATACTGACAACCAGGACTGGGTGAGGATTTTCCGTGTGCGACATGGATTATTACTCAGAAACACAAGTGAGTGTAACCCAGAGGGAAACAGAATTTCTGCAGAGACTTTAGAGGGGTTAGTGTATGGGGTCCAGGGTAATATAGCTGGGCCCTAGAGGAACTAATACCCTGGAGGAATCCGGAAAGTCACTTCCCGAGTGTTATTCAGAGTATCACAGAGGGAGTTAAACTCAGAAGTTCTGCCAAGTCAGGAAGTGGTGGTAAAGAGGAAGAAGGAAACATGCATTGCACAAGGGAATATTATTCAAGATGGAGGTCTACTACTCGGGGCTTCTATAATCTGAGAAAAATATTGTATTGCATATCATCCAACCCTGCTGAGAGTTATTCAGAGTGACTTTTCAGTATAGTGCTACATTATTCAGAGTTACTTTTCAGCATGATGCTGCATTTCATATGGAAGCCACAATAAACTTGTACATAGTTCACTTTCATTGACTGTCTGCGTATTCTATTTGGTTGAGAAGTAGGGGTGATGGAACAAGCTCCAGGGTAGAACGAACTTTTAGCCGCTCCTTCAGGAGTAGGGCGCTTCATGGAGGTCTCACCGAGATTTTACTATCCTATGAGCCCGTTAGCCCTAGCAAAAACGCAGACAGTCCCAGCAGTACAGTGACTGTATCCCGGATAGTCCCCAGGGGACTATTGCAGGAGGTTCTTAACTTATACAGAGATGTCTGGCATGAATATAGCACCAGCATCGCCACTGTCGCTACAAATTTGCCTGCTGCACAGTCTGGAATGTGATGGAGGAGAGGTTATCTCTTTTACAGTTTGGGGTTCCCCAAAGGACATTTCTACTGTGTTAAAAAATCAGTTTGCTGCTGTAACCTGTAGTTCCAACGAGCCTGCCACCAGGTGTCGCTGTGGTGCAGCCACAAAATGTAGAGATATGCCCTGTACACACGGTCGGACATTGATCGGACATTCCGACAACAAAATCCATGGATTTTTTCTGACGGATGTTGGCTCAAACTTGTCTTGCATATACACGGTCATACAAAGTTGTCGGAAAATCCGATCGTTCTGAACGCGGTGACGTAAAACACGTACGTCGGGACTATAAACGGGGTAGTAGCCAATAGCTTTCATCTCTTAATTTATTCTGAGCATGTGTGGCACTTTGTGCGTCGGATTTGTGTACACATGATCGGAATTTCCGACAATGGATTTTGTTGTCGGAAAATTTTATAGCAAGCTCTCAAACTTTGTGTGTCGGAAATTCCTATGGAAAATGTGTGATGGAGCCTACACACGGTCGGAATTTCCGACAACAAGGTCCTAACACACATTTTCCATTGGAAAATCCTATCATGTGTACAGGGCATTACAGTTCCTCGCACGCTGAGCCAACAAGCTGAGAGGCGGATCCACGCCCTAGAGGAGAGGGTGTCAGCATTCAGTGTGCCACACGCTATACACAAGGCGGAGGAAGATGGCCACACGTATTCTGAGTACGCCAGCCATGCAGCAGACTGACAAGCAGGACCAAGTCCTCGTGGACACCGGCATCCGTCTGGAGCTCACCGGAGGACTGGTGCTTGCTGTGGTGGAAGGTGTGGAGCAGCTCTGCATGTTATGCCATACATGTCAGCATCCCTCAGTAGGAGTCCGTGCCTGGGTCCGCTGTGGACACTGAGGAGCGCAGCTTACACGCCTGGGACCTGTGCAACAGGAGGTCCGGTACTACCATGCCAGTCCCACAACCGGACTTTGCAAGCCTCAAATACGGATGACCGGAGTGGCCAGAGAGGGCCGAGAGTCGTCTGTGTTCGCAGTAGCAGCAAAGGAGTTCCAGCCTGTTCCCTCAAAGGAATCAGAAGTGCCGGAGGTTCAGGTAGGACCTGATGGGGAGGCCTGTGGTTTGGTCGGGGCTCCAGGGAAAGCTGGGTTAGTAGAGCAGGCCCCAGAATGTTCCCTGGAATTGCCAACCATTAAGAATAAGCCCCTTATTGAACCTGTCCAGAGGGAGCCATGTGAAGGAGATGGGGATATCTCGGGTGAGCTGGACAGGGGAGATGAGGGCCGGGCCATAGACTGGGGGTCACCAGAGATGCTGGACAGGTATGGATCTGTCGAACGCCTGTTTGAATGGTCATCCCCAGAAGAGGGCAGCTCTAATGAAGATGAGGTGTTCCTGGAAGGTTCCACATCCTTAGAGGCTTCTAAAGGAGTTACGGGGGACACAGCCATCTTCACCAAGCCTTTTACACCCCCCATCAGACTTCATTCAAAAATTCAACGTACACCCTCTTTTGCTTCTTCCTCCTTCCAGCAGAGGGCTATCAAAGCTCTGGATGCATGTGTTCTGCCTGGGAGGGGAAAACCGAAGGAACTACCCCATTTATCTAGGTTCCAGAGAGATGTGCAAAAGAGAGTGGCACAGGAATGGGGGTATAAGTACCCATATGTTCCAGAGTCAATCATGACTATTGTTGAGGATTCCAGGGAGGAATGGGAGAGAGAACTAGTATGGGACTAACTGCATGTGCCCAAACCTCAGCGCACCTCAGACAGCGAAGTATGGATCCGATTTCAGGACATCTTCAGGGAATAGAAGCTGGGGAGGGCTATCTATAAGGACAGGGTCCTAGTCCTTAAAGCGGGTCAGCACACCCGTAGTTTTTCAATCTCTGTAAGGGGGACGGGGGATTCCCGTAAAAGATTGCCTGATCCCCGTTATTACCTGTGAACAGTACTCTGGTTCTGGAACTGTCATCAAGAAGTATGTCGAATTTGTGCACCCATTGACTACAAGTGAGTAGCTGGGTTAGGGTGGGTTTTTGTCCCAATGACTGCCAACACAGGGAACAGCTACAGTGCCTACTTGGCTAAGTAAGGACACTATCTCTGCTGCTGTTCCTGTCCTGTCACTTGTAGTGTGGTTCTACTCAAAAAGTTTTATGAACTCCCTGTTGGAGTCATCCAGAAAGTGTTGTGTTTCTTTGAGACTTGAAAAATGTATATATGGCGTGACCATGCAGGCTCTGTTTTGCAGGAGTCACTTTGACTTCTTTTGAGGGAACAGCAGTCCTGATGGTATGACCCATGCCAGGAAAAATGTGTATATTATGAATCTGTAAGATAGGGAAAAGACTAGGATGTATTTTCATGTTTTCTTTTACAGGTACTTCAAGACGGTTGTCTGCATAATAATATCTGTAGTGTTAGGGAATCATAAGACAGGAAATGTGATTATGATTGAAAATGTGATTTGTTTCGTTTTTTTGTACATGTTTTGCACACAACACAAAAATGAGGCTAGTTAGTTAGTACGATTGTTTCCAGGTTGGAGTAAAAGGATTTTTCCTTACAACTGGGGACAGTTGTGGTTTTAGGGGGGGTATATGTAGCGCCCACCAGTTTGGGTGAGGGCTACAATAGAAAGTTTAGTGTTAAAATAGGCTAAATTTGCCAGAATCTCACTCTGCAGTGTAATCTGGTGGGGGTTTGATTTCTGGGGAGGTTTATTAGTGTAGAGGAGGGTGTGACCCCCTGCACTCTGCTTGAACAGTTTCCTTTGTTTTCTGGGGTTTGGCCTAGAAGACAGAAGGAATACAATTGTGAGTGACAGGTAGCTTTAGGAAGACGCCTCTGGACCAATGGTTAATTTGTTGGGACAGGGGCGGGACTTCTATTTAAGGCCTGGTCACATGCTTCCTGGGGTCTTCTGGTCTTCTTTTTCGTTCTGCATGGAAAGTAGAGAGAACTTGCTGGAGGATGTAAGGTCCAGGATCCGTGCGGGTGCTCTCCCCTACGGTGAGGATACAGATACTGATACAGCGCTGATGTTCTCCCCTGTGTGAGGAGAAGAAAAGCAAAGCTATGCGGATGGAGAGGAACTGAATTACTTTCTTCCAAATCGCTGCCAATACTGACAACCAGGATTGGGTGAGGATTTTCCGTGTGCGACATGGATTATTACTCAGAAACACAAGTGAGTGTAACCCAGAGGGAAACAGAATTTCTGCAGAGACTTTAGAGGGGTTAGTGTATGGGGTCCAGGGTAATAGAGCTGGGCCCTAGAGGAACTAATACCCTGGAGGAATCCGGAAAGTCACTTCCTGAGTGTTATTCAGAGTATCACAGAGGGAGTTAAACTCAGAAGTTCTGCCAAGTCAGGAAGTGGTGGTAAAGAGGAAGAAGGAAACATGCATTGCACAAGGGAATATTATTCAAGATGGAGGTCTACTACTCGGGGCTTCTATAATCTGAGAATAATATTGTATTGCATATCATCCAACCCTGCTGAGAGTTATTCAGAGTGACTTTTCAGTATAGCGCTGCATTATTCAGAGTGACTTTTCAGCATGATGCTGCATTTCATATACAATAAACTTGTACATAGTTCACTTTCATTGACTGTCTGCGTATTCTATTTGGGAGTAGGGGTGATGGAACAAGCTCCAGGGTAGAACGAACTTTTAGCCGCTCCTACGGGAGTAAGGCGCTTCAGCTGTATTAGATCAAAAGGGTGCTTCTACTAAATACTGAGCAAAGGGTCTGAATACTTAGGACCATGTGATATTTGAGTTTTTCTTTTTTAATAAATATGCAAAAATGTCAGCAATTCTGTGTTTTTCTGTCAATATGGGGTGCTGTGTGTACATTAATGAGGAAAAAAAATGAACTTAAATGATTTTAGCAAATGGCTGCAATATAACAAAGAGTGAAAAATGTAAGGGGGTCTGAATACTTTCCATCCCCACTGTATATATATATACTCTGAATCCACAGTAGCCCATATCTACAGTGCATTCGGTGGTGTACTGTTTCTAATACACTTCAGGCGGTGTATTAATATATATATATTAAGGAAAATTGTTTTCTAACTTACCGTAATTTTCCTTTCCTGGATCCTCCCCATGCCAGCCCACCATGGGTCAGTTCCGCCCCTCTGACCCCCCTAGGACAACCTCTTTCCTAGCCCATAAAGGGCGGCTGTCTGCCTAAACCAGTGTTCATAAATACCCACCTCGCGATGGAATTAGGATGGGAGTCCCTGGCTGACATGAGGAGGATCCAGGAAAGGAAAATTACGGTAAGTTAGAAAACAATTTTCCTTATTCCTGGACCTCCTCATGTCAGCTCACCATGGGACGTAGCAAGCAAATAAAAAGGGAGGGCAAGAATCATTTAGCCATCAACAACCAGACTGAGTCTTAATGCTGCAAACAAATTTTAATGACCGACAGCCGCCGTAATAACAGTAGATCCGAAGGCCTCTGCTGATGGGAGAACCACATTCACTCTGTAATGTCAGATAAAAGTATTCGGAGCGCTCCAGCTTGCTACTCTGCAAACTACCTCTGCCAAAACCTTAGCACATGCCGCCCAGGAAGCTGCCATGCCTCTAGTAGAATGCGCTTTAACCTCCGAGGGTTGTGAAAGACCCTGAATTCTGTATGCTATCTGGATAGTTTTGACAATCCAAGATGAAACAACCCTTGGAGGGACTGCCATGCCCTTTTTTGGACCACCAGGAAAGACAAAAAGCTGATCTTGCTTTTGAAACTCTTTAGTACTATCCAGGTAGGCTGATAAAGAATGAACCAGATCCAATCTTGACCATTCATCTTCTGATCTTTCCTCCAGAAATGCTGGAATAACTGTCTCCCAATTTATATAAAAGGAAGTTGCTACCTTCGGCAGAAAGCCCGGCACAGGCCTAAGTACCACTCTGTCTTAAAAATTAGGCAGTACGGCTCCTTGGCCGAGAAAGCACATAATTCAGACACCCTCCTGGCTGACCCAATCGCGGTCAAGAAAATAATCCTTAACGTCAGATGAAACAGAGAACATGAACAAGACTGGATCAAATGGTGGAGTCAACAAGGCTCTCAATATCAGAGGAAGGTCCCATTTGGGGAAAAAAGATTTCACTGGAGGTCGAATCTTGATTACCACCTTCAAAAAACGTATTACCAGAGGATCTAAGGCCCACTTCCTGTTAGACATAGCCGAGAGGGCAGAGACCTGGACCTTCAAAGAATTATAGGCCAAGCCTTTATCCAGACCACCCTGGAGGTACTTTAAAACATGAGAAACTGAAGTAGAGACCGAATCCCAATTCCTCTCTGTGGCAAACTGTACAAAAGCTTTCCAAATCCTATGATAAGTACCGTTGCATTAGTCGTTTTCTTGCGAGCTTGCAATAAGGTACTCATTACCAGATCCGACAGATCCAAATGCTTTAACGATCTCCTTTCTATCTCCACGCCATTAATTTTAGTTTCTGTGGGTATGGGTGATAGAGGGCCGTCCTGCCCTGGAAGATCTTGACAAGGAGGTAGTGGGATTGGGTGGCACACCTTCATCTTCCATGCCAACGAAAACCATGGCCTGCTGGGCCAGAAGGGTAGCACTGCTATTGCTTCTATCCTCTCCCGACGGATTTTCAAGAGGACTTTGAGAATCAATGGGAGCAGAGGAAACACATAGACCAGAGGAAAGTCCCATGGTTAGGAGAGCGCATCGTGGCCCAGGGCTTTCGGATGTCAAAATCGGGAGAAGTAGTGGGGGAGCTGGCAATTCTTCTCTGTTGCCATCAGATCTATAGCTGGCATTCCCCAGGTCCTGAAGACCTCTTGTAGATACTTCGGATTGAGGCTCCACTCGTTCTGATCTATGAATCTGTGACTCAGGCGATCTGCTAACACATTCTCGATCCCTGGAAGATAAGCAGCTGAAAGAGAACAAACATTCTTCTCTGCCCACAGGAAGATCTGGCAAGCCACTCTGAGATGTGGCAGACTTCTGGTGCCCCCTTGCCTGGACACGTAAGCCACCTTGGATTTGTTGTCCGAGAGAACCTTGACTGCTTAGTCTTGTAAGATTGGCTGGAACGCTAGCAGAGCGCGTCGAACGGCCTCCAATTCCATAAGATTTGAATTCTGCGCTTGAGCTGCCTTCCACTGACCTTGAACATGTTGGCCTAAACAGTGAGCTCCCCAGCCCTGAAAGCTGGCATCTATTGTCAGGACTACCGGTTCCGGGGCTTTGAGTGGTACTCCACGAGACAGATTTTGAGTAACTCTCCACCAGGCCAGAGAGAGCCTTATTGGAGCTGGCAAGTGGATCTTTTGAACTAACGAGTGGCGATCTCACTGGCAAAAGAAATTGTATTGGAATTGGAATCTGGCCCAGGGTACCATCAAGATCGTGGAGGATAGTAGGCCCAAGTACTGCATGCATTCCCTCGCTATCAGAACTGATTTGGACATCACAACCTTCATCTTGCTTCAAATTTCCTGAATCTTCCTGTGGGGAAGAAATACACGACCCAGGATTGTATTGAATTGGACTCCCAGATATTCCAAAATCTGGGTCGGCTGCATTTGGCTTTTCCGATGGTTGATCAACCAGCCAAAGCGGCTGAGTGTCTCGCAGGTTATCAATACACAATCTTGAAGAAGAGGGCTCGACGGAGCCAATAGAACAATGTCGTCCAGGTAGTGGAATAACTGTATGCCTTTTACTCTCAAGACCGCAATGACGGTTGAAAAAACTTTTGAAAATGTTCTGGGGGCTGTGCATAGACCGAAGGGCAGACAGCGAAACTGAAAATGCAAGCCTTCTATTGCAAAGCGAAGGAAGGGTTGGTGGGCAGCATCTATGGGTACGTGTAAATAAGCATCTTGTAAATCGACCAAAGCCATCCAATCGCCTTTCTTGACCACTGAAATGATAGCCTGCAGAGACTCCATTCTGAACGAAGGAACCTTCATAAAGGAATTTAAGATCTTTAGGTCCAATATGGACCTGTAGCCCCCCAAGGCTTTCGTGACCAAGAACTAAGGGGAATACACGCCCTGGCCCCACTCGTGCCTCGGAACTGGCAGAATTGCCTGTGCCATCAACAATTCCTTTACGTATGCCAATAAACACTGCTTCTTCCTTGGACAAACTGGAACCTGAGTATCCATGAAAAAAGACTGAGGCGGTCTGGTCTCAAACTCCAACCGATACCCTGTTTGAATGATATCCAGAACCCAGTCGTCCTGTACCTCGTCTGCTCAGGCCCCTCTGAACAAGACAGTCTCGCTCCCACCTGAGGAACCTGGGTGGAGAGACCTTCAGAACAGCTTGTCTGGGGTTTTTGCTGCCTGATTGGGCTTGGTCTTGCCTGCCTTTGGGAAAGATGGAGCAGTCTTCCACTGTCTGAAGAACGGCCTACCTGGCCGATAAGCCATGGCTTCTCTGAACCCATCTTTAGACCTAATGGAAGGACGAAAGGACTGGCGCGGCCTTCTTCTTTCCTGCGGTATCAGACCTGATTTGCCACCTGAGACCCACTGAATTGCTGACTCCAATGCCTTCCCAAACAGTAATTTTCCATTGAAAGGCACCGAGCAAAGGCTATGTTTAGAAGCATTATCGGCCGACCAATGCTTCAACCATAATGCACGAGGAGCCGTCAACGAATGAGCCATTAGTTTAGCCATCACCCTGACCTGGTCTACAGCTGCCTCTGCCAGAAAATCCACAGCAGTTTTAATGGACTGGTATGGGGAAGAATCACCAGCTTCCACCACCTCTCCCGAAGATTTGGCCTCCAACTCCCCTACCCACACTTTTAAAGCTGCCGCCACTGAAGTGAACGCAATAGCTGGCCTGCAGGTTGCTTCCGCCACAAAATATATTCTTTTCAAGTCTCTATCCTATGATCCATTGGGTCTCGGAAGGAAACCGAATCATCCAGAGGTAGCATTATATGACGGGCCAACCTTTGCAGCGAGGGGTCCACCTTTGGCGTGGAGTCCCATAACTCAGCATCCTTGGTGCGAAAAGGGTATAACTTTGAGACTCTATTGTGGACAATTAACCTCTTACCAGGCTTTGCCCATTCATCCTCTATCAATTCTTGGATTTCAAAAATCAGAGGGAAAGAAGGAATAGACTTCTTCAACTCCGGATAATATCTACGCTGCTTTTTGGGAGGCGAGATCTCCTCTTTCCACTTCATAGCTTCCTTCACCACCTCAACTAAGGAAGGAACTAAGGAAAAGAAAAAGGCATGAGTCTCTAGTTAATGATCTGACTCAGAAGAGCCAGAGTCTTCCTCCCCATCTGAGTCGAAGCGGCCCGATGCTCCCCGCTCTGATTCCTCTGACGATGAAAAAGGTGCAGGGCGAGCTGACTTTGTGGACACGGACTTCATTCCCTTCTTAACTGCCGCTGTAATATATGACTTTACTTGGCGAGCATCTACCGCATTATCCCGGGCGGCTTCCTTCAAGCAGGAAGCGCATACCAACTTTCCTGGCAACGCATCGGCCTCACATGCCCAACAGGCTTTCTGACCATTTCTTTCCGGCGAGGAGGCTCTAGAAGAGGATGAGGATCTTTGCCTATGCTTACATCCAGATTTACTTTTCTTGGACGATTTTCTATGTAGCAACACTTCCCGGCTCAGAAGCGAGTAACTACAATGAGGCAGAGGTGAGAGTGACCTCGAGTGCCGTTCTGCCGGAACATTATCCCACTGCAGGCCACTCATCTGATCTGATTTGTCGCGTTTGGAGCGCTTCTTCCTCTTCTGAGACTGATGCGACAACTTAACACCTTCCTGCGGGCGTTTATCCCGCGTCGGGCTCTTCTCTCTGTCAAGAGATAGAAGAAATGCTCTCTTTTAGCAAAAAAAAAAAAAAAAAATTAATATTAAAAAATATTATTCAAAAAATATATAAAAATTAAAACCTTTCCATGCGTTTCTTCAGTGCTAGAGGCAGGCAGACTAGAGGAAGACCTGCAACAAGATAGTCCCACATCAGACCACAGCAGCGATAAAAAAGACAGAAAGGGCGCATCAGCCATGTGCATTATCTTCTGGATGTGAATTTATTAAAAACAATAATAAAAAGAAACTACTCACAAACAGTTATAGAAGGTCTCGCAGTGTAAAAAGTCATCGACTAGCAGCATGCAGTCTAGGATGAGTGGAGCTCTCCAGAGGTCACAGAGGAACTCACAGAGATCACTGGTAGCTGATGTGTTTCGAAGGGAACATCCCTTCTTCCTCAGAGCTCAGCAGTGAACCCTCCTTCAGCAGTCCCCATACATATACATGTGTGTATACACACATGCACCTTCAATCAATCATGCTTAGGGCCCCTCCCTCTTTCGCCCTCAGCCCAGTGGGCAGTCCAAATGAACAAACAATAAAACAAGAAAACAATAAAGCGCCCACTGGAGGGGCATAGCTTGACCCTTATTGTAGACAATAGCATACCGTACATGTGATGCGTGCAAATGGTTAGTGTAGTTGGAGGTCCCTCCCAGTCCGTAATGTAAAGGTAAATAGCGATCCCTATAGTGGCCGCTCATGGCATCCATGAAGCACGAGGAGCCGCACCATCAGCTCTGCACCATTGTCCATAGTGCAGGCATTCTTCCTGGTTAGTTTAACCGTCTGGAACGCACGTCAACGTGTTTGCGCTCCAGGCAAGAGGTAGGGGTGGGCGTAACGTCACTTTCTCCGCATCATCCGTCGCCTGTTAATGACGTAGGCGGCGAAGAGCGGATCGGCGCCATATTACTGGGGGCAACATAAAGAGGTCAAATGAAGACATGCCGCAGGCGTATGAGCAAGCCGCTCGCCAGGCTGGACAGAACACAGTAGCTGTCCGGCGCCAGCCTAGCTACTCAGCCGCTGCTTGGGCAGCAACACAGGTGGAACAAAAGACACTATGGCCCCAAATGAAAGTGACAGTTGAACACCAACAAAAAGTGAAACTAATAAAAAGGAGATCATAATGTAGATATACATTGTATATGTATATCCCCATGCATGCATGTCATATACAGTATGTGTACCCATACCGCTGGTTGATAATAAAATTGATCTAGGAATGTCATGTGGGACGATGTCTATAAAAGTGTACATAGGTGCCTCCCAGACAGAGAAGCACCTAGCTAGGGATGATGCTGAAGGAGGTAAACACATGCTGCACTTAGCAATAACATTGAAAACTATAGCTCAGAAATATAATATGCTTAAAAGGTATACAGTAAATGATAATAATGATACTAAACAGTGCATATACACTGACACATATATACCTCTCTAGTTACTGTGTGCAGCATATGACTGCAAATCTGACAATAATGTCAGTAACAAAAGGATAAAACATATTTCATAGAATTGAAAGAATGTCATAAGTGATGTCACAATAACAATAGCATTAAAAAAGTAATAGAATAGTGTAACATAATATCATCATAAAAACCTTTAGACTAGCTAAAATGCATACAAACGTAAACACATATACCAGAGCCTGCCTGAGGGGGGGAGAAAGGAAGAAATTAGGTGATTTTGTGAACCTCAGGATCCTCATTAAGTCCCCTGGGGGTCATGCTTCCGAGGGTGAAGATCCAATAAGCCTCGCATTTGCAAAGCCTCTGATGTCTTCTACCTCTATCAAGATCGCCTCCAATAGACTCAATCCCAAACACTCTCATACCCGATGGATCTCCGTGGGGGGCTTCCTGAAAGTGCTGAGGAACCGGATATTTTACTCGTGTATTGGTGATATCACATTTGTGCTCACCAATACGCACTCTCATGGGACGAGAAGTGCGGCCCACATATAGACGCCCGCACGGACAGATGATGCCATATACCACATGGTTCATCCCACAGTTCATGAACTGCTTCAAATGGTGGACCCTGCCATCCTTACCAGTCACTGTCTTTTTTCTGTGCCACATGTACTGGCATGTGCCACAATTCCTGACACTACATTTGTAGCTACCTTTCTGGTCGAAAATAGTAGACCACGTGTTGGTAGATCTACTAGAAGATTTCTTCACCATACTGGGAGCTATCAAACTTCTCAGATCTCGAGGTTTCCTATACACTATATTGGGTCTATCAAGAAGGTGCTTACGCAGCACTGGATCATGCTTGAGAATGCCCCAGTTCTTCCTTAAGATGCTTTGTATTTCAAAAGCTTTGTTCGTGTACTGAGTGGAAAAGCGAGTTTGTATAGTGTCCGGGTTGGCAGATTGTGGATCATGTACAAAAGGCTCATCGTACAGATTGACATATTTGTTAAAGGCAGTCTCTATTAGAGTGGGATCATAACCCTTATCCAGCAATTTATTCCGGAGGGTCCTCCGGGTAGACCCATCATTGCAGGGATCAATAGCGTCTCAAGTAATGTTGGATGCTATATTGATTATTTCTTGCAAGGAATAGTGACAAGTCTCCCGTCTTTTGTTAGGGATTCCAGCCATATGCTAGAGATTCTATCCCACTATGAATGGCAGGATCTGCAAGGAGGAATGGCAGAGGATCCCCAAATCCAGGTGTGAAAAACTTGTTGCATCTCTCCCAAAAAGACTCATGGCTGTATTAGATCAAAAGGGTGCTTCTACTAAATATTGAGAAAAGGGTCTGAATACTTAGGACCATGTGATATTTCAGTTTTTCTTTTTTTAATAAATCTGCAAAAATGTCAACAATTCTGTGTTTTTCTGTCAATATGGGGTGCTGTGTCTACATTAATGAGGAAATAAATGAACTTAAATGATTTTAGCAAATGGCTGCAATATAACAAAGAGTGAACAATTTAAGGGGGTCTGAATACTTTCCGTCCCCACTGTATATACAGTATCTCACATAAGTGAGTACACCCCTAACATTTTTGTAAATATTTTATTCTATCTTTTCATGTGGCAACACTGAGGAAATGACACTTTGCTACAATGTAAAGTAGTGAGTGTATAGCTTGTATAACAGTGTAAGTTTGCTGTCCCCTCAAAATAATTCAACACACAGCCATTAATGTCTAAACTGCTGACAACAAAAGTGAGTACACCCCTAAGTGAAAATGTCCAAATTGGGCCCAAAGTGTCAATATTTTGTGTGGCCACCATTATTTTCCATCTGCCTTAACCCTCTTGGGCATGGAGTTCACCAGAGCTTCACAGGTTGCCACTGGAGTCCTCTTCCTCTCCTCAATGATGGAGCTGATGGATGTTAGAGACCTTGCGCTCCTCCACCTTCCGTTTGAGTATGCCCCACAGATGCTCAATAGGGTTTAGGTCTGGAGACATGCTTGGCCAGTCCATCACCTTTACCCTCAGCTTCTTTAGCAAGGCAGTGGTCATCCTGGAGGTGTGTTTGTGGTCTTTATCTTGTTGGAATACTGCCCTGCGGCCCAGTCTCCGAAGGGAGGGGATCATGCTCTGCTTCAGTATGTCACAGTACATGTTGGTGTTCATTGTTTCCTCAATGAACTGTAGCTCCCCAGTGCCGGCAGCACTCATGCAGCCCAAGACCATGACAATCCCACCACCATGCTTGACTGTAGGCAAGAAACACTTGTTTTTGTACTCCTCACCTGGTTGCCGCCACACACGCTTGACACCATTGAACCAAATAAGTTTATCTTGGTCTCATCAGACCACAGGACATGGTTTCAGTAATCCATGTCCTTAGTCTGCTTGTCTTCAGCAAACTGTTTGCAGGCTTTCTTGTGCATCATCTTTAGAAGAGATGCTGTGCACGTGCACTTAACTTCTTTGGTCCACCATGGCAAGGCCTGTTCACTTAGGGGTATACTCACTTTTGTTGCCAGCAGTTTAGACATTAATGGCTGTGTGTTGAGTTATTTTGAGGTGACAGCAAACTTACACTGTTATACAAGCTGTACACTCACTACTTTACATTGTAGCAAAGTGTCATTTCTTCAGTGTTGTCACATGAAAAGATATAATTAAATATTTACAAAAATGTGAGGGGAGTACTCACTTTTGTGAGATACTGTACATACATACATATAGAAAAATAATTAAGATGAATTCCAGGCATGGTATATTTTTACATAGTTACATTAGTCCAGTATTCTCTGATTGGACGAGCACAAACACCAATGCAAACTTTACAGGTGCTCTAATTCTTCTCTACTGTATCCAAAAGTAAAAAGAATGTTTTGGCTACAGTTGCACTTTTTTTAACAATTATAACATAATACTTCTCTGTATACTGTATTTTTCCTCACAACTGCAGCTATTGGCAAAAACTGCTTATAAGACAGCAGAACAGTTACACTGATATCATATTATATAAAATATCTAAAATACAGTTAGCCTCAAACCATTATTGTTTTCCCTTTCAATAAACATTTGTAAAGAATATGTATTATTATTTGTAGTAGTAATATTGCCTAATGATGTAATCTATTAATGATGTGAGTCATGGACAGTTCAATAATTTGTGTTTAGATGAATAAAATCAATATCCAGTAACACTTATTTATAACAAGTGTTAATAAGTACTAATTATTTATTGAGTAATACCTTTTATTGGCTAACGCAACTTATTAAAGATACAAGCTTTCAGGACTTTCCTTATGTCCCTTCTTTAAAGTGGTTCTAAAGTAAGAAGGTTTTTATCTTAATGCATTCAATGCATTAAGATAAAAAACATGGGGGCGTGACCGGAAGCTGCTCTGTATGGAAGCTCTGGATTCTTTCCTAAATGTACATAATATAACTGTATACTGTATAACTGCATACTAACATTTATAGTTGATGAAGTTGATGCAGGGAACATCCGATTGCTTCTAGGGGAATCAGGAAGGATTTTTTTTCCCCTGCTGGAGAAAATTGTACCATGCTTTTCCGGGGGTTTTTTGCCTTCCTCTGGATCAACTGTGGGAATGGAATTGTGCATATAGGTTTGTAAAGAAAATGTTTTTTCCCCCCATTTTTTATGCTTTAATATATCTTTATCCGGGTTTTACAATGAGAACAGCTATTAATAACAGTCGATTTACAAATGGGAGCTCCGTCTGAAGCTTGGGTTACATCAAAACAACTGGTTCATAGACAAATGAATGATAACAGAGAAGGGTAGCAAGAAATATATGAATACCACCTATTAGATCTGTGTAGTCGCTCCAGATGGGAAGGGAGGAGGGGGTGAAGAGAGGAGTGAGGTGGGGGAGGGAATGGGAATGTAGGCAGTTACGGGAGAGGTGAGGAAGGGTAGGGAAATGAGGGAACAGCAGGTAAGGAGCCCCAGCATACCATCGTTAACAGAGTGATGGAAGATAGTAAATGCGCTAAACCTAAAAATTCAAGGAAGAGCTGCTACAAACAATGTGACAAACATAAAAATATACAGGTGGATAAATTGTAGCGCTGGTATGAAAGCAACATAAAACACACTGTGAAGTGATATATAAATGTCTCTCAAAATATATAACTGTACATCCCAAAAGAAACGAGTGTACTCCAAATGTTCCTAAATAAAGTAAGCGTCAAAGTGGTAAGATGCAGTGAATCAGAGGGGGAATTCCATCAACAATCTGAATGTTCAATATGGGACCATCAAAACATTGGATAGATGTAGGTACGCTTACCGGAACCGGTGGACTCTAGTGCCAGCAGCATAGAGTCTATCGAGTGGTATGCCACCACAGGCAGATGGAAAGATGGTCACAGGAAGGATGGATGGTTTTCGGATCATCACAAGCCACATGATTGGATCTCCAGGGGGAAACAGGAAAGATCTCAAAATGCAGACATCATCTCTCGGCAAGGAGATATGTGGAAAAAATAAAGTGCCTCCACATAGTGCAAATCAGGTATGTTTATTTACTAAAAAACCACAATGCATAAAAGTGATCACAGAGTAAAAACAAAATGGCAATGTAGAGAGTGGTAGCCGCCCTACGCGTTTCGATCAATAGACCTTCAACAGGGGCAAGTTGTAGGGAATGCTTCACATCTGGTGTGCAAAAAATGCAGAGAAAATGTTGCAGACAGAATTTTCAGGCGTACCAATGCACCCCCACATGTGTCCCCACTCACCGGATCACAATGACACCCAGCTTTTCAGTCTGGGAATCAATACAGGTATATAGTGATATCCAGAGGATGTCACAGGATTGCAGGTTCACTGACGAGATTATATGGTAAACGATCCTTCAACGTTAAAACTCAGCCATACAAAACAGGTACCCAAAAAGAAAAAAGGAGGGACCAATAGTGAAGTATGCTAAGAAAGATAGTTTATTGCGCATAAAAGGATATACTTACAAACGTAAGTTAAAATCACGCATGGAAATGGTACAAAGATGCAGCAAACACTGCTGTTGGCGTTTTTCCCACAACACCGGAAATGATGTCAGTCCTGCCGGAAGTGTGTCGCGTCAATGCATTTCGCCCTCCCACAGGGCGTCTTCAAAGGACCTAACTTCCGATTGGGACTGACTTCTTTAAATCACAATAGAGAAAGTACAACCCCCTCTTCCCACCAATCAGCAACAGCAGCCTTATTGTTGGTTAGGAAAACATGTCGCCCATATGAATAGAGCACACTCCATATGAGGGACTAAAATGCCATAGCATTGGTTGGATATAAACCTCAACATAGTTAGACGTCAATTCCGGTGTCATGGGAACAAATAAAAACAGAAACATTCCAAAAATGTTATGAATATATAAATACAAATATGAAAATCACAGAAATGGGGAAAAAAGAAGAAAAAAGGAAAAGAAAAGAAATAAAAAATTGACAGGAAAAAAAAATAAATAAATAAATAAATAAATAAATAAAAATAAAAATGAAAATAAAAATTTAAAAATTTAAAAATTTTAAAATATATAAAAAAATAAGATAAAATAAAAAAATAATAAGATAAAATAAAAATAAAAAATAAATAAATACATTTTAAAAAAATTAAAAAATGAAAAATAATAAACATAATAAAAATAAAAATAAAATAAAAAATAAATAAAATAGAAAACAAAAAACAAACAAACAAAAAACAAAAGGCAAAAATATAAATGAAAAAAAACAAAACATACATGCCTATCCAAACCAATAAATTATAGTTTTTTTAAATTATTAAAAATTAGACAGAAAACAATTAAGATCTAGTTCAATGTTTAACCCATAGGGTTCATCGTCCTCAATCGATGAATCCACTGGGTCTCATTGCACGAGATGGCTCTCTTGAGATTACCTCCTCTCCAATGAGCTTCAACCCGATCAATACCACAAAAAGTAAGAGCACTGGGATCCCTACCATGGAATAACCTGAAGTGGTTAGACAAGCTGTGATGTTTGAAACCCTTTTTTATCCGGTTGACATGTTCACGTAGACAGACCCCCAATGCTCTGGTGGTCCTACCCATGTACTGCAGTCCATAAGGACAGGACAGAAGATATGTGATGTGGGTAGTACCACATGTGATGAACTTGTTGATCTTAAAGAACTCACCAGAGGAGTGGGATGTGAACTCAAGTGTCTTCCTTACTCTATGTTTGGACGTTCTACACATTACACACCTCCCACAGCTGAAAAAACCAACTTGGTCCAAAAAGGTAACCGTCTTCTTGGGGGGATCAACCACATTGGGTGCCAACTTCAGCCGTAGGGTAGGAGGTTTCGTGTAGATAAACAGTGGTTTGTCGGGTAGGGATTTAGCAAGATTATTGTCCTTCAACAATAAGTGCCAATGCTTACGAATAATTTTTTCTACTTGTCTATATTGCTGAGTGAAACCTGTAATAAAAGCAATTGCAAAGTCTCTCTCATTTGCCTCTCTTTTCTTAAACAGATCATCACTGTTCATATTCCTTACTGAGAGCAAGGTTTTGTTAAGCTCTCGTGAGGTGTAACCTTTTTCTATGAATCTGTCAAACAGGACCCTCAACTGTGAATCGAAATCTTCAATTCTGGCACAATTGCGCCTGACTCTCATGAATTGGCTCTTGTGGATGAAACTTCCCAAGGGAAGTGGATGCAGCTCCCCAAGGGAATATAACCATTACGATCAACTTACTTAAAAAATGTTTTGGTGGACAATTGATGATTATCCTTGAAATTTACAAGATCAAGAAAGTTAATACTCTGATTGTCAGAAACTGCCGAGAAGGAAATACCATAACTGTTCTCACCAATTTTTGACAAAAATTGTAGGAACGACTCTTTTGATCCCGCCCAAACAATGACAATGTCATCGATATAATGCTTGTAAAACTTGAGCTGAGGTAAGTTACCACCAAAAATGGCATCTTTTCCCCAGTGACTCATGAATATGTTTGCCAATGAGGGGACATATTTGGCCCCCATGGCCACTCCCCTTTTCTGTCTGAAAAACTGTTTATCATGCCAGACAAATTATGTCAAGTCCCTATACACCAACATTCAACAGAAACATGCTATTGAGGCGGTGGTATGGGCTTTGAATAACACCAAAATGAAAAATAAACAAAAAGATTTCTTGGTACATGCCTTAGACCTAGCCATGAGTCACAATTTTTTCTGCTTCCCAGGAGAGCATGTAGGACGATTTTGCAATCGGAGAGGTAAGTGACAAGTAGACTATCGACATCCCTCCCCTCTGGTCCATGGTCTGACCACACCATAGCTCATAGTCTGTAAACTGAGGTGGAAGGGGTTTGTCCTTCCAGAGTGTGTGCAAGAAGTGAGAAATCTGTGTAAACCGAAATCTCTCAGAAGTGGGTAAGTCAAGCTTTTCTATGCAGTGGGAGAGGGTGAGTGGACCCACAGCTGAAAGGAAGTGTCCGATTCGGTACAGTCCCTTGTCCAGCCACCATTTAAATGCCAGGATATTCCTTCCCGGCTGGGAGTGATCACAAAGAATCCCAGAGGGTAAAGGTATGTGAAAGAGTGGGGGCCATGATCGGAGGGCGTGTCTTTGGGGGCTCTAAAGCAGATAGTCCAAGGTGAATTGGGGTGCTGCCTGTTTTTCTATTAGCACCCAGTCCAGTTTCTCGTACCTGGAATAGATTACAGATAGTTGAGCTATTCTGGCTGCTAGGTAATTGGGGTAGACCAAGACCCCCCTTTTTCCTGTGCAGGTATAAAGTTTGTTGATGGATTCTGTAACCTGACTTTCCCCATGTGAATTTGAGTAGTCTACTTTGAAATGATTTGATGTGGTCTTTTTTAATCAGTATTGGAAGAGAACGAAACAGGTATAATAGCCTGGGTAGTAGAGTCATTTTAATTCTCCCAACCCAGGATAGGTTGTTCTTGGACCAGGATATGTGATCGGATTCCAACTTATGATACATAGGTGGGTAATTTCTAGCATATAGAGCCTCTGTTTTTGCCGTTAGATTAATTCCTAAGTACTTGATGGAGGATTCACTCCATTCAAATTTAAAAAATTTTCGTAAGAGGGCCACGGTGTCGGAACTGAGGGATATATTCAGCGCTTGGGACTTGGAATATTTCACTTGAAGGCCTGAAATTTGAGTGAATTCGTCTAAGGTGTGGCATAGATTGTGGAGAGAGGTTTGGGGGAGGTGATGAATAGGAGAATGTCATCTGCAAATAGGCCACATTTATGGGTCTGAGAACCACAGGAAACTCCTTGTATATCAGGCATATAGAAATGGCTAGTGTCTCAATGACTATTGCAAAAACAAGCGGGGACAATGGGCATCCTTGTCTAGTACCCTTAGCTATGGATATTGTCTTGGAGTAATATCCTTGGAGCCTGACGTATGCTTTAGGATTGGAATACAGAGCATGCATCAAGCCCATAAATCTTTCGCCAAAGCCCCAGGATTCAAGGATCGCAAAAATGTATGGCCAAGAGACCGAATCAAAGGCCTTTTGGAGATCGACTAGGAGCATGCCTAGTTGTATGGGGCCCCTTTCCCAGTTCGTTTGGAGAATTGAAACTAGGTCAATGGCCCTTCTAATCTGGACAGGGCCTTGCCTACCCGGGATGAACCCCACTTGATCCTTATGAATATATGTGTTGATGAAGGAAGCCAGACGGGTTGCCAGAATTTTAGTGATGATTTTTAAGTCACTGTTGATAAGAGATATGGGTCTGTAGTTGCTGACCTTTTCTGGGTTTTTGTCCGGTTTAGGGATGACTGCTATGTAGGCAGTATTAAGGTGTGGATCAAGAGTGGGGTTCCCTTTGTCTTTGCGTTAAGAAATTTTGTCAAGTGGGGGACTAGTGTGTTGGAAAACGTCTTATAATAGGGGTTAGCGAGTCCATCCGGGCCAGGAGCTGATTACTTCTAGACCCTCTCCTTCATAGAAGGGAGCATCAAGTATATCTCTATGTTCTGCGGAGAGAGCGGGGATGGGGAGGGTGTCTAGATACTTGTGGATGGAAGCTTCATCCTTAGTTCTGTGGGGAACGTAAAGGGTGGAGTAAAGGTCATGGAAGACTTCTAGGATTTTGGAAGGGTTGGCTGTGGTGCCATGACCTGGGACTCTAATCTTTGGCATTACGAAGGACCGAAATCGGGGAGTTAATTTTGAGGCCAGCATGGAGTCCATTCTGTCCCCTTGGGTAAAAAATTTATTTTTGCACCAGCGGAGTTGTTTTTCGGCTTTAACCATGAGGGCCAGGTTAAGCTCCAGCCTGGCCTTGTCGAGTTGGGCTAGTAAAATTGGAGCGGGGTGGAGTTTGTGTTGGGAACGTAAAGAGGTGTACTCATCCTCTAATCTTTTTATGTTAGCAGCCCTTTCTCTTTTTATTTGAGTGGACATCTTAATGATTTCCCCTCTGATGTACGTTTTGTGAGCTGCCCACAAGGTTTCTGTGGAAGTTCCCTCTGCCTTGTTAAGTTCAAAGTATTCTTTCAGGGAGTTGTCCAACATGGTAACTCTCACCGGGTCCAAGAGGAGGGACTCGTGTAGTCTCCAATGCCCTCGGCCTGGTCTTGGGTGGTGGAGTGGTAGCGTCAGGGGAACTAAAGAGTGATCTGACAGAACCGTCCTTTTGGCTAAGATCAAGTGTAGTTTCTGCCTTGTTCTGGTCATTAGGTAAGGACCGGTGCCAGTCCCTCTCGGCCTTGGGGTGTTTCCTTCGGGTGCATCCCATGCTGCTATTGGGGGGAACGCCATCGTGAGTGCACGAGAGTGATCGCCTTTCCCTACCATCCATGAGTTGGCTGTGGGATTGGTGGGCGTAGGTATGGTGGGGCCGCCGAGCGCACCAAACACTTTGAGGCTGGTCGTGGCCGAACCTAGACGGAGCGAGATTGGATTGCACTTCATTCAGAAGCAATTGATTGAAGACCTTTTCGGGATGCCGAGAGAAGCCATTTTTTGCATGCAGTGTTTTCCTACTACTGGAATGTATGATGTTACCTTCTGGAAAAAGGAAGATCTGCAGACATGTATGCTACGGAAGGGCGAGAAAGAAGGCGATGAGATGCTGGAAGAGATCACATTCCTGTCGAGTGAGACGAAAGTGCGGGTCCCCATCACTGTGCATATGTACAATCCTTTTGTACAGGATGGGGAAATCGCTGCCTTTTTATTCAGGTACTGCGAGTCAGTTTCAGCAGGCGTGAAACTGACGAATGTGCTAGGCACCTTTAACGGGCAGCGGAAATTTTGGGTGATTTTTAGGGCGGATCAGGAGGGTATAGGTGGCGTCAGGCACCCCCCTCAGTCCTTCTCCATTGGGAGGAATCGTGGCTACTTGTGGTACCCTGGCCAGCCCCTCTTTTGCAGGCAGTGTTTTGCTTTCGGGCACACCAAAGACCAGTGCGAGGCCGGGTTGACATGCCGCAATTGCTTCAAGCAGGGTCACGGAGCCGATCAGTGTCCGGAGAAGAAGAGCTGCCACATCTGCGGTAGTAGGATGCACCTTGCAAGACAGTGCCCAAAGGTAAACAGGGCGGCTGAGCCCACTCCAGTGGCTGTGGCGGGAAAAGGTGTGGAGGATGAGGCGGTTGGGGGCAAGCAGGTGTTGTCCTACGCAGATGTGGCCAGACTGGGTTCCGTTCCAACCACCGCGGTGAACTCCGTTGAGCAGGCCATAGTGCTGCCCGAGGAAGTGGTGGTGCGGGCTGATGTCTGCCCACCTATGGAGGGTGAGCCAGGTCCCTCCCCTGTTGACGCCATAAGGGAGGAGGGCGCCTCTCCTGTACCTGAGGAGAGTGTCCCTGGGCACCTCCTGGCCGAGGGGGAGTCGGAGGGGAGCGGTGAGGAATCAGAGGGCTCAGAGGAGGAGGAGGAGATGGAGGTGGGGCAACTCTCCCTAAAAAGAAAGATGGCTGAGTCCTCCCAGGTCATAGGCTCCTTCCCGGACTCTCCAGACCCTGAAGCATCGGATGTGGTGATTGACTCGGACTCCTCACAGGCACCATCCTATGTGAGCACTGGTCAGGTGTCCGAGCTGCAGGAGGTGATTGGGTACTGCAGGGTGCCAAAGGGGAAGGCAAAGAAAAAATCTGGGGGGGTGATCCTTGGGTCAGGGGTGGGACTGAGGACTAGGGCCAGGGAAAAAAGTGGGAAAAAGAAAAAATCATGACAGGAATGTGATCCCTTCTTAATTTTCTATGCGCTTGTGGGTATCTTCCCTAAATTGCAGAAGATTTTAAGTAAGGTGGAGGTGGAGGTGGGACGATGTTTGTTTGTTACTTTGGAGTATGGGGGTGTTTGTTTTAAGTTATTTTGTGTGTATGCACCAGTTGATAAAAAGGGGAGGTTGGATCTGTTTGAGAAGATGAAGTTTTTTCTGGGGGGGAAGGATCCTATTATTGTGTTGGGGGATTTTAATTGTATTTTACGTAGTGGGGATAGGTGTGGGGGTGGGGGTGGGGATGTTGATAAATCTAGGAAGGAGTTGGGTGAGATTTTGTGGTTGTTTGGGATAAGGGATGTGGGTGAAGGTGGTGGGTTTTCTTATTTTAGTGATAAGGGTACTGTGAAATCTAGAATTGATTTTTGTTTTGTTTCAAAAAATTTGCAGCCGGAATCCTTTATGATTCAGCGGGAGCCTTTCTCGGACCATGGTCGGATCGAGTGTGTTGTGAGTATGGGTTCGGAGGTAACGTATGGTAAAGGTGTGTGGAAGCTGAATGTGGAATTATTGGAAGATGAGGGTGTGAAAAGAGAGTATGTTGAGTTTTTTTGGGAAACTTAAAAGGAGGAGGAATGATTTTTTAAGTGTGATTGAGTGGTGGGAGTGGGTGAAAGGTCAGACTAAGAGGTTTTTTGTAAGAAAGGGTTGTGAGATTGCTAAAAAGGAACGTGAAGCGTATGAATGGTGGCTGAAGAGATTGGAATATTTGGAAGAACTAAGGGAATGGGGAGAGAATGTGGGATGTGAGTTGGTGGAAGCAAGAGGGAAATTGAGAATCTTTATGGAGCGGAGGGGGAGAGAGATTATGTCGCAAGCAAGGATGGTAGTGAAGGAGAAGGATGAGAAGTGTACGCGGTTTTTATTTAAAAAGGTATATGGTGGGAAGGTGGATTTGTCAAGTGTGTTGGATGAGAATGGACAGGTGGTAAGTGGAAAAAAGAGGTTGGGAGATGAAATCTGGAAGTTTTATTTCGATTTATATATGGAAAAGAAGAGGGATGAGAGGGTTGAGAAGGAAGTGTTGGAGCAGGTGGAGATGTGTCTGGATATGGAGGATAAGCGTATGTTAGGGGAGAAAGTGAGTAAAGGTGAAGTTGATGAATGTCTGGGGAGTATGAAGAAAGGTAAGACGCCTGGGAGTGATGGTTTGCCAGTTGAGTTTTATTGTACGTTTTGGGAGGTGATTGGTGACTGCGTGTATGAGATGGGGATGAAAATTTTGGAAGAGGGGAAGATGCCTGAATCTATGTTAAAAAGCGTGATTGTTTTGCTGTATAAAAAAGGTGACAAGCGAGAGTTGAAAAATTGGAGGCCTATATCATTGTTGAATGTAGATTATAAGGTGGTGGCGAAGGTATTGGCGAATAGGTTGCGTGCGGTGGTGGAGAAATTGGTGGGGGAGGAGCAAGCGTGTGCGGTGCCTGGGAGGTCTATTTCAGAAAGTTTGGTGAGCTTGAGGGATGTGTTATGATTTTGTAAGGAGAGGAAGCAGGAAGTGGCGGTGTTGGCCGTGGATTTTGAAAAGGCGTATGACAGAGTGTCACATGATTTTATGTTTAAAGTATTGAGGAGAATGGGGTTACCTGAGGTGTTGATTGGGTGGATTAAGTGTTTGTATAGAGGTATGGTAAGTAAGGTGTTGGTGAATGGGTGGATGACGAATGATATAAGCATTAGGTCAGGTGTGAGACAGGGTTGCCCGTTATCACCCGTGTTGTTTATTTGTGTGATTGAACCTTTGTTGAGGATGTTGATGAAAGATAAGTGTGTGAGAGGGGTGGAGGTACCAGGGAGTGGTGGCAGGGTTTTGAAAGTAATAGGATATATGGATGATGTTACAGTGATTTGTAGAGATATGGCAGGGCTAAAAAGAGTGAAGTTGTTGATTGAGATTTTTTGTATGGCAAGTGGTTTTTGTGTGAATATGGGGAAACGTGAGTGTAAACTGTTTGGTGTGTGGAGGGGGATTGAACAGTGTGGTTGGAAGTTTTGTGAGGGAGGAGTGAGGATTTTAGGTGTCAAGTTTGATTCTGATTTGTATGGGAGAGAGAGTTGGCAGGATGCGTTAGTGAAAGTAAAAAAGAAAATTGATTTTTGGTCTTTAAGGACTTTGTCGTTGGAAGGGAAGGTGTTGATTGTGAAGGCTGTTGTGATTCCGATTTTGTTATTATATGTGTTTCCAGCTCCAGATAGAGTGATGAAACAAATTGTGAGAGTGTGTTTTTCCTTTTTTTGGTCGTCTAAGATGGAGAAGTTGAAAAGAGAGAAAGTAATGAAAGGAGTAATGAATGGCGGGAAAGGTATGGTGAGTATTGAGAAATTTCTGGTGGTGAAGTATGTAAGTATGTGTGTGAGATTATGTGAGAAAGAGAATGTTGCAGGGTGTATGGTAAAATATGCATGTGGGAGTGTGTTACGGAAATATAAGTTGTGTGAAGTTGGTGTGAATAGTGTAACGTATGAGATGGTGTTATATAGTTTGTGTGATCTGGGGAGGAATGAGGAGAGGTTGTTATGGATTGTTGTGAATTGTATTAAAGAGTGTTTGTGGGATGTTCGGAATATTTTGATTTTTAGGCAGGAAGTGGTTAAAGTGAAAGAATGCGTGGCCATGGTCCGAGGAAAGATTTACAATTATGCATATTACGAGTGTAAGAAGTTAGGAGAGAAGGATGCAAGGAAACTATGGAAATTGGAGGAGTGGAAACAATGGTGTATATAATGTAAATATGTGAAGTATGTTATTGATGTTTATTCTTGAACGATTAACCTTTTTATTTTTTGTTTTTCAGGGTGAGTACAGATGGTGATTAAGGGACAGTGTGGAGAAAGTATATAGGAGTGTTTTTTGTTTCTGTAGGGATAGGGTGGAGGGATAGTATATAATAGGGATAGTTTGTCATTTTTTCGCTATGAGGGATGGGAGTGGGTTGTTTTGTTAAAGTTTCTTGTTATCATTATTGTTGTGTTGAAACATTCTTGATATATTTATTGTTGTGAGATGTCTTTATTTTCTTTACTGTTGTTATGTACTTTTGCATTTTTTGTGGGTGGGTTTGGGAGGAAAGTGGGTGGGGTTTGGGAGGGAGGTGGGAGGGTTATGTAAATATTGTAAATACTTGTCTGATAATGTACTTTAAAATATATATGTTGTACAAACATTATGTTATTTTATTGTTTAAACATATTCTTTTGATTTATGTTATCTATGTATTTTACTTGTGAAATTTTAAATAAAAGAATTAAAAAAAAAAAAAAAAAGACAGAACCGTGTCTATGATTTGTGAACCAGGGATGAGAGGGACAGTGTATGTCTGTACCAAGAGGTGATCAATCCTAGTGTATAAGTTGTGAGGGCTAGAGAAGTGCGAGAAGTCCCGTTTGGTTGAGTTAAGTTCCCTCCAGGCATCCGCCATGCCACGAGCAAGAATTATTTTGGCTATCTTGAGACTCTCTTTGGTCGGGCGGGTTAGTTGAGAAGGAAGAGGTTTAGATCTATCTAATCCTTGGTCAAAGCCTGCATTGGAGTCTCCCCCGAAAATGACTGTGCCCTCCAGGAAGGGGCAGAGGGAGTCAAAGAGGTGTTTGAAGAAGGCAGCTTGCCCTTTGTTGGGGGTGTAATAGGATACTAGAGAGTAGAGATGGCCTTCTATCGTTCCTTTAACTAGTATAAATCTAAACTCCATCGGAGATCCATGTAAAGTTGCATGATTTAGTAAAGATAATGGCCACCCCTTTAGTTTTATTTCCTGCGTTGGCAAGAAAAAAATTAGAGAAGTGAGAGTGGAGGAATTTGGGACTGTACCGAGCTGGGAAGTGAGTTTCCTGAAGCATGACTATATCCAGTTTCAAAGATTTGAAGTGGTTAAACAACTTTCTCCTTTTAAGCAGGGAATTCATGCCCTGGACATTGTGCGTAGCTATCTTTAATGTATTTTGTGTGTGGTCAGCCATGGAACCAAAGAAGAAGAGTGCAAAAACGTCCACCGCCACTTACCTCTGGGATTCTGTTCCTGTAATTGAGGGCGACTGAGAGGTCTGGCCTACTCCGTTGAAGGCTCTTGAGTTGTGTTGTCCATGGGGGGTACCCGAACTGAAAGAAAGCATACGGTTAGTTGATGCTTCAAAGAGGAGGAATAGAGGAGAAGGACAGATAAGAGTGAAAGAAAAGTTTTCTCCCCCTGGGTTCTTATAAGCTCCGGGAGGAGAAAAGGGACCTAAGGGAGATCTCGCACTCAGAGGCGAGAGAGTGTTGAGAAACAATATTCTCCATACCAAACAAGGCCTGGAGATCCTATTCCTCAGAAACCGTCAGGAGTCTAAGGAGTAGGAGGAGGCACATGTGAGCCACCCCAGACCAGGGCGCCCTAAAATGGAAGAATAATAACTTTTTGATAATAAAATAAAAAAAGAAAAAGAAAAAGAAAAAACAAAAAACTTTTAAAACATGAGATCGAGGCGAACAATGTCGGCAAAGTCTAATACAAACACTGGGAACAAATGTAGTCGTAAGGAGAGGACTATAGACCTTTGGGTCCCCGTGCGTTACAATCCCCCCATTCCACTAGGTATCGTGGGGTAGGACGAAAACCCACAGGCATTTAAAGTGGACCAATAAGAGTCCATAGGGGAAAACAGTTAGAAGGTTCAGGTGACTTATCTTTCACAATCAGATTTGAGCCATGGGCTCTGGTGATCCCGTATCTAAAATGAACAGGGGGAAAGCAAACTACCACCAATTGTGAATAAGGCACTAAATGAGGAGCAGGATAGTAGATCCTGGGGTGAGGGAGAAAGTCAAATCTGGCAGAGAGAAGAACAGTTAGCGACTTTGACCCATCTCCAACAAGTGAAAGAACTTTTCTTCTAACTGGAGATCACAGGGGGCCATTGTGGGATGACCTGCGGGCCTTGGGCTTGTTCTATAGGGGGTTCAGAGGGCCCACAGGAGGCGGTCGCTTGTTTGAACTCATGGAGGAAGAAGAGGTTTCCATGTCCATCTCCTGGGCTATTATCTTCAGGTTAAGGAGCAGCTTTTCGCCTGTGGTGAAGTTGGAGAAAGAATAGTTCTGTCCTTTGTGTGTGAATTTCACAGCAAACGGAAAAGCCCATCTGTACTTAATGTCTCTCTGGGAGAGGGCATGCAGGAGTGGTTTCAGGGTTCTTCTGCATTGTATGGTAGAAGGTGCAAGGTCTGCAAAAATTTGCACTGGGTGACCCTGGCATGTTACCTGGGGCAGGGCTCGTGACTGTTTCATTATGGCATCTTTGACGCTGTAAAAGTGGGGCTTGGCAATTATGTCCCTGGGGGTGCTATCCCTCCTGGAGGGGCCCAGTGCTCTATGAGCTCTATCCAGCTCCAGACGGTGGGGAGGAATGTTAGGGATCAGAGCTTTCATGAGGTCTTGTGTCACCGCAGTGACATCTAGGATAGACTCAGGTAGGCCTCTAATCCTGAAATTGTATCTCCTGGATCTGTTCTCTAAATCGTCAATGCAGGATACAGCATTGTCCAGTTGATCTTAGAGAGTTTGAATGAGATCGGAATTTTGATGGGATGTTGCAGCAGTCTGATCCAGCTTGCTTTCAATAGCCTCCATCCTGGATCCTGTATGTTGTAGATCTGCTTTAATTTCCCCAGTGATTTTAGCAGCTGTGGAGGCTAGACCCTTCTCCCAGAGTGATGACAGTTTGAGATAGAGATCTTCCACAATGAAGTGGTGATCCCGGGCAGGGGCTTCATGGGGGGAAAAGTCTGTGTAGGCTGCCATTGCAGACCCTGCAGGGGAGAAGGCCTGATCCCCGAAGGAGTGGCTGAGCAGGGACTCAGTGGATGCAGGGGATGGTATCATTTCTGGCTGAACCTGTCCCTGGGGTCCTGGTGGATAGTGCAGGAGAGCCGGAGAGATCACATGCCTGTAATCCTGTCGGCCATCTGTGAGGGGGACACGAGGCTTTGTGGCTGCATCTGCTGTGGCGGCCATCTTGGTACACCCAGGCTGGGTGGATGCTGTGAATGCTGGCTCCAGGTTACGTCTGGGAGCCGGATTGTACATACGGGGGTGTTCTCCGGAGGCACGGGGTCCGATCGCCCCGATCGGGGCGCTTGATGTGGGCTAAATAAGGCGCTACTGGCGCCACTGGTCTGGTGTAGCGCAGACCTCTGTTTTCAAGCGGCTATTACGGAGCCCTCGCGCATGCGCACTGTTTTATTTTTATCTATTTATTATTTTTTATTTTTTTATTTTATTATTTTTTATTTTATTTTTATTTTTTATTTTATTTTATTATTTTTTATATTTTTTTATTTTTTAATTTTTATTTTCATTTTTTTTCTTATTTTCATTTTTATTTTTATTTATTTTTTGTTTTTATTTTATTTATTTTTTCAATGTATTATTTCTTTTCTTTTCCTTTTTTCTTCTTCTTTTTTTTTTCCCAATTTTTGTGATTTTCATATTTGTATTTATATATTCATTAAATCTTTGGAATGTTTATGTTTTTATTTGTTCCCATGACACCGGAATTGATGTCTAACTATGTTGAGGTTTATCCAACCAATGCTATGGCGTTTTAGTCCCTCATATGGAGTGTGCTCTATTCATATGGGCGACATGTTTTCCTAAGTAACAATATGGCCGCTGTTGCCTATCTGATTGGTGGGAAGAGGGGGTTGTACTTTCTCTATTGTGATTTAAAGCAGTCAGTACCAATCAGAAGTCAGGTCCTTTGATGACGCCCTGTGGGAGGGCGAAATGCATTGACGCGACGCACTTCCGGCATGACTGACATAATTTCCGGTCTCGTGGAAAAAACGCCAACAGCACTGTTTGCTGCATCCTTGTACCATTTCCATGCCTGATTTTAACTTACGTTTATAAGTATATCCTTTTGTGTGCAATAAATTATCTTTCTTAGCATACTTCCCTCCTTCCTTCCTGGTCCCTCCTTTTTTCTTTTTGGGTACCTGTTTTGTATGGCTGAGCTTTAACCACTTGACAACTGGGCACTTAAACCCCCTTCCTAACCAGACCAATTTTCAGCTTTTGGTGCTCTCACATTTTGAATGACAATTACTCAGTCATGCAACACTGTATCTATATGAAATTTTTGTCCTTTTTTTCACACAAATAGAGCTTTCTTTTGGTGGTATTTAATCACCGCTGGGTTCTTTATTTTTTGCGCCGTAAAAGAAAAAAGACCGAAAAATCTGTAAAAAAATACATTTTTCTTCATTTCTGTTATAATATTTTGCAAATTAGTAATTTTTCTTCATATATTTTGGCCAAAATTTATACCGCTACATATCTTTGATAAAAATAGAAATAGAGTCCAAAAGCTATGGTGCGAATATCTGAAAATTGATCACACCTGAAGTACTGACGGCCTATCTCATTTCTTGAGACCCTAACATGCCAGAAAAGTACAAATACCCCCCAAATGACCCCTTTTTGGAAAGAAGACATTCCAAGGTATTTAGAAAGATGCATGGTGAGTTTTTTGAAGTTGTCATTTTTTCCCACAATTCTTTGCAAATCAAGGTTTTTTTTTTACTTTTTTTTTTTTCCACAAAATTGTCATATTAGCAGGGTATTTCTCACAGACCGCATATGCATACCACAAATTACACCCCAAAACACATTCTGCTATTACTCCCGAGTACGGTGATACCACATGTGTGAGACTTTTACACAGCGTGGCCACATACAGAGGCCCAACATGCAGGGGAGCACCTTCAGGCGTTCTGGAGCACCCAGGCCAATTCTGACATTTCTCTCCTACATGTAAAAATCATCATTTATTAGCTAGAAAATTACATAGAACCCCAAAACATTATATATGTTTTTTTAGCAAAGACCCTAGAGAATACAATGGCGGTCGTTGCAACTTTTTATCTCGCATGGTATTTGCGCAGCAATTTTTTTAACGCGTTTTTTTTGGAAAAAAAACTGTTTTGTGCTTTACAAAAACCAAAACAGTAAAGTTAGCACAATGTTTTTGCATAATGTGAAAGATGAAGTTACGCCGAGTAAATAGATACCCAACATGTCACCCTTCAAAATTGCATGCGCTTGTGGAATGGCGCCAAACTTTGCTACTCAAGAATCCCCATAGGCGACGCTTTAAAATTTTTTACTGGTTACATGTTTTGAGTTACAGAGGAGGTCTAGGGCCAAAATTATTGCTCTCGCTCTACCAATCGCAGCGATACCTCACTTGACGGCGCGATCACATGGTAAACGGCCGCGATCTGCGGCCATTTACCAGGATCCGTGATGCGCCGGGTCCTCTGGACCCGGCGGTCACGGATGTGCTCGGGTGCGCACCCCAGGGGGCGCGCGAGAGGGGAATTCCGGGAACGTCATAGTACGTCCTCCCAGAGTTAAGCAACCGCCCTGCAGCCGTCATTCGGCTATGGGCCGGTTGTTAAGTGGTTAATGTTGATGGATCGTTTACCATATAATCTCATCAGTGAACCTGCCATCCTGTGACATCCTCTGGATATCGCTATAAGCCTGTATTGACTCCCAGACTGAAAAGCTGGGTGTCATTGTGATCCGGTGAGTGGGGACACATGTGGGGGTGCATTGGTATGCCTGAAAATTCTGTCTGCAACATTTTCTCTGGATATTTTTATATGCCTACATGAAGCAGGGCAAGAGTGGGATTGGGAGCAGATGGAACCCCAGAAATAGAGGTGATTATTACAAATATTTTCTTCCAGAAAGAGCTTAAGGACTTGCAGAACCATAGGATGTGTGCAATACAGTGCCTTGAAAAAGTATTTATACCCCTTGAAATTCTCCACATTTTGTCATTTTACAACCAAAAATGTAATTGTATTTTATGTGATAGATCAACACAAAGAGGCACATAATTGTGAAGTGGAAGGAAAATGACAAATGGTTTTCAAGAGTTTTTACAAATAAATATCTGAAAAGTGTGGCGTGCATTTGTAGTCAGCCCCCCCGAGTCAATACTTTGTAGAAGCACCCTTCGCTGCAATTACAGTTGCAAGTCTTTTTGGGTATGTGTCTACCAGCTTTGCACATCTAGAGAGTGAAAATTTTTGCCCATTCTTCTTTGCAAAATAGCTCAAGCACTGTCAGATTAGATGAAGAGCATCTGTGAACAGCAATTTTTAAGTCTTGCCGCAGAGTCTCAATTGGATTTGGATCTGGGCTTTGATTGGGCAATTCTAACACATGAATATGCTTTGATCTTAACCATTCCATTGTAGCTCTGTCTGTATATTTAGGGGCATTATCCTGCAGGAAGGTGAACCTCCGCCCCAGCCTCAAGTCTTTTGCAAACTAACAGGTTTTCCTCTAAGATTGCCCTGTATTTGGCTCCATCCATCTTCCAATCAACTCTGACTAGCTTCCCTGTCCCTGCTAAAGAAAAGAATTCCCACAACATGATGCTGCCACCACCATGTCTCACGGTGAGGATGGTGTGTTCAGGGTGATGTGCAGTGTTAGTTTTCTGCCACATGTAGCGTTTTGCTTTTAGGCTAAAAAGTTCAATGTTGGTATCATGTGACCAGAGCATCTTCTTCCACATGTTTGCTGTGTCCCCCACATGGCTTCTCGCAAACTGCAAGCAGGACTTCTTATGGCTTTCCTTCAACAATGGCTTTCTTCTTGACACTCTTCCATAAAGGCCAGATTTGTGGAGTGCATGACTAATAGTTGTCCTGTGGACAGATTCTCCCACCTGAGCTGTGGATCTCTGCAGCTCCTCCAAAGGTACAGTGGGCCTCTTGGCTGCCTTTCTGATTAATGATCTCCTTGACTGGCTTGTCAGTTTACGTAGACAGCCATGTCTTGGTAGATTTGCAGTTGTGCCATATACTTTCCATTTTCAGGTGATGGATTGAACAGTGCTCTGTGAGAAGTTCAAAGCTTGGGATATTTTTTTTATAACCTAACCCTGCTTTAAACTTTTCCACAACTTTATCCCTGACCTGTCTGGTGTGTTCCTTTGCCTTTGTGATGCAGTTTGTTCACTAAGGTTCTCTAGAAAACCTCTGAGGGCTTCACAGAACAGCTGTATTTATACTGAGATTAAATTACAAACAGGTGGACTCTATTTACTAATTAGGTGACTTCTGAAGGCAATTGGTTCCACTAGATTTTAGTTAGGGGTATCAGAGTAAAGGGGGCTGAATACAAATGCACACTACACTTTTCATATATTTATTTGTAAAAAAAAAATTGAAAACCATTTATCATTTTCCTTCCACTTCAGAATTATATGCCACTTTGTGTTGGTCTATCACATAAACTCCCAATAGAATACATTTACATTTTTGGTTGTAACATGACAAAATGTGGAAAATTTCAAGAGGTATGAATACTTTTTCAAGGCACGGTGACAAACCAACTAGAAGTAAAGCATTACTGAATCTACTGATTACCAACAATACAGACCTGATCACGGATGTGGAAATACGGGGCAACTTAGGAAACAGCGATCACAGGTCAATTGGCTTTAGTATAAATCACACAAATAGGAAACATAAGGGGAATACAAAGATACAGAATTTCAAAAGAGCCAACTTCCCTAAACTACGAACCTTGCTAGAAGGCATAAACTAGGATAAAATCTTAAGAACAAAGAACACGGAGGAGAGATGGGTTTGCTTTAAGAGCATATTAAATAAGGGCATTAGCAAATGCATCCCATTGGGAAATGAATTTAAAAGAGAGAACAAATGGATGGCTTAACTCCAATGTAAAAATGCATATAAAAGCAAAGGAGAAGGCCTTCAAAATTACAAGGTTGAGGGATCATCATCAGCATTCAGACTTTATAAGGAATGCAACAAGAAATGTAAGGGTGCAATTAGGGCGGCTAAAATAGAACATGAATGACACATAGCGGAGGAAAGCAAAAAAAAATCCCAAGAAATTCTTTAAGTATGTAAATAGTAAAAAAGGGAGGACAGACCATATTGGCCCCATAAAGAATGAGGAAGGTCATCTGGTTACAAAGGATGGGGAGATGGTGAAGGTATTGAATTTATTCTTCTCCTCAGTCTTCACAAGGGGGGCTTCAGTAACCAAAACTGCAGTGTTTATCCTCAGGACACATCACAGGAAGCACCTCCATGGTTAACAGAGGACAGAATTAAAATTAGACTGGGGAAACTTACCATTAATAAATCACCGGGACCAGATGGATTGCACCCAAGGGTACTTAGGGAACTCAGTAAAGTAATTGCCAGACCATTGTTGCTAATTTTTACTGACAGTCTACTGCCTGGAATGGTACCAGCTGATTGGAGAAAAGCCAATGTAGCACCAATATTTAAAAAGGGCCCAAAATAAGTACAAAATACTGTACAAAATAAGGTCCGTTGGCATGGACCATAGGGTGAGTACATGGATTGAAAACTGGCTACAAGGGCGAGTTCAGAGGGTGGTGACAAATGGGGAGTACTCGGAATGGTCAGGGGTGGGTAGTGGTCAATCTCAGTATTTGCGGATGATACTAAGCTAAGCAGGGCAATAACTTCTCTGTATGATGTAGAAACCTTGCAAAAAGATCTGAAAAAAATAATGGGGTGGGCCACTACATGGCATATGAGGTTTAATGTAGAAAAATGTAAAATAATGCATTTGGATGGCAAAAATATGAATGCGATCTGTACACTGGGGGGAGTAACTCTGGGGGTATCAAGGATGGAAAAGGACCTGGGGGTCCTAGTAGATAATAGGCTCAGCAATGGCATGCAATGCCAAGCTGCTGTTAACAAAGCAAACAGAATATTGGCATGCATTAAAAAGGGGATCAACTCCAGAGATAAAACGATAATTCTCCCGCTCTACAAGACTCTGGTCTGGCCGCACCTAGAGTATGCTGTCCAGTTCTGGGCACCAGTCCTCAGGAAGTATGTACTGGAAATGGAACGAGTACAAAGAAGGGCAACAAAGCTAATAAAGGGTCTGGAGGATGTTAGTTATGAGGAAAGGTTGCGAGCACTAGGGATGAGCCCGATGTTCGAGACGAACGTAAGTTCGACTCGAACATCGGGTGTTCGCCTGTTCGCAGAATAGGGAACAATTTGGGGTGTTTGAGCATATATGTGTCACCGGCGCAAAAATTTGTTTGTAGACAATAATATTTATCTTATATTTGAGTTGCTGCAATCAAAAAAACACCGTTAAGTGGAAAAAATAAATAAATAATGTATGTGTTGAGTGCGCTACTCCATTTGCAATACACCACTCTGTTTAGCATTTAGCCCGCACAAATATCTTAAACTCATACCATGTGTAATAGTGCCTTGAAAAATCAGATATTTCCATAAAACAAATATCAGTATATAGAACAGCATACAAAAAAAAATCAAAAAATTCCAGCATGCAAGAAATTCCGCAGAATAGCCACGCCCTACGTCTAATATGGACAAGCGGACCCATATACTGAAAGTATAATTATGTTACTTGTGTATTTACATAGTTACATAGTTACATAGTAGGTGAGGTTGAAAAAAGACACAAGTCCTTAAAGTCCAACCTATGTGTGTGATTATGTGTCAGTATTACATTACATATCCCTGTATATTGCGGTCATTCAGGTGATTATCTAATAGTTTCTTGAAGCTATCAATGCTCCCCGCTGAGACCACCGCCTGTGGAAGGGAATTCCACATCCTTGCCGCTCTTACAGTAAAGAACCCTCTACGTAGTTTAAGGTTAAACCTCTTTTCTTCTAATTGTAATGAGTGGCCACGAGTCTTATTAAACTCTCTTCTGCGAAAAAGTTTTATCCCTATTGTGGGGTCACCAGTACAGTATTTGTAAATTGAAATCATATCCCCTCTCAAGCGTCTCTTCTCCAGAGAGAATAAGTTCAGTGCTCGCAACCTTTCCTCATAACTAAGATCCTCCAGACCCTTTATTAGCTTTGTTGCCCTTCTTTGTACTCGCTCCATTTCCAGTACGTCCCTCTTGAGGACTGGTGCCCAGAACTGGACAGCATACTCCAGGTGCGGCCGGACCAGAGTCTTGTAGAGCGGGAGAATTATCGTTTTATCTCTGCAGTTGATCCCCCTTTTAATGCATGCCAATATTCTGTTTGCTTTATTAGCAGCAGCTTGGCATTGCATGCCATTGCTGAGCCTATCATCCACTAGGACCCCCAGGTCCTTTTCCATCCTAGATTCCCCCAGAGGTTCTCCCCCCAGTGTATAGATTGCATTCATATTTTTGTCACCCAAATGCATTATTTTACATTTTTCTACATTGAACCTCATTTGCCATGTAGTCGCCCACCCCATTAATTTGTTCAGGTCTTTTTGCAAGATTTCCACATCCTGCGGAGAAGTTATTACCCTGCTTAGCTTAGTATCGTCTGCAAATACAGAGATTGAACTGTTTATCCCATCCTCCAGGTCGTTTATGAACAAATTAAATAGGATTGGTCCCAGCACAGAACCCTGGGGAACCCCACTACCCACCCCTGACCATTCTGAGTACTCCCCATTTATCACCACCCTCTGAACACGCCCTTGTAGCCAGTTTTCAATCCATGTACTCACCCTATGGTCCATGCCAACGCACCTTATTTTGTACAGTAAACGTTTATGGGAAACTGTGTCAAATGCTTTCACAAAATCCAGATACACCACGTCTACGGGCCTTCCTTTATCTAGATGGCAACTCACCTCCTCATAGAAGGTTAATAGATTGGTTTGGCAAGAACGATTCTTCATGAATCCATGCTGATTACTGCTAATGATATCATTCTTATTACTAAAATCTTGTATATAGTCCCTTATCATCCCCTCCAAGAGTTTACATACTATTGATGTTAGACTAACTGGTCTGTAATTCCCAGGGATGTTTTTTGGGCCCTTTTTAAATATTGGTGCTACATTGTCTTTTCTCCAATCAGCTGGTACCATTCCAGTCAATAGACTGTCTGTAAAAATTAGGAACAACGGTCTGGCAATCACTTGACTGAGTTCCCTAAGTACCCTCGGATGCAAGACATCTGGTCCCGGTGATTTATTAATGTTAAGTTTCTCAAGTCTAATTTTAATTCCGTCCTCTGTTAACCATGTAGGTGCTTCCTGTGTTGTGTCATGAGGATAAACACTGCAGTTTTGGTTACTGATGCCCCCCCCCGATTCACTCGTGAAGACTGAGGAGAAGAATAAATTCAATAACTTTGCCATCTCCCCATCCTTTGTAACCAGATGTCCTTCCTCATTCTTTATGGGGCCAATATGGTCTGTCCTCCCTTTTTTACTGTTTACATACTTAAAGAATTTCTTGGGATTTTTTTTGCTCTCCTCCGCTATGTGTCTTTCATGTTCTATCTTAGCCATCCTAATTGCACCCTTACATTTCTTATTGCATTCTTTATAAATTCTGAATGCTGAGGATGATCCCTCAACCTCGTATTTTTTGAAGGCCTTCTCCTTTGCTTTTATATGCATTTTTACATTGGAGTTAAGCCATCCAGGATGTTTGTTCGCTCTTTTAAATTTATTACCCAATGGGATACATTGGCTAATGCCCTTATTTAATATGCTCTTAAAGCAAACCCATCTCTCCTCCGTATTCTTTGTTCCTAATATTTTATCCCAATTTATGCCTTTTAGCAAGGTTTGTAGTTTAGGGAAGTTGGCTCTTTTGAAATTCAGTGTCTTTGTGTTCCCTTCATGTTTCCTATTTGTGTGATTTATACTGAAACTAATTGACCTTTGATCACTGTTACCTAAATTGCCCCGTATTTCCACATCTGTTATCAGGTCTGTATTGTTGGTAATCAGTAGATCTAGTAATGTTTTATTTCTAGTTGGTGCGTCTACCATCTGACCCATAAAATTGTCCTGCAAGACACTAAGGAACTGGCGAGCCTTAAATGAATGCGCGGTTCCCTCCGCCCAGTCTATCTCTGGATAATTAAAATCCCCCATTATGATAACACTTCCCATCCTTGCTGCTAATCCAATTTGTGATAGGAGATCCGTCTCCACTTCCTCCCTCAGGTTAGGGGGCCTATAGCATACTCCCAGTATTATTTTCCTCTTAGCTTCATCCCTTTGGAGCTCTACCCATAAAGATTCCACCTCCTCCCTAGCCCCCTTAGTGATGTCATCTCTCACATTCACTTGTACATTATTCTTGATATATAGGCATACCCCTCCCCCTAATTTACCCTCTCTATCCTTGCGGTATAGGGTATACCCTTGAATGTTTGCCAGCCAATCATGAGAGCTGTTGAACCAGGTCTCTGAAATTCCCACAAAATCCAAATCCTCCTTGTACAACAGTATCTCTAGTTCACCCATCTTGTCCGCCATGCTCCTGGCATTGGTGAACATGCCACATAGTTTAGACCGGTCGCATATTGTCCTCGTATTGGGTGAAAAAGCTTTTGTAAAAGCTTCTCCAGCCGCTCCAGATGGGTGAACCCTGGTGAGGGAAAGGAATTAATTATATCTTAGTATAACCGCGAGTGAAATTTGAGAGAGAGGAACTCTTAACAACCAAGTGGGCAAATAACCATAGTCAAATAATAACTTCCAGGGGGATGTAGGTTAAACACACAGGAGTAAGTGTGGGCAAAGACCCTTAGTCAAAATGGTGGTTAACCAACTTCCGGTAAAGTAAAATATAAATAGGGTGACACACCAATCATAAGCAGCTTCCTGATGACACATACTATGATGCGAAATGCGTAGAGCCTGCTGGGAGATTTTCTGTCACGTCAATACGTCACTTCCGGACCGGGCGAAAGCGAGGGGTGAAGCGCAAGCTGGGTGCGAACAAGGCTTGCATTGCACACCGGCACGGGAAACAAACAACGCCATCACTACACCCATCCTTAGCTGCTGGAACAGCTTGGTGCCGGCTCATGGGCACTTTTAAATGTGAGTGTTGAATTTACTTTTTTAACTTGGCTACAATAAACATTTTTTAACATACTGCGCAATGATCGCTGTTTATTATTTCTTATGAGGACAACTAAGTCTCTTATGTAGCGCATTGGGGTCAGCAAAGGCACGATTCAGATGGAGTGGTTATCCCTATTAATGAACCACAGGCGAATTGTTCATTAACATCTGGTGAGTGGCCAATCCATATGGTGGTGGTGTTGTCACAGAAGTGGTGGAAATGTCACGATGAGTCGCGGATAACACATGTTGTAAATCCAAAGGCAGGCTGCATAGTAACTTCTAAAACTATTGCACATTGCACTTTGCACATGAACTTGGACATTATATATTATTATTTTTGTGGATTTTTTTGCATGTTGAAGTTTACTTTGCACATGAATCTGCGGATTTTCTTGCATGCTGGAATTTTTTGATTTTTTTTTGTATGCTGTTCTATATACTGATATTTGTTTTATGGAAATATTATCTGATTATTCAAGGCACTATTACGCATGGTATGAGTTTAAGACATTTGTGTGGGCTAAATGCTAAACAGAGTGGTGTATTGCAAATGGAGAAGCGCACTCAACACATACATTATTTATTAATTTGGGGTGTTTGCCACCAGTGCTCATTTTAAAGGCTTTAATGCATGGTATTGTCATAAAAAGTGTTTGGGGACCCGGGTCCTGCCCCAGGGAACATGTATCAATGGGAAAAAAAGTTTTAAAAAGGGCTGTTTTTTCAGGAGCAGTGATATTAATAATGCTTATAGTGAAACAATAAAGTGAAATATTCCTTTAAATTTCGTACCTGGGGGGTGTCTATATGCCTGTAAAGTGGCGCATGTTTGCCGTGTTTAGAACAGTCCCTGAACAAAATGACATTTCTAAAGGAAAAAAAGTAATTTAAAACTACTCGCGGCTATAATGAATTGTCTATGGGAGAAATCAAAAGTGCTCATTTTAAAGGCTTATATGCATGGTATTGTCATAAAAAGTGTTTGGGGACCCAGGTCCTGCCCCAGGGAACATGTATCAATGCAAAAAAAAGTTTTAAAAACAGCCGTTTTTTCGGGAGCA
The DNA here is from genome assembly GCF_042186555.1 of Aquarana catesbeiana. Classification (NCBI taxonomy): domain Eukaryota; kingdom Metazoa; phylum Chordata; class Amphibia; order Anura; family Ranidae; genus Aquarana; species Aquarana catesbeiana. Next base: position 87,963,123 of record NC_133333.1, read on the forward strand.
GTGATTTTAATAATGCTTAAAGTGAAACAATAAAAGTGAAATATTCCTTTAAATTTCGTACCTGGGGGGTGTCTATAGCATGCCTGTAAAGCGGCGCATTTTTGCAGTGTTTAGAACAGTCCCTGCACAAAATGACATTTCTAAAGAAAAAAGTCATTCAAAACTACTAGCGGCTATAATGAATTGTCGGGTCTCGGCAATACAGATAAAAGTCATTGAAGGGGCATGGCTTAGCCCGACTTACAGCGGCCATCGGAACACTTTTTATAAGTGAGAGCACGGCATGTGCACTCCCAATCAATACAGGACACGATCGATGACCAGAGGGAACCGGCACCAGACCTCCCAACTTACAATCCGCCGTTTTCTGAGAGCTACATGGAAGCCAGCACCAGGCGCCATTGTAACCGCGCCAAGTAGGCCCCACATGGAGTTGAACACCACTACAGCAAGATCACCCGTTCCGTCGCCACAGTCGATACCGGATCCCCTTGTTGAGACGCCGGCTGTCTTTCGGGCGGACATGGATGCCTCATCCAAAAGCCAGAGTCAACTGGGCGCTGACCTCCGCGCTATGCTCCAGGCTCTCCCTATGAGAATGAACATCGAGGCCTTAATCCAGCGCATAGAGGAGGTGCATAGCAGAGATGTCCAGGAGCTACGAACGGAGCTCCACACAGTAACTGACCGGGTAGCCTCCGGAGAGACTGTGGTCGCATCACTGGAAGCCCGGGTACAGGCATTCGAACGGCCAAACATCTCCCACACTAGGGAGACCCAGGAAATGCAATTACACATGGAGGAAATGGCGGACCGCAGCAGTCGCAACAACCTACGGCTGTGGGGAATTCCTGAAGCCATGGAGCCAGAAGACCTAGCGGAAACGGTCACGGGCATCTTCCATAAGCTCCTGGACTCTCCACCACCGTCACTGGAGATAGACTGGGTACATCGCACCCTGGGCCCTAAACCAACGGACCCCTCCAGACCTCATGACGTGCTATGCCGTCTACACCGGTATGCACAGAAAGAGGTAATACTTCGTAAAGCATGGGATCTAGGAGACATTGACTTTGATGGTGCAAATGTAAAAATACTCCTGGACCTTTCAAGAGCTACGCTGCAACGACGAGCAATGTTGAAGCCAGCCCTGGAGGTCGCGAGGAGACATGGCAGCACATACCGCTGGGGATACCCCCTGGCGGTTAACTTCCGCAAGGAACAATCCTCCTTCACCCTGCAAACGCCAGCTGATCTACCGGATCTCTTTGAATTCCTAGGGGCTGATCCAGTCCAAGTACCCAACTGGTTAAGAAGACTCCCAAAAAACAACAAACCGCCAGGGTCCGGCCATCGGCAGATTCGACCAGCCTTACCGTTATCAAAGGTCACGAGGTCGCCTCCGGGCTCCACCGCACACTGGATCACGTGAGTCTTAATGAATCTTTGCTGCAGACTATTTCCTAAAACTGGCTGAGTTGTTACAGAGTTACTGGGTCCTGTTGGAATAGACTTCCTTACGGTTGCCCCCACTGTACCCCCATTCCCAGGTGCGATGGAATTTTTCAGAAGTTTACTATGACCTGATATATATAGAAATATATGTCCCAACTTGATATGCACTGTCTTGATACTCACAGATGAACGCTTATTGCTCACACTTACTTACTTGACAAAAGGCCGAGGTGGTCGGGAGGGGACTGGGAGTCTCCTGGAAGACCCTTGCTAGACACACCTCCACTTAGGACAACGCTCTCCACCCAGGCGATACTGGGGAGAGTAGTAGCAAATATTTTGCTAACACTTTAGATATCCAGTTAAACTGGTTAGCGCCCTCCACGGATATACCTCCTCAGAGGGCGCATCTTAAAACCCCTGCAGTGTTGGTTACACTTCAGGGGCTTACTTTTCTTTCTGTACCTATTCGCTTTCCCCCTCCTCACTGATTGTATAACTCTATCCTTTCTATTCCCTTAGTCGTCAGACTATCCCCCCCCAACCCTGAGCATGGACGAGATCACCATCATTACACTAAACGCGAAGGGACTGAACGTCCCTGAGAAGAGGCGGATGCTGCTCAATGATATGAGACGCTTACGTGTGGACATTGTACTACTACAAGAGACACACTTTCGGGAAAATACGTTCCCAATTCTCAAAAATAGATTTTACCCGACAGTATACCATTCCACCTACTCGGAGGCTAAGTCTAGAGGAGTCACTATTTTGATCTCGGCGAATCTCCCGTGGTCTCTAACTGAGGTATTAACAGACCCGATGGGAAGATTTTTATTTCTCAAAGGACTGATTGGAGGGGCATAGGTGACTATTGCGAACCTTTATGCCCCAAACAGCCAACAGGACACTTTCCTTAAAAAAACATCTAAATATCCTCCGGAGATTCTCGGAGGGTCAACTCATAGTTGGCGGTGACCTTAACATCCCCCTGATCCCGGTGGAAGACACTTCCACGGGACATTCCTCCACCACCCCATAAAGCCATACACACGGCCTTACACACATCACAGTTGATTGACACCTGGCGCCTTTTCCACCCCGGCGAGCGAGACTACTCTCTATTCACGCCCCCATAATTCGTACTCACGTATAGATTACTTTCTAATCCCCCACAACCAACTTCAGGCCGTCCAAGACACTTCACTGGGATCCATCACGTGGTCAGACCACGCTCCGGTCACACTGAAATATGCCTTGACCGACTTCCATAGAGGTCAAAGGAAACCATGGAGGCTTAATGAGAGCCTTCTACAGGATCCCGAGATACTTGCGGACGTGACAAAAGAAATAAACAACTACTTCCGAACTAATACCACCACTGATAGTGACGCGGGCCTAGTATGGGAGGCTCACAAGGCGGTGATACGTGGAGTGCTCATAAAACACGGCGCAAGGCTTAAAAAACAAAGGAATGCCCAACTAACCCTACTCCTTAGTAAGTTACAGACCTTGGAAAACAGACACAAACAAACCCCGACCGGCCCATTGAAAAACGAGCTTGATACGATACGCGCGCAGGTCACTGACCTGCCCAACTTTAAAGCCAAGGCAGCACTCCAGATCTCACGCAAAAGGGTTTACGAATTGGGGAATAAATGTGGCAGACTCTTGGCACAATCATTACACACCCAGAAATTGCCGTCTTACATACCACACATACATACTCCGACGGGTCACAAAGTAACCCTACCGCAACAAATAGCACAGGAATTCAAATCATATTATGAAAAACTTTACAACTTAACCACGACATCCCCACAACTAGACCGTATGACAGAATACATTACCTCGTCCTGTATGCCCACATTGACTACTGAAACACGTGAATTATTAGAAGACCCCATCACCCTACCTAAGATACAGCTCGCAATAGGAAACACCAAATCAGGGAAAGCCCCTGGACCGGACGGCCTCACGATCCAATACTATAAGACAGTACTTCCAGCACTGGGTGACCACCTAGCCAAATTACTTAACGACCTTGCCAAGGGGGGAACACTTCATACCGCCACATTGCAGGCCCAGATATCTGTCATTCCTAAAGATGGTAAAGACCCGACCTGTTGTGGGAGCTACCGACCCATATCCCTGCTCAATACAGACTTGAAAATATTTACCAAAATCATAGCTACCAGATTGCAATCCCATCTACCACACCTGATACACCTAGATCAGGTAGGCTTAATCCCTACAAGGGAAGCAAGGGACAACACCACCAAAGTCCTGAATTTACTTTACTCGGCCACTCACTCCAAAACACCCAGCGTCTTTATAGGCACCGACGCCGAAAAAGCGTTTGATCTAGTCAATTGGGCCTTTATGCTAGCTACATTACGACACGTAGGTCTGGGCCACATCATGATGAAGTGGATTTCAGTGGCATACACGGCACCATCAGCTAGGGTCAGGGCAAACGGGGTGATATCGGAATCTTTCCCAATCACCAACGGCACGCGCCAAGGGTGCCCTCTATCTCCCCTACTTTTTGCCCTGTCACTAGAACCATTCCTATGTCACGTAAGAATGAACCCTAACATTTCAGGCATAACACTAAACCATACCCAACACAAGGTGTCTGCATATGCAGATGACCTTATGTTTACACTCACTACTCCCGCTGTTTCCCTACCAAACCTGCTTCGGGAATTTACGTATGGAGTGTTCTCCAATTTGAAAATCAATTTTGCCAAATCGGAAGTGATGGGTGTGGGTATGACACAACCGCAACTCACACAACTACAATCCAGCTTTAAATTGAAATGGACGACTACCACCTTAAAGTATTTGGGCACACATATTCCACACACATTTTCACGACTCTATGACCTTAATTTCCCACCTCTACTGAAAACAGTCAGAACACTACTTAACCAATGGCATACGGGCCTACATTCCTGGATAGGAAGGTGCAACATCCTGAAAATGATGATCCTCCCAAAATTTCTTTACCTTACGCAAGCACTACCTATTCATATTCCTATAGCCTACTTTAAACAGATACAATCCTTGTTTACTGATTTCATATGGGCCAAAAAAAGACCCCGACTCTCGCATAAACTCTTAATCCTGCCCAAACAACATGGGGGTCTTGTGGTGCCGGACATACGCGCTTATTATCAGGCAGTCCACTTAGGGAGACTGATAGATTGGTGCTGACACCAAGGCACTAAACTCTGGACACAAATGGAGCAAAACCAAACCACGGTCCCTCTAAACAGAGCCCCCTGGTGCTACAAGACCTTACCGATGGAAACAAAACGTCACCCACTGATTGGCAATACCACGCGAGTATGTTTCCAACTCATCTCCCAAGCACACATATCTTCACATAACTCACCCCTATATCCCATATTGGGAAACCCCGGCTTCACACCGGGTCTACAGGATGTGGTCTTTCGGAACCTAGGTGGCACAGACTTATACCAGGCCTCCCACTTTAGTACTGGGGGGCGATGGTACACTATCGCGGAACTTTCTGATCCTGCGGGCCCAAATTTCTGATCCTGAGCCACCTGCTACTAATGATCAACCCCTCACAACACTAGAGGAACTTTGCAATACCTCAGGAACCATAACACATATGCTGTCTCTAACCTACAATCTCCTTAATACACCGTGATCAGATTTCTCGCCCCCGGGATTGATTAAATAGGAAAGGGAACTAAATTGCCACTTCAATACAACAAAACGTCAGCGCATCCTTAGATTTGTTCACAAATCCTCTATTTGTGCCAAGTCCCAGGAGACGAATTATAAACTCCTATCGAGATGGTACAAGACCCCAGTACTACTCCACAAGTTCGACATCTGAGCTGTGTTGGCGGTGCCAGGCAGACAAGGGAACATTAGTACATATCTTCTGGTCATGCCCAAACTTGAACCGCTTCTGGCGAGTAGTGCGTGAAGTTACCCAGAAATTCACAGAACACATAATAAACAGTTTTATCTCCAGACTAAGGGGGTAGCCATGGGGGCTAAATTTGCCCCCAGCTTGGCGAACCTTTTTATGGGGAAATGGGAGGAGGACGTCATCTATGCCCACCGGAGACCGGAATTGGTCCTGTGGGGCAGGTACATAGATGACGTCCTCCTCCTATGGGATGGCTCCTATGACTCTCTCTGTTCCTTTATGGATGGACTCAATTCCAACGAGAGGGGTATATCCTTTAAATATGAGGCCAGCCAGGAAAAAATACACTTTCTGGATCTGGAGATACGAGGTGAAAATAACTCTCTACTTACCTCTACCTATTTCAAGGTCACTGATCGCAATTCGTTTATCCCGAGGGACAGCTGCCATCATAAAGCTTGGCTGGACTCTGTCCCTAAAAGTCAGTACATCCGACTGAAAAGGAACTGTTCTACCAATACTGACTTTCTTGCTCAGTCTAAGGTTTTGATGGACAGATTTATAGAGAAGGGGTATGAAGCACAGTTTCTGACTGAAAAACTCAATCAGGTTGTATCACTGGACAGGGACGCTCTTCTGGCTGATAAAACCAGGGCACAGAGGGACTATCAGCTGGTCTGTCCCTTGATCACAAGATACTCCTGCCAGCACTTTTCTGTCAGGAGGATGCTGAACAAACACTGGCACATTATTAAGAATGATCCCGTGCTTGGACCATCCCTTCCTGACAGACCCCAACTGGTCTTTAGGGGTGCCCCCTCAATCAGTTCACGGGTGGTATCTGCTGCATGTGACCCTCCGGTTCATAAACCTATGTTCTTTCAACATATGACAGGCTATTTCAAATGAAAAAATTGCGAGGTTTGTGCTATTAATGCTTTAACGGAGAGAAAGGTGTGTCAATTCATTACCAATAATTCCCCGCTTAATTTCCATATTAAATCTTTTATCACATGTTCAACCACCCATGTGGTTTACCTACTCACTTGCCCTTGTGGGCTCCACTATGTGGGCCGCACGGTCCGTTCATTAAAGGTTAGACTGGGGGAACATATTGGAAATATTAGAAGGGGCTTTTTGGGCCACCCAGTCTCCAAACATTATTTAGACAAACACAAAAAAGACCCTAGCGGTACTTTGTTCATGGGCATTGATAAACTCAAACTTCCATGGAGAGGGGGGTCTAAAAGACGGGCCATCTCTAAACTCGAGATGGAGTGAATTTATAAGATCCGCTCCCTCAGACCCTTAGGCCTAAATGTTGATATTGAGTTGAATGCGTTCATTGACAACTCATAGGTGATGCTTTGGGCCCTGTGCTTCCTTTCCTTTCTTCCCTTCTTTTGTATACATTTTTTTTTTTTTTCATCCATTCACTTTTTTTATCTTTTCATCCATTCACAATTTTTTTTTTTTTCATCCATTCACTTTTTTTATCTCTTCATCTATTCACAATTTTTTTTTTCATCCATACACCTTTTTTATCTCTTCATCCATTCACAATTTTTTTTTTCTCATCCATTCACTTTTTTATCTCTTCATCCATTCACAATTTTTTTTTTTTCATCCATACACTTTTTTTATCTCTTCATCCATTCACAATTTTTTTTTTCATCCATTCACTTTTTTTATCTTTTCATCCATTCACAATTTTTTTTTCACCTTTCCATTTATTCACTTTTGCTCTTAGCGACTGTAATGGAAATTTGTAAGTTCTGTATATAATTGTATTGTATTTTGTATGTATTGCACTCTGCCCTCACTGTGTACACGGCACTAATAATGTTTTCAGTAAATGTTTACATTCTTTTGAGTCCTGATTAGAATAAGCCTGCCTATGTAACGCCCCTTGTTACGATAAACCTACAATTGTAATATTAATGTGATACCTACGTAATCATGTGCATAAAAACCTTCAATTGCGTCATAATAAAGCAGAACAGTAATTTGGAAAGATGCTGAGCGTATCTTTTGTGTCTGTTCCCTACTGCAGTAGTTATTATTAATTTGGAACCACTAATCAATATGAGGATAGGAGTTGCCTATCATCAATTCAACCGAGTCATCATGGCGAGCTTTGCCTTAGGAGGGGATTCCAGGTGACCCTGAGCATCCGAAACGAGGAGCTTGAGACGATCCGGGAATTTCTGATAATCAGCCGGCTGAGGTAAGCCTTTTGCTTACATTTGAGTTATCAGACTTCCTTGATCGGTAAGGCATTTTCGGGACAAAGGGTACCTATTTTACTCCCCTTAATCGAACTGTATTGATTGGTGGTTATATGTTATGTTGTCCCTGTCTATTGTCCATCGGAGTGTTATAAATAAGAAAGGGAAGAATAGTACTGTTCACAGGTATATGTACTACATCTGCTAGATAAAGTAGTTTAGAGGCAAGAGGGTATAGGCACAAGTAGAGAAGAGAGAAGACTGGCCAGTCATTATGGGCATTGAATTAAGTAAGGGAATGAAGGGTAAGAGACCCTCAAAAATGCCCAGCGCAAGAGGAGCGCTACATATGAACCAAAGGTGCGGTTCCGCCTATACTGAGCCCCTAGATTAATGGTTAGAGTGGACATGGATCCACAATGGGTAACTGGGTTACCAAAGTCCACAGGGACTAAGAATCGTGCAGAGTAAATAGCTAAAGAAACAGTTATCTATGTGAGCAGGATGGATCAAGGGTGACATTAGAACTAGACAGAAAGGGACATTTTCATGTTAAGTTGTGGGATGAATTTGGGATCAGGCACTACAACTAGTAAAAGTCAGAAACAGAGAAATGAGAGGTAAAACAGAATACTTTATATGTTGTCAGAGAGGGAAGATGGGATCAGCACTGTGGCTCCCCATCTGATCATAGAATCATAGAAGCTAGATATAAAAGTTATTTAAACAAAATAAGGAAAGCAGAATTTAGGCAGGGAAATATTAAAGAGTTAAAAGAAAGTGAGAGAATGATATGCATGCGTTGTGTACAAATGGGAAAAATGTAAGCGATTTTAGAGAGATATTGGTGCGTGTGCGAATGCTGGGACCTTTAGTTCTATTGCATGTGTGTGTCATGTACGCAGATGTGACCCCCTCCTTTGTGCTCTCATGAAAGAAATGTGGCTGGGATGAGAGGTTAGTGATAAGCTGGAAGGACATCATGCCAATTCCAGTTTTTTAGACAAAACATTTATAACAAAATGTGCCGGGTTAACGAATCTAATGGTAAACAATGTGATCACAATTATTTTGAATCTGTTTTCCAAACATGGTAAAATGAAGGTTACATTTAACCGTGTATTACACAAATTGAATATCCTTTGATAGTGGAAACAGTGCATTTAAAAAAGGGAAATTAAGTAAAATTAAGTAGTAATGAGTATTAATTTCTAATATGAGTTTAACAATTTTATTAATAATATAGATATATTGAAACTGGTTTAGACAACCTTTGGTTGGAAATGAAATCCAGGTTATTGGGGAAATTTGTAATGAATGAGATTAGTTTAGATTAAGATAACAATTTAGTAATTTTACATTTATACAATAAGCCCTTATTGAGAGAAAAAAAAGATTAAGATGAGGTTGTTATTTTGAATAAAGCTGCCATAATATTTAACAAAGCCAAGATGGATGGAATACATAAGAAGTTTTTCTACAAAAATGATATTGTAAGGTTTTTGATGAAAACTTGATGTGCGGTCCATGATGTAAGAGTAATATTAAATAAAATTTAAATATAACAGACCCATCACATCAAGTCCACACACCCTGTTAGGATAGATGCCGCCTGCAGCCAGTTGTTTTATAGTTTTTGATGCTTTCTGGTCCATCATACAGATTCTTGGTCCTTTTGTTTTTATTTATTTTTATTTTTGAAATCCAAAGCAGAATGTGTGGATTGTGAAATGATGTGCCCATTTTTCTTGTAAGTGAAGTGGTATAAGCAGAAGAATAGTTTGGATTTATGGGCATCTCTCCATGACCGCAGGGTATTGTTATCATTTATTATAATATTGCCAGGAAGAAGTTGTCTTTTGAAACATGAAACTGGAGTTCTTACACAAACAGTGTGATAGAAAACAAGCCATTGTAATATATTTATGCAAGCTGGACCCAGTAATGAAGGGTTCACCCCGATATATCAGAGCTGTAGCTTTTATGCAAAGGTGCTATTAGACAAAGTTAGATATTGTTTTGGTCAATGGTCCGACATTCTGTGCAGCAAATTTACAGCTAACTAAATGTTTGTCTAATGAAAGGTTTAAAATATGAGTTTGTTTATGTACAAATCTAACAATGAAAAATGCGTACATTTATTCAAAAGAAAGGAAAAGACGCATGTGTTAAATTGATGACATAGGAATCAGCTGCTGTGAGCCCAGTGCAGGACACACTCCCTGAAGACCCAGATATTACATTTTTTGTAGATTTGAGTATGCATTTTATCACCCAGAAGGATACTCTGTATTCAAAGTCATTGGATCCTTTTTCCCCAGCTCAAGAAGCAGAGCTCCATGTTTTAGCAAAGCCTGTGAGCTATAAAAAGAGTGTATATTTATATAGATAGTCGAGATATAGAGAGCTTTTGGTTCCATTTGAAGGGCCAGAAGTTTGTTTTTACTTCGGCAGGTAAACCAATAAAGCATGCCAAGTTAATTTGATTGGCTGTTTTCAGCCTTCCAGCTTCTTGCTGAGGTAGCCATATTAACTTTCACACATGGAAGCAGACCAGGTGACTAAGGATGCTGCATTTACAGCCCCGGACACTTGATGGGTCTGTGCAACTCACAGATTCCACCCTAGTTCTGGCCCAGTATAGCTGGGATTAATAATTCAACTTTAAGGACCCCAGAACGAGAAGAACAAGTGGTCCACAGGGGGCAACTTCTTATGAAACAGGACTTTGGAAAAGGTGATTATTTATGTCTGCCAGCCACTCTTTTCCCTTCAGCTTGACACATGGACCGTGTCATCAGTCACAAGTAGTTATGGCTGCCTTAGTAAATGAGCGTGGGATAGAGCCAGGGTTCTCCACAGTTGTTTTTATAACACACCACTTCTTGTTTTACCTGTTACCAAAGGTGTTACCAAAAGCTGAACATCCCTCCCAGAGATTACAAAAAAGATATATCCAGATGCCCAAGTCAGGATCTTACGAGTATGCATTTTGTCTGTATGGACATGTTTTTTGGATGTCCAGTGGCAAATGCTACTGCAAAGGCCACAGTAAAAAGTGTTATCAGAAGTAGTTTGTAAATATAGAGTGCAGAAAGTACAGAGAGTAACAAAAGAAATCATTTTTTATAGGAGAGTCCTTACTAGAAGTTTTGAGGTTTTATTTTTACACCCCTTACTGTCTACAATGTAGCGGACAAAGTAGAGTAAGAAACTAGAAAACTTTTGCCTGAATGTTTTCTTATATTTTATGAAGCCCCTAAGGGGGATATTGGACTCTCTCCCTATGAGATTTTGTTTGGGAGTGTGTTACTCACTTGCTTATATTTTGTCTCAGCAGCTGAAGTCCTCCATTCGGATCTCACGGAGAATGCTGATGATCTTTTAAGGCAGTGGTTCTCAACTCCAGTCCTCAGGGCCCCCCAACAGGCCAGGTTTGCAAGATAGCTGAAATACATCACAGGTGATATCACTTGCTGCTCAGTGATTGCAGTATTCTAGTCTGCAACTCCCCAAGGTAATACTTAAAATCTGGCCTGTTGGTGGGTCCCGAGGACTGGAGTTGAGAACCACTGTTTTAAGGTTTTTTACAAACTCATTTATGTGTTTTCTCCCTAATTCCAGATCCTAAAAGTTTGGAAGGATCTAAAACTAAAGCCAGGTGACTTTTGGATTGTTAAGAGACATTTATATATAAGGAAATGTTTGGAGACTCAATACAGCATCTATTTCATGTACAGTTTTTGCAAAACTTGAAGGAAAAGTCACCTGGATCCACACCAGACACTGCAAAAATGATTAAATTAAAGAAATCTCTGTGTTTGATTTGTTTCCCTCTTGTGATCACAGTCTAGGGTACTTTTTGATTAAATTACTTTAATTGTAAGGGATATATATATATTTGAAAAGTAGTTTAGCCATGTTGAAGTCATATCTTGTCTTTTGTACGTCTTCCATTTTATGTAGAATTGTCTGTGTTTACATATGCTGATAAGTCAGCATGCCAACAATTAAGCTAGAAGGCCATTCTGGCCACAGGAGTGTACAGCCAGTACTCTGTAAATATGTCTTATCAATCATTTGTTTTTCACAATGAAAAGTCATTTGGTAATGAAAAAGTTGCTCAGCTATTATTTTCTCCACAATGGAGTTTTTTTTTTTTTGCCTCTTTGGCCAGGACTACCTCCACCTAAGCATGTGGAGGTTCCAGGTTAAAGGTGATAGCAGGTATGGTTAGTGATCAAAATATTGATCAAAAGAGGGGAGACTGTAATGGAAATTTGTAAGTTCTGTATATAATTGTATTGTATTTTGTATGTATTGCACTCTGCCCTCACTGTGTACACGGCACTAATAATGTTTTCAGTAAATGTTTACATTCTTTTGAGTCCTGATTAGAATAAGCCTGCCTATGTAACGCCCCTTGTTACGATAAACCTACAATTGTAATATTAATGTGATACCTACGTAATCATGTGCATAAAAACCTTCAATTGCGTCATAATAAAGCAGAACAGTAATTTGGAAAGATGCTGAGCGTATCTTTTGTGTCTGTTCCCTACTGCAGTAGTTATTATTAATTTGGAACCACTAATCAATATGAGGATAGGAGTTGCCTATCATCAATTCAACCGAGTCACAACGGTTGGATAAAGGTGTCTTATCTATTCCTTCCTCACATGCTGCTGGTTGGTTGACTCTCCGGGACATTGGGAGGATCTAGCGATTAGGGCTTCCAGGAATTTTGAGAGGATGGGAGCATAGTGATATGTTTAAATATTATACATTATAATGATTTAGTCGCATCATTGTGATACCGAGTGCTCTTCACGTTCATGGATGGGCCTCCATTTATTACGGTGTGACTAATACATATATATATTTTTTTCATACATGTGTTTTTTGAATGTGGTTTTATTTACGGAGATGAACGTTGTTTCTTTTCCGTACATTTCCATATATATTTACAATTTTTTTTCTACACTTTTATTATTATTAACCACCACATCGTGCCTCTTGGTTAGATTCAGTGATTTTCTCCTTTCTGCTCTGTCAGTTTTACGTTCCAAATTAGCATCTGTAAGACATATTAATTGTCTAGTAATACTGGGCTTCTTCCTCCAGATGGCGCGAGAGATTGGCTCTGCTGGGAGTGGCTGAAGTTTTGTTTAGTTTCAGTCCTAAGTGTCACCTTGGCAACATCCATTCACTGAGGAGCACCAGGTAGAGGCTTGGGTTTTCCCTTCCCTGAGAGCGGAGGTGAAAACGAGGCTTGGTGTGCACTGTTATACTATATAAGGGATGGCTTAACACGTAGCCCGTGCCCCTTTGAAGACGTCTACTAATGACGAAACATGTAGGGCGTGGCTACGTTGTAAGCCGTCACGATTGCCCCATGTTATGCACAGGTTATTACGATTCTTATATGCCGGCTTGTTTTTAATTGTATTTTTACCTCACGGAGCGTGCACTCTCCGTTGCGGTCTGTACTTTTATTGAATAAATTCCGAAACTTTTTACACTATTGGAGCTCCGCTCTTTTGCTTTTTCCTTTGCCACACTGGGAGCAAGAGAGCTTTCCTTCCCCCCTCTCCAGGCGTTTCACTTGGACCAGCCCGGATCGGAGACAACATTCCTGACAGCTGCTGGGGAGATCTTCTCATTACACGGTCCCTGCAGAGGGCAAAAATCTGCATGCCTGATAGACCCTGCCAAGGAGGGGGTCCAACACGGAGGGTAAGAGTCCACCTTTATCTTTTTCTTACTTATTGGAGTCACCGTCAGTGGATTTGCACCATCCTGCACATCTCTCTACTTTGTCAATCCACTCATAGGGGGATTAGTTGCTGCTGAGCTGTATAGTGGATGGAAGCTTTTTTTCACTGATGAACTTTTTATGTTTGAACCCATGGACTGAGTTTGTTTGATTTTCAGATTTTCACGCTATTAATATCATTGTACTTCACATGTACACATTTTTTGTTTCTTCTTTTTATTTGAGTTTTTATGTTTTGCACTTATATATTTCTACCACTCATGGAGTCATTTACTTGCTCTCAGTAGATTGTGGTTTTTACTACCACCCACATGTATTCACATCTATGTGTGTATTTTCATATAATTAGCGCACTTTATTTATTTTTTACAGAACACAATATACCAGAAGACCCTGCATTCTTCCTTTTACACGCATCTAACATATCGGTGAAAATATACAAAAAATCTGTGATTAAACATCTATTGGATGCGGCTAAGGCCTGCATTCCAATACACTGGAAAGACACACACCCACCGACCATTGCCTCATGGATTGCAAGGGTAGAGGAAATAAAACACATGGAGATCTCATCCTCACAGCGCAGAATAGGCAAGAAACATTCATTAAAACTTGGCAACTATGGAACAGCTTTAAATTCTCGACTGAGGGACAAGCCTTGAGAGAAGGGGTAATTCCCAGCACGCCTATACGTGTACTTACTCTCAGTCAACACTAACACAGTCCATCACATACAAATCTCATGAATACCTCCACCCCCGTCGTTCCATGCTCAGGGGACTAAAACAACCCCCTCTCTTCCCCCTTCCCTTCCACTTCTAACCACTTTCCCTTTTTTTTTACTCTTCTAATTCTCCTTATACTATCCTTTTCAGCTCTCTGCATCTCCGCATGTGGGATCCTTATTTTCTTTTTTTTGTGATAAAAGAAAAAAAGATAATAGCCACATGGATCCCAACATCTAGAAACCATCACCTAAACGGGCATATCAACACTCACATTTATGAAGGGGGTTTTTTATGACAAAATCACAGTTTGAGTACAGCAGAGGTGTCTAGACAATCACTAGGGACCCCTGAAACGCCTCAAACATAAGAAATGGGAATTAACATGATTAGTGCTGTTCTTAGTGATATTATGCAATGCAACATGTTTATTACAAACCTTGAAATGTCAAATGTGAACCGTACTATGTATAATACAAGTATGTACAATGTCGGCCCATGTGGGTCCTGTTCCTGTTATAAATAAACAATTTAAAAAAAAAAAAATCATTGAAAAAAATGGCATGGGATCCCCTCAGTCTATTACCAGGCCCTTTGGGTCTGGTATGAATATTAAGGGGAACCCCAAACAAATTTTTTTTTAAAAAATTGCGTGGGGGTCCCCCCAAATTCCATACCAGGCCCTTCAGGTCTGGTATGGATATTAAGGGGAACCCTGCACCAATTTTTTTTAAAATGGCGTAGGGGTCCCCCACAAAATCCATACCAGGCCCTTACCTGAGAGGGCAACCTGGCAGGCCGCAGGAAAAGAGGGGGTGCCCCTTTAATAGTACCAGGCCACATGCCCTCAACATGGGGAGGGTGCTTTGGGGTGGCCCCCCAAGGCACCTTGTACCCATGTTGATGGGGACAAGGGCCTCATCCCGGCAACCCTTACCCGGTGGTTGTGGGGGTCTGCGGGCGGGGGGCTTATCGGAATCTGGAAGCCCCCTTTAACAAGGGGACTACCATCTCGGCCCCCCTGTTTGAAATGGTAACAGGTACATTGTACCCGTACCATTTCACAAAAAAAGTGTCAAAATGTTAAAAAACCACAAGACCCCCACGCCATTTTTTTTTTTTTGGTTTGGCGCGGGGTTCCCCTTAAAATCCATACCAGACCTGGAGAGTCTGGTATGGATTTTGAGGGGGACCCCTATGCCACTTTTTAAAAAAAAATTGGTGCAGGGTTCCCCTTAATATCCATACCAGACCTGAAGGGCCTGGTATGGAACTTGGGGGGACCCCCACACAATTTTTTTTTTTAATTTTGGTTCGGGGTTCCCCTAAATATTTATACCAGACCCAAAGTGCCTGGTAATGGACTGGGGGGATCCCATGCCATTTTTTTCAATGAATTTTATCTGTATTGCCGAGAGCCAACAATTCATTATAGCCGCTAGTAGTTTTAAGTGATTTTTTTTCCTTTAGAAATGTCATTTTGTGCAGGGACTGTTCTAAACACGGAAAAAATGCGCCACTTTACAGGCATACTATAGACACCCCCAGGTACGAAATGTAAAGGAATATTTTACTTTTATTGTTTCATTTTAAGCATTATTAAAATCACTACTCCTGTTTTTAAAACTTTTTTTTGCATTGATACATCTCCCCTGGGGCAGGACCCAGGTCCCCAAACATTTTTTATGAAAATAACTTGTATATTAACCCTTAAAATTAGCACTTTAGATTTTTCACATTTGTGTCCCATAGACTTTAACAGTGTTCGCGGGTTGGAACAATTTTTTTGCCTGTTCGCATGTTGTGAACCGGGGGGTGTTCGGCTCATCCCTAGCGAGCACTGAACTTATTCTCTTTGGAGAAAAGACACTTGAGAGGGGATATGATTTCAATTTACAAATACTGTACTGGTGACCCCACAATAGGGATAAAAAATTTTCGCAGAAGGGAGTTTAACAAGACATGTGGCCACTCATTAAAATTAGAAGAAAAGAGGTTTAACCTTAAACTAAGTAGAGGGTTCTTTACTCTAATGCCCCGTACACACGGTCGGACTTTGTTCGGACATTCCGACAACAAAATCCTTGGATTTTTTCCGACGGATGTTGGCTCAAACTTGTTTTGTCTACACACGGTCGCACAAAGTTGTCGGAATTTCCGATCGCCAACCACGCGGTCACGTACACCACGTACGACGAGACTAGAAAAGGCCGGTTCAGAACCAAGCGCGGCACCCTTTGGGCTCCTTTTGTTAATCTCGTGTTAGTAAAAGTTTGGTGAGAGACGGTTCGCGCTTTTTCAGACTCGTGGCTTTCAGATCGTTTTCTGACGTTCAGTTTGTGCTTGTGGGTTTGTATCTGCTCTTCAGTGCGTGCAAGCAAGTTCCACGTGACTTTAATTAGTCATTGTATTCTTGTTCGTTCGTTACTGTTTTTCAGATCGCTCTTCACAGGCCTTGCTGTTCTTCAGTGCGTTCTGTTACTTCGTTCTGAGCAGCCGACTGTTTTCTAGCCATGTTGCGTATGCGTACTCCTCGTAGAGTCCGTGCTGTGTGGGGGCTTGGTGTTGGGGTCCTGACCTTGACATAAGTCCAGTCCATGAACAGGGTGGGGAGGAGTTCATGGACCAAGAATTGGTTGCTTCAGTGTGACCAGTTCTCTCATATGCCTTTGCTCCGTGAGATCCGTGAGAATAATCCTGATGATTTCAGGAACTTTCTAAGGATGACGGACCCCGTGTTTCACCGTCTGTTGGCTTCGCTGACCCATTATATTAGCAGGGAGGATACCTGCATGAGGCAAGCCATCACTCCGGAGCAGAGGTTGGTCACTACCCTGCGGTATTTGGCGACAGGGAGAAGTCTGCAGGACTTAAAGTTCTCGACAGGCATCTCCCCACAGGCTCTGGGGATCATTATCCCAGAGACCTGTTCTGCCATCATTCAGGTCCTGCAGAAGGAGTATATGAAGGTAAGATTTTTATCCTTTAATATCACATTTTGTTGTATTGAATGTTTGCTAATATATTGTATTTCTTTCCTCATTCCCTAATTACCATGATTGTAATATGCTGTGAATGTCCCCTTTGTTCTCATGCATGCTGGATTTTTATGTAATTATTATTTTAGGTCCTTCATACATATTTGCCCTTCAATAACCTCCCCAGCATGGTGTCTCCTGGCCCTATATTCACCTCATGTAGTCACTTAACAATGTATTTTTTCTGCTCCATAGTAGTGTTTTACCCCAAACACCCCCTAAAATGTTTAGAAATGTTATTTTTGCTTTAACTTCAGGCAGAGTGGCAGAGGCTTTTTTTTGGTGGTGTCCCCAAATAATTTTTAGTAACTCTCCCTCCCCCAACTGCTAAGTCAGCTGATCCCAATTCTCTATCCTCAATCATCTATTTGCTAACTTTGCCAAACCCATACACACTATACCCACCTCTTTTGTGGTCAGATGTATGGATGAATTACCCAAAGCATGTAGTGCAAGGGCCTGCCTGTATACTTTCAAATGGTACTGTTTAACCACTTCAGCCCCGGAAGGATTTACCCCCTTCCTGACCAGAGCACTTTTTACAATTTGGCACTGCGTCGCTTTAACTGCTAATTGCGCGGTCATGCAATGCTGTAACCAAACGAAATTTGCGTCCTTTTCTTCCCACAAATAGAGCTTTCTTTTGATGGTATTTGATCACCTCTGCTGTTTTTATTTTTTGCGCTATAAACGGAAAAAGACCGAAAATTTTGAAAAAAAATGATATTTTCTACTTTTTGTTATAAAAAAAATCCAATAAACTCAATTTTAGTCATACATTTAGGCCAAAATGTATTCGGCCACATGTCTTTGGTAAAAAAAATGTCAATAAGCGTATATTTATTGGTTTGCGCAAAAGTTATAGCGTCTACAAACTAGGGTACATTTTCTGGAATTTACACAGCTTTTAGTTTATGACTGCCTATGTCATTTCATGAGGTGCTAAAATGGCAGGGCAGTACAAAACCCCCCCAAATGACCCCATTTTGGAAAGTAGACACCCCAAGGAAATTGCTGAGAGGCATGTTGAACTCATTGAATATTTATTTTTTTTGTCCCAAGTGATTGAATAATGACAAAAAAATAAAAAATAAATTAAAAAAAAAAAAAATTACAAAAAGTTGTCACTAAATGATATATTGCTCACACAAGCCATGGGCATATGTGGAATTGCACCCCAAAATACATTCAGCTGCTTCTCCTGAGTATGGGGATACCACATGTGTGGGACTTTTTGGGAGCCTAGCCGCGTACGGGGCCCCGAAAACCAAGCACCGCCTTCAGGATTTCAAAGGGCATAAATTTTTGATTTCACTCCTCACTACCTATCACAGTTTTGAAGGCCATAAAATGCCAAGATGGCACAAAACCCCCCCAAATGACCCCATTTTGGAAAGTAGACACCCCAAGCTATTTGCTGAGAGGCATGTTGAGTCCATGGAATAGTTTATTTTTTGACACAAGTTGCGGGAATGTGACAATTTTTTTTTTTTTTTGCACAAAGTTGTCACTAAATGATATATTGCTCACACAGGCCATGGGCATATATGGAATTGCACCCCAAAATACATTTAGCTGCTTCTCCTGAGTATGGGGATACCACATGTGTGGGACTTTTTGGGAGCCTAGCCGCGTACGGGGCCCCGAAAACCAAGCACCGCCTTCAGGATTTCTAAGGGCATAAATTTTTGATTTCACTCCTCACTACCTATCACAGTTTTGAAGGCCATAAAATGCCAAGATGGCACAAAACCCCCCCAAATGACCCCATTTTGGAAAGTAGACACCCCAAGCTATTTGCTGAGAGGCATGTTGAGTCCATGGAATATTTTATTTTTTGACACAAGTTGCGGGAAAGTGACAATTTTTTTTTTTTTTTGCACAAAGTTGTCACTAAATGATATATTGCTCAAACATGCCATGGGCATATGTGGAATTACACCCCAAAATACATTCTGCTGCTTCTCCTGAGTACGGGGATACCACATATGTGGGACTTTTTGGGAGCCTAGCCGCGTACGGGGCCCCGAAAACCAAGCACCGCCTTCAGGATTTCTAAGGGCATACATTTTTGATTTCACTCCTCACTACCTATCACAGTTTTGAAGGCCATAAAATGCCAAGATGGCACAAAACCCCCCCAAATGACCCCATTTTGGAAAATAGACACCCCAAGCTATTTGCTGAGAGGCATGTTGAGTCCATGGAATATTTTATATTTTGACACAAGTTGCGGGAAAGTGACAATTTTTTTTTTTTTTTTTTTTGCACAAAGTTGTCACTAAATGATATATTGCTCAAACATGCCATGGGCATATGTGGAATTACACCCCAAAATACATTCTGCTGCTTCTCCTGAGTACGGGGATACCACATGTGTGGGACTTTTTGGGAGCCTAGCCGCGTACGGGGCCCCGAAAACCAAGCACCGCCTTCAGGATTTCTAAGGGCATAAATTTTTGATTTCACTCCTCACTACCTATCACAGTTTTGAAGGCCATAAAATGCCAAGATGGCACAAACCCCCCCCAAATGACCCCATTTTGGAAAGTAGACACCCCAAGCTATTTGCTGAGAGGCATGTTGAGTCCATGGAATATTTTATATTTTGACACAAGTTGCGGGAAAGTGACAATTTTTTTTTTTTTTTGCACAAAGTTGTCACTAAATGATATATTGCTCACACAGGCCATGGGCATATGTGGAATTACACCCCAAAATACATTCTGCTGCTTCTCCTGAGTATGGGGATACCACATGAGTGGCACTTTTTGGGAGCCTAGCTTCATACGGGTCCCCGAAATCCAATCACCGCCTTCAGATTTCTAAGGGCGTTAATTTTTGATTTCACTCCTCACTACCCATCACAGTTTCGAAGGCCATAAAATGCCAAGATAGCACAAAAACCCCCAAAATGACCCCATTTTGGAAAGTAGACACCCCAAGCTATTTGCTGAGAGGCATGGCGAGTATTTTGCAGCTCTCATTTGTTTTTGAAAATGAAGAAAGACAAGAAAAACGTATTTTTTTTTTCTTTTTTCAATTTTCAAAAGTTTGTGACAAAAAGTGAGGTCTGCAAAATACTCACTATACCTCTCAGCAAATAGCTTTGGGTGTCTATTTTCCAAAATGGGGTCATTTGGGGGGGGGTTTATGCCATCTGGGCATTCCATGGCCTCCGAAACTGTGATAGGCAGTGAAGAGTGAAATCAAAAATTTACGCCCTTAGAAAGCCTGAAGGCGGTGCTTGGTTTTCGGGGTCCCGTACGCGGCTAGGCTCCCAAAAAGTCTCACACATGGGGTATCCCCGTATTCAGGAGAAGCAACAGAATGTATTTTGGGGTGTAATTTCACATATTCCCATGGCATGTTTGAGCAATATATCATTTAGTGACAACTTTGTGCAAAAAAAAAAAAAAAAAAAAAAAAATTTGTCTTTTTCCCGCAACTTGTGTCACAATATAAAATATTCCATGGACTCGACATGCCTCTCAGCAAATAGCTTGGGGTGTCTACTTTCCAAAATGGGGTCATTTGGGGGGTTTTGAACTGTCCTGGCATTTTATGCACAACATTTAGAAGCTTATGTCACACATCACCCACTCTTCTAACCACTTGAAGACAAAGCCCTTTCTGACACTTTTTGTTTACATGAAAAAATTATTTTTTTTTGCAAGAAAATTACTTTGAACCCCCAAACATTATATATTTTTTTTAAAGCAAATGCCCTACAGATTAAAATGGTGGGTGTTTCATTTTTTTTTTTCACACAGTATTTGCGCAGCGATTTTTCAAACGCATTTTTTGGGGAAAAAACACACTTTTTAACATTTTAATGCACTAAAACACACTATATTGCCCAAATGTTTGATGAAATAAAAAAGATGATCTTAGGCCGAGTACATGGATACCAAACATGACATGCTTTACAATTGCGCACAAACGTGCAGTGACAACAAAATAAATACACTTTTAAAAGCCTTTAAAAGCCTTTACAGGTTACCACTTTAGATTTACAGAGGAGGTCTACTGCTAAAATTACTGCCCTCGATCTGACCGTCGCGGTGATACCTCACATGCATGGTGCAATTGCTGTTTACATTTGACGCCAGACCGACGCTTGCGTTCGCCTTTGTGCGAGAGCAGGGGGGGACAGGGGTGCTTTTTTTTTTTTTTTTTCCTTATTATTTTTTTGCTTTTTTATCTTATTTTTAAACTGTTCCTTTAATTTTTTTTTTTTTTTAATCATTTTTATTGTTATCTCAGGGAATGTAAATATCCCCTATGATAGCAATAGGTAGTGACAGGTACTCTTTTTTGAAAAAATTGGGGTCTATTAGACCCTAGATCTCTCCTCTGCCCTCAAAGCATCTGACCACACCAAGATCGGTGTGATAAAATGCTTTCCCAATTTCCCAATGGCGCTGTTTACATCCGGCGAAATCTAAGTCATGAAATGCTCGTAGCTTCCGGTTTCTTAGGCCATAGAGATGTTTGGAGCCATTCTGGTCTCTGATCAGCTCTATGGTCAGCTGGCTGAATCACCGGCTGCATTCTCAGGTTCCCTGTTGGGACAGGAGAGCCAGAGAAAAACATGGAAGACGGTGGGGGGGGGGCATTCCCTCCCACTGCTTGTAAAAGCAGTCTAGAGGCTAATTAGCCGCTAGGATTGCTTTTACATGAAAGCCGACCGCTGGCTGAAAAGAATGATACCAAGATGATACCTAAACCTGCAGGCATCATTCTGGTATAACCACTCAAAGTCCAGCAACATACCAGTACATTGCTGGTCCTTGTTGGGCATACATTGTAAACTTTTTTTTCATGCAGCCTGTGGGCTGAACGAAAAAAAGATCTTGATCGGTGGGTATGCCCACCATTAGAATACCTCCCTTCATCCACCCACTTCTAATGATGGGCATACATGCACCGTTTTATATATGCCGAAGCATGGGGGCATCCTCCCGCAAAAGGCAGGAGCAAATCGCTCCTCCACCCACTGCTGCCCCCACGCTTCGGCATATATGCTGAAGTATGTAACTGTGGTGGTGAAATCACCTCCGACAGCGCTGGAGTCACGGCTTTATGTATCGTGGGAGCAAACGCTGTTGCTGTCAAGATAAATAAATCCGCGCTGCAACTGAATGGCGTACCTGCTAAGCAAATGATGGTTAACAAAAAACAAAGTAACATTACAGTATAACAGTAATACTTACCATACCTGCAAAGCAAATACAAAAAAAAAAACATAGTAAAAAATAAAACATTTAACGCAACCTGTGCCTACCTAAAATATATATATGCCGAAGCATGGGGGCATCCTCCCACAAAAGGCAGGAGCAAATCGCTCCTCCACCCACTGCTGCCCCCACGCTTCGGCATATATGCTGAAGTATGTAACTGTGGTGGTGAAATCACCTCCGACAGCGCTGGAGTCACGGCTTTATGTATCGTGGGAGCAAACGCTGTTGCTGTCAAGATAAATAAATCCGCGCTGCAACTGAATGGCGTACCTGCTAAGCAAATGATGGTTAACAAAAAACAAAGTAACATTACAGTATAACAGTAATACTTACCATACCTGCAAAGCAAATACAAAAAAAAAAACATAGTAAAAAATAAAACATTTAACGCAACCTGTGCCTACCTAAAATATATATATGCCGAAGCATGGGGGCATCCTCCCACAAAAGGCAGGAGCAAATCGCTCCTCCACCCACTGCTGCCCCCACGCTTCGGCATATATGCTGAAGTATGTAACTGTGGTGGTGAAATCACCTCCGACAGCGCTGGAGTCGCGGCTTTATGTATCGTGGGAGCAAACGCTGTTGCTGTCAAGATAAATAAATCCGTGCTGCAGCTGAATGGCGTACCTGAAAACAAAAAAATGGTTAAAACACATTAAACTATAAAAAAATGACATACCTGAAAAGCAAACATGATAAAACATAACAATAAAACATTGCAGAATAGAATACAGTAAAAAAGAGAAGAACAATAGAGAGAAAATAGAGAGAGAGAGAACAATAAAAACGACAACTATTTTTGGTTTTTTTATTTTATATTTTTTTTGTGTATTTTATTTTTTTTTTACTTTTTTTTTTTTTTTTTTACTGTAACTTTTAAAACTGTAACGGTTCCAGGTTTGGTTCTCTCAAAATGCGATGGCATCTTGGGAGACCCTGTGAAAGTGTGTCCTAGTCTGTGCAGTGCTGTACCCTACGCTAAAACTCAACTAGTGTATGGTAGCGTTCAAAACATTCACCAATGCAAAGACCAGGATTGCCAGGACAGGAGGGACAATAATACCGGGTGTCACGCCTAAATCGACGCTTTCTGTAGACACAACATTTTCTTTGGGGGGCTTGTTGGGTAGGGGTACTCGGGATGGCATAAGGAAAATGCCTCTCATGCAGCCGGCCTACTGCATTTGGTTGGGGAAGGTGAGGTGGAGCACCGTCTGGAAACAGAAGGGCTCTGACGATCTCTTCCTGGAATTTAAGGAAGGATCCAGTCCGTCCTGAAGCTCTGTATAGCACATGAGCGTTCAGCAAAGCCAATTGAAATAAGTATACAGACACTTTTTTGTACCAGCGTCTGGCCTTACGGGCAATTAGGTACGGCGCCAACAACTGGTCGTTGAGGTCCACCCCTCCCATATTTTGGTTATATTCGTGGACACAGAGGGGTTTCTCCACAACACCAGTCGCCGTAGTAATTTGGGTCGTCGTGTCTGCATGAAGGGAGGTAAGAACGAAAACATTCTTATTGTCCCTCCACTTCATAGCGAGCAAATTATTACACTGCAAGCAGGCTCTCTCCCCCAGCCTAAGACGGGAATCTACAAGCCGCTGAGGAAAGCCCCGGCGATTAGGTCGCACGGTGCCACATGCTCCAATTTGATGATCAAAAAGGTGACTAAAAAGTGGCACGCTCGTGTAATAATTGTCCACGTACAAGTGGTACCCCTTTCCGAATAAGGGTCCCACACTATCTTGCCAGCGCTTCCTATGTAGTCAGGGCAGTTTGTCGGCTCTACGTGACTATCTTTGCCCTCGTAAACCATAAATCTACATGTATAGCCTGTGGCCCTGTCACAGAGCTTATACATCTTGACCCCGTATCTGGCACGCTTGCTGGGAAGGTACTGTTTGAATGACAAGCGGCCAGAAAATTTAATCAGGGACTCATCAACGCAGACAACTTGATGGGGAGTAAACAAGTCTGCAAAACGTTGGTTGAAGTGGTTTACGAGGGGCCGAATTTTGTAGAGCCGATCGTATTCAGGGTCTCCACGAGGACGACAGAGTTCATTGTCGTTGAAGTGCATGAACCGCAAAATCTGCTCGTATCGTGCCCTGGTCATGGAGGCAGAGAACACGGGCATATGGTGAATTGGGTCAGTGGACCAATATGACCGCAACTCACTCTTTTTGGTTATGCCCATGTTGAGGGAAAGGCCCAGAAAGACCTTAAATTCGGAGACCGTAATTGGTCTCCAATCTCTGGCAAGGGAGGACTGGGGAATAGTGGCGATGTGTTGACCAGCGTACAAATTGCTTTGGTCCACAATAGATCTATAGAGATCTTCGGTGAAAAACAGTGAATAAAAATCCAGTGGCGTAAAATCAACTGTTTCCACCTGAATTCCGGGTTGGCCAGTGAATGGGGGCAATACGGGTGCTGCAGAAGTGGTGGGTACCCAATTCGGATTGGCCAATGCAGCAGGAAGGGCACTATGGGCACGACGGGCCTGTCTTTGTCTTCTTGGTGGCAGCGGGACCCTACTAGTGCTTGCCACCTCACCAGCTTGAACTGCACTTATGGGACTCGCCACGTCACCACGTGATACTGCAGTGCTGGATGTACGACCAGGGTGTACTAGGCCGCTGGTGCTTGCCAGTTCACCAGAAGGAGTAGCGGCACTAGTACTGCTCTGCTCCATACGAGGGACCTGCGGTTCTTGCACTTCAAGGACAGAAGAAGAAGTTCGGGGTCTGGTACGCCTGACCCTAGCAGGGACCACAACTCCGTCGTCAGAGCTATCTGTCATGGAGCCGCTGTCCTCTACAGGATCGTATTCTGAGCCTGAACTTGACAGATGAGTGACTTCCTCTTCACTATCTGTCATACTCAGAAACGTGTAGGCCTCTTCACTAGTGTACCTTCGATTTGCCATTTTGGCCTCTAAATTTAGGGGTACACTAGTGAGACTCACAGGCAAAAAAGCTCCTGACTGTCAGCGACTGATTCAAAACGCTACTAAAAAACTGTTAGCGATCGCAGGGATCAGGCCTGACTCTGCGAACGCTGCAGTTATGTGTGCTTAGTGTTTTGTGACAGTTATCGATCGATACTGCATTTGGGTGGGCTGGGCTGGGCTGGGCCGAGGAGCAAAACGCAGGTGCTAGCAGGTATCTGGGCTGATCCCGCTAACACTGCGTTTTTTTGGGGGACCCTAAACTGCTGGGGAGTATAGATCTGATCGGATCAGATATCGATCCGCTCAGATACTATAGCACTAAGGGAGGTGTATGCTGCGTGCGTGGGTGTTAGCGGTACTGGCGCTAACCTGACGCTGCCTGGGGCGACGCAGACCTTATCTGACCCTAAAAACTTAACTTATATCACCGCCGGGCAATTAGGGGGTTAAACCTTTATAAGGTAATAAACGGCGGGTGCCCTAAAACTATAATAAACTGTAATAAACTATAATAAACTACAAAAAACAAACCAACTAACCAGCGTCACCCGTAACAATTATATGGTGATCACTGGTGAAAGGGTTAACTAGGGGGCAATCAAGGGGTTAAAACCTTTAGAAGGTAGTATATGGGGGTCCCTGTCGCTATAAAACACTGACAGCGAACCTATATACTTACCTCCCTAACTAGCGTCACCTGTGTCACTAATACAGCGATCAGAAAAACGATCGCTTAGTGACACTGGCGACGGGGGGTGATCACGGGGTTAAAACTTTATTAGGGGGGGTTAGGGGGGTACCCTGGACCTAAGGGGGGTACCCTAGACCTAAAGGGGGCTAACCTAACTGCCCTAACACTTATAACTGACACAAACTGACACCAATGCAATAATCAGAAAAAAAAAAACCTGCTATTGGTGTCAGTATGTGTGGGGGTACAGGGGGGTGATCGGGGGGTGACTGGGGGGTGACAGGGGGGTGACAAGTGTGCCTGCATGTTCTACTGTATGTGTAGTGTTGGTGCACTTACTTGGATGTCTTCTCTCCTCGGCGCCGGACGAAAAGACCGTCTCGAGGAGAGATGACATCACTTCCTCCGCTTCTGTTTACATTCACAGAAGCCGAGGAAGCACATCATTGGCCAGGAGCGATCGCGAGGGGGGAGCCACAAATGAGTGGCCTCCCCCTCACCTTCGATCGACCCTGACCTCGATCCGACCGCCGCTGGCACCGGGGGGGGTCCGATCGGACCCCCCACCCGCGGGCAGGCAAGGACGTACCTGTACGTCCTTTTGCCTGCCCGTGCCATTCTGCCGACGTATATAGTCGTGCGGCGGTCGGCAAGTGGTTAAAGATTTTGTATCCTATTAATATCTTGATAGGTAATAGCAGAATGTCCAAATGTCCTCAAATGTGTACAATGTGTATTTATATCTTTGTATTATTACACTTCTTACCTGTCCAGTGGGCTGCCAATAGTGTAACTAAGGAGGGGCTGTTCCAAGTTATACCCATTATTTAGCCATTCATCTCAATGAAGTGAAGAGGGTTACCTGTCCAAGTTCCCCCCCCCCTATAATGTTAGAAATGGCCCATGAGAGAGGGGGAGGGGGAATATGATAGGTGTACCTTATACTTTGGCGTTGTTAAATTCCCCTTAATAAATGCTATCTGGAGGTTGACCCATAATGTTTGTGCCTAATCTGCTTGCCATGTTTCTGAGCCAAAATAGTAAATGTTTTATTTTTTCCCTCAACAGTTTCCTTCCACACCACAGGAATGGCAGACTGTGGCCTCCCACTTTGCCCAGCGGTGGGACTTTCCTAACTGCGGAGGGGCAATTGATGGGAAACACGTCCGCATCGTCCCACCACCCAACTCGTTGTCGTACTATTTCAACTATAAGGGGTTCAATAGTATAGTGATGTTGGCGGTGGTGTCGGCTAATTACGACTTCCTGTATGTGGACGTGGGGAAGAATGGCCAGATGTCCGATGGTGGAGTCATCACCCAGACGGAGTTCTACAGGCGTCTCCAGAATGGCAGCTTGGACTTGCCAGCTCCAGAGGACAATGTGGAAGGACTCCCATTTGTGTTCGTTGCTGATGAAGCGTTTGCGCTGGGGAACCACCTGATGCGGCCATTCCCGATGAGGACCCTCACCCCGGAACAGAGGGTTTTTAATTACCGGCTGGCCAGAGCCCGAAGAGTGGTGGAGAACACATTTGGAATCCTGGCCAGCTGGTTCCGCCTATTTATGACACCCATCCATATGGCGGAGTATAAACTGAACCATATTATACTGGCGTGCTGTATTCTCCATAACTTTTTAAGGAAACATTCGGCCAACTATGCTGGCTCAGTTGGGCCTGAGGCCAGAATGATACATGAAACCACACTGACGGCGCTTGAAAGCGGCTGTCCTGGCTTGCCCTCCCTGAGTGCCCGTGATGTACGGTTACGCTACCTGGAGTTCTTTGCGGGTAGGGGGCTATCAATATGCCAGCAAATCTGTGAAGCCTTTTTATAATAAAACAAAAAAAGAAATTCTTTGTGGACATTTACTGCTTGTGTTTGTTTTAGCTGACCCTGACAGAAATGTGTTAAGTCCAGAAAATGTCGTGATTGTGTAACCTTATTATACAAAGCACTGTTGGCTGTTATTTACTAAAATGAAAAAACACATTTCACTACAAGTGCAGTTGCAACTGCACTGAAACTGCACTTGTAGTGCCAAGAGGATTTGCCCTTAGTAAATAACCCCCATTTTCTCTGAAAACACCAATGACATCACCCCAAAAGTGTTGTAGTGTTGACACAATAATCCACACATTCTTGCGAAAAAAACTTTTTTATACCTGCACAATCACATGTGCATTTACCAAAGGTTTTTCAAACAAACCAACATGTTTGTTGTATACCAATTTTTGGGGTTGCATTATCAAAAATCGAAATGTCCATTTTAGATAAAACAGGCATGTGTAAAACCAACAAGAAAGACACAAATCTTGAACTTACAAAGTTCACATTTGGTAGAACTTGAAGGCAATATCAGGCATGAGTATTTAGGAACTGTGTTTGATATTGCGTTCAGATGGGGTGAAGTAACCCCAGGAAAAGCCAAATTTGGAAGATGCACACCAATTTAACAATGTCAACATGTGTGACCTGCCATCACGGGGGATCAAGGGACGTGTTTTGGGGAAGCAAGCCCTTCCTCACCGCTACTTACCTCACCTATTATTGAGGAAGGGGTTGCACCCCCAAAACGCGTCCATTGATCTCCCGTGATGGCAGATAGCACATGTTGGCACACTGTGTGCATCCTCCAAATTTGGCTTTCTGAAAAATCACAAAAAGATTTAGCACATTGTAGCACACAAAAGAAGAAAGTGATTTGGAGGGGTTTTAAACTCGACCCAAAACATCAATGATGTTTTTATTTTTTGGAATAACATCATTGATGTTTTTCTTGATGATTTCCAATTGTAAATTACACCCCATGATCTCCCCGATCAGGATCTGGGCACTTTCGGATGTGAAAGGATCTGGATCCACAACATCACGATCACCTAAAAAGAGAGGAACCCCAAAATAAATTAGGTCTCAAAAATATACCGCCATCCATCTCTTACCTGAGCCTGTGGTCGCAGACACTCACCTGTTGTGGTGACTAGTTCCACCACGTCTTCTTCCTCCTGCTCAGATTGTGTTGGGGGGATTTCACCTTCTTCCAGAGGGGGGGGGGCTCTGGTCTTTTTGGATGAGGGGTGTCCTCTGAGTCTTTTCTCCCCTATGTCAAAAAAAAATGGTATAATTAGCACACAGATATTTGATGGCAGAACTAGAAATAGGAAACATTGCTTGGAAGTGAGGTACAATTGTCAATTTTAGCAGAGTTCCAAAATGTAGCATTTTCAGTGTCCTTTGTCAAGCTGCAATACTTTACCTGTTTGTTACAAGATTCACAGATGTAGCCCCCCCCCCCCCCCCCCTATAGTATACACTGGAGCACCTGTGTGGGTCCCCTAATAAAAATGGTGTTCTGGGGTCCCACACTAGTGCTCCAGTGTCCAGATGTGAAAACAGCTGCTGAGTGTCCTCTCCTTACACAGAATCTAGTTTGCATTTCATTCTAGTAACAAAGCCATCTACACAACCCAATTCTTTTAAGACAAGTATAGGGCGTAAAAATGGTGGCCAAATGCATATGGCCTAAACAATGGTATTTTAGAGTCCGAAAGAAAAATGTTTGATACGAATGAATAATGTGCCCATGAACATGAAAGTTGCCATTTTAAACTGTACAACAGTTCATAAAAGCACATGGAGCAGCACGAACGTAATAAACATAAAGAATAGGAACACAGCACAACTACTTACTTTTTTGCAGCACTCTCTCCAGATCTTTCTGTACTGCTCATGTTCTCGTAATTTGAGGTCCGACCACCGTTTCCTGAGCTGATCTTTAGATCATCGTACCCGAAATTCCGGTGCAGACTCCTGACCACTTTCGCCATGATCTTGGCCTTTCTGACATTGGGGTTGGGGTAAGGCCCATACTTTCCGTCATAGTCGGCCCTCTTCAGGATGTCCACCATCTCCAACATCTCCCCAAAGGACATATTTGAGTCCTTAAATCTCCTTCTGGATCGGGACGTGTCCGGATCCGGCCTTTCCTCCTCCTCCTTGTCGTTGCTACAATTAGCACGACCCTGCTGTGTCACCGCCATGTGCTCTTCCCCCACTGCGCCGAACGAAAGGGGGTGGGGAATAGAATAGAAAGAACGTCAGGGGCGGGCAGAGTTACACGCATGCGCAGCGTGTATAAAGCGTAACACGCGTGCGTCTTACGTACGATCTGTGAGCGGAGGAAGGAGCATCGGAGGCGCCGATCGTGATAACGAAGGTAGGATCTAAACTTGGGCCTATACTGCTTCGAAATGGAAGCCTATATTGTAACAAGATTAGGGGAGTTTGGCCTGACATTAGGGTTTGTCTTGTGTTGTGTCTTGCAGAGAAAATGGATGGGTTCAATGACCACAATTTCCTCCCCCTGTTCATTGACAAATACAGGGAGCTGCCCTGTCTGTGGCAAGTGAGACACCCCCACTATAACATTAAACAAAAGAGGCAGGCAGCGCTGGAGAAACTGCTGGAGTTGGTGACGCCGGTGGTCCCCACAGCAACCATTCCTTATTTAAAAGCCAAAATTGGTGGCCTGAGGAGCACGTATCTTAGGGAGCGCAAGAAGGTCACGGATTCCCAGAGCTGCAGCAGATGACGTTTATGTCCCCAGGCTGTGGTACTATGAGAGACTGCGATTTCTGTCAGACCACACTGAAGTCAGGGAATCCCTCTCCACTCTTCCTTCCACTCTTCCTTCCACGCTTCCGTCCACCCCAGCTGAGGCTTCCGATGTCCAACCTGGGCCTTCCAGCCAGGAAGAAATGGAGGAGCCCAGCTGGAGTCAGGTATAGCATTCTTCTACAGATTTCTGGTCAATAAATAAATGATGTTTACTAGATGTTATTATTGATCACTAATTGCTGATTGAAAAAAGTGTTTTACATATCAATAGACAGTAGTGGTCAAAAATAATTGGGACAAGAATGAAAAATGCTGGGCTCAGAATGCTAGTCTGTTATATTTGTTAACATTCAATTTGCAACAGTCAGGAGGTGAAAATTGTGTGTGATTGATGAATAAAATACTAAAACTATGTCCCTTTTTCCTACACAGGAAGACCTCAGCCAGGAGGAGGCTGTGGAATGTGGCAGTCAGGAGGAGGTGGTGATTAGTGGCAGCCAGGAGAAGGCGGGGCTAAGTGTCAGCCAGGAGAAGCCTGGGACAAGTCGCAGCCTGACTGAATCTCAGGTTCCTCCCCTCCGCCTTCCATATAAAAGAGCCAGGAAGACGACTCCGAGTCCCGTGCAGGATTCTGCGTTCAGGCTGATTCAGGAGGCCTTACCCACTCCTGAAGAGGCCTTTGCCTGCATGGCTGCCACCAAACTGCAGGGCATGCAGGAGGGTCAACCAAGCTCTGTGAGGACCTTCTGTATAAAGTCCTACGTAAGGGGGTGAGTGGGGAACTAGCACCCAAGACCGACGTGGTTGAGTTGGACCATCCTCCTCCTCCTCCTCCTGCTGCCACAACTCCACCACCACAGCCACCGCGTGGAAGGAAGCGTGGAAAGAAGACCTGAGAGTGATTGCCCTGGGTTCAGTCTGGTCTGACAGAAGATGCAGTCTCTCGTATGACCACAGCCTGGGGACACAGATGTCATCTGCTGCTTTCCGGATCTCTGGGACTTCTGGACCAGACTGCACTCCCTTAGATAAGGACTCCTCAGGCCAATTTTGCTTTGAAATAGTTGATGTGTGCCCTGGGGATCCAAGGCTTCACCCACTTCTGCAGTTTCTCCAGCGTTGCCTCCCTCTTTGTTTAGGTGTGACCCCTTAATAAAATTTTTTTAGGGAAGGTATACTCTCCTGTGTGTGTTTTCATCCAAAAAGGACAGTTTGTTGGTGACGATTCAGGTACATTTCTAACATAAAATGTGAAATTAAGAAGGGACAACAACACCAAACAATCTCCTACAGATTAAATAGAACAACATATCAATGGTGTTGTGGGAACTTGACACAAAAAACACACACAAACATTTTCGGGAGTACAAATCAAAATCACAAAAAAAAAAAACACCCTTCAAAAAAATACAAACACAAAAAAAGAATCTACATTAAAACCAATAAAAAAAAAAAAATGTCAGATGTGAGAAATCAAAATATATTGAGGGAATCCCGATAAATAGTAACGAAATAAGTTTGTGAGAATTGTGTGAATATGAGCAGCAAAACTACTATATTCTTGTAACATTATAAAGAAGAAGAGATTGCGCTGTATTAAACCATGTTTAACATTGCAGCGTGACGAAAGTGCTGTATCCATTGCAAACGCTAAGTTTACCAGAACGAGCTGCTCCGTGCCGGAATTTCTTCTGAGCATGCGTGGCACTTTGTGCGTCGGAACAGGCCACACACGGTCGGAATTGACGCGATCGGATTTTGTTGTCGGAAAATTTTATCTCCTGCTCTCCAACTTTGTGTGTCGGAAAATCCGATGGAAAATGTCAGATGGAGCCCACACACGGTCGGAATTTCCGACAACACGCTCCGATTGGACATTTTCCATCGGAAAATCCGACTGTGTATACGGGGCATAAGAGTGGCAAGGATGTGGAATTCCCATCCACAGGTGGTGGTATCAGCGGGGAGCATCAATAGTTTCAAAAAACTATTAGATAAGCACCTGAATGACCACAACATACAGGGATATACAATGTAATACTGACATATAATCACACACATAGGTTGGACTTGACGGACTTGTGTCTTTTTTCAACCTCACCTACTATGTAACTATGTAACTATGTAAGATCCTTTACTACTTCTCCAGCAGCTAGGTTAGCAACCCGGATACATTTTTGAGTGTTGGATTGGTGGTAGGTACCATCTATGAAGGATTTTCTGAAAGGATTCCCAATGGTTAGCGCAATGGGAAGCCTGATATGTTGTCCTAAATGCATGTTGCCACATGACGTTGTGATAGGAGTATTCAACTCATCTGTCCATTTGCTTAGGGTTGTGATTTGGGAGTAAGGGCAGTTGTCACTGAGTAGAGAGTAGAGTAGGGATATTCCTTTTTTTGGGTATATTGGTCAGAAGTAAGACTGGCAAGTAGGTTCAGAGATATCTGCCTTTGGTGGTAGCTTAGAGGCGTCAAGGAAGTGAGTAATCTGAATGTGTGTATAGGCCTCTGAGATGGGGAGGCTGTATTCGCCTTTGAGGGTTTCAAATGATTTTAGGGAATTGTTGGCAGAAATGTTGCTAACGGTTGAGATACCAGCAAAGAGCCAACAGGATAAGTTTAGGTCGGAGAGACATGCGGACAATTCCCATAGGGGAATCGGTAGTGATCGAATTGGTGATCCAGGAGGGGAGGTGGACAGGAGTTTTTTCCAAGCTGAGAAGGATGCTGAGATCGAAGGATGGGGGTCTTGTGGAGAAGAAGAGTGGCCTGCTGCTGAAAAGAGGAGGAGACCTGTTAAGTTATGGTGCTGGAGAAGTGAATTTTCCATGAGGGACCATATTTTTTAAGGAGTTGGGTGCCACCAGTAATAAATTTGGTCCAAGATTGAGGCATAATAGTAATTGCTAATCTGCGGGAAGCCTACTCCACCCGGTTATGGGGTCCAGTCAGTATGAAGTTAGAACATCTGGGTGGTCTTGAGTCCCAAACAAATTTTGGCAGTTGTCTCTGAATAGAGGTAAAGAAGGCTTGGGGGATAGTGACTATCACCGTGTGGAATAGGTAGAGAAGCTTAGGGAGCACTATCATTTTAATAGCGGCTATTCTACCTAACTTGGAAAGTCCTGTAGTACATAGTGAGCGTAAAAGTGGAGATAAGCTTCATGCAAAGGTATAGTGATTCAATTCTATCAGCTGACTGGTACTAGGAGCTAGTTGGATCCCAGGTAGAGGATGGATTTTTTTCCTCTTTTTATTGTTTGAACTAAATGGATTTGTGTCTTTTTTCAACCAGACAAACTATGTAACTATGTAACTATGATTGTGCTATTGGATAACGAAGAATAGATAGAAGATGGAAATACATATAATATTTCAAGCAAAGATCCTACTACGAAGAATAAAACAGAACTCTAGGCACTGATTAAACGTTTACTGTACAAACAGTGGCGGAATTACAGGGGTAGCAACAGTTGCAGTTGCGATGGGGCCTGGCATTCCGCCACTGTGGGGGGGGCCCAGCGGGGTTGCTCTTCACACGCGCTCTGAGCGGAGATCGTGTGTCATATAACAATAGCACAGAGAGACACCGGCGGCGGCATTAATGTCCTATTTGTCGGTCCTCTCTGGCATGGATGAGAGAGGACACGCAGCTGATCTCACGGCTCCCCCTTCTCCCCCCTCTCCTCTCCTGTGTGCTCCGCGGGCAGTCAAGTGTGAAGCTAAAGAGCTCACATTTCCTGCGGAGCACACAGGAGAGGGGAGGAGGGAGAAGAGGGAGCCGTGAGATCAGCTGTGTGTCCTCTCTCATCCATGCCAGAGAGGACCGACAAATAGAACATTAATGCCGCCGCCGGTGTCTCTCTGTGCTATTGTTATATGACACACGATCTCCGCTCAGAGCCGTGCTGTCCGCCACTTTACGGGATCTAATAGCATTCACTGTGATGGGCACTGATAGCATCCACTGATAGAAGGCACTGATAGAAGGCACTGATGGGCACTGATGAGCACTGATAGAAGGCACTGATGGGCACTGATGAGCACTGATAGAAGGCACTGATGAGCACTGACAGAAGGCACTGATGGGCACTGATAGAAGGCACTAATGGGCACTGATGAGCACTGATAGAAGGCACTGATGGGCACTGATGGGCACTGATAGAAGGCACTGATAGAAGGCACCGATGAGCACTGATAGAAGGCACTGATGGGCACTGATGAGCACTGATAGAAGGCACTGATGGGCACTGATGAGCACTGATAGAAGGCACTGATGAGCACTGATAGAAGGCACTGACTGATGAGCACTAATAGAAGGCACTGATGAGCACTGATGAGCACTGATAGAAGGTACTGATGAGCACTGATAGAAGGCACTGATGGGCGCTGATAGAAGGCACTCATGAGCACTGATAGAAGGCACTGATAGACGGCACTGATGAGCACTGATAGAAGGCACTGATGAGCACTGATAGAAGGCACTGATGGGCACTGATAGAAGGCACTGATGAGCACTGATAGACGGCACTGATGAGCACCGATAGAAGGCACTGATGGGCACTGATAGAAGGTACTGATGGGCCTGATAAAAGGCACTGATGGGCACTGATAGGAGGCATTTATGGGCACTGATAGGAGGCACTGATGGGCACTGATAGAAGGCACTGATGAGCACTGATAGGAGGCACTGATGAGCACTGATAGGAGGTACTGATGAGCACTGATAGGCCACATTGATGAGCACTGATAGGTAGCACTGATAGGAGGCACTAATGTGCACTGATAGGTGGCATTGATAGGTGGTACTGATAGGCACTTACGAATACTGATAGGCAGAACTCAGGCAGTATTGATGGGCTTTAATGGGCAGAATTGAAGAGTACTGATAGGTGGCACTGATGGATGCTGTTAGGCAGCATTAATGAGCACTGATAGGTGGTACTGATAGGCAGAATTGATGGGCACTAATAGGCGACATTAATGAGCACTGATAGGTAACACTTGTAGGTGGAAGTGATGGGCACTGATAGGCAGCACTGATGGGCACTGATAGATGGCACTGATGATTGGGGCACTGATTATCAGTGTAAACAATTTACTGACATTCTTGACAGTTAACGGCAGTCCTTTCCTCACACAGACACAGCGTGTGAGGAAAGGGCTGTGGATAACCGGCAAGTCTGTTTACATGTGATCAGCTGATCACATGGTAAAGGGCCGATGTGATTGCGCTGGATGCACGTCCTAGGGGTCATGCAGGAAGCACGGTTTTGGGAGGATGTCCATGGACACTCTCCCAAAATTGGAAGCCCGGGGCTCGGATGGAAGGGGGGCCCATCATGGTTTCTTGCACCGGGGCCCTGAAGGCCCCGCCTTACGCCTCTGTGTACAAAATAAGGTCCGTTGGCATGGACCATAGGGTGAGTACATGGATTGAAAACTGGCTACAAGGGCGAGTTCAGAGGGTGGTGATAAATGGGGAGTACTCGGAATGGTCAGGGGTGGGTAGAGGGGTCCCCCAGGGTTCTGTGCTGGGACCAATCCTATTTAATTTGTTCACAAACGACCTGGGGGATGGGGTAAACAGTTCAATCTCTGTATTTGCGGACGATACTAAGCTAAGAAGGGCAAAAACTTCTCCGCAGGATGTGGAAACCTTGCAAAAAGATCTGAACAAATTAATGGGGTGGGCAACTACATGGCAAATGAGGTTCAATGTAGAAAAATGTAAAATAATGTATTTGGGTGTCAAAAATATGCAATCTATACACTGGGGGGAGAACCTCTGGGGGAATCTAGGATGGAAAAGGACCCGGGGGTCCTAGTAGATGATAGGCTCAGCAATGGCATGCAATGCCAAGCTGCTGCTAACAAAGCAAACAGAATATTGGCATGCATTAAAAAGGGATCAACTCCAGAGATAAAATGATAATTCTCCCGCTCTACAAGACTCTGGTCCGGCCTAACCTACATAGTTACATAGTTACATAGTAGGTGAGGTTGAAAAAAGACACAAGTCCATCAAGTCCAACCTATGTGTGTGATTATGTGTCAGTATTACATTATATATCCCTATATGTTGCGGTCATTCAGGTGCTTATCTAATAGTTTCTTGAAGCTATCAATGCTCCCAGCTGAGACCACCACCTGTGGAAGGGAATTCCACATCCTTGCCGCTCTTACAGTAAAGAACCCTCTACATAGTTTAAGGTTAAACCTCTTTCCTTCTAATTTTAATGAGTGGCCACGAGTCTTGTTAAACTCTCTTCTGCGAAAAAGTTTTATCCCTATTGTGGGGTCACCAGTACGGTATTTGTATATTGAAATCATATCCCCTCTCAAGCGTCTCTTCTTCAGAGAGAATAAGTTCAGTGCTCGCAACCTTTCCTCATAACTAAGATCCTCCAGACCCTTTAATAGCTTTGTTGCCCTTCTTTGTACTCGCTCCATTTCCAGTACATCCTTCCTGAGGACTGGTGCCCAGAAATGGACAACATACTCCAGGTGTGGCCGGACCAGAGCCTTGTAGAGTGGGAGAATTATCGTTTTATCTCTGGAGTTGATCCCCTTTTTAATGCATGCCAATATTCTGTTTGCTTTGTTAGCAGCAGCTTGGCATTGCATGCCATTGCTGAGCCTATCATCTACTAGGACCCCCAGGTCCTTTTCCATCCTAGATTCCCCCAGAGGTTCTCCCCCCAGTGTATAGATTGCATTCATATTTTTGCCACCCAAATGCATTATTTTACATTTTTCTACATTGAACCTCACTTGCCATGTAGTTGCCCACCCCATTAATTTGTTCAGGTCTTTTTGAAAGGTTTCCACATCCTGCGGAGAAGTTATTGCCCTGCTTAGCTTAGTATAGTCTGCAAATACAGAGATTGAACTGTTTATCCCATCCTCCAGATCGTTTATGAACAAATTAAATAGGATTGGTCCCAGCACAGAACCCTGGGGAACCCCACTACCCACCCCTGAACATTCTGAGTACTCCCCATTTATCACCACCCTCCGAACTCGCCCTTGTAGCCAGTTTTCAATCCATGTGCTCACCCTATGGTCCATGCCAACGCACCTTATTTTGTACAGTAAACGTTTATGGGGAACTGTGTCAAATGCTTTTGCAAAATCCAGATACACCACGTCTACGGGCGTTCCTTTATCTAGATGGCAACTCACCTCCTCATAGAAGGTTAATAGATTGGTTTAGCAAGAACGATTCTTCATGAATCCATGCTGATTACTGCTAATGATACCGTTCTTATTACTAAAATCTTGTATATAGTCCCTTATCATCCCCCCCAAGAGTTTACATACTATTGATGTTAGGCTAACTGGTCTGTAATTCCCAGGGATGTATTTTGGGCCCTTTTTAAATATTGGTGCTACATTGGCTTTTCTCCAATCAGCTGGTACCATTCCAGTCAGTAGACTATCTGTAAAAATTAGGAACAATGGTCTGGCAATCACTTGACTGAGTTCCCTAAGTACCCTCGGATGCAAGCCATCTGGTTCCGGTGATTTATTAATGTTAAGTTTCTCAAGTCTAATTTTAATTCTGTCCTCTGTTAACCATGGAGGTGCTTCCTGTGTTGTGTCATGAGGATAAACACTGCAGTTTTGGTTACTGAAGCCCCCTGATTCACTCGTGAAGACTGAGGAGAAGAATAAATTCAATACCGTTACCATCTCCCCATCCTTTGTAACCAGATGTCCTTCCTCATTCTTTATGGGGCCAATATGGTCTGTCCTCCCTTTTTTTACTGTTTACATACTTAAAGAATTTCTTGGGATTTTTTTTGCTCTCCTCCGCTATGTGTCTTTCATGTTCTATCTTAGCTGTCCTAATTGCAACCTTACATTTCTTGTTGCATTCTTTATAAAGTCTGAATGCTGAGGATGATCCTAGAGTATGCTGTCCAGTTCTGGGCACCAGTCCTCAGGAAGGATCTACTGGAAATGGAGGGAGTACAAAGAAGGGCAACAAAGCTAATAAAGGGTCTGGAGGATATTAGTTATGAGGAAAGGTTGCGAGCACTGAACTGATTCTCTCTGGAGAAGAGACGCTTGAGAGGGGATATGATTTCAATATACAAATACCATACTGGTGACCCCACAATAGGGATAAAACTTTTTCACAGAAGGAAGTTTAACAATGGCCACTCATTAAAATTAGAAGAAAAGAGGTTTAACCTTAATCTACGAAGAGGGTTCTTTACTGTAAGAGCAGCAAGGATGTGGAATTCCCTTCCACAGGCGGTGGTCTCAGTGGGGAGCATCAATAGTTTCAAGAAACTATTAGATAAGCACCTGAACGACTGCAACATACAGGGATATACAATGTAATACTGACATATAACCACACACATGGGTTGGACTAGATGGAAGTGTGTCTTTTTTCAACCTCACCTACTATGTAACTATGTAACTATGATTAAGAGGGAAAAAAGGGATTTTGGACAAAACAAAGAGAGAAGTTTGTTATTTCCTCAGTATGCAGAATGTTAAATATATTCAGCATTATTTGTCAAAGATTCACAAAAATAAGGAAACCCTCTTCCCCAGGGAGAACAATTGTAAATAGCATTGATTCTCCATGCTCCAGATTAAGAGAAAACATAGATTATTTTCTGCAGCTCTTGCAATGTACAGAGGCCTATCTAAAAAAAATGCAAAATGCTTTAAAATGTAAAGAATCATCTTGAACTGGTTTTGGTAACTGTAGATGTAGGTTATCTCTATAATAATTATGACAAAGCACTTTCAGTTGTAAAATGTGTTCTAAAATTCTCAGAAGCAATAAGGAAAGGATTGTTTTTTAAAAGCTTGGAACTTTGGACTGAAACATAAATACAGTATCTTTGCTTTATTAGAAGTTTTTATAAGCAAAACACAGGCGTTGCAATGGGAGGAAAGGGAAAACAGAAAAAAAACATATGTTGTTCAGTAAACCCCAATGGCTAATTGTATAAAATAGATTTACTGATGATATTATCATGGTCTGGAAAGGTAGTTCAGAGTCGTTAAAAGAGAAATATGGCCAAATCTTTAGTCATACTTCTTTTGTGGGTCACAGGAGTGCAGGTACTTTTAAACTTCTGTGAGTCGGCTGACGGTGGGCTATTTCCCACTAAAAGATGACGTTGTATGCCGCGTACACACGAACGGAAATGCTGCCAGCTAAATTTAAAAGTAAAATTGAAATATGGAGGCGTCTTCCATTATCGGTTGCAGGGAGATGCAACTTAATCAGAATGCTGTGGATGCCACAATTTTTGTGTTTGCTGCACAACTCTCCAATATGGATACATAAGAAATGGTTTAAAAAAATTGATATATTGTTTAGAGATCTTATATGGAAAGGAGGCCAGCCCAGGATAGGTTTACAAACCCTACAGTTACCAACAAGGGAGGGGGGGCTTGCGGTGCCGCATCCACGGAGTTATTTTCTAGCAGCCCAATTGCAGCATTTAGGAATGAGTAATGACTTAGGAGGAGGTATAAATGGGGGATTAATGATGGAAGGGGCACCACATAAGACAGTAGTGGAGGTATTGGAGGCAAATTCTTTCATTAAATAGAACCCCCACGGTAAGATTAGCATTAAGGGTTTGGAAGGCAGTAAAGGCATTAAGGGGACTGGGTTGTGTGACAAAATATACCCCCCTTTGGAATAACAGGAACTTGGGGAAGCTGGAAACGATAGGAAAAATAAAAGAATGGGAAATAAAGGGGATAGATAGGCTGGCCCAGCTGTACGAGGGAAGTATTTTAAAAATATTTATATCACTGAGGGAGGAATACAATATACCTAAACATTCATTTTACAAATATTTACAAGTAAGACATGCTTTAAACACTCAGTTTGAGAAACAAGGACCGGTTTGGAGTAATTCCCCTATTTACCAAAGAATAGGTAGCCTAGATAGGACTGGAGGATTCATAGCAGAAATTTACCCACATATATGTGGAGGAAGTATTGAGGGCCCGGAACGGCTTAAAAGTAGGGGTAAATGGGAGGAGGATCTTGGCACAATATTGGATGAGCAGTGGAAGAGGATATTAGAGAGGGTACATCTGGTATCAGTCTCACCCGCACAGAAGGTCTCATACCTGATGTTGATACATAGGACATATTACACACCAAAAAGACTGTTTGAGTTTGGGTGGAGAGTAGATGCCAGGTGCCCTAGATGTCAAGATACTGGGGATTTGATACATATGATCTGGAAGTGGCCAAAACTATTCCGATACTGGTCTGAAATCTTAGATACCATAAATATGACTAGGAATTAAGCTGGAAATGGACCCTAGACTATGTATTTTAGGCCTGGGGAAATAGGCGGAGCGAATAGTATAACTAAAGTAGTGATGAGGTGTCTTTTTCAAGCAAGAAAACTAATAGCGCAGAGATGGCAAGCAGAGAAACCCCCCTCGGTGAGAAATTGGGCTAGAATAGTGACAGAAACAGTGTGGAAGGAAAAAATAGTATACACAAGGAGAGGAAATCTTAAAGAATTCGAAAAAATGTGGAAACCTTGGCCGGAGAAGATGGGATACCCCATGTAAAGTACGGAAGGAAGAGAAGGAGGGGAGGGAAAGAGAAGGGAGCAATGAGGAAGTCCCTATGGAAATAAATCACCAGTGATAGTAAAGTGAGTGTGATGTAAAATATATACGAGGATAAAGTATGGGAGTGGGAGGGGGGAGGGATAAAGTAGAAAATTAACTGTGGTGTTAAAGAAGATAACGGTAAAACCTCGAGAAAATTGTCTTTTTTATTATTGTCCGTGTGATATACATTGTATTTATAAAAATGTATTTTGTATAAGTATGAAGTAAATAAATAAAGATTATATAAATTAAAGAAGGAAATGCCGCCAGCAAAAGACCGATGTGAACTTTTGGTCGGAAAATGCGACTGTGTGTATGCTCCATCTGACTTTTGCTGGCGGCATTTCCGCCAGCAAAAGATTGAGAGCAGGTTCTCTATTTTTCCGACGGAAAAAGTTTCTATTGGAAAAGCCGTTCGTCTGTATGCAATTCCGACACGCAAAAAACCACGTATGCTCAGAATCAAGTACGAGACGGAAGCGCACGGTCTGGTAAAACTAGCATTCCTAATGGAGATAGCACATTCATCACGCTGCAAATTATTGGATCTTTTAATGCAGTGCATTCTTTTGTTCTTTATAATGCTACAATAATGAAGTTGTTTTGCTGCTGATATTCACAGAGTTCTGACAAACTTATTTCATTATTATTTCTAGTGATCTCCTCAATAATCTTTTTTGTTTTTAAAGCCAGATCTCCATAATAATGTTTAGAATTATTTTTTATAGTCATCTTTTTTTTCTTTTCTTTTTTAATCAAGATCTCCTGTTTTTTGGATTATTTTTAAATTATTTTCTAGTGATCTCCATAATTTTTTTTTTTGTGTGTCATGTTTACACAACATTATTGTCTTGTATTTTTAAAGCTCAAGGAGCTTGTTTGGTGCCCCTTGTTAATTTCACATTGTATTTTTGAAATGTACTTGCCTACTCACAAACAAACTGTCCTATTTGAAAAAAAATACACAGACAAGTATCTTCATATGAAAAAAATCCATTCATTCTGGCTCATAACAAAATAAAGAGGAAGGCAACCCTGGAGAAGCTGCTTGAATTTGGGAAGCCTTTGGCCCCCAGGGCAGACATCAACTCTTTGTAAATAAAAATTGGTAGCCCGAGAAGTCCATTTTTAAGAGAGCATTATCTGGTCCAGAACTCCCAGAGATCAGGAACAGCAGCAGATGACATATATGTCCCCAGGCTGTGGTACTACAACAGTCTGCATCTTCTGTCAGACCAGACTGAACCGAGACCATTACTTTCTTGTCTTCCCTGCAGCCTTCCCTCCAAGCTTCCTTGCAGCCTTCCCTGTAGCCTTCCTTGGAGGCTGTGGCTCTGGAGGTGGACTCGTGGCAGGAGGAGGAGGAGGATGGGCGAGCGCACATAAGTGCACGTTATCGGTCATTTGGCCCCTCAACCCCTTATGAATGGGCTCAAAAATAATTTTTTCACAGTTGAGGCATTGGCCCTCCATTTTCTGCAATTTGGCAGCTTTATAGCAGCCATAGGCCTCTTCAGCGTCGGGGGGAGGTTTCAGGGCCACATTAGCCTCCTTAATGAGGTCCAGTGCTGCCTCCTCCACGTTACTCCCCTTCCTGGCCCTTTTTGTTGTAAGGCGGAGGGGAGGCACCTGGGATTAGGTGAGGCTACAGGGCCCCGCCACCTCCTGGCTGACAGTTACCCCCGCCTCCTCAGGTCTGCCACATTCCAGAGCCTCGTCCTGGCTGAGGTCTTCCTGTGTATGAAAAAGGGACATGGTTTTAGTTTTTGGTTCACCAATCACACACAATTTGCAGCTCATGATTGTTGCAAATTGAATGTTAATAAATAGAAAAGACTCATTCTGACCCCAGCATTTTTCATTCTTGTCACAATCATTTTTGGCCCCTACTGTCTATTGATATGTCAAACACTTTTTGTTAAATCATTAATTTGTTAGCAATAATAACATCTAGTTAACAACACTAATATTCAAACAATAAATATGTTAAAAAATACTATACCTGGCTCCAGCCAGGTTGAGGGAAGGGTTGAGGGAAGGCTGGATGGAAGTGTAGAAAGTGATTCCCTGGTTTCAATCTGGTCTTCCAGAAACCACATCCTGTTGTAGTACCACAGACTGGGTACATACACATCCTCTGCTTCTGCTCCTGATCTCAAGGAAGCCTGGACCTTCGCATATCCCTGTATTTGTCTATGAACTGGCCCATGAATTCAGGGTCTTTGAATTGTTGAATTTGCTGAAAGACAAAACACAAGACCAAAACACAAGACTAAAACTCTCCTAAACTTATCCCAATATAGGCCTGAATCTAGAATCAGTATAGACCACTGATGTCCCAAGTTAAAATGTTACCTTCGTTATAACGTTTGGCGCTTCCGGTCCTCCTTCCTCCGCACACAGAACGTAAGTACGACACACGCGTGTTAGCTTTATATACACTGCGCATGCGTGAAACTCCACCCGCGTCACCCGCCCCTGACGTTCTTTCTAGAATATTCCCCG
This sequence comes from Aquarana catesbeiana, assembly GCF_042186555.1. NCBI lineage: Eukaryota > Metazoa > Chordata > Amphibia > Anura > Ranidae > Aquarana > Aquarana catesbeiana. The sequence continues at coordinate 88,006,897 of NC_133333.1, forward strand.
CCCCTTCTTTTCGGCGCAGTGGGAGATGACATGGCGGAGACACAGCAGGTGCGTGATAATAGCAGTAACGAGGAGGAAAGCCCAGAGCCAGAAACGTCCCGGTCCCGGAGGAGAAGATATAAGGCCTCAAATATGTCCTTTGTAGAGATGGTGTAGATGGTGGATATCTTGAAGAGGGCCGACTATGATGGGAAGTATGGACCTAACCTAAACCCAAATGTGAGAAAGGCCAAGATCATGACTAAAGTTGCAAAGGAATTTTGAGGTACAATGATCCAAGGAGCAAATGAGGAAATGCTGGTCAGACCTGATATTGAGGGAGCAGGATCAGTACAGAAGAATCAAGAGAGTGCTTCTAAAAAGTAAGTAGCTGATGTATGTTCCTATTTTTATTATTACTTGCATGTTGCTCCATGTGCTTTTCTTTACTGTTGAACAGTTAAAAATGGCTACTTTCATGTTCGTGGGCACAGTAATCAGTCGCAGTACACATCATTCGTTTGCCAACTAAATACAATGTTTTTGGCAGATACAGGGTTAACTACATTTGGTCATGCTAATTTGTATTAAAAGAAGTTTAGGACATTGTTGTCTAGATGTGTTTGCAACTAGAATGAATTGCAAACTTGATTCAGTGTAATGTAAGGAGAGGACACTCAGCAGCTGTTTACACATCTGGACTCAGGAGCACTAGTGTGGGACACCAGAACAAACTTTTTAGGGTGTCCCACACAGGTGCTCCAGTGGATACTAGGGGTGTCTACATGTGTGAAAGTTGTCCAAAAAAGGTAAGTATTCCAGCTTTGTTAAGGGAATAAATCATGTCTTCAACTTGGCAACTGCCCAAACAGACAATTGTACTCCACTTCAAAGCAATGTTTCACATTAATATTTCTGGCCACAAATATCTGTGTGCTAAGTATACCTTTTGTTTCATTCTCTTAGGGGAGAAAAGACTCGGGATGTCTGAGGACACCAGGGACCCCACACCTGAGAAAGAAGGGGAACAGAGGACACCACAACCTCAGGATGTGGAGGGAGGAGAGGTGGATGATGTGGTTGAAATTGTCACCACAACAGGTCAGTGTCTGACACCACAGATTCAGGTAATAGATGTATGCCTGCATATTTATAATACATGGTGTGTTTTTTTTTTTTTTTAAGGTGATGTGCATGTTGTGGAAGAACAATCTCCTCATTTCACTAGTGCAAGTGCACAAATCTTAATCCAGGGGATAATGGTGTGTTGTCAGGATTTAGACTTCATAAAAGTGAACAAAGAATGAAGAACATGATTGATGTATTAGGGAGAATCTAAATCCAAAAAGTATTACACCTTTTTTTTTAAAGAAAATTTAACTAAAGTTTTAATACAGTTTAAAAAGCCAAATTTGGAAGATGCACACAGTGTGTCAACATGTGCTATCTGCCATCAGGGGATATCAATGTAGGCCTTTTTTGGGTGCAACCCCTTCCTCGCAACTCTAGTAGGTGAGAGGAAGGGGTTGAACCCCCAAAACACACCCATTGATCCCCCATGATGGGAGATAGCACATGTTGACATTAGGCATGGGATCAGAAAGGAAATCCCCATTTTGACAATTTGTGTGCATCTTCTAAATGTGGCTTTTACAGGGGTGACATCACCCCATCTGATGAAGGCAAGATCAACACAGTTGTAACACTATAATGTCTGATATTGCCTTCATTTTTTCAATGTAGAACTTTGTAAGTTCCAGAGTTGTGTATGTTATGTTTGGAAACAGGCCTGTTTATGTACTTTTATAAAAATTTCCTGGTTAAAACTTTAAAAAACCAAGATGTTGTTTTTTTTACCCCAAAATGTTTTATAACGCACATGTGCACGGAGTAAAAGGCTTTCTACTCAACAATGTGTGCCTTCTTCTTTCAATGCTCAATACCAGTTTTTGTATAAAGTTGGTGTTTACAGTGACAATGGGTGTTATTTAAATAATGGAAAAACCACTTGGCACTACAAGTGCACTAGGAGAACCTAGGAGACAGATAAAAGAAACACAAGCAGTAAATCAAAATCAAGATTTTATCAGATAATTTTTTTTTTATTTCGAAAATATTTAAAAATTTGCTGGCATAGCAATGGCCCCTCTACCCGTAAAATAATCCACACATTTTTGACGCACTTCATAGGCGCTTTGGGGGGGCAAGCCAGGACGGCCAGCTTCCAGGGGCGTCAGTGTCGTTTCATGAAGTCCAGCCTCAGGCCCAACTGAGGCTACATAAATAGTAGCATTTCACTTTAAAAAGTTGTGCAGTATGCAGCATGATAAAACGATGTGGTTAAATTTGTACTCCGCCATATTTATTGCTGTTAGAAATAGGCGGAACCGGCTGGCCATTATCCCAAAGGTATTCTCCACGACTCTTCTGGCTCTGGCCAGCCGGTAATTAAAAACCCTCTTCTCTGGAGTGAGGGTCCTCTGGGGAAATGGCCTCATCATGTGATCACCCAGACCAAATGCTTCATCAGCGATAAAAACAAATGGGAGTCCTTCGACGTTCTCTTCCGCAGGTGGCAATCCCAAGCCACCACTCTGGAGAAATCGGTAGAACTCGGTCTGGGCAAAGACTCCACCATCCGACATCCGGTCATTCTTCCCCACATCCACATATAAAAACTCATATGTCACCGACACCACCGCCATTGACACAATACTATGAAACACCTTATAGTTAAAATAGTATGACCCCGAATGGGATGGTGGTACGATGTGGACGTGCTTCCCATCGATTGCCCCTCCGCAGTTGGGAAAGTCTCACCGCTCGGCAAACTGGGATGCCACAGTCTGCTATTCCTGTGGCATTGAAGGAAACTGTGGAGTCAAAACATTAAAAAAAAATAAGTACTTTTGCACATAACATTGCAAGAAGATTAGACACAAACATTCTTGGCCAACATCAGTATAACATTTATTTTAAGGAGTATTTAAAGACAAAAGTATAAGGTCTAAGATTCCTCACCCCCTCTGATGGCCCATTGTAAACATTTTTAGGGGGGGAGGGTTCTGAATGAGTTTGGGAGCCAAAAAAAAGCCTTTGGCACTCTGCCTGAATTTATGGACAACAATAACATTTGGACACATTTTAGGGGGTGTTTAGGGTAAAGCACTACAATGGAGATGACAAAATAGTAATAATTGTTAAGTGACTAGGCTATAGGTGTGTATGGGCCCAGGATAGCATGTCGGGGAGGTTAGTGAAAGCAAATATGCATGTAGGTCAAAAAAGGAGCATTAAAAGATTACAGCATGCATGAGGACAAAGGGGACATTCACAGCATATTACAATCATGGTAATTAGGGAATGATGAAAGAAATACAATACATTAGCAAACATTAAATACATAGAATGTGATGTTAAAGGAGAAAACTTAACCCCTAACATAGTCCTTCTGCAGGACCTGAATGATGGCAGAACAGGTCTTTGGGATAATGATCCCCAGAGCCTGGGGGGAGATGCCTGTAGAGAACTTGAGGTCCTGTAGACTTCTCCCCGTCGCCAAGTAAAGCAACGTGGCGACTAGCTTCTGCTCCAGAGTGATGGCTTGCCTGCTAATATAAGGGGACAGCAAAGCCAACAGACGGTGAAAAACGGGGTCCGTCATCTGGAGAAAATTGCTGAAATCATCAGGTTTATTCTCCTGGATCTCACGCAGCAAAGGCATATGAGAGAATTGGTCACGCTGGAGTAACCAATTCTTCATCCATGAACTCCTCCCCAGCCTGTTCATGGACTGGGCTTGGGTCAAAGCAAGAACCCCAACACCAAGCCCCCGCATAGCACGAACTCAACAACAAGCACGTACCCGCAACATGGCTTCAAAACAGTCGGCTGGTCAGAACGAACTAACAGAACGCACTGAAGAACAGCAAGGCCTGTGAAGAGCAAGCTGAAAATCAGAAACGAGCGGACAAGAACGCACTGAAAAACAGATACGAACTGACTACACGCACTGAAAAACAGATACAAACCCACAAGCACAAACTGAACAGCAGTAAAACGATCTGAAAAGCACAAGTCTGAAAAGCGCGAATCGTCTTTCAACAATCTTCTACTAACACGAGATAAACACGAGATTAGCAGAAGGAGCCCAAAGGGTGGCGCAGTAGCTATTGAACTTCCCTTTTATAGTGCTGTTGTACGTGTTGTACATCACCGCGTCCTTGACGGTCGGAATTTGGTGTGACTGTGTGTATGCAAGACAAGCTTGAGCGGAATCCCGTCAGAAAAACCATCATAGCTTTTTCCGACCAAAATTCTAATAGTGTGTACGCGGCATTAGAGTCGCCTCAGACTCTGGAAGGTCCCTGATGATACTGTTGGGATTCACCCAGTTACCTAACAGCAGAGATGCAGCACTTCTACCTCCCCAGATATCCTCCACAGCTGGAATTGCTGGTGCTCAGACTCGGATTGCTAAAAGCCGCCAACAAACTGTAGATACGGAAAGAGTTGGCACCATGGTATATCACAGTATAGGTTGGAATTTATTGAAGAACAGTGTTAACAGCACAGAAAGTCAACTTGCTTCAACTTCAGACAGCTTTAATCATGACACAACTTTAGCCAAAGCAGTTTAAATAGACAATGTTAAACACATGTGCATGACAACGTCAGTTGTGTTAATTTGCAAATGTGAAATACACAGACAAAAAAAATCACAGTACAAAAACAATACAAAAATACAATAAAAACAAAGATTTTAATACAAACCACAGTTAATAAATACACTGCACTATCTGCCCGAGAGGATTAAAGAAAAAGGGCAGTGTAAGCTCGAAGGACTGTACTACAGTATATCCAAAAGGGCAAAACAGATGAGGTGAAACAAAGTAAACATGTACAGCACACTAATCAAAAGGGTGTAATAAAACCACAAGTACATAACAAATTACTTGAGGTACAGAGTCACATCCCACCTGTGTTTTAAACCCACAGAGTGAGATGTGGATCTGTACCTCAAGTAATTTGTTATGTACTTGTGGGTTTATTACACTCTTTTGTTAAAAAGAAAAAGAGAGAGAAGTGGGACTTTATATGAAGCACACAGCAGCACAATGCAGGTCAAGTGACCAAAATGTATTTATTTGGTATAATCCATGGTATGTAAAAAACATTTTGGGCATCCAACCTCTAAAATGCTGTGGGCATCAAGCCTCTATATAATAAACCATGGATTGATTATTGATTATTGATTCTTCCCACATCATGGAATACCAAGATTTCAATGATTCCACTTACCTCTATAAATATCTGTCATGGCATTAAATCTCTTTTATTATTATAACTATTTGTCCTAATTTTCATGGCTCTTTTTGGGTCTAATCATAGTAACAAATGTACACATGCATATTGATTATTATCTTTGCTCTCTGTGTGACAATGGATCATGACTTATTGTGTAATTTATGTGTATTTTATGTATAATCAATCCATGGTTTATTATATAGAGACTTGATGCCCACAGCATTTTAGAGGTTTTTTACATACCATGGATTATACCAAATAAATTAATTTTGGTCACTTGACCTGCGTTGTGCTGCTGTGTGCTTCATATAAAGGCCCACTTCTCTCTCTTTTTTTTTTTAACCAATGACCGGGATGGAGTCGAGCATCCCTTTGGTGCTAGCCTCATTTAAAGTCCCCACATTTTCCTTTTTTATTACACTCTTTTGAATTCTATATATGTTTACTTTGCTTCTCTTCATCTGATTTACCCTTTTGGATATAGTATAGTCCTGTCAGCTTACGCTTCCCCTTTTGTCCTGGGCAATAGTGTCAGCAATGCCCCCCTCACCCAAGCTGAGTCCTCAGAAGAGTCCAGGAAGTTAGCAGGGCCTACAGGGGCTTCTGGACTGTCCACAGGCACTGTAATGGGGTTTTCTTCTTCAAGACCTGCAAGGGCCGGAGACTCGTACGTGAGGAGGCAGGTACCATTTGGCTGGGACTTCTTGCAGGGCCGAAATAAGAACACCATAAGCCTGGGGCTGAGGATTATGGTGGGGCTTTTTATAAAAAAAAAATAATTAAAAATGCAAACAATTTTTTGTGATGCGGGCTCCAGTATATAGGGAGAACATCCAGACCCCTACATGTGAGACTTGCTGAGCATGTTAACAACATTAAGAAAGGCCTGAAAACCCACAATGTCTCTAGACACTTCAGACTCCATCATCATCAGAACCCCAAAAGTCTGAGGTTTTGGGGTATAGAGAGGGTCACGAGGCATTGGAGGGGGGGTAATTTTATAAGGCAACTGAGTAAGAGAGAATCCTACTGGATCTTCGAAACCAGGGTTCTCTGCCCTGAGGGGTTAAACGTGGATTTTGACACTAATTGCTTTATATCAGATCGCTGAATTTTATTTTATTTTATTTATATTTGATGACAGTGGCCGCGGATGATTCACTTTTTAATTTTTATAGTGTTCTGAAAATCTCTTTTTTTACAATTATATATTTTTTTACAATTATAAAACTTTTTTTAAATATATGTTTTTTTATATACATATATTTTCCCTTTGGTATGGTAATCTTCCATTTTAGGAATTATGCACTTGTCCTTTCAGGATTGATGCGTTTTTATTGTCATAGCCATGTCTTTCCCTATTGCCCTTGGGAGAGTCAGTTCCGTTTGTTTTGTATTTCTGTTTAAGGGGTCAAGTCCGGATTGAGTTCCGGGTGATCCTTAGGTCAATTTCGTTTAGTGTATTGTAGCTATGGTTACTTACCTGGTATTTAGCGCGGGTGCCCACGACGTTCCTCATCTGCTGATGAAGTCCCCGCCCACTGGGACGCAACGCGTCCAGAACGAGGTAGCGTCGTGACGTCACCCGCGGCCACTGCGCATCTGCTCTGCTGTCCGGAGGAACAGGAGATCGCCATTACTGTTTGCCTGCTATTTCCAGGTACTTCACTTGTGAGTGTTTTATGATTTCTTATATTGAAATAAAGATCATTTTAGACGGAGAGCACTATTTTCGCCACTTTTATTTCCCTTATGTCCCCATTGGAGTGTCCTGTATTGGGTCCTTGATGGTTCTTGATGAAGATTTGCTTAGCCGCATAATACTTGCATATTATATGCTAAAAGCGCTTTTGACCCTCTATGATTAAAGGGTCTACAACATCAGGTGAGAGGCCATTTGTATCTGTGGTGGTGGGATCCTGGAATCACCATTTGCTTACACACAGTCCTTTTTACCTTGAAGACCTGTTTGGACCTGAATATATGGACTGTTTTATACACCGTGGTGGATTGTATTGTGTTCTACTTCAATTTTATTTTTTATTTTCCTTTCTTCATTTATCTAGCGCTGCACTGTCTGTTTATTGATGTTTATTGAGGGATTTGAATATTGGCCCTAGTGTTCAGCTGCTGTTCGATTTATACACCATTTCGCGCTGATTAATTTCTTTCTTCTGAATTTTTTGTTATAACAAATTAAATTACATAGAGAGAGGGAGGATGAGAGAGAGAGAAAGGGAATGAGAGATGGGTGAGGGGTAAGGGAGGGAGGATGAGAGATAGAGGGGGGATAGGAGAGGGAGAGAGGATGCAAATGAACATGCGTGGAAGTGACAGCAACACAGCCCAGCCAAGGCGAGTGACCGAAGGCACAGAACACGGAAGGAAGACAGGGTGAAGATGGAACAAAAGTGTACCCATTCTAGAGCTGATAACATTGAGGATATTCAATATCATTTTAAAGAACTGTTTTTGTGTTTAAGAGGCATAGGGGAGGAGTATGGATGGTAAAAAAGTGGGAAGTATATGCAGGTGAGGGAGAGGAATGTGGAGGGTATAACAGTGGGCACTATGTACAGGAGAGGAGTGTGGAGGGTATGCCAGTGGGCAGTATGTAAAGGAGAGGAGTGTGGAGGGTATTATGGGGGCAGTATGTACAGCAGAGGAGTGTGGAGGGTATGATAGGGGCAGTATGTACAGGAGAGGAGTGTGGAAGGTATTATGAGGGTGGTATGTACAGGAGAGGAGTGTGGAGAGAAAGACAGTTGGCAGTATGTACAGGAGAGGAGTGTGGAGGGTATGACAGTGAGCAGTTTGCACAGGAGATGAGTGTGGATTGTATGACAGTGGGCAGTATGTACAGGAGAGGAGTGTGGAGGGTATGACAGTGGACAGTATGTACAGGAGAGGAGTGTGGAGGGTATGACAGTGGGCAGTATGTACAGGAGAGGAGTGAGGAGGGTATGACCGTGGGCAGTATGTACAGGGGAGGAGTGTGGAGGGTATGACAGTAAGCAGTATGTATAGGAGAGGAATGTGGAGGTTATGACAGTGAGCAGTATGTACAGGAGAGGAGTGTGGAGGGTATGACAGTGGGCACTATGTATTGGAGAGAAGTGTGGAGGGTATAACAGTGGGCACTATGTATAGGAGAGGAGTGTGGAGGGTATGACAGTGGGCACTATGTATAGGAGAGGCGTGTGGAGGGTATGACAGTGGGCACTATGTACAGGTGAGAATGATGTAGGAATCTGGGAAGGAAAAATGTAAAGGTTTGTGGAAGGATGTTTAGGGACTGCGTAGTGGTTAAGCGGGCCATACATGAATTGTAATTAAGCAGAGACCAGCTATAGTTGATCGATGTATGGGTTAGCTGGTTGTACACAAGTCAATCTATTAATCAACTTGAGTACAGCCAGCCTGTCAGGTTTTTCCCAAAACAGTCAGTGCTGCCAGCTATAGTTAGCAACACTGATCATTGTATTCTGTGGGTTGGGAAGGCTCCCCACTGGCAGAACACAATAACACTGCGGGATTGATTCCCCCATCCACAGGTCAGCAGGTGAGGTAGTCATGGAGGGATATCAATCAGCGGGTGGGGGGAGTAACTGAAAGTGATATCTTTTGGAGTAGGGTCTGTCATCTGCAGGTTGAGAAATGGTCGTCTGTGATATAAGTTGAAGGGAGGTGGCTGGGGAGTGACCTATTTGGTGGTGAGTGTGAAATGGATGATGTGTTTCAATTTTCTTTCACATTTGCAGTAATGCTTACTGCCCTCTGAAAAGTGATGTGTGGTGTATTGCTTTTCAACGAGTGGTATAGCAGCAGCTGACAGGCGTTTATGAGGTGCTACTGCCATCTCTTTTTTTTTTTACATTGCTGAATGGCAGTTATACATTGTTGGACTATGCTGCTACTGCAAACAAGTTTGACAGGCGGTGCTGCCTTTCAAACTCTGCAGGCTCCAAGCTATCCATTGAGCTCCGTGTCTCTGACAAGAAGTGAGGAGAGGCACTGTGAGCTCATCCTCTCAGTCTGCTGCAAACAGCGTGTGCCAGCTTGTATCTAAACTGGCTGCTCCGTATGTAGCTTCTGACAGGCTGCGCAAAGATCCCCGTATCTCCAGGACCAAAGGTGATAGGAGCCCCAAATTTTGACCAGTAGTGGAGTAGTAGTTCTGCCACCTACCCCCTAAATTTGGGCTCTATGTGACCCCTGGTCACCGATCCACGAACCTCAAAGTCAATCGTTTTTTTTTTTTTGTGATTTTTTTTTTTTTAAATGGGCCTATCTTAAGGTAAGGGGCCTGGAGCTACAGCTCCAATAGCCCCTATGTTAATCCAGCCCTGACTTCTTGTAATGGTGCAATATCCATGGAGTCTTCCTCTCTATGTCCAGCAAGCTTGGCTGAGCAATCGCCACACAGAACACAGGGTCTCAGCAGGTTGCGGTGGACTCACCTCTTAATAGGGTTGGAAGTGAACCCTCTGAGACCACATCATACATTGGGGATGGAGGAAAGGGCTGCTTCTCTAACCAATAGGGGGTGCGCTCCCACTTGGGATCCAATTTGCTGCCTTTTTCGCGTTTAGTGTTCTTTACCAACACTCGGTCCCCTGGTTGCAACGGCAGTTCCTCACGGGTGGAGTCCTTAGCCAAGTTTTTTTGCCTATCCAGCACCACATGCTTGGCTCTCTGTAATCAGTTCCAGTATTCCTGCACCCAAGTGGTGGCCATACAGCAGAGACATAGAGCACTCTGGAGAGTCCAGCAAGAAATCTACAGGCAAATGGCCGTAGCGTCTGAACATCAGAAAAAACAGAGTGTGGCCCAATGTACTTGCGTTATAGTAGGCCCACACTACGGCCCCCACATGCTGGTGCCATCGATTTCTTTGACCTTGCTCAAGAGTCTATAACATACCCAGTATGGTGCGGTTGAAACGTCCACAGGCCCCATTGCCCTTAGGGTGGTAAGGGGTGGTATGCGACTTTATGGATACCACTCAGATGGAACAACTCAGGCATGATTAGTAGCTCAAAGCTTGGGCATTGGTCCGAGAGTATGCAGTTGGGGCTGTCCAGTAGGACTCTGTGCCTGGCAATAAAGTACATTACTCTGGTACTCAAGCAGACCCCACTGTCTCAAGATCACTCTCACTGTTTTGGACAGTGTTTGGCATTCTTGGAAGTACATTTTGTTCCGTTGTGTCAGGCAGCATTGTAACTGCATGAAGTCAGGATTTTTCTGCTGGATCAGAGCCCACTCCTCCTGATTGTGAATTTCAGCAGGTCCCGCCAGGGGCACTTCTGCCTGACCCTTGAGGAAACATGAGGAGGCGGCTGCAGGTAGAATAGGTGCTAACTCTATGTCCTCCTGTCTCAAATTAACGTTCTTCCCTGGATGCTCTACTGGATAGCGGGAGAGAGCATCCACATGTCCATTGCATTTTCCATACTAGTAAAGTTATTTGTAATTTAATTGAGCCAGTTGGGCGACCCACCTCGGCTCCAAAGCCCCCAGTTTGTCTGTTTCAAGATAGGCAAGGGGGTTATTATCCATGAAAACCTCTATTTTTGCCCCCCGTGAGGTACTCTGTGAACTTCTCCATGATGGCCCACACCAGGGCCAGCAATGCTAGTTTAAAGGAACTGTAATTATGGGTCTTCTGCTCAGTGGACCACAGGCTGCTGCTCACGTGGGCAATTACTTGCTCGCATTCTTTCTGCTTTTGGTCAAGGATGGTCCTCAGGCCTTGTGAACTCCCATCTGTATATACTCAGAAGGGTTTTGAGTAGTCAGCATAGGCCAGTAGTGGTGCCTGACAGGTTCTGTATGAGAGTTTCAAAGGCTTGTTGTTGGGGTTCTTGTCATTGGGACTGGATTGAGGGTAACGCCCCTAAGCATAGCCTGGCCACTTAGCAGCTCGGTGAGGAGGCAGCGATTTGGACAAACTTAGGGGTGAACCACCAAACCCCAGGAAAGAGCGCAGCTCAGTAATAGTCTTTGGGGGGGTGCCAGTCCTGTACCCCATGAACTTTGGTCAGACCCAGGGGAAACCCAACTGCTTCCACAATGTGCCACAGCTATTAGATTTTCTGGCACATAAAGCAGCTCTTACTGGGTTTAAGCTTTTACCCATACTGGGTAAACGGGTGAACACCCGGTCCAGATGTTGAATATGGTCCTCAAATAGTTTGAAGAAAATTATGATATCATCTAGGTAGACTAACACAGTTTCAAAATTGAAATCTCCCAAACACCTTTCTATCAAGTGCTGAAATGTATGGGGGGCATAGCTCAGTCCAAAGGGCATACGATTATATTTGAATAGTCCTAAGGGCATGATAAAAGTAGTCTTTTTATCGTCTTGTTCTCTTACTGGGACTTGTTAGTAGCCGCTTGTCAGATCGAGCGTAGAAAAAAACTTGGCTTGGCCCAGTGCCATGAGTGACTTGTACTCCCTGGGTAACAGGTAGGCGTCTCGGTGGGGGCAGGCTTTTAGCTTGAGATAGTCCACACAGAATCTATTTTTTCTACCAGGACAATGGGGGCGGCCCACTCTGTAGCATGTTCTGGATCAAATCCTTGACCTCCTGGCACAGAGCTGGAGGAATATGATGGTATCGCACCCGAATGGGTGCAGCATTCCCGTATGAATTGGGTGGTCTTTTGGGGCTGGTTGCAAAGACCAGTAGTTGTTTCTCCAGTAGTTGATAAAGAAGTCACTGTTGTGGTAGAGGATAGTCCTGGAAAGGAATGGCTAGCTGTTCCATCGGTAGTTTGTATTGCAGCTCATTCAGGGAGATCATGGCCACCTGTAATGGGGCACAAGAGATGCAATGACTGGGCACCACATAGAGGTCTGCTATGGTGGTGTGGTTAGGGAACTTGATCAGGGTGGTGCCCAAACTGATAAACTGAACCAACACCTTTCCTTTTTTGGACCTTGGATAAGGTTTGGGTGACCAGTCACTCCCCCGGTATCACTAGGTCTTTGCAGGGTTACACTTATTAATGTGTCTACTTGAAGCTTTTTGTGAGCTTTTTGTCTAGCTGCCCGCTGTTAGGCCTCATAGGCTCAGGTCACTTTGAGCCAGACAGCCCACAGACCACAGCCCCGTGCACATCAGCCTGAATGCTCAAACTGGGCCAGCAAGTGGGGTAAGTCCAAGTCTTTCAAGACGTTCATCCCCAGGAGGACAGGTACTGCTGAGCTCACTGGACTGCAAGTCACCAAGACCCCTACTTGTTTCACTACCTGGCCATCTATCTGTATCTTCACCCAGGTGAAACATTTTACCAGTATGGGTAGGTCACTTTTAGGGACAGCCAAGAGGGGTCCAACTGGTCCCTCATCTCAAACTCCTTGACTGTGACTCCAGATCCCATGTCAGTTTGGCAAGGGACCTCTTGATCATTGACTAGGGCATTAACCACTGGACTTGGCGCAATCACAGCCTCTGGTCTGATGGGACCTTGTGCTGACAGTCTCAGGAGTCGTCCCTCAGCCCCAGGAGCCATTAGTTTATGGGTTCTCTTGGTTTCAGGCCAGTCAAAGTCAGCCATACTGCCAGCACTTTGGGTCTTCATATCGGTCCCTCCGCAACAGATTCTCCCTCCTAGAGGGGTGGGCCAACTCTTGTTTGAATGTGGACCTCTCTTTCCTCAAGGAAGCCACGTCCTGGGCAAGTTCTCCTATGGCTATCTGCATGGCCGACAGGTGAGATGGAGCCAAGGCCTTCTCTTCCAGGTGTAGCAGTTCATGTCTCTTTGTCACCACAACAGTTGTTTCTGCATCTGCCTGTTCCCACGCTACTGTGTCCACTACAGTATCATTACACTTTCATTTCATATTCATTTCTGTAAGGTTCTCCTGACTGGCCCAGCTTTCATTCCCAAACCCTTGAACTGATCGGGTGAATTGATCACCAGATACAGGCATGCAGTGCTCTTCAGCTTCTCCTCCCACTCAGACAGGGAGACTGTCAGAAACCATGAATCAGATTGAGACAGAACAGTTAAATCACACTTGTTTAATAATAATAAAAAGGTAAACAGAGTAAACGTAGTCAAAACATAGCCAGAGTTCAGGAACTGGAACAGATAGTCAGACAAGCCAAAACGTCAGGGAGTCAGGAGGATCTGGAGCCAGATGGAATGTCAGCCAAGCAAGTCTTTAACAGGAACACAGGAGAGTGTCTCTATAGATGTGACCAAGGCGAAGGCAGAGATCATCTGGGCTGGACGACTTAAGTAGGCAGGACTGACGAGCAGGATATCATCCACAGGTGAGTCACTGTGGAGAGAAAGGAGCTGGCAATTATCCGACAGCTGAGCGGCCAGCTTTGAGAAGGAAGGGCAGAGCCCAGCCCTGACAGAGACATTAAACTTAGGCACCAGGGCCAAGGCCGCTCCTAATGATGTCATGATGGTTCCTGTTCCTGCTTCCACACCTGCAAAAAGGGGCCTGCCGACTGCCATCAAGTGTTGGGTAGGTGCAGTGGGGTGTGGTAGACAGTAATTACTCAGAGTCCTGATTTGCAAAGAATATTGGTTTGAAACTGTATGTCAACAGCACAAACAGGCCCAGCAGGAGGCTACACCCGTCCAGTGCCACTTACAACCACGCAGCAAATTGGCAGCGGTCAGAAGACTCAGTGATTTCAACAGCGTCTGCCACAAGGAGCGAAGTGAGGCCTGGCCAGTCCAACCCAAATGGGAAGCTTCCTGAAGAGGTAGGCATAGTTCCTGCTCGCTCTCTACTCCACTGGAACTTTTGCCTATCCCTGTCAGATGGGGAACCTGTCCCTAACCTGTCTACTCACACAAAACTTGCCAAACTCAGGGGTCAGATCCTTAATAGACTCTGCTTGACCTAAAATGGCTGCCAGGTTTACATGAGGCATGTGCATCCAACCGGATTAATGACCGAGTGATCAAGGAAATCATGAAGAAACACAGTTTCTCTTCATTTCTTCTCTGATCTGCATTGCCGCTGAGGACAAGCACCATCTCCAGTTGAGAATAATTATAGAGGTGATTATGTTTTTTTAGAAGACTTTTTAGCTGGTCTATACAATAATAATAAGAACATAGCATTATTTTGTCGTTATCACAAAACAAAGATTCATTTTTTAGATGTAGAGATTTTTATTGAAAACAAGAAAATTTTAAGCAGGACTTTTAAAAATATTGACTGAAGTAGTTACCGTATTTATCGGCGTATAACACGCACCGGCGTATATAAAACGCACCCCAATTTAGGAGGGAATTTTAAGGGAAAAAAAACTTTTAGGAGGGAAGTTGAAGGGAAAAAAACTTACATTTAAATGCCTGTCATTGCAGCCTTCTCAGTGCAGCCTTCCCCAGTGCAGCCTTGTCAGTGTAGCCTTGTCAGTGCAGCCTTGTCAGTGCAGCCTTCTCCAGTGTCCATTGCAGCCTTATCCCAGTGCAGCCTTGCCCCAGTGCAGCCTTCCCCAGTGCAGCCTTGTCAGTGCAGCCATGTCAGTGCAGCCATGTCAGTGCAGCCTTGTCAGTGCAGCCTTGTCAGTGCAGCCTTGTCAGTGCAGCCTTCCCCAGTGCAGCCTTCTCAGTGCAGCCTTCCCCAGTGCAGCCATGTCAGTGCAGCCATGTCAGTGCAGCCTTCCCCAGTGCAGCCTTGTCAGTGCAGCCTTCCCCAGTGCAGCCTTGTCAGTGCAGCCTTCCCCAGTGCAGCCTTCCCCAGTGCAGCCTTTCCCAGTGCAGCCTTCCCCAGTGCAGCCTGTCCCTGCTTCAAAATCGCCGACCGCGATTTGAAAATGGCGCCGCCGGCGCTGAAATACACAGAGCCGGTCCTCGGGTCTTTCCGGCGGCTCTCGTTTACTTTCGGTTCCACTCGTAGTCCCGAGCGGAGCTATCCGAGTATTTTCGGATAGCTCCGCTCGGGACTACGAGTGGAGCCGAAAGTAAACGAGAGCCGCCGGAAAGAGCCGAGGACCGGCTCTGTGTATTTTGGCGCCGGCGGCGCCATTTTCAAATCGCGGTCGGCGATTTTAACGTTTTGACAGCTCCGGATCGCAGGGCATCGGCGTATAACACGCACCTGCGACTTTCCCCTGATTTTAAGGGGAAAAAAGTGCGTGTTATACGCCGATAAATACGGTATATCTTCCTAAGGAGCTATCATTGCCTTCTGTAGACTTTTAACATCCAAAATGTCCATTTGCATGAGTGAAACTGATTTTATTGCACAATCTAAAATTTTAAAGTAAAGGTGTGTGAAAAAAAGGTATTATAAAATGAAAGTGTTTGTAAAGGTATTTTTTTAGACGATCTTCTGGTGGGATTAGAAACAACTGATTTGAGGAGAGTGGGAGTTAGAATTCCCCTTCTAAAACTGGCTAGGGCAGTTTGGAAGGAGGCAAAAAAAATGACGGGATACACTGATATCCCACCAGAAACGGACTTATGGAATAACCCGACATTTGAGCACTTGGAAAAATTTGAGGGAAGTAAATTTTGGAAACAGAACAAAGTAACAAGCATTGGCCAGCTGTATGATAAAAATATAATGTTGTCATACGAGAACTTGTGTAAACAATATAATCTAACAAGCAAACAGTTCTATAGATATTTGCAGTTAAGTCAGGTAATACAGGTACAGTTTAGATGCAAGGAATTAAAAATATCTAAATACCCCCTTATAGGTATTTTGAAATCACAGGGACCACAGAGACTGGTATCCAAATTATACTCACACCTGCTACAGAATAAAATAAGAGGGGAACCACTGGGAGTAAGAGATAAATGGCAGATAGCTATTCCAGACATGAGTGATCAGGAATGGGATGAAATCTGCTCCTCCCACTTGAAAGTATCCCAGGCAATGAATAATAGGATAATGCAGTTAAACATAATACATCAGACTTATTTGGCCCTGAATAGGTTATATAAAATGCGGAGGATGGCTGCACCAGATTGCACAAGATGTGGCCAGGGAGGAGCGGACTTCCTCCATGTAATGTGGTACTGTGGTAATATAGGGAGTTACTGGCAGCGGGTGGTCAGGAAACTGGAAAAAGTTATAAATAGAAAGAGAAGGGAGAGAGCAGAGATACTAGGACATTTTTGCGAGAGGGGTTAATTTTGGCAAGAAAACAAATAGTAGAGAAATGGATTCAGCCAAACCCACCGACATTAAATCAATGGGTAAGAGCAGTAAACCAGACCCTACCGTATGAAAAGATAGTGTATGAACAAAGGGGAAATGTGCAGAGATATGAAAATATATGGGCAAAGTGGAATAGATCTTATTTAACAATGGATATGGGAATACATGAAAATAGAACATAAGTGACTATAAGTGGATGAGTGATAATGAAAGGAATTTGAGAGAATAGTAGTAGAATTAGAAAAATTTGGGGATTTATATAATAATAAAATAAAATGTAAAGATATGTAAATTAACATGTATAGAAATTTGTAATAAAGAGTTTAAAAAAAAAAAAAGGTATTTTTTTATTAGAATAACAAACATGATATACTTATCTGCTCTGTGCAATGGTTTTGCACAGAGCGGCCCTGAACGTCCTCTTCTTGGGTCCCCTGCTGGTGCTCTTGGCCTCTCCTTTTTTCTGTGTGCCCTCATAGGAAGCTGCTTCCTATGGGGTCACACCTGCAGGCTCCATCCCAAGTTGGGCCATGTGCATCTATCGATATGCACAGCATGGCTTAACCCCACCTCCCAACCCTCGATCTCTGCTCATAGGATTTGAATAACAGCAGCAGGAGCCAATGGCTCCTGCTGCTGCGTATGTGAACAGAGAGAGAGAGAGGAGAGATCTGCTGCAGATGGGCACAGCTCTGGATCTAGATAGCACTCAGGTAAGTATAAGCAGGGGAGGGCGGTGAGGGGGTGATACGAACACTGAGACATTTTTTTACCTCAATGTCTTATTAAGCATAGACTATGAAAACTCTCATTACATGCCATATAACAGAGTGTGCATACTCACAAACACACTGCGAAAAGCCCCATAATGAACGGCGAGACCGTCCTTGCACTGTGAGATCACAGTACATTGACGGTTGCTGATTGGCCAAAGCATGCACCTGACCTGCATGCTTTGGCCAATCACAGTGCGCTCTGCTGTGAGAGCCATAACTGGCCAAAGGCAGGGTGCCTTTTGGCCATTCATGGCTCGAGGGGCTGAATCCACACCTCACACTATGTTAGGCTGCTTACATAGCGGCCGTACATAGGTTTATGAATGAGAGCAGCAAAATTACATTTGTAAAGGAAAAAATGTCATTTAAAACTGGAGGAGGACCCCCACACAATTTTTTATTAAATTTTGGTGCGGGGTTCCCCTTAAAGGGTGTGGTAATGGACTGGGGGGGCCACGCCATTTTTTTCAATGATGTTTCATGTATATTCCCGGGACCTGAAAATACATTACAGCCGCGAACAGTTTTGAATAAAAATTTTTCATTTAGAAAATGCCATTTTGCTGTGGTACTGTACTAAACATGGGAAAGATGCGCTACTTTACAGGCAGACAAAGGACACCCCCAGGCATGATATTTAAAGGAATATTTCATTTTTATTGTTTCAATTTAAGAATTATTAAAATCACTGCTCCTGAAAAAACGGCCATTTTTAAAACTTTTTTTGCATTGATACATGTCCCCTGTGGCAGAACCCGGGTCCCCAAACACTTTTTATGGTAATAATGTGCATATAAGCCTTTAACATGAGCACTTTTAATTTTTCATGTTCGTGTCGCATACACTTTAACGGTGTTAGCACAAATTTTTTTGCCTGTTCGCAAGTTCTGGTGTGAACCAAATGGGTGAGTGTTCGGCTCATCCCTAGTTAGGATTACGAGTTAGAGTTATTTTTTATTTATTTTTTTTGTTAGGGTTAGGGTGTTAATACTACTACTACTAATAATAATAAATTAATAAATACATGTAAAATAAATAAAAGTAATCATAAATAAATAATAAATACATTCAATAAATAAATACTAAAGTAATAATAAATAAATAATTAACCCCTAACTTTAACCCCTAATTCTTAAAAAAAAAAAAATTGGAAGAATAAATAACTGAACACCATAACCCTAACACAAAATACATAAATAAATAATTATTATTATTAATTTACTTTTTTGTGCGTTTTGGGTGTTTATGTATTATTGTTATTATTATTATTATTATTATTATTATTATTATTATTATAATAACAATACTAATAATAATCATTTATTTAATATTTTTAGGTTTAGGGATTAATTATTATTCATTTATGTATTATTACATATTATTAATTTATTTTATTTACTTATGATGATTTTTAGTTATTTGTGTATTTATTTTAAATGTATTTGTTCATATATTATTACTTTTTTTATATTTCAAATTTTTTCATTTGAGCAGGAAATCACGTCAAAACGCGCAAATGCGCACAATAACGCGCAAATGGCACGTTTCAGGTCCAGGTGCAGAACTTTTTTGAGCATCCAGAACATGCGAACTGACCGAAAGTTTGCGCGAACATTCAAACACCGTTAAAGTCTATGGGACTCGAATGTGAGAAATCAAAAGTGTGAATTTTAAAGGCTAATATGCAAGGTATTGTCCTAAAAAGGGTTTGGGGACCCGAGTCCTGCCCCAGGGGACATGTATCAATGCAAAAGAAGGTTTTAAAAACGTCCGTTTTTCCAGGAGCAGTGATTTTAATGATGCTTAAAGTGAAAAAATAAAAGTGAAATATTCCTTTAAATATCGTACCTGGGGGGTGTCTATAGTATGCCTGTAAAGTGGCGCGTGTTTCCCATGCACAAAATGACATTTCTAAAGGAATAAAAGTAATTTAAAACTGCTTGTGGCTTTAATGTAATGTTGGGTAACGTCGGGTCCACCAATATTGATGAAAATCAGTGAGACAAACAGCATGGGTACCCCCCCGAGTCCATTATCAGGCCCTTTGGGTCTTGTATGGATATTAAATGGAACCCCGCACCCATATTAAAAAAAGAAAAGGCGTTGGGCCCCCAGGCCCTATATACTCTAAACAGCAGTATACAGGCGGTGCAAACAAGACAGGGACTGTAGGTTTGTTCTTATGTAGAATCTGTTTGTAATTTGGAACAGGTACATTTTGTAAGTGTAGCTCCAGCCAAAAAAATCTATTTTAAAGCTTTTTGGAAAACATAGGAAAGGGGTATCACCCCTGTAACATTTATTTTGCTGTCTGTGCCCCTGTTCAGAAGATTTCACCTCACTTTCTGTCCCAATGACAATTGGATTTTTAAAAAATTGTAATTACACGCCCCTGTTAAACAGGGGCAGAAAAATTGGGCTTTAGGCACTGGTGCTGGTGCCACAGCACTGTAACCCCTCACAGATTCTGTTGTTGAGCGCAGGAACGAGCCCTGCTGTGAAATATTAGATTTAAAAATTGTAATTACGCGCCCCTGTTAAACAGGGGCAGAAAAATTGGGCCTTTGGTGGTGGTGTGGTGGCGTTGCCACAACACTGTAAGCCCTCACAGTTACTCTTGGTGAGCGCTGGAACGGGCCCTGCTGTGAAATATTATATCAAGAATTGTAATTACATGCCCCTATTGAACAGGGTCAGAAAAATTGGGCTTTAGGCACTGGTGCTGGTGCCACAACACTGCAACCCCTCACAGATACTCTAGTTGAGTGTAGGAACGAGCCTTGCTGCAAAATATTACAGCAAAAATTGTAATTACACGCCACTGTTAAACAGGGGCAGAAAAATTGGGCTTTAGGCACTGGTGCTGGTGCCATAACACTGCAACCCCTCACAGATACTCTAGTTGAGTGCAGGAACGAGCTCTGCTCCAAAATATTACAGCAAAAATTGTAATTACACATCCCTGTTAAACAGGGGCAGAAAAATTGGGCTTTAGACACTGGTGCTGGTGCCCAGAACCAAAAATGTTCTTAGAAGCTATCAACATGAACATTGAGGAGGAATAGGATAGTCACTCGGCATAACAGGATAGTCAGTCAGCATCAGCATAGGCAGTCTTCAAGGGATCTCACATTCATAAAAAAATTATTCAGTTACATCAGCATCAGGTGCTTGGTAGCTGGTGATCCAAGACTGATTCATTTTTATGAAGGTGAGCCGATCAACCGAGTCGGTGGTCAGGCGCGCTCTGTGATCAGTTACAAAGCCTCCAGCAGCACTGAATGTGCGTTCCATAAGAACGCTGGATGCAGAACAGGCCAGTAGCTCAATTGCAAACTGTGCAACCTCTGGCCAGTGATGCATCCTCAAGACCCAGTAACCCAGAGGATTTCCGGTTGGAAAGGTGTCCAAGTCTGATCTTGCCAGGACCAGGAATTTGTACCCTCCCAGGCTCTGGAAACACGTTGCACAAACCTTTCTGCAAGGCCTCCCAAAGATGTTTCATCCCCTTCTCCCTCTGCGACGGCTGAATAAGTTCCGCAACCTTACCCTTGTAACATGGATCAAGAAGGGTTGCTAGCCAGTAGTGATCCCTCTCCTTGATCACACGAATCCGAGAGTCCTTTCGCGGGCTTTGCAGGATCAGGGAGGCCATGCAGCGTAGGTTTGCTGAGCAATTCGATCCAGGGTCCTCTAGGTCACTAAGGATGACCTGATCTGCAGCCACCTCCTCCCAGCCACGTACAAGTCAATGGGTTTCTGGGGACTGTAAACAATCCCTTGAAGACTGCTCCTGATGCTGAGTGCTAGGCTCCAGCTCCATGCTGACACAATCCTCATCCTCCTCCTCTTCCTGTGAGATCGGTGGGCCCGCAGGAATACTGTCTGGATAAAGGGAGCCCTCCTCTTCCTCCCTCTGTTCTGCCTCAAGTGCCCTGTCCATATTCCATGCAGCGTGTGCTCCAACAGGTAAACAAGAGGGACAGTACCACTGATGCATGCACTGTCACTGCTCACCATCCTCGTGGCCTTCTCAAATGGTGACAGGACAGTGCATGCATCCTTGATCATGAGCCACTTGCGTGGCGAAAAAAAGCCAAGCTCCCCTGACCCTGGTGCCATACTCGCACAGGTACTAGTTGATGGCCCTCTGCTGCATGTGCAGCAACTGCAGCATTGCCAACGTTGAGTTCCACCTGGTGGGCATGTCACAGATGAGGTGGTTCTTGGGCAAGTTCAATTCCTTTTGGAGGTCAGCCAGCCGAGCACTGGCATTATATGACCAGCGGAAATGCCCACAGACTTTCCTGGCCTGCCTCAGGATATCCTGTAAGCCCGGGTACCTGCACAAGAACCGCTGCACCACCAAATTAAGGACATGAGCCAAACAGGGCACATAGGTGAAGTGTCCCTGTCGGAGGGTGGAGAGGAGGTTGGTGCCATTGTCGCAAAACACCATCCTTGGTTGAACCTGGCATGGCGCCAACCACCTCTTAACCTGCCCCTGCAGAGCTGACAGAATCTCTGCCCCAGTATGGCTCCTGTCCCCTAAGCAGACCAACTCAAGCACTGCATGGCATCTTTTTGCCTGAGTGCTTGTGTAGCCTCTAGAATGCCTAAGGAGCACCGCTTGTTCTGAGGACAAATCTGCACAAGAAGAGGCCATAAAGGAAGAAGAAGAGGAGGGGGTGGAGAAGAGAGGTGTGGCAGAATCATCACTACCAGCATTTTGGAGGCGTGGTGGCGGAACAAGCTCCAATAATACTGCACCCTGTCCTGCACCCTTCCCAGCTGCCAGCAGGGTTACCCAGTGCACCGTGAAAGAAAGGTAACGTCCCTGTTCCATGCCTGCTGGACCATGAGCCAGCGGTAATATGCACCTTACCGCCCTGTCCAACGAGGCCAAGACATTGCCTTCCACATGTCGGTAGAGAGCTGGAATTGCCTTACGAGAAAAAAATTGGCGTTTGGGAACCTGCCACTGAGGTACCACACATTCCACAAATTCTCGAAAGGGGGCAGAGTCTACCAGCTGAAAAGGCAGCAGTTGGAGTGCTAGCAATTTAGCCAAACTAGCATTCAGCCGCTGAGCATGTGGATGGCTGGGACAGAATTTCTTTCACCGGTTTAGCAATTGGGGTAGGGAAATTTGCCTGCTACAATCGGACGTTGGTGTAGCGATAGCAGAATGCCCGCAAGTACTTGGCACACCTAATTCTACACCTTCATTCCTGTCAGTGCTGGTTTCTGAGAGGACTGAAGGTATAGTGGGGTTGGAGATCCCAGCTGATGAGGAGCAAGGAGAGGTCTGCCTTGTTCTTTGGTGTGGGTCTTTTAAGTACTGTTGCCAACGGACTGCATGGGAACTCGACATATGTCTGGTCAAGCATGTGGTGCCCAAGCGGCTGCTGTTTTGGCCACACTTGATACGCGTAAGACATATGTTGCAAACAGCAACAGTGCGATCTGCTGCACACGTCTCAAAAAAGGCCCACACCAAAGAACTTTTGGAAAAACATGCAGAGTCAGCAGCGCCCTGCACATGCGGAGCTCTGCGGTGTGATGCAGTCAGTTGGTTGCCCTTAAGCTGGCCCTTGGAGGGCATCCTGCCTCATTGGAGATGTGCTGCCTCCTCCTCTTTCTCTCTTCTATCAGGCACCCATGTAGAGTCAGTGACCTCATCATACCCTCCCTCCTCACCACTGGAGCAAACCTGGCAGTATGCTGCAGCTGAGGGAACATGACTGCCAGTTTCTTGTCCTTCTTGGGCACCCCCTCTTCTCTCTGGGCTCACGTTACTGCCTTCATCCTCAACCTGGGTACCATCATCAGAGCCTTCAAAACGCTGCGCATCCTCCTGCAGCATGTACCCTACACTGTGGTCGAACAGTTCAGGAGACTCCTCATGGCATGATGGTGGGGCTAGGGAAGGAGTGACTGATGACATTGAGCCGATGGAAGAGGCCGCTTTGGCAGCTGCATTGGCAGACAAAGTACCCTGAGCCTGGGTGACAGAGGATGCGGAGGATGAGGACGGCTTGGTCATCTACTCTACCAACTCTTCTGCATGTTGTGGCTCAACACGGCCAGCTGCTGAAAAAAAGGACAAGCGTGCCCCACGGCCACGTGCTGAGGATGCGCCGTGTCCACGACCAGCACTGTTTGCTGTAGACACAGAGCCTGCTTGCCCTCTTTTAGTGGCCTGTGAGCGTTTGCCTCTCCTTGGTGGCCTTCCAGACATACTGTACAATTAGATTAGCAAAACAACGCCTGAAGTTTACTAAAAACAGTACACCAGGAATGGCCTACAGTAAGATATAGGTTGGCTGGACTTCAATGCAGTGGATATATACTTTATGAACTGCAGCTCATTGATTCACCTGCCTGGCTGAACGTGTCTTTGAACACGCACTCAGGCAATGGCCTAGTCAGGTATAGGCTTGGCTAGACTATATATATATACAAGCCTGTATATATATTTATTAAATGAGCTGCAGCTCAGTGAGTAACCTGCCTGGCTGAAAGTGTCTTTGAACACGCACTCAGGCAATGGACTAGTCAGGTATAGGCTTGGCTAGACTATATATATATATACAAGCCTGTATATATATTTATTAAATGAACTGCAGCTCAGCGAGTCACCTGCCTGGCTGAAAGTGTCTTTGAACACGCACTCGGGCAATGGCCTAGTCAGGTATAGGCTTGGCTAGACTATATATATATATATATATATATATATATATATATATATATATATATATATATAATTATATATATATATATATATTCAAGCCTGTATATATATTAAATGAACTGCAGCTCAGTGAGTCACCGATAACAACAAAAACCTGGGAATGCCCAGGAAAAAACTCCAAGCCTACTTACCACCAGCTCACAGACAACCAATTAACCTGTCTAACAGTATGCGTAAGCCACAGAGCCACGTCACGGCACCCTGTAATCTGTGGTCCTAACACTAAAATTTGGGTGTCCCCGCAGTGGAGGCACATGCATTCTGATGGATAATTGAGGGCAGGTGGACTGAAGGGAGCCCACCCCTTCTTAAAGGTACAGGACACACCAAACACCCAGCAAATAGCACAATGGCTGCAAAGGTGCTAGTGCGTTGCTGGACCAATACACACCCCAACGTGATTTCAAAAACATTGCCACCACCCTCACTTATAGCTGGCTATCGCAGTAAGAGGCATTGGAAGGCCACTAACAGATAACAACAAAAACCTGGGAAATGCCCAGGAAAAAACTCCAAGCCTACTTACCACCAGCTCGCAGACAACCAATTAACCTGTCCAACAGTATTCGTTAAAAACAGGGGTTCAGTCCGCACGCATTTGCAAATCAAACTCACGTTTGACTCGAACAGACAGCCCATCCCTAGTAGACGTACCAACTAGAAATAAAGCGTTACTGGATCAGTATAAATCACACAAATAGGAAACATAAGGGGAATACAAAGACGCTGAATTTCAAAAGAGCCAACTTCCCTAAACTACGAGCCTTGCTAGAAGGCATAAATTGGGATAAAATCTTAGGAACAAAGAACACGGAGGAGAGATGGGTTTGCTTTAAGAGCATATTAAATAAGGGCATTAGCCAATGCATCCCATTGGGTAATAAATTTAAAAGAGCGAACAAAAGTCCTGGATGTCTTAACTCCAATGTAAAAATGCATATAAAAGCAAAGGAGAAGGCCTTCAAAAAATACAAGGTTGAGGGATCATCATCAGCATTCAGACTTTATAAAGAATACTACAAGAAATGTAAGGGTGCAATAAGAACGGCTAAGATAGAACATGAAAGACACATAGCGGAGGAGAGCAAAAAAAAATCCAAGAAATTCTTTAAGTATGTAAACAGTAAAAAAGGGAGGACAGACCATATTGGCCCCATAAAGAATGAGGAAGGACATCTGGTTACAAAGGATGGGGAGATGGCGAAGGTATTTAATGTATTCTTCTCCTCAGTCTTCACGAGGGAATCGGGGGGCTTCAGTAACCAAAACTGCAGTGTTTATCCTCATGACACATCATAGAAAGCACCTCCATGGTTAACAGAGGACATAATTAAAATTACACTTAGGAAAAAGATTAATAAATCACCGGGACCAGATGGCTTGCACCCGAGGGTACTTAGGGAACTCAGTCAAATAATTGCCAGACCATTGTTCCTAATTTTAACTGACAGAAAAGCCAATGTAGCACCAATATTTAAAAAGGGCCCAAAATACATTCCTGACCAGTTAGCCTAACGTCAATAGTATGTAAACTCTTGGAGGGGATAATAAGGAACTATATACAATTTTAGTAATGAGAACGGTATCATTAGCAGTAATCAGCATGGATTCATGAAGAATCGTTCTTGCCAAACCAATCTATTAACCTTCTATGAGGAGGTGAGTTGCCATCTAGATAAAGGAAGGCCCTTAGATGTGGTGTATCTGGATTTTGCAAAAGCATTTGACACAGTTCCCCATAAACGTTTACTGTACAAAATAAGGTCCATTTGCATGGACCATAGGGTGAGTAAATGGATTGAAAACTGGTTACAAGGGTGAGTTCAGAGGGTGGTGATAAATGGGGAGTACTCGGAATGGTCAGGGGTGGGTAGTGGGGTCCCCAGGGTTCTGTGCTGGGACCAATCCTATTTAAATTGTTCATAAACAACCTGGAGGATGGGGTAAACAGTTCAATCTCTGTATTTGCAGACGATACTAAGCTAAGCAGGGCAATAACTTCTCCGCAGGATGTGGAAACCTAGCAAAAAGATCTGAACAAATTAATGGGGTGGGCAACTACATGGCAAATGAGGTTCAATGTAGAAAAATGTAAAATAATGCATTTGGGTGGCAAAAATATGAATGCAATCTATACACTGGAAGGAGAACCTCTGGGGGAATCTAGGATAGAAAAGGACCTGGGGATCCTAGTAGATGATTGAGAGGGGATATGATTTCAATATACAAATACCATACTGGTGACCCCACAATAGGGATAAAACTTTTTCGCAGAAGGGAGTTTAACAAGACTCGTGGCCACTCATTAAAATTAGAAGAAAAGAGGTTTAACCTTAAACTACGTAAAGGGTTCTTTACTGTAAGAGCGGCAAGGATGTGGAATCCTCTTCCACAGGCAGTAGTCTCAGCGGGGAGCATCAATAGTTTCAAGAAACCATTAGATAAGCATCTGAATGACCGCAACATACAGGGATATACAATGTAATACTGACATATAATCACACACATGGGTTGGACTTGATGGACGCGTGTCTTTTTTCAACCTCACCTACTATGTAACTGTATGTAACTATGTAACCTCTGACCCTTCTAATCTGTAAATTTTGCCCCTCTGCTTATCTGCCTTAAACTCTCCTCCACTGGCATTCACTCACACTGACGTGGTTTGGCCGCTGCAATGCCCTCAAAATGACCACGCTGCCCAGGGTGTTGTATTTGCTGCAAGCACTTCCCATTCCCCTCCCTCCTGTGTTCTTTAAGCGTGTGAATTCTATGTTTTGGGACTTTGGTCCCATCGTCAGTCCCCCATTAGCATGCAACTTCTTCAACTTGCTGAACACGGGAGGGGTGGGCCTCCCATATGTGAAAGCCTACAACAGAGCAGCACATCTTACTAGGTTGGTGGATTGGCATTGTCACACAGAGGCGAAACACTGGGTGGCCATGGAGGTTGAAGACTCCAATGACACAGCCATGGATCACTTCACCTTTACCGAAGGCCCTCACTGACCATCTTACCCTGGGCAGCGCACTGTCGGTAGCCAGGGACGCCTTCCGACACTCCTCAGTGGCACCACTACCCTCCCCTGTGGTGCCAATACTGGGCTACCCAGAATTTCCACCTGGACGTCGAAACCCTCAGTTCCGGAGGTTGGTTGCGAGCGGACGGCTCCATCTCTGTGACTTTGTGGGTCCTGATGGCCGACTTTCCCCCTGTTCTGGGGTGACTGCTGCAGACCCTCCTTTGGATTTCTGGAGTGGTCTCCAGCTCCATAACTTTCTTCGTGGGTGTCTGCGGACTTGGGGCATATCTTGACAGCTTACGGAGCTGGAACACCTTTGTCACCAGGGTGAGCCAATTCGCCAGTCTTTCAATAATCTATGCCACTTTGACTTGCCCGATGGAAGGGTTTGTTCCACCCTTCCTTTCCAAATGGGAGGCAGACCTAGGCATCCAATTCAATGACTCTCAGAAAGAGAATCACCCTTGCCACGTATCCTTGTCTCGGTAATGGGCTATATCATATGGACATGGTGCTTGCATCACACTCCCCTCATGGTCCCATTCCCGGGCTAAGAGGGGCCATCGGGTTGCAATATATTGTAAAAGTTCTATTTTATTTTATTTTGCATTATTTTAGTATGCTTATTTGCTATTAATGATTCTATGTCTTTGGTCTCCCATGTAGTTACCTGTTGGTCTCCTCAGCTCTGCACAGGGATAATTACCTCCAAAACCATAATGTTTTCTCCTGACCACCCTTAAGGTGCAGAGCTGGGCTTGTTGTTATATAACTTTGTCTGTGAGACCCCCTTTTTTGCCACTTGATTCTGTTATCTCTTACTAGTGCATACTTTGACTCTTTAATGCAGATCTCTTTGAAAAAAAAAGAATTACAAAAAAAAAAAAAAAAAAAAAAATTTGAAAAACATTTATTATTTTCCTTCCACTTCACAATTATGTGCCACTTTATGTTTGTCTGTCATATAAAATCCCAATAAAATACATTTAGGCTTTTGGTTGTAACATGACATACCGTAATGCAGAAAATTTCAAGGGGTATGAATTATTTTTCAAGGCACTGTATTGGTTGAACTAGATGAAGTTTTCAACCAGACTAACTACGTAACTATGATTTTCTCTTTAAATGTGTACCAGTGTGCAGATTAATGGTTCTGAGTTGAAATCATTTGTTGTTGGGGTCTTGTTTTTAGAATTTACAATTTAAAAATGAAATAAAAATACTTTCAAAATCTGTAAAATAAAAGGCAGATTGGTGGATGCCAAGAGTTGGAGAAGAGATTTTTATTATTTACAACTTCAATACAGCTCACATTTA
This sequence comes from Aquarana catesbeiana, assembly GCF_042186555.1. NCBI lineage: Eukaryota > Metazoa > Chordata > Amphibia > Anura > Ranidae > Aquarana > Aquarana catesbeiana. Next base: position 88,035,205 of record NC_133333.1, read on the forward strand.
CCCCCCAGACCAATTTTTGGTGGTATTTAATCACCACTGGGTTTTTAATTTTTGCTATATAATCAAGAAAACAGCAAACATATTGCAAAAAAAAAAAAAAAAACACTTTTTTAGTTTCTATTATCAATTTTGCAAATAAATAATTTTTCTTTATACATTTGGGGCAAAATTAATACTGCTACATATCTTTAGTAAGAATAACCCAAATTAGTGTATATTATTTAGTCTGTGTGAAAGTTTTAGAGTCTACAAGCTATGCTACGTATCTTTGAAAATTGTCAATGTCAGGACAGTACAAATACCCCCAAAATGATCCCTTTTTGGAAAGTAAACAATCTAAAGTATTTACTAAGAGGCATGGTGAGTTTTTTTAATGCTGTATTTTTTTCCCACAATTCTTTTAGACAAAAATGTCATTTTAACAAGTTATTTCTCACACACAGCATACTTGCAATTACATCCCAAAACACATTTTGGAAAATGTAGAAATATAATCAAAACTTTTTTTTTTTTTTTACACAAAGTTGTCAATTTATACAATATTTCTAACACATAGCATGTACATAGCAGAAATTACACCCAAAAATACATTCTGCTACTCGTCCTGGGAATGGCAATACCACATGTGTGAGACTTTTACACAGCCTGGCCACATACAGAGGCCCAACATCCAAGTAACATCCAAGTATAATCTAATTTCCTGACTACCTATCACATTTTTGAAGGCCCTGGAGCACCAGGACAATGGAATTACCCACAAAATGATCCTATTTTGGAAAGCAAACACCCCAATGTATATTCTATGAGTCATTATAAGTTTTTTTTGAACATGTTGTTTTTTTCCACAAGTTCTTGGAAAATGTGGAAAGATAATGAAAACATTTTTTTTTTCACAAAGTTGTCAATGTAAACAATATATCTAACACATAGTATGTACACCCCAAAATACATTCTGCTACTCTTTCTGAGATTGGCAATACCACATGTGTGAGACTTTTACACAGCCTATCCACATACAGAGGCCCAACATCCAAGTAGCACCTTCAGGCATTCTAGGAGCATAAATTACCTGACTACCTGTCACACTTTTGAAGGCCCTGGAGCACCAGGACAATGGAAACACCCACAAAATGACCCCATGTTGGAAAGAAAACACCCCAACATATATTATATTAGGCATTATGAGTCTTTTGAACGTGTCATTTTTTTCCACAAGTTTTTAAAAAATGTGGAAAGAAAATGAAAACTTTTTTATTTATTTTTTTTACACAAAGTTGTCAATTTATACGATATTTCTAACACATAGCATGTACATAGCAAAAATTACACCCCAAAATACATTCTGCTACTCGTCCCAAATTCGCCAATACTACATGTGTGGGGCTTTTACACAGCCTGGCCACATACAGAAGCCCAACATCCAAGTTGCAGCTTCAGGTGTTCTAGGAGCATAAATACACATCTAATTTCCTGACTACCTATCACATTTTTGAAGGCCCTGGAACACCAGGACAATGGAAATGTCCACAAAATGACCCCACTTTGAAAATCAAACATCCCAACGTGTATTCTATGAGGCATTTTAAGTCTATTGAACATGTCATTTTTTTGGAAAATGTGGAAGGAAAACAAAAACTTTTTTTTTTTTTTTTTTTACACAAAACACATAGCATGTACATAGCATGTACATAGCAAAGATTGCACCCTAAAATACATTCTGCTATTCCGCCTGAGCATAGCGATACCACATTTGTGAGACTTTTACACAGCCTGGCCACATACAGAGGCCCAACATCAAAGGAGCACCATCAGGTGTTCTAGGCACATAAATTACACATATAATATCCTGACAACTTTGCATTTTTGAAGGCCCTTCATATTTCTAACACATAGCATGTACATACCAGTTACATCCCAAAATACATTCTGCTGAGCAAAGAGTAAACAAAAGCTTACCTGTGATTTTTAGTAGTGCAGTGGTCCACAGAGGAGAGTATAAGTCCAGGCAGCAGGCAAGGACGTGGTCAGCGACAGCAAAAGGAATCATTGAGGCAGCAGGGAGGAATACTGTCCATAGTCAGTACATGCAGCAGGCAGAGATACTGTCATCACAGCCAAAGCATTGATCCAGGTAGCAGGCAGAGACATGGTCTGCAGTAAAAGTAGTCAGTACAGGCAACAGGAAGGAACATGGACCATAAAGTCCTGGGTTATTACAGGCAGCAGGCAGAGATATGGTCAGCACAGCCAAAATATTGGTCCAGGCAGCAGAAAGGAGCATCAAGCTTAGGGCCTTGGCCAGGAAAGAATGGGGACAAGGGTAGAGGCTTCTCCCACCCAAATCTCTTTGAAGCCTCTGGTCTCCAGACACCGCTCTGAGAATTACAAAACCCAGAGAAAACCAAAAACTGTTTTTCTCTACTCAGAACACTATTCTGAATCCCCTCACATATGTTAGACCCCTGTGTTATCTTGCATCCCCCTACTACAGTAGCAGGGCAAACGATCAATCCAAGCAGGAGGAAAAAAACAGGGTTGATTAACAGGCATGGGTCAGTTAATGTGGAAAGTAGATACATGGTTTGGAAACAATCAAAATGGCAGAGGCATCAATAGGTAGGCAGAGGCATCATCTGTAAACAGGCCAGGGTCAGTTAACGTGGAAGGTAGAGTCATGGTCAATCAAGGCAGCAGGCAAATGATCCGCACAAGTATTAGAAATGGTGAAATGGCAGGCTGTTAAAAATAAGGGATGTGTGATAACATCTGAAGCATTCTCCGATGCATAGGCCTGGTTGGGAGGGACATTGGGGACAATGATAACTGGTGTCTCTTCTAACGCCTCCTCTGCTGCATACACAACAATTGAGGAAGGCTCTGGATCTTTCTGTTGACGTTTGATAGATGATGTACGAATTATACATGGCCAAATGAAAGAGATAATATGCAACTTTTTTATACCAGAGACAGGACTTTCTAGTTGGTAAATAGGGCTGTAGAATCTGGTCATTTAAATCCACCCCGTGAACTGATTATATTGTGGATGCATTCAGGCTTTACAATGGAACCGCATCTTCCGTGAATATCTACCAAGGTGTCATTGTGGATGGTGGATAGGATGTAAACATCTCTCTTTTCCCTCCACTTCATGGCCAACACTTCCTCCTCAGACTTGCAAATTCCCCCATTTGTAGCCTTGTTTACATAAAATTTTGTAGGAAGTCCTTTCTGTTTTTTTCTGGTGGTACCTCAGGCCAATGTTTTTTCATGGTGCAGGTGGTGGCAAAGGGGCAAACTGGTAATAATTTTCTAGGTAGATATGTTTTTTAAACAGGGGGTACTCCAGGTCCCAGATACTTTTTCCACCTGTTCCGATGTATATTGGGCACTCAGGGGGCTGGAGCTGGGAGTCTTTGCCTTCGTGTAAGAGGAAGGTGTACACATATCCTGTGGCTCTTTTGCAAAGTTTGTTTAGTTTCAATTTGGACCTGGCCCTCTTACTGGGAATAAACAGAATTGCAGCCGGCCAGTGAAGTGGACAAGGGATTCGTCCACAAAAATGTTTTGGTCTGGGACATAAATAGCTGCAAATTGCATAGAAATATTATTTATTAGTGGGCATGATTTATACAATTAATCATGGTTGGGATGATCTTGGGGAGGGCACTGTGAGTTGTCATTGAAATGCAGGAAGCGCATGATCATGTCATAGTTTGTCCTCGACATGATAGCAGAATAATACGGCATGTGATGAACGGGGTTGGTGGACCAGTAGGCATGCAATTATTTTTTCTTTTTAAGACCCATAATAAACGTAAGGCCCAAAAACTATTTTAACTCCTCCACTGTGAGGTATCGGCAATTAAATATATGGGTATAGGACGAATTGGGGTTGGTGGCAATATGTTGCTCTGCAAAAAGGTTAGTTTGGTCTTCCTTTTTTCCTGTGGTATAGCTCTGTGGGTGTTGGTGCAGATGGGGTGTATGGCGCTGTTGGTACCATGTTTCCCTGAAAATAAGCCCGGGTCTTATATTAATTTTGGCAACAAAAAACCCAGTAGGGCTTATTTTCGGGGTAGGGCTTGTCATATGCTGTCTTTACTCCCCATCTCCCTCCCTGCCTTCTAGGAATTCCCAGTGGCCAATTACATAGTTACATAGTAGGTGAGGTTGAAAAAAGACACACGTCCATCAAGTCCAACCCATGTGTGTGATTATATGTCAGTATTACATTATATATCCCTGTATGTTGCAGTCATTCAGGTGATTATCTGAATTGAGTAAAACTGCTTGTAAAATCCTAAAATGCACTGTATTACAGTATTATATAAAGTAAACTGTGCATGTTTCTGTAATCTAGTTGTGATAAATACCATTTATAGCGCTGCAGAAGGAGGGGGGCCCGAGATCCCCCTGCTGACAGCTGGCAGAAGAGGAGAGCAGTGGGGGATCAGCTAAGCGCCGCCCAGTGCTTCCATGGCCCGCTTGAGCTGTCTTACCCGCTCCGAACACTGCAGAGATCCCCCACTGACAGTTAGAAGAAGAGGAGGAGAGCAGTGGGGGATCAGCTGAGTGCCATGCGGCACTGTAACAAAGGTATTTATCACATATAGATTACAGAAACATACACAGTTTAAATGTATATAATACTGTAATACAATGCATTTTAGGATTTTACAACCACTTTAAACTAGGGCTTATTTTCGGGGTAAGGCTTATATTGCAGCCCTCCCCGAAAATCACAGTAGGGCTTATTTTTGGGGTAGGTCTTATTTTCAGGGAAACGCAGTAGTAGGCAGATCTTCTGATCTTCTTATTCTTTTGGAAAGGCCTCTTTTGTCCTCCAGTCCTCAATTCACTACTCTCTACTGGCTCGTATTCCGAATCAGAATCAGAGGGTGAGAGCTCCCCACTGCTCTCATCACCTGACATACTAAGGATTTTATATGCCTCCTCAGAATTAAATTATATTTTAGACATGGCGGCTGATGTGAAGCTGCGATGGGTACACTGCTAATAGGCAGCAGTGATGTTGGTTCTGTGAAGGGTGACACTGATTAGGCTACACTAAAGGGTTGCACTGACAGATCCACTGATTGTGGCACTAATGAGCTGCGCTGACAGATCCACTGATGGGGCTGTGTGGCAGATCCACTGACGGGGCTGTGTGACAGATCCACTGACGGGGCTCTGTGACAGATCCACTGACGGGGCTGTGTGACAGATCCACTGACAGGGCTGTGTGACAGATCCACTGTCGGGGCTGTGTCACAGATCCACTGATGGGACTGTGTGACAAATCCACTGATGGGCTGTATGACAGATCCACTGATGGGTTGTGTAACAAATCCACTAATGGGCTGTGTGACAGATCCACTGATGGAGGCACTAATGGACTGTAGGACAGATCCACTGATGGTTGCACTAGTGGACTGTATGACAGATCCACTGATGGTGGCAATAAGCGGCTGTCCTGACAGATCCGCTGATGGGTTCTATGACAGATCCACTGATGGCAGAACTAATGGACTTCATGACAGATCCACTGATGGCGGCACTAAGGGGTTGTCCTGACAGATCCATTGATGGGCTGTGTGACAGATCCACTGATGGGCTGTGTGACAGATCCACTGATGGACTGTACGACAGATCAAGATGGGTTGTATGACAGATCCAATGATCTGACAGGTTCTCATTATTTGGGGGGGGCATGAGGTGCACAGTAGTGTGTGTACAAATCATTGTAACAGGTAACTCACAGTTCTCGGTTCTCCCCCTCACACGATCTGTGTGTGGGGAGAATTAAGCGGGGAACGGCAGGTAACTGCTGTATGTTTACAGTTGTAACCGGCTGTGATTGGACACAGCCGATCACATGGTAAACAGCCAATTACATTGGCTGTTTACCATGATCAGGGATGGGCTGTGTTTCCCGGGGACACAGCCGATCGCCGATTGCTGCGCACCCTGGGGGGGGCACATCCTAAAGTACGAAAAAAAGAAAGAAAAATGAAGCCAAGCTAATGAGTGACATACATAAGGTGATTAACAATAGGTGAATGAACCACAATTCAGTATCTCCAATTAAAGGTTATACATAGTGGGGGTGTGGCTGGGATGTGAGAGGAAGAAGACGTGTCCAGCTTAGGCATCTGCCATCTGTCTGCCTTATCAGCCGATATCCTGGCTTCCACTGTCCATCCTGCTACACAGGTACCTCCCTGTAGTCTGGGAAGCTGACCTGGTTCTCCCCATGAAAGGGAAATGTAAAACTGCTAAGAAAACAGCCGTACAGAGCTCCCGGACTGTCCCGTCGAGGACTCGTGCAGCAGCCATCTTGCCTGTCAGCTCCTTCACTCCAGTCTCAGTGGAGACACAGACAGACTCCTCCATGGCAGCGCACATGACACTGGACCCGATGGGCTCCTCTGATGGTCATGGGCTGATGCAGAGCTCCAGGGTGAGCAATCCACCGCTGTGATCCTGGCAGCTACTGCAGAAAGTAAGTCCTCTGTGGAGGGGAAGATAGACACCCTGTCCATAGAATGTGGGTTGATAAGGCAGGACATAGACAAGTTCAGAGACCGCCTTCATGAAGCTGAACAGTGCATCTCTGAGGTGGAGGACACCTCTGCCTCCACTATGCAGTCTGTGGCTGAACTTCAGCAACAAGTAAAGCTCCTTATAGCGCGTCAGAGGACACTGAGAACAGACTCAAACGCAACAATGTCCGGGTGGTCGGGCTCCCAGAGAGAGAGGAGGGCCCTAATCCTGTGGAGTTCGCTGAGACTTTTTTCAAACAGCTTTTGGGCCTACAACATTTGTCTCCAGTCTACATTGTCGAGCGTGCACACAGGGTGCCCACCGGCCTGAGGCTTGCTGGTGCATGGCCAAGAGCTTTCCTGGTTCGCCTACTGAACTTCAGGGATGGGGATCTAATCCTAGCAGAGGCCCGTAAACATCCTGAGCTGAAATATGAGAATGCTGTCATACATCTGTACCCTGACTTCTCTCCGGATCTACAAAAAAATGGCGCTCCTTTATGGATGTCCGCAGGTGCCTGAGGGAGAAGGGCCTAGTCTACAACATACTATATCCCAGCCGTCTAAAAGTTATCCACAATGGATCCACAAATTCTTTGAATACCTTGCAAATGTGGTTGAATGGTTGGAATCCCTCGCCTAATGCGGTATGCTGGGAGTTGTTGTTCATGCTGCTGCAATTGTTTGGCTGTAACCTTTTCCTTTATGGCAGCTGCTTTCTCTAGCAAGTGGATAGTGTTGAAGAGTTCGGGACTATCTATCCGTTAACCACGGGAACATAAGGTACTATTGCTGGACGCTATGACATACCTGTAAGTCTTCACGACCCCTTACTGAGTGGATGGACTTTTGGAACAATCCACTAATGTTTTCTAGGTTTTTGGGGCTAAAGTTTCTCCGGTGGTTTTTTTCTGTTCGCCTGGAGCAAACAGGATGTTGGGTTCTTACACTGTTCATTTTTCTGACTATTTTGCTTTTTTTGTTTTTTATTTTTCCAACCTTTTTGCAATTTTTTTTTTCTTTTTGTGTTTTGCCCGGGGAGGATTCTACTAATGGGCTTGTTATTTGCCTGGTACAATTTATACTGCTGTTCTGTTATTGTATGGTGATTTGTGGCTCTCTACATCCAGGTCCTAACTCTCTGACCCCCCTCCTCTACTGTATTTATCCTGCCCCCATGTTCTATAAACCGTCAATTTATGAGTGATCTCAAAGTCCTCTCTTGGAACGTCCGTGGATTAAAGAGATCATTGGTCCTTCAGTACCTGAAGGCCCAGAATCCGCACGTAGTCCTCTTGCAGATGACCCATTTAACTGGGAGCAAAGTACTCTCCCTAAACAGGAATTGGATCCAGAGAGCTATACATTCCAAACACTCTTCATATGCTAGGGGTGTAGCTATTTTAATTCACAAGATGTTGACCTGTTCAATAGACCATGTGGTTATAGATCCTCAGGGGCGATAGTGGTACTAGATGTTGAGACCCAGCTGATGGCAATAGCTAATATATATGTCCCACCCCCTTTCAAGAGTGAGGTGTTGTATACGGTCCTCGAGAAGGTTGCCACTTTTGGCCCACTGAAATTGTCTATGGCTGGCAACGTCAACAATATTTTGGACTATGCCCTGGACACCTCTAACAACTCGAGTGCAGAACTTGGAACTTGGACACTGGGCCGATTCGGCGACTTTGGAGGAGGTGCGGCGGTGGAAACATCCTGGAGAGAGAGGTTACTCTTACATTTCCCACGTCAGCGCTTCCTCTTCCCGTATTGACTTGACCTTTGCCAACCCAGCTTTGCTGGCCCAGGTTACAGAGGTTTCCTACTTGGCCGGGGGGATTTCCGATCATACCCCTCTACAGGTTGTATTGACTCTTACCTCAGGTAGGCTTAGTGGAGTGTGGAGGCTACATCCTGGTTGGCAGAGTCTTCAGTGGAGGCCTTGGTCTCACCACATTTAAAAGAATACTGGGATCATAATGAGGGCACAGCGGACAGGCCTGTAGTGTGGGATGCATACTATCCTATCCCCCAGACTCTCACAACTCTATAGGGACTGTTTAGAAACAGGTATATTACCTACTTCCTTTTACGAGGCCCATGTGGTGTTACTACCTAAACCCGACAAAGACCCTCTCTCTTGCTCATTGTATAGGCCTATAGCATTGCTCAATATGGACCTCAAAATTCTTACCAAAATGCTTGCCAATAGGTTAATGAAAATAATACACCACTTAATATCACCAGACCAGACTGGGTTCATGCCTAAGAAGGCAACAGATATTAATCTCCGTAGGGTGCATATGCATACTCAATTGGAGGCTGGGGGGATCGTCTGGGGGGGCCCTGGTGTTTTTTGACCTGGAAAAGGCCTTTGATTCCATTGACTGGGGATACATGACTAAGGTTTTGCACCGCATGGGGTTTGGCCCCACCTTCCTTAAATGGATATCGCTGCTGTATGACCATCCGGTTGCGGCCCTCCATCTCAATGGCAGGGTGTTGGATGCCTTTCCGGTGTTTAGGGGCACCAGGCAGGGGAGCCCACTATCACCGGGGCTATATGCATTGGTTATGGAACCTCTTGCGATAGCACTGCGTTCCTCCTCCCAAATACAGGAAATCACTGTGGGTACCCTGGCTGAAACGACGGCCCTTTACACTGGACCATCTCTACAGACAGGGCTGTCACTCTGGCCTTAAGGTTAATTGGACCAAGTCTAAACTATTCCTCTTACGGTCCCATCCAGTACCCAGACAGGCAGATCCCAATAATCCCCTACAGTGGGTGACGCAGATTAAGAATCTGGGGCTCTTAATCACAAATTCTGTGACTGATTTCATCAATCTTAATGTCTCACCTTTACTTGGTATTCTATCTAAAATGTTCCACGCCTGGAAAAACCTTCCCCTGTCCTCATTGGGAAGATAAACCTGATAAAGATGAAAATTCTGCCTTTACTGCTATATGTCCTCAGAAATTCTCCAGTGTGGATTCCAAAGTCACTTTTTAAATTGATAGATGGTATGCTCTCCTCCTTTTTGTGGCGGGGGGAACTCTCCGCCTAAAGCTGGCCATACTTCAGCAGCCATGGGGGGGAAGGGGGCCTTGCGGTACCTAACCTCTATAAATATTTTCTAGCTGGTCAATTGACAGTAGCCCACCGCTGGTCGACTTCTCCACCAGATGATGCCTTGGTGTCCCTGGAGGCTGCCTGTGTGGGCTCATATGAGGCGCTCTCACACAGTCTACAGGGGTCTGAAGTCTCCATATTCCCTGACTCCCTCTTTGCGCTCAGTGATTAGGGCATGGAATGTGGCTCAGGGATTGCGGCCATCTTGTTTGCACAGGTTTTCCCCCAATCTACCATTGTGGAGAAATCCCAATTTGATACACTTTTATGAATACCCAGACCCTGTAGTTTGGACCAACTATGGGGTTAAAACTTTACAGCATATTATACTAAACGGCATCCTCATGTCATTCAACGAACTCAAGGAACGTTGCACCCTACCCAACTCACACTTCTTCAGATACATGCAACTGAGACATGCTTTCTATTCTCAGTTTGGCAGGGAGCCTCTTACAGCATATTATACTAAACAGCATCCTCATGTCATTCAACGAACTCAAGGAGCGTTTCACCCTACCCAACTCACACTACTTCAGATACATGCAACTGAGACATGCTTTCTGTGACGGGAGGGCCCGTGGAACTCAGAATCCCTTGGAAAGTAGGGGATGTCCTTGTTTCAGCTCCCCATATACATCTTATGTCTAAGTCACCCTGTGCTATCCTGGCACAGGGTGAGTGAGAAAATATATCTTGGACTACTTAAAATGGGACAGTAATATTTGTCCACAATATCTCCCAGGATGTATGTAGAGACTATTATTGGTTTGGTTGATTCTGAACTCAACCTGTTAATTGAGTGAGCTGATCACCTAATTAGCACCTAATAATCACCTGATCACCTGATTAGCCTCCAGGACTGGCTAGGAGACGAACTGTTGATTACTAGGCTGAGGAGGGGGAGAGATTGTTGTTTGTATTGTTAATTGTAATTAGCTCCAGCTATTGTGTTTATACTACTGTGTGAAGCTCGGTGCCCACAAGTCTGTCATCTGGTCTGGGTAAATTTTTTTAGTAAATTAGCTCATGTTAGTTAGGTTAGCTTTGAGTCAGCCTGCTGTATAAATGTGTGTGAGATCTCAAATAAAGAGTTAGTCCTGATGTACTCCAAGATTGGTGTTGTCTAGTTCTTGGGGGTTCCTATAGCCGGATCCATTGGACTCGTGTTCCAGAACATAGGAAGCAGTATACTGACGGAAGCACTCAAGCGAAGTGAGGGACGTTCCGTGACATTGGAGGCAAGCAGCGGGGAAGCTTCCTGCAGTCTGGGAAATCTAAACCTCCACCTGGATCCAAGATCAGGATAGTAGACTTCCCGGGGCTGAGGCGGGTCATCCTTTCAACATACACCAGGACTGTGTCTGAGGATGAATACCTGGAGCTTAGGCAGCAAATTCGGGTGGAGCTCTGGATTGGAGCCCTCCAGCTTGCTGGTATAAAACAGGGCAAGTGCTTTCCAACCCAAGAGCAACAGGCCAGTGACCAACGGGCATTGCGGATGGCATTCCTGGGAGAGCGGCCCCAGGAGCTATGGGTGACTGAGTTGGACAGGCTGGTCCAGCAGGAGATAGAGCTGGACAATCATTATCGGGCTCTGCAATGGCACGCAGAGGAGGGATATTTAGGGGAGACAACAGAATGCTCTCCGGAGGGATATGACTTTGGAGGCCCTGGATTGCTGTGGGAGAGCCTTACAGATCATTTTATGTTTGGCGATGAAGGGGAGCCTGACCTTGAGGACCTGCGAGAATATAGAGAAGCTATGCTCGGTCTTGCAGGGGTCTCAGAGCTCAAACCTGATCTGGACCATTTGCTAAGGAAGGAACAGCATCTGGAAAGGGCATACAGGAAACTGCTAGAACACGTTTAGCACCATGCCAGAGAATCGGCAGTGGAAAATCTGAAGATTGCCGTCCCCAAACCTTAAGTGCTGACCACAGGGCAGAGCTCTGCTAACCTCTGTCCAGCACTGATAACATCTTCTGGGTTCCATGGACAGGAGATGGTGAACCTCTATCCCCAGACACCAGTTATAGAGATAGGGGATTTAATAGACTTTTCTGCTGAGGAAGAACAACCTGATGAGCCTCCAGCAGAAGAGTTGGTATTAGGGCCAAACTTCACTGTGCTCTGCTCAGCACCAACAGCAGTATCTGTGGAGTTACAACAAACTTCTCCAGCTGAAGATCTGGCAACCGGACAGAGGGTCCAAGACCTCTGCCCCACACCTGTGGCAGTTTCGGAGGCTCAGGGTGAGAAGGTGGCAATCACTTCCCAGCAGCAGATACAGGGGGAGAAGGGAGAGGAGGTGTGTGTTGTCCCTCCCCAACAGTTGGCCAGGGTGGAGGAAGCGGCCTTCCCTCCCCAGCAAAGATCAGTGCACCTGGGAGACAGTACCATAGACATGTCGTCCAAGCAACCAGATGAGGGAATGGAAAAGGAAGCAGCCGGCTCACCTCCCCAATAGCAGCAACACAGTTTGGGAGTTGAGGAAGCCAGCCTCCTGCCCCAACGGTTAGCCGGAGCGGAGGATGCGGAGTCCCCAGCAGAAGTGCTGGCAACAGGGCAGAGTGTTACCAACCTCTGCCCAGCACCGGCAACAACTACAGAGTTCCAGGGAGGCAGGGCAGTCGGCCTCCCTCCCCAACAGTTAGCCGCAACAGATGGTGTGGGGTTTCCAGCAGAAGGGCTGGCAACAGGGCCGAGGACTGCTGGACTCTGCCCTCAACTAACAGAGGATGGATTTCCTGTGAAGGTGGATCGGACTTCAGTCTCCACCAGTATACCCCAGGGATGCTGGGCAGTGGGCCCAGATCCCCAACAGCATGACAGAGTGAGCCCAGTCACCCTGTCTTCTCTCCAGCGGCAGAAAGGACTCCAGGGAGAAGGGCCAGTCCAGGCCTCTCCCCAGTGGCAGATATGTTCTCTGAGAGAGGCAGAGGTTGGCTGGGTGAGTAATGCTTTGTTTGGAACAATTTATTTGGGGTACTGTGTGGGTACAGGCATTAGAGGACTGGAACTACTTACTAACTTTGGAGTCAACCCGTCTGGGGTCTCCTCCTGTGTTAATCTTCTGCCGAAAGGGGAGAGATGTGACGGGAGGGCCCGTGGAACTCAGAATCCCTTGGAAAGTAGGGGATGTCCTTGTTTCAGCTCCCCATATACATCTTATGTCTAAGTCACCCTGTGCTATCCTGGCACAGGGTGAGTGAGAAAATATATCTTGGACTACTTAAAATGGGACAGTAATATTAGTCCACAATATCTCCCAGAATGTATGTAGAGACTATTATTGGTTTGGTTGATTCTGAACTCAACCTGTTAATTGAGTGAGCTGATCACCTAATTAGCACCTAATAATCACCTGATTAGCCTCCAGGACTGGCTAGGAGACGAACTGTTGATGACTAGGCTGAGGAGGGGGAGAGATTGTTGTTTGTATTGTTAATTGTAATTAGCTCCAGCTATTGTGTTTATACTACTGTGTGAAGCTCGGTGCCCACACGTCTGTCATCTGGTCTGGGTAAATTTTTTTAGTAAATTAGCTGTTAATTAGGTTAGCTTTGAGTCAGCCTGCTGTATAAATGTGTGTGAGATCTCAAATAAAGAGTTAGTCCTGATGTACTCCAAGACTGGTGTTGTCTAGTTCTTGGGGGTTTCCTATAGCCGGATCCATTGGACTTGTGTTCCAGAACTTAGGAAGCGGTATACTGACGGAAGCACTCAAGCGAAGTGAGGGACGTTCCGTGACACTTTCTATTCTCAATTTGGCAGGGAGCCTCTGGAAATTGATCCTAGTGACCTAGAACTACTCACGCGCACTGACTCCTTAGCTAAACCAGTCTCTAGTTTATACAAGGACCTCTTCCAAGAAATGGTCCTGTTGATGGAACCCTGGAGACGAGCTTGGAAGGCGACGGTCCCAGGGCTAGACAGAGACGACTGGGATGACATATGGGGGGAGGCTGCGTTTCAATACTTAGTCTCTCTACCAGAGATCGTTTCATTTTAATACATTATAAATTCTTACATAGAATATACCTTACCCTGGCTAGATTGGCGAAAATGTTTGGGAACCAACAGTCTCTATGCTGGAGATGCTCAACACCTATGGCTAACTTCATGCACATATTTTGGGATTGTCCCCATATTAAACAATACTGGCAAGCCCTGTATTAGGTCAGTCACCTTTATTTCAATCCCCCTGTCCATTGAAGTATGTTTGTTGCATCTAGTTGCACCTTTAGCCGCTACTAGGGCTATACAAACTCTTCTCACCTTATTATTGTTTTATGCTGAAAACTAATTGTCCTATCATGGAAGAGTTTGTCTACCCCAACTTTGGAGGCCTGGAAATCTCTGGTCAACAAAGCAGTACCATTTTACAATGCTGCTTATCTGAGCAGGGGGGCTTTGGCCACTTTTGATAGGGTCTGGGGAGGGTGGATGGCTTCTGTGGACACAATATCGGACTAACTTGATGGACTTGTGTCTTTTTTCAACTTCACCTACTATGTAACTGCACTAACAGGTACAGCCACTGATCCTGGTATCTACTACAGAGCAGGGAAGAAAATGTTTCTGGGGTGCTAGAGGAGTACTGGCTAACTCAGGGTTAATGTAAGGATCTTCTTAATGGGAGTTTTTTTCATGTGTCTAGAGACTTCAGTTTCTTCTGGTGGGGGGATTGGAGAGGGGGAAGACAGCATTAGCAGACATTCTCCTGTAGTATTGGGTGGGTGTCACCGCACTGAATCGCTATGAAACACAACTCCGGCAGGAGGGCAATAATAGGATTTTTATAACAGCTTACCTATAAAATCCTTTTCTTGGAGTACATCACGGGACACAGAGCCATAGTAGTTACTATGTGGGTTATATAGGCCACCTTTAGGTGATGGACACTGACACACTCTAAGACAGGAAGTTCACTCCCTATATAACCCCTCCCATTACTGGGAATACCTCAGATTTTGTAGCAAAGCAATATACGTGTATCAAAAGAGGGGAGGGACCTCTGCGTCACGTGATGTACTCCAAGAAAAGGATTTTACGGGTAAGCTGTTATAAAAATCCAATTTTCTTTATCGTACATCACGGGACACAGAGCCATAGTAGTTACTATGTGGGATGTCCCAGAGCAATCCTATCTGAGGGGAGGGAGACACAAACAAAAGTAGGGCACCATCAGACCTGAGGGCCTATTGTTATGCCCCTCACTACACGTGACTGAGGTGTATTCGGGCACACTGTTAACTCCTCTCATACCAATGCATTTCAGTAGGCGCAGAATCCTTTTGAACTTTTATTGATACAAGATAGAGTAAAACTGTAACAGATACAGACAAAATGAGATTAATAAAGATCATACAATTAGTGCCTCCCTATCTATCTATCTAGCTGAAGATACAATTAGTAAACATACCGAAGATGGATCCGGATGGCTAACGTAGAGCTTAGCAGCAGATGTGTATGCTTCCATGGTAAGAAAAGATGAAAATGGTGGAGGAAGCTGATGCAAGGCCTGATGGGATTGAAAGTACGGAGGCTTTCATGTACCAAATCTAACCAGCTATACAAAATGACTACATGAAATAGATATAGCGCAGTTATGCAAAATGGTCACTAGATGGCAGCATAGAGCAATCTAATTAAATCAAAGAGTCAATAGGAAAATCACAAGCCTTATTAAAGAAGGCATGACACTCCCCGCTTGGTTTCCCATGGATACCACACATCATGGCACTCCGGAGGAGAGTAACAAAATAAGTTCAGAAACAGGTCTGAGGAAAAGTTTAGGCTGGCCTTGCCTAATGACTTTGAGCTCAACTTTCCTGACGTTTCCATCTTCACTGGGAAACACTTGGGTCATCAGACCCAAAGGCCACTCGTTTCTCCTCGATTGAGAGTCTTTTATGAGAACGATGGCGCCAGGCTGTAAGTTGGGTTTGCTGTCTTGCCACTTGTTCCTGGTCTGTAGATTAGACAAGTATTGTTTCTTCCACTTGTTCCAAAAGGTGTCAGCTAACACTTGTACTCTTTTCCATTGACATCTGTATAAGTCCTTTGTGTCTAGATTGACTGGAGGAGCTGTGATCACCTCAACTTTCTAAATGAGCAAAGTGGAAGGTGTAAGCAAGAAAGGATCTTCAGGATCATTAGGTATAGATGTCAAAGTTCTGGCATTCATTACAGCTGATACTTCAGCCATGAAGGTTGTCAGAGTCTCATGTGTGAGTTTTGAAGTTCCCAAATGTAGAAACATTGAATCTAGGATTCTTCGAGCAATACCAATCATACACTCCCAGGCACCTCCCATGTGAGAAGAGTGTGGGGGGGTTAAATGTCCATGTACAACCCTGTTCTGAAAGGTATCTCTCTACACATTCTGTGTCGACGTTTGAAGTGATATTCAATTCTTTGCAAGCTCCAACAAAGTTGGTTCCTCTATCAGAGCGTATGTGTTTGACAGGGCCTCTAATAGAGATGAAACGTCTCAGGGCATTGATAAAGCTGGATGTGTCTAAGGACTCAGTTACTTCTATGTGTACAACTCTAATGCACATACAAGTAAACATGACAGCCCAACGTTTGCTGTTGGCACTGCCTCCTCTGGTTTGTCGTGTGATGACAGCCCAAGGCCCAAACACATCAAGGCCGACGTTTGTGAAAGGGGGTTCTGTACTGAGTCGGTCTGCAGGAAGGTTGGCCATTTTCTGGGTTTGAAACATACCACGAAGCTTACGACAGGTGATACATTTGAAAATGGTTTTACTCACAAGTCTCTTGGCTCCCACTATCCAGAGTCCAGCTGCACGCAAGGCTCCTTCGGTGAACAAACGTCCTTGGTGTTTTATCTGTGTGTGGTAGAATTCCACAAGTAAAGACGCAACATGGTTGTTTGGTATTATGATAGGATTACTTTCACCACTATCAAGTCCTGCATTTGAAATACGTCCTCCAACTCTTAACAGTTCTTCATTGTCTATAAAGGGGTTGAGTTTCCTTAGAGGACAGTTCTTTGAAATGTTCTTGCGATTTTGAAGACATTCTAGTGTTACTGCATAAGTCTCTTGTTGGACACAGCGGATGATTACATTTTTTGCTTCTGTGTGTTCATCTACTGTATATGGTTTGTGGCAGTAATGCCAACCTTTGAAACAACTTGGTCTTGTAGGGGTACGTTTAAAGGATCTGGCTACGTGAACCAAGCAAGCAGTAGCTCTTTGTAAGGACTTCCGAGTGGAGAATTTGAGGAAGCGCTTGGATCCCAACAGTTGGTTAGAAATTGTTGTATGTAGTGTGGAAACCTGAGGACGGATATCTGAGTCAGATTCAGGTTCTAGCAGTACATATGTCTCCCTTACTGGAGGGGTAGGCGCTGACTTGTACAGGAAGGGTGGTCCTGTGAGCCATGTAGTGTCTTTGAGATGGGATGCTGGTACAGACCTTGTAGCATGATCTGCTGGGTTATGATCAGTTGAGACATAATGCCACTGGGTGGGCTGTGTCGACTTCCTGATTCTTAGGACTCTGTTGTGTACATAGACATAGAATCTCCTACTTTCGTTGTAAATGTAACCCAACACTACCTTGCTGTCTGTGTAAAACTCTGTGTCCTCGATGTTCTAGATCCATCTCAGATGTAATAAGTTCTGCTAGTTCTACTGCTAGTACAGCAGCACACAGTTCCAATCTTGGAATGGTGGTTTCAGGACATGGTGCTAGCTTGACTTTGCCCATAACAAACCCAATATGAACTTGGCCCTCGATGTCTACTGACTTGAGGTAGGTTACTGCTCCTATTGCTTTAACTGAAGCATCGCAGAATACACATAACTTTGTAGACTGAACCCTTGTGGGAGGAAAGTGGGTGTATGGTCTATGTACGTGTAGGTTGTATAAAGTCTTTAAAGAGTCTCTCCATGTTACCCATAATGTCTCTTTCTCAGCAGGTAGTGGAGAATCCCAATCACATGTGTCTGCAGTAAGCTCTCTAAGCAGAATCTTACCTTGGATGGTAATTGGTGCTGCAAACCCGAGTGGATCATACAGGCTGTTGATGGTGGATAAGACACCTCGCCGTGTGAAGGGCTTTGTCTCTTGGTCAACCTGAAAGGTAAGGGTGTCAGACTTGAGGTCCCAGTTGAGTCCTAGGCTGCGTTGCATAGGAAGGGAGTCTGTAGCTAAGTCCAGATCTTTGAAGTCACTGGCATAATCTTGGGAAGGGAAGGCCTCCATGACGACCTCGCTGTTTGATGCTATCTTAGGCAGTCTGAGATTTGAAGAGGCAAGCATGCTTTGAGTCCTCTTGAGTAGACTTATTGCAGCTTCAGGTGAAGAAAGTGATTTCAGACCATCATCTACATAAAAGTTTCTTTCAATAAACTGTGTAACATCTTTCTCACCTTCTTGGGCAGATAGCTTAAGTCCATAGATGGCAACAGCAGGAGATGGACTGTTACCTAAAACGTGCACTTTCATGCGGTATTCTGTAATGTTTTTAGTAGGGTCATTGTCTTTGAACCATAGGAATCTCAAGAAGTTCCTGTGTTCTTCCTTGACTTGGAAGCTGTGGAACATTTGCTGAATGTCTGCAACTATGGCAACTGCTTCTTTGCGGAATCTGATGAGAACACCAAGAAGTGTGTTGTTGAGATCTGGTCCCTTTAGGAGGACATCATTTAATGAGACCCCTTGATGCCGTGAGCTGGAGTCAAACACTACCCGGATTTTACCTGGCTTCTTGGGGTGGTAGACACCAAAGATTGGTAGGTACCAGCACTCTTCATTGTCTTTTAGAGGTGGGGCTATCTCAGCATGGTCATCCTCAAACATCTTACTCATGAATGAGAAGAAATGCCCTTTCATTTCTGTTTTTCTTTGAAAATTGGATCTGAGGGAAGAAAAGCGTTTCAAAGCTTGTTCTCTGTTGTTAGCAAGACGGGGTCTCTGCACCTTGAAAGGCAGGGGTGCCACCCAGCTGTTTTAGTTGGTTTTGTAGAATCCCTGTCTCATTATCTCCAAGAAGATATGATCTTCAATAGATGGGCCAATTTTGTGATCTTCTTTAGTCCTTTGGAAAACTGAGCACCCTAAATGATCTCTGTCTGCATGACAAAGAAGATTAGCAGTGTAAGGGCTGGAATGAATTACACTGGCAGGCTTCTCTCTTACAAGGAATCTGTTGGTGCAAGGCTGAAATAGGGATGGACACCCGCCTTCTAGTGTCTTTGTAAAGAGAGAGTTCACGCTGGTTGGTTTGTGAACACTCCCTAGGCATACGTTGCCTATGATGACCCATCCCAGATCTAGTTTCTGGGCATAAGGGGAATTGTGAGGACCATTGATTTGTTTTCTCACCTTGTGAACTCTGATGATGTCCCTCCCAAGGAGAAGCGCTATCTCGGTCTGGGGATCCAGTTCAGGGATGAGATGTGCTATGCCCATCAGATGTCCGTGATAAAGTGCCACCTCTGGTGTAGGGATCTCCTCTCTATATGTTGGGAACTGATTACACTCAATTAGAGTTGGCAGAGGCAGGGTTGTCTGACCATCAAAGGATTCAATTTGGTAACCAATGGCTCTTCTTCCAGTTTCTTCGCTTACCCCTGTACAAGTCTTAGTAAGTATGAAGAGCCGGCTTCCTTGATTTTTAAAGTGTCAAAGAAGGCTGAGCTGGCGAGTGATCTGTTGCTTTGATCGTCCAGGATCACGTATAGCTTCACTGCCTTTTCTCTGCGACCCGTGGGGTAAACTGTGACAAGACAAATCTTAGAGCAGGATTTGTTAGACAGACCTTCTCCACAGACTTGGGTGCACCGGGGTGTAACTACAGGAGGTACTGTGTCTTGTTGCTCCCCGCCGTGCTCTTCCACTGTGGGTGAGGGGGTAAGAGTCCATGGCGCTGGCCCTGGATGTAGAGCTGTGTTGTGCTCTGAGCTGTTGCACTCAGAGCAGTTGATGCTCACCTTACAGTCTTTCCCAAGGTGAGAAGTTAATGCGCAGCACCTGTAACAAAGTCTGTTTTCCTTGAGGAAGGTTCTGCGATCTTGGAGAGTCTTTTCTCTAAAACCTCTGCACTTTGACAACGAATGAGGCTTCTTGTGAAGAGGACACTCTCTGCTTGGATCCTGTGTTGGAGATACACTTGTTTTGCGTACTGCAACAGGTGCGTCTTTGAAGTTGCGGGTTAGAGCAGGCTTACTTGACCTAGGGTGAGCAGAGTCAGATGATGAGATGTCAAAACTAGGATTCATTTTTATCCTTTGCTTGATAGCGAATAAAGTCCACAAAATAAGAGAATGGTGGGAAGGGGACGTTGTGCTTTTGCTTGTATTTGGAGCCTCGTGAAATCCAGGTTTCTTGAAGGCTGTAAGGTAGCTTTTGCACTATAGAGTTAACGCCACGGGCTGTGTCCAGAAAGGCAAGGCCTGGCAAGTCTCCTTCTGCTTTGGCTATTTGGAGTTCTGTCACTAGGTCACTCAATTCTCTCAGCTTCTGGTAGCCTTTGTTAGGAATCCTGGGAAAGTCCCCTATTCTTTTAAAAAGAGAGTTTTCTATAACTTCTGGGGAACCGTAACATTCATCAACCCTTTCCCATATCATGCTCAGCCCTCTGGTTGGGTAATTAATGTTAATGTCTCTGATTCTCCTTGCATGCTCTGACGACTCATTCCCCAGCCAATTGACTAAGAGATTGGCTTCTTCACTTGCTTTAAGCTCAAGGTCTCTAGTTGCATTTCTGAGGGACGAACGCCATGCTCTATAACTTTCAGGGCGATCGTTAAACTTTGCAAGTCCCTTTGCTAACAGTTCACGTCGTGCTAAGAACTTGAAGAAATCTGACATACCTTGATCGTTGTGTGAGTAGCCAGGGGGCGCGCTGTTGTGCCAGGAACTTGGTGGGTATTTGCGCTCATCAGAGATACAGTCGCTGTGTCTTTTAACCCATCGTTCTTCATTTTCGATTTGGTCAACTGTGACGTAGTGTTTTGATAGCCTGGCTGCAGAATGTGCTGAAAACTGACTGAGTGCGGGTTTACTTTCTTGCTTGACGTAAGGCCTGTGAATGGCAGGGGTTGATTCCGCTCTCCGTGCTGTAAGTGGGCAGTTGTCTGGTTCGGCATGTCGCCGCACATATTCTGAGGTACGCTCTGTACCGTCGTCAGGAACGGATTTTCTTTCAAGTACGTTGCTGAGCCGCTCACTGGTGGGCTTTGCAAGTTCTTCTAAGATGTCTGCCTCGGCCGCAGCAGCCGCTGACTCCTTCTCTGCAGCTAGTTCCTCCAATGCAGTTTCCATACGTAACTTTTCTAATTTAAGTTGCATACTCGGCCGCAGCTTTTATTTCTTTTTCGGCAAATGCAGCTTTTATTTTGGCCTCCTTTGCCGCAAAGTCAGCTTTTACTTTTGCAGATTCCGCCTTTGCGCGGGCAATGGCAATTGTTTCGCTTTTCACTGACCTCCTTGTGCTCGTGGAGTAAACTTCTGACCTTGTTGTGAAGTGCTCTGACTTTGTCTGTGACATGGTGTCCAGCTATATGGAAGCTGATAACACTGCTGTATTACTGGCGTTCTGTATGATAGCCGTGCTTAGAAGCCTTTGCTTTGCTGCTGTTCTGTATGCCAGCCATGCTTAGAAGCCTTCGTTTTACTGTTATGCCCCTCACTACACGTGACTGAGGTGTATTCGGGCACACTGTTAACTCCTCTCATACCAATGCATTCCAGTAGGCGCAGAATCCTTTTGAACTTTTATTGATACAAGATAGAGTAAAACTGTAACAGATACAGACAAAATGAGATTAATAAAGATCATACAATTAGTGCCTCCCTATCTATCTATCTAGCTGAAGATACAATTAGTAAACATACCGAAGATGGATCCGGATGGCTAACGTAGAGCTTAGCAGCAGATGTGTATGCTTCCATGGTAAGAAAAGATGAAAATGGTGGAGGAAGCTGATGCAAGGCCTGATGGGATTGAAAGTACGGAGGCTTTCATGTACCAAATCTAACCAGCTATACTAAATGACTACATGAAATAGATATAGCGCAGTTATGCAAAATGGTCACTAGATGGCAGCATAGAGCAATCTAATTAAATCAAAGAGTCAATAGGAAAATCACAAGCCTTATTAAAGAAGGCATGGCACCTATACTGCTGCCTGCAGCACACTGCGCCCAAAGGCGATATCCTCATGCCTTTTCACATCACCTGATAGAATCTGGTAAATGTATGTACTGAAGACTAAGTTGCAGAAGACCAAGTTGCCTTGCTGATTTGAGCAATGGAGGCTTGATTATGCACTGCCCATGAAGCACTAACAGCCCTGGTGGTGTGTGCTTTGATTTAAAATGGTGGAATCTTCCTCTTCAAACCATAAGCCTTAACAATTACTTGCTGAATCCACTTAGAAATAGTCGATTTTGGTGCTGCCTGTCCTCTTTTAAGACCTTTAGGCAACACAAACAAAACTTCAGTTTTTCGAATCTGAGCAGTCGCCTTCAAGTAGACTTTGACTGCTCTCACCACATCAAGAGAATGTAGCGACTTTTCTTCCATAGAACAGGGTTCTGGAAAAAACAAAGGTAGAACAATATCCTGGTTTAGATGAAAATCTGACACTACCTTCGGTAGAAAGTTAGAATGGGGACGCAATACTACCCTATCCTTGTGAATAATTAAATATGGCTCTTTACAAGAAAGAGCAGCCAACTCTGATACCCTTCTTGCAGAAGATATGGCTACAAGAAAAACTAGCTTCCTTGTCAAAAGGACCAAGGGAATATATCGTATTGGCTCAAAAGACTGTTTCTGTAATGCCGACAGAACTAAATTCAAGTCCCAAGGGTTCAGGGGTGACCTAACCGGTGGATTAATTCGCGTTACCCCCTGTATAAAGCTACGGACAACAGAATGCGAAGCAAGTGGTCGTTGAAACAATACCGATAAGGCAGAGACCTGGCCTTTGATAGTACCCAAGGCCAGCTTCATCTCTAACCCCTTTTGCAGAAAGGCAAGGATTCTTCCTATGACATATTTTTGGGATGCCAACCCCTGGATTCACAACAGGAAACATATGCCTTCCAGACTCTATAATATATGACTCTAGAGTCATAATCAAGGTAGATACCACTGAACCTGACAGCCCACGCTTCTTCAGAATGTGGGCCTCAATAGCCGAACCGTTAAATTTAGCATTTGTAAGGTAGGATGGAATACCGGACCTTGCGAGAGTAGGTCTGGACGTGGTGGTAGGGTCAATGGGTCCCCTACCGAAATCTTTATAATCTCTGCATACCAAGATCTTCTGGGCCATGCCGGGGCCACAAGAATCACAGACTTTCCTTCCTGCTTGATCCTGCGAAGAATTCGTGGAAGCAGCAGAATAGGAGGGAATGCATAAATCTGTGAAAACTGATCCCACGGGACCACCAAGGCATGCTAGTGGATCCTTTGTTCTTGACACGAAGTTGTCGATCTTTTCGTAGAACCTGGACGCAAACAGGTCTATGTCCAGGATCCCCCATCTCCGGCATATTGCCAGGAAGATATTGGGGTGAAGGGCCCATTCTCCCGGGAACAGCTGCTGGTGACTCAAGTAGTCCGCCTGCCAATTTTCTATTCCTGGAATGAAGACTGCCGATAGGCAAGGTACATTGATTTCTGCCCAAGTTAGGATATGAGTGACCTCTCTCTGGGCCACATGACTTCTTGTGCCCCCTTGGTGATTGATATAGGCCACTGCTGTGGCATTGTTGTATTGGATCCTGACAGGACAATTCCGCAACCTGAATGGCCAGGCCCTCAGGGCCAAGCGCGCTGCTCAAATCTCTAGAATGTTGATTGGCAAGGTCCTTTCTGTTCTGAACCATTTCCCTTGGACAGTCGCCTCTTCCAGGACTGCTCCCCAACCTGAAAGGCTGGCATCTGTTGTTACCACCTTCCAGGTAACTGGTAGGAAGGATTTTCCTTTCTGCAGATTTTTGGTTATCAACCACCAACTGAGGCTCTGGCACACCTTTGGAAACAGACGCATTGGGAAATCTAGAGCTTGGACCTTCTTGTTCCAAGCCAAGAGGATACTGTTTTGCAGCAGTCTCGAATAAAATTCCTCGAATATAAGGAATGGCCTCGAATGAAGCCACCATCTTTCCCAACAATCTCATGCAAAGCCGAATAGAAGGATTCTTGTTTGCTTTGACCACCTGAATCAGTTCCTTTATGGCGCTGATCTTTGCCTGGGGCAAGAATACCCTTTTCTGGGCTGTATCTATGATCAGACCCAAGTATTCTAATCTTCTTGATGGTTTTAAGGAAGATTTCTCTAGGTTGAGAATCCAACCTAGGTATTCCAGGTAGTTGACTGTGGTGACCATACTTTGGTCTAAGTGGGCTACCGACTGGTCTATCAAGAGCAGAACGTCTAGATAAACTATAATCATTATACCTTGGACCCTTAATCTGGCCAGAGGAGGGGCCAGGACCTTTGTAAACACCTGAGGTGCAGTAGCTAGACAGAAAGGCAGAGCTACAAACTGAAAATGAAGATTTTCTACCTCGAAACGTAGATATTTCTGGTGAGCGGGGAAAATAGGCACATGGAGGTATACATCCTTGATGTCGATTGACGCCAGAAGATCTCCCCCTTGTAGGATGGAGACAACTGATCGGATTGACGCCATGCGAAAAGAGCGGATATTCAGGAACCGGTTTAGATCCTTGAGATCTAGAATGGGTCTGACATCTCCATTTGGTTTTGGAACCCTGAAAAGTTTTGAATAAAACCTCAACCCCTGCTCTTCCATGGGGACCACCATGATCACTTTTTGAGACAAAAGACAGTCCATGAAAGAGAGACTTCTTTTTTCTCTGGATCCTTGGGAACGTTTGATTTGAGAAAGCGAGGAGACTCTAGTTTGTACCCTAGAGCTATTGAGGAAATCACCAATTTGTCTTGAAACTCTTCCTGCCAGATCCTTGAGAACTGCAGAAGTCTTCCCCCCACTCAAGCGAGCGAGGGCACCCCTTCAAAAGGAGGCTTTAGTATTTTGTTTTGTAGGTTTCCTTCCCCAGGACTTCTTTTGTCCTGGGGCTGACCCTGAGGTTTACCTCTTGAACCTGACGGTGGAAGCCCTTGTGACTGCTTGGAGGCTGATGCCCCTGGCACTGGAGAAGGAGCTTGTTTAAATGAAATACGCTTACTTCTTTTCTTAACTGGCAAAAGGGTACTTTTTCCACTAGAAATGTTTTTGATGTATTTATCCAAATCATCCCCAAACAGCCATTCATCGCGGAAAGGAAAACTAGCCAGGAGTTTTTTGCATGGCGCTTCGGCTGACCAATTTTTCAACCATAAGATTCTACGCATATGCACCAGCTCAAGCGTAAGCGCGAGGCCTGAAAAATAGAATCTCTCATAGCGTCAATTGTAAAACATAAAGCCCCTGGTAGCTCAGCTAAATCCTGGGCCTGCTGATCAGGGATAACCTTGAGCACCTGTTTAAACTGGTCTTTCAAGTATTGACCTACACCAATTGCTGCCACCGCAGGTTGAGTCACTGAGCCTGCCAAAGAAAATGCGTTTTTTAACAGGAATTCCAATTTCTTATCAGTTGGATCCCTAAGCATTTGAGCATTGCCTACCAGACAAGCCAAACTTTTATTCACAGAGGATATAGCAGCGTCAATTACTGTTATCTCCCACTTTTTAGTGAATTTTTCCTCCATGGGATTAAGTGCTGAGAATTTTTTAGGAGGAAAAAAATGCTTATCTGGGTGATCTTACTCAGAATACATAAGCTGCTCCAGCAATGAATGGACAGGAAAGGCATGCAAAGCTTGAGGAGGCTTTAGCGAACCCAAACAAGAAGTAAGCTTACCAAACAACTCAGTTAAGGGTAACATAAATGTGGAGCAGACCATTTCAGTAAGAGATTGCACAAGCAATTTTTCAGATTGTGAAGCTGAAGGAGGTCCTTCCGCAATTGACCCCTCAGAAGAGGAGTCATCAGCCTCTTCACGGTCCCCTGAAGGGAATTCATCTTTTCCCGCCCCCAGTTCCTCTGTTTGAGGGTCCTGGGTAGTAGAAGGGGACCTGTCGCATTTTCTCCCACTCTGAGAAGATGCGATTAAAGCCACTAACCTTTCTTCCAATCCCACCAAAGCTGAGGAAAAAACCTCCTCAGTAATATAGACAGGGGCTGCAATGTTGGAAACAGTTGCAACACTTGACGGCCCCGATGGCTCACCCTGACCAGCCACCCCAGAACTCTCAGGGGAGGATGACATTGTAGAGATAAGACTAGGGTCCTTAGAGCCTGAGGGAGACACTTTTGGGCCCTTTTTTGGGGTGTTTTCACCTCCCCTTCTGACCATAGTTCGATGCACAAACGCAGAGGTACTGCCAGAAGAAAATGCACCCACTGCTTGAGCAAAGAGTCCAGCAACTGCCGCTGCTATTAGTGCTCAGCCTGTTGCTCAGTAAATGTGCCTAGGGAATGCCTGTGTCACCACTTACATGCCCCCATCTGCTCTTGTTTCCCTCTGTCAGCCTGCAGTCTGCAAATGGAGCTTTTTATTATGCACCCGCGTTGTGGACATTGAGGCACGACAATGCCACGCTAAGCCATGCCCCCTCCGTCTTCCTCGCGTGAGCAGGCCTGTGTGTGTGGGGGGGTGGAGAGGAGGAGAGGAGATGGAGAACCGCCGTGCTGAGGCGGCGGAGGACCGGCATCCGCCTATTGTTCTGGGCTCCCCCTGCCTATTCTGGGAGAGGAGAAGAGCTACTGCCCAGGCGGGGGGTGTTTTCAGAAAAAAATCCCCCCTCCAACATCTTACTGAGGCTTGGGACCGTTAGCCGGAGGAAGCCTGCAGCTCCTGCTGACACAGAGCGAGATATGGAAAGCATGAACAAGACACGTGCTCTATACAGCCCCCAGTGGTGACTTTAGGCATGACAACATTTACTTTTAAAGGAGAAAATCCATAAGAAAATTTAAAATTCCTTAGGAATCTCCACTTACCTTATCCCTCTGCAGGGATTCTGTGGTAAAACCAAACAGACCCAATCTTCACCCCTCACGGCGGTCTCCATTAAAAAACCTTAAAGGACCGGGGCACCTTTTTATCGGGGGTTCCACTCCCTTGGACCCGTATAGCATCCCGCCAGGAAGCTTTATGGCTGAAAAAACCAAAGCACTGGATCCCGGGGTCCAGCTCTCAAAAAAGAGAAGCGTTACGGGCTAAACCTCGTTTCTTCTGCCACAAGGCCCGGATACCATTCAATTCGGCCTGAAAAGACACTTTGAATGGATCCGGCTGCATAGCTTGCCCCAGCAAAGGATTACTCCAGTGGAGCTCAGCATAGCACATGTTTACTCGTGACCAACACCTAAGACACTGACGAAAAAACTGAGGTACTCCCAGTAATGGGGGGGTTGTATAGGGAGTGAACTTCCTGTCTTAGGGTGTGCCAGTGTCCATCACCTAAAGGTGGCCTATATAAACCACATAGTAACTACTATTGCTCTGTGTCCCGTGATGTACGATAAAGAAATAATGGACACAACGTCTAGGCAAAGTTATACTAGGGCTGTGTTATTGCCCTTTTTTGGGTTTCTTTATTTTTTTTTCCTACTCGCTGTTTTTGTTGTTTTTCTGTGCCTTTTGTTGTTTTACACTGGTATGTTTTTTACTCTGTAACCAGTGGTTGTTTCCGCTATATGCGGGTTATTGTTGTTTGTATGTCATGAAACTTAATAAAAAGTTATTTACAAAAAAAAAAGGTTATACATAGTGAAGTCCATCAACCGCAGGTGAATGTGCATATCCTATATTTCCAAACTGATTGAAACAGCACCCAAACACTGGTAACCACGCATTTTATGTGGTGACGGCTCACAAGTCTTGAGCGGTGTTTGGGTGCTGTTTCAATCAGTTTAGAAATATAGGATATACACATTCACCTGCGGTTGATGGATTTTACTATGTATAACCTTTAATTGGAGATACCGAAATGTGGTTCATTCACCTATTGTTAATCACCTTGTGTATGTCACTTATTGTTGGCCTCTCGTGATAAACAAATCCTCCTACATAAGTTGTACCTGTGTATCTCCAACCCTCTCTTCTCTACAGCCATTCAAAGTACAGAATCGATATAGGTTGTCTGAGCTTTCAGAAAGCAGGGGGCTGGGAGCTGAAGTTACAGTCAGTGAGGAGAGCTAATTGGATGAAAGAGACCCCTCCCTTCAGACAGCACACAGGCTGTGTACTGGAGCTCCCTCCCCTGTCACCTTTTTTTCTCTTAGTGTCAGGAAAGTTTGTCAGAAGTGACTCATGCAGTCAGCAGAGGAACGAGGCAACATACAGAAATAACACTGCTTTGGATTGGGACAAGTACATATTATAGAATTATATGATTTGTTCATATTTCATGTCTGAGGTTTACAACCACTTTAAATCTGCTGGTCCTTTGTCACTTCTAAGACAATTTGGGTCATCTCTACGGTGCCACTGAAATAACTTAGCAGGTGTGTGACATGTCCTATGTAGTATGAATAAATTTGGAAGTCTTTATGTAAGTGATAAAGACACCATTTTAAGTGTATTTAATACTTGTTCCCACATTTCTTCCAAGATCCTCCTTCTATGCTTTTTTGTTGGTATGTTAGTCTAGATCAGGGATATGCAATCCAGTTGTTGCAAAACTACAAGTCCCATCATGCCTCTGCTTCTGGGTGTCATGTATGTGGTTGTCAGAGTCTTACTATACCTCATGGGACTAGGGACTAGGGTAGTTCTGCAACAGCTGGAGGTCCGCTATTTGCATATCCCTGGTCTAGATTATTGACCATATTAACTATTAGGCCTCATGCACACTGGACGTTAAAATAACGCTATAAAAACGTCAGTAGCTTTGCAGTGAGTTTTTCAACTTTTTTCAACGTTTTTGCAATAGCGTTTTTTAGCATATATTAGCGTTATTTAGCGTTTTCCTCATTAGCATTTTAGTGTTTATTTTTTAAAGAAAAACCCACTAGTTTTGTTTGTTTTTTTTTACTGCTCAAAAACGTCACTGCCTAAAATTACTGATAACAGCCTATGTGTGCATGGACACATAGGATAACATGATGGAGAGTTTAATGACTGTAGAAAACGTCTACAGCCAAAAACAGCTGCTGTAAAAATGTCAAAAAACGTCCAGTGTGCATGAGGCCTTATAATCCATAACACAACAAGAGCACACACATTGTCAAAAATATTTATCATTTTTATTTTATTTACTGCAAGGATAAACAAATGATAATGATTTTTTTCTGGTAGATATTTTCTTAATGTTTATGTTTAGAACGATATTTAAGTAGTTGATTGAGATGTATCATATGCTGTGGATTAGCAGTATAGGAAATGGCAACCACCTTGATCCTCCTGGGGTCCCAAACACAGTCTTCTTCCATGCCACTGCCAACCATGCCACAATTCGGAGGAACCCATGCCGTATCGTAGCCATGATCATGCCATGTCTTTTGCAGAGGGTGATGTTGTACATCAATCTTTTTCACTTTTCCCACATTCACTCTAAGTCTCAAAACAACCTGATTTTCTCTATCATTTTTTGGGTAAGCACGTGCTTTATGTTTATTTCTAGTAACATAAACTCCTACTCCCAGCATGCCAACAGTTGACTGACGAAATCCATGCTGGATGATGTTTACAGCTGCACAATAATTAGTGCCATGGTACATGACATAGATCTTCCCATTAGCTGGGTCCTCATGAGACTTCAGTTTTATTTCACAAAAGTTGGGTAAATACATTGATGCCCAGATGTCATATGCAGGGTAACAGGCCATTGTTGCTGGAAAAAAAGAAATAAAACTGTGAAATGTTATTATAACATGAGCAGGTGTGTGAATAATTCACATTGCATCTGATTTTCTTCAATAAAATTGTAAATCTGTTATTCAGTGTGTTTTATAAAGGTATTGTATTTATAAACCATCTTAAGGATCCATATGCATTGTGCCATTCTTTCTTTCTTCGCCTTTTCCTGGCATTCCTCTTGGTACTTTCTCTAGTCTTTAAAGCAATATTAAACCCCAAACCAAAAATGTAATATATTGCAGCTTACCAATCTGTAGATGTGGTGCCTGTATTTGTTCCCTGTGTTCTCACCTGATGACCTGACACACTTCCAATATAAGAGTGCCCCTACTCTGGATGAAGGCACACAGCGAACAGCAGCATTGGTAATCTGGGGGGAGGGGGTGGTAGATGTACTAGCAGATTTAAATACACTAACAAATTGGGGTCACATTCCATCTCAAACCGCAGTTATACAAGCAGTTATGGCAACAGTTTTCTTTCTTTTGGGATAAAGGTTTTACATGAATAAATAAATGCTGCTCATTGTAAGCACCTCATCAGTGTTAAATGGTTTGTCTCAACACTCTTAATTGATATATATGCGGGAGAGCTAGTTCTGTTGAAAAATAACAGACTTACTGGCCAGGTCACCAGATGAAAATAAATAAAAGAAAGCCAAAAAAAGAAAACGAATGCAGCCATCACATTTAAAAATCGGTAAGCTGCAATACAGTAAATGTTTGCTCTTGGGTTTAATACCACTTTAAGTTTGTGGCTGTGACCCGCCCAGTCTTGTTCCACCTTTATGTCATATTGTGTTCAGTCTGTCTGTCATTTACCGCAAGCACTTTATTCTCATGCCTGCATCTCAGGTTATCAGCATTGTGGTCCAGATCACATCTTACGAGGCACTCAATTAGCAATCCAAAAATTTGCATGCGCTCATACACTTTTTCTCATCTCTATATGGCTGTATGAAGAGTTCATGTTGCTCTAGCCCAGCGTTTCTCAAACTGTGGAGAGCGCCTTACCCTGGGAGCCGTCATTTCACTGAAGGGGGATGCACCAACCAGCAGCATGACCAAATAGGCAAAATATCCCTATGGAAATTTCCCTTAGTGATCTGATAAGGCAGCCGTCACGTGACAAGGCATCCACTAGAAGGTGGCACTAAGGGGAAGAAGAGGATTTGGGTTGGGTCCATCTGTTTGGCTCTTGCCAAGCATTTGACTACCCTCTGCACCTTAAAAGGTTATTAACCACTTCAATACAGGGCATTTATACACCTTCCTGCCCAGACCAATTTTCAGCTTTCAGCGCTGTCGCAGTTTGAATGACAATTGCGCGGTCATACAACACTGTAAACTAAAACTACCCAAACTAAAAATTTATCATTTTGTTCCCACAAATAGAGCTTTCTTTTGGTGGTATTTGATCACCTCTGCGGTTTTTATTTTTTGCTAAACAAATAAAAAAGACAGAAAATTTTGAAAAAAATAAGTTTTGCTTTAGTTTCTGTTATAAAATTTTGTAAATAAGTAAGTTTTCTCTTTCACTGATGGGCACTGATAAGGCGGCACCAATGAGCGGGCACTGACGATGGGCACTGATATGCGGCGCTGATGGGCACTGGTAGGTGGCACTGATGGGTGGCACTGATATGCAGCACTGATGGACATTGATAGGAGGCACTAATGGGCACTCATGGGTGGCACTGGTGGGCACTGATAGGCGACACTGATGGGCACTGAAAGGCTGCAAAGATGGGTTCTTATGGGTGGCACTGATAGGCGGCACTGCTGGACACTGATGGGTGGCACTTCTGGGCACTGATAGGCGGCACTGATGGGCATTGATACGTGGCACTGATATGAGGCACTGATCCCTGGTGGCACTGGCAGTGGTAGGCATTGTGAGTGAGCACTGATTGGCAGCTGCCTGGGCACAGATTAGTATTTCCCTGAGGGTCTAGGGGGGCATACCTGGTGGACCAGTGTGGATGGCCATCCTGGGCTGTGCTGATAAACAACCAGCACAGACCCCCCCTGTCAGGAGAGCAGCCGATCGGCTCTCCTCTACTCGCGTCTGTCAGACGCGAGTGAGGTAAAGCCGATCACGGCTCTTCCTATTTACATCGCGATCAGCCGTGATTGGACACGGCTGATCACGTGGTAAAGAGTCTCCTTCAGAGACTCTTTACCTAGATCGGAGTTGCGGTGTGTCAGACTGACACACCGCAACAACGATCGCCGCGATGCGCGCCCCCGGGGGCATGCAGCGGCTTAATATCCTGAGGACATCATATGACGCCCAGTCAGGATATTGAAACCACTCTGCCGCCGTCATTCTGCTATATGGCGGGCGGCAAGTGGTTAACTTCTTGGTTTCAGTGATATTTTTATTTATTTCAGGTAATTATATAGTGCCAATAATTTACGCAGTGCTTTACATATACATTGTACATTCACATCAGTGACATGAGTATAATATCACTGCAATCAATATATTAAATCTACAGGTAAACCTTTTTTGTCAGGCTTCCCTTTTATATAATATTTACAGTCCCCCTCCCCCACTCTCCATCCTGAAACATCCCCCGCAGCAACCGGCAGGAGAGACGGGAACCTGGCAGCATTGCAAGGGGGAGACAGGGGGTGCCAGGAAGCAGGGGAAATAGGCACTGCACAGGGTGATTAGGGTGTGCCCAGGCACATCCGGCACATTCTGTGCACACGCCTATGCTCCTACCTATACAATTTAAAAAAAAAATAAAAAACAGTTTGTGAGGTGGGAGGGATAAAATAATCCTCAACACTGCCAGGAAGTTTCCAAGCTTAAAGATTACAAGGTGTTTTCTAGGTTTCAGAGGTCCTGACTTGCTCCCGCATATTTGTGATAGTGCTTGCAGGGTTTTAATGAATGGCCCTAGTTTACAAAGGTTTAAATGACAGGTATATTTACCACAAATCAAGAGCCTGCAGGAAAGCAGTGGTTATCTTTTACTTGAACAGCAGAGAGCCTTGTGATCTCTCTGAGCAGCACTGTTCCCTTACGTTTTACTTTGCTGTTGGTTTTATTATTTCCAGAGATGGCCAGACAAGGTAAAGATACAACACGCATTCTAAATGCTGCATTCTGATGTTACCCTCTCTTATTGTGTTGCACTGACCCAATAATGCCCAAACATATTCAGGAACTAAGATAAGAGAATGAAAAAAACTCTAGTCACACAACTTTGCAGTTGTGCCATGATATGGGCTTAGGTCTGTTTAAAGGCAACATAGGAAAGATGCTGATCACTCATTCCTTCCAATAAATGGAAATGAGACGTACTCAGAAAACTCTACAAACCCCAGGCCGCAAATCTCAAGGCAGGAAATGACCTTCTTGGTTGCATATTTCTGGCTGATCACTATTGTTCTTCTGAGACAAAGAAGAAATTGAGGTTCTCTGCTTTGCTGATACAAGCTTGTCACTTATTAAGCCTCTATAATTTGGTGGTCAGATCTTCCAACCCTCCACCTCAAGTCTATGGGTGACCTCAGAACTTTAGAACTAACAGATTTAAAATCAACCAAGCCCAAGTTAAACATGTCTGTTAGTTACAAGGATAAGTGCCAAAGCAATCTTTTTCACTGAGGAGGAAACTAACCAATGTTTAATTATACAAGAAAAGGCAGCCTAAGTTAACGAAATAATTTCAAAGGGTATAGGTACCATGTAGTACCGCAATAGTCCCCTTCTTTTCCCTGTTGGGGGGTGGAGACATTGGCTGACAGGAGCAGCAACTGCGGCCGTCACCCCTCCCCCTTCTCCTTTTGATCTTGACAATGTTTAATTATGTTTTATATTTGCCTCTATTTCCTCTTGAATATGGCTAAAATAGTTTTTCAGTTTTGAAAAAGTCTTTAGAAAAAGTATTTCAGTTTCTCTCGGACAATGCCACAGAATGCATTGATAAAAATACTAAAACAAAAAGAATGAACTCTGGGGATATTTGTACCTGTAAATTTGAGGAAAGATTGGTAGGAGTCCTTCTTCACTTCAACAGTTTCCTTACTTAGATCAAGATTACATTATAGAACATAAAAATATGAAATCAAACAAAAACAATTTGGATACTGGATACAGTACTGCATACTACCTAATTTTACCTTCTAATGCTCTTGGAATAATTAGAATTTATCATCGATCATTAAAGGCAGGGGTGTTGCTAGGGGGTGGCTATTGGGGCTATAGCCCCGAATCTGGGGCCCATAGCCCCGGGTCTCTTGCTGCAGGGTCCCTGCCTAACCAGCGGGTTGCAGCTGCTGCGGCAGGCGGGCTGGCTGCATGAGAGAGGCGGAGGAGAGGAAAGAAGCAAGCTCTTCATAGCCGGGCCTCTTCAATTTGGGAGCAAGGTGTGGAGAGCAGCAGAGAGATGACATAATCTCTCACTGATCGACACAAATCGGCGCTCTTCCGCCCTCACAGCACGGTCATCATGGAGCTCCACTTTGCAGCCAGACCTCCTTGCTTCAATGTCAGAGGTGCGGCGGGGAGCAGCGAGATGACATCATCTCTTACTGCCCGCCCCGCATCACCACTCTCCTGCTCTCACTAAATGGACCAGTGCTGTCAGCCTGCCACCATTGCAGCATCAATGCACATTTGGTGGCACTGGCTGGCATGGCAAGTGACAATCCACATCAGTTGGCAAGTGACAACCCACATCTAGTGGCCGGTGACGTGGCAAGTGACAATCTGCAAATGGTGGCAAGAGATGTGGCAAGTGACAATCTGCAAATAGCGGCAGGAGACGTGGAAAGTGACAATCCACATCTGCTGCCAGGTGAAAGTAGCAAGTGACAATCCACCACTGGTGGCAGGCGACATAGCAAGTGACAATCCACATCTAGTGGCAGGTGATGGTGGCAAGTAACACGCTGCATCTGGTGACAGGCGATGGTGGCAAGTGACATGCTGCATCTGGTGGCAGGAGATGTGGCAAGTGACACGCCCAGGGCTCCCACTGATTCTGCAGTATGGTGAGTTGAACCACTTCATTCTATATTAGAATGTAACAATAGAAATAATGCACTTCGATCACCCTGACACCATATCAACCATTATGCCATGATGATTGAAGCACCATCACCCGGCATCGCCCGTGAAAAATTGCTTACCACTGGTCCCCCCCCGCGGGCATGCAAAAAGGTTGGTGACTGCTGCTATGGGCTCTAGCCCCAGATCTTTTTCAGACCTAGCAACTCCCCTGATTAAAGGCCTATTACTTTGAAAATGTATTAGCCTGCTAAAAGAGAGCCTGTACTTTGGAAGCTGTTCTCAAAAAAAGGAATGCAGAGAACACAGGTCCAATCATTAGTAATTCATATGAGCTATTTGCAGCTGATCTTTTTCCCATTACTGTACTAACTTATTATGTCTTGATCCACATTGTATTTCTGTGTGGAGATGGCCATATTGATAGTAGCAGGGCTTTGCTCCCTTTAGAGACATGTTTCTGGTGACTGATAATTGGTGGAGTATTGTTGAAGAATCAGCAGGTGAGGTGGGAGAAGCACAGATCCACTAAACAAATGAAGCAAAAGAAGTGGGATCCTTGCACTGCATGTCCTCTGCTACAGCTTCCTCTTCAGCAAGGAGAACAATGAGCAGCACAGCCTTGACATCACCAAGTCTAACTGCAAATCTCCTGAAACTAGCAAATTTACAACTATTAGGCTACAGATCAGTCACCTTTCTAAAAGTGCACTTGAATTTTTTTTAGGATGAAATTCAAGAAAAAGGTAGGTTTTTTCAGACTACTACCTAGGCAAGATAAACATCTCTACATATTTAATAAAAGCTAAAAAAAATATTTAAATAGATAGATACACTATATATCCAAAAATAATGGAACGCCTGCGTTTACACGCACATGAACTTTAATGATATCCTAGTCCAAGGGGTTCAATATTGAGTTGTCCCTCCCTTTGCACCTATAACAGCTTCAAATCTTCTGGGAAGGCTGTCCACAAGTTTTAGGAGTGTGTCTATGGGAATGTTTGACCATTCTTCAGAAGCACATTTGTGAGGTTAGACTGATGTGGACACGATGGCCTGGCTCGCAGTCTCCGCTCTAATTCATCCCAAAAGTGTTCTAGAGGGTTGAGGTCAGGACTCTCTACAGGGCAGTCAAGTTCCTCCACCCCAAACTCACTCATCCGTTTCTTTATGGACCTTGTTTGTGCACTAGGGATGAGCCCGATGTTGAGTCGAATGTGAGTTTGACTCGAACATCGGGTGTTCATTTGCTCACGAACGAACCAAACATATGGGGGGTACGCGACAAATTTGAGCGCCACGGAATGCCCCATAATGCACTGCGAGATCGCAGTGCATTGACGTCTGATGATTCACAGCGCGCTCTGCTGCGAGAGCCATAATTGGCCAAAGGCAGGGTGCCTGTGGCCAATCATGGCTCAGGAGGACTAAGTCAACGCCCCACACTATATAAGGCTGCTTACATAGTGGCCACGGAGATAGATTGAGCTAGATTAGGTAGGTAGGTTACTTAGTGGCATGCAGGCAGTGTATTTATATATATATATATATATATATATATATATACACACACGCATATATAAAGTCTAATAGATAGATAGATAGATAGATAGATAGATAGATAGATAGATAGATAGATAGATAGATAGATACTCTGCATTTAGTGTAGACTAGATACTCAATGTAGACTCTATATTCAGTCAGTGCAGGCAGTGTAGTATACAGTGGGGACGGAAAGTATTCAGGCCCCCCTAAATTTTTCATTCTTTGTTATATTGCAGCCATTTGCTAAAATCATTTAAGTTTATTTTTTTCCTCAGTAATGTACACACAGCACCCCGTATTGACAGAAAAACACAGAATTGTTGACGTTTTTGCAGATTTATTAAAAAAACAAAAACTGAAATATCACATGGTCCTAGTGGTAAATGGAGGTAGTAGGGGATTATAACGGTGCCAATAGGTAAAGGTCAACAATGAGTATTAAAAAATAACAATTAACTTTATTTACATATATAGAAAAAAGACATACACATAGAATATACATACATACAAAAATATAATTGATGCGGTACATAGGATATAAAAGTAGAACAGGACAGGCCTTGGTGTTATAGGCCAATGATACAGGTAATCAGTTCCTACATGTTTCGCTAAAGCATTGGCCTCCTCAGGGAAATGATATAGGCCTGTGCCAAAAATAGAAGGTTCTAGATAAAAGACAAAATGAAAAACATAAGATGACAATACAACTTTTTTTCATTGAATACAATAAGGTAACCATTTACTATTGGATGCAAGGTATGGTAACAAGCCGCCCATGTGGGAGACCCAACCCGGCAACCCATGTACATACCTCCCCACTCACAATGGGAACCGAGCAGGAGAAAGCACCCTAAGAGAGGCCACCAAGACTGCACTGCATCTATGCCTGTAGGGGGCAGACAGAGACCTAGCAATCAGAAAAAAGCAACATAAAGTATTTATGGTGTTGTACCGCGTGATAATTGTTGGGGTAAACATTATCCCAAAACAAAGAAATAGGGCTAACATAGCCTCAATAACTTACAATTCTATAATAAAATCGGTAAAAACGCAGGGGCGCCTGTAGCAATGTTTTACAATATTAGCTGAGGTAGATCAATTCGAATGAAGATCATTTGCAATGTGTGTAGCTATAAAAAAGGGGGAAAAAACAAGTGATTACTAGACACAAGGCATGAATAAATAAATGCCTGTGATAGTGAGCAAAGAATAAAACAAAAAGTGACCAATATAGAGGCAAAGCTTACCTAAATAATTTGTGAGACAGCAATACCGCCAGTATATTCCGGAGGGATGTCTGAATCACAGAAAAAGGGATTGAGTGGTGGCTATCAGCAACAACGTTCCAAAGCCTGTATTTAAAAAGAAGTGTGCAGCCAAAGATAAGATTCAGAGTATAGAGATAATAAGCTTGCAAGGCAGAAAGCAGTAATTGAACATACCCACGTAATGCGCAGCGACAGTGAAGGCGCCCCTGAAGTCCAGCAGAAGGTAAGTGGACTGGCTGGCTACATATGCTCCCCACACCTGATCGGCATAACCGATCAGTGAGCGCACGAGGAGGCTCCCGCACATGCGCACCGCAGTTTGTACATGGAGCCTACAATGCCCACAGTGCAGTGCGGGAAAGTTCCGAGTCACGTGTTGTGACGCTCGGAGGGTTCAATTGATGAGCTGTCAGTCAGCACGAAGCTGATATGACAGCGATCCAGAACAGCTGGTAGGGCGGGTGATATAGGTGGAAAATCACTGCAAGGACGGGAGCAGAGGCGGGCAAGCACTGTGAGAAATAGTGCTGCCCTTCAGTGTCCATACAGCCAACAGCAGTGCAAGATTGGCGACCCAGATGGGTGAACAAATCAGCCACCCAGCACACAGGGAGCAGGGGACACACCACGGGCACATGGGGGGAGCCCCCAAATGGAGGGGATTTTTCACGGTAAAAAAGGGGGCCAGACCAGAGGAACCTTAAGTGCAGCAGAAATGTTTTTGTAACCTTGGCCAGATCTGTGCCTTGCCACAATTCTGTCTCTGAGCGCTTCAGGCAGTTCCTTTGACCTCATGATTCTCATTTGCTCTGACATGCACTGTGAGCAGTAAGGTCTTATTTAGACAGGTGTGTGGCTTTCCTAATCAAGTCCAATCAGTATAATCAAACACAGCTCGACACAAATGAAGGTGTAGAACCATCTCAAGGATTATCAGAAGAAACGGACAGCACCTGAGTTAAATATATGAGTGTCACAGCAAAGGGTCTGAATACTTAGAAGCATGTGATATTTCAGTTTTTCTTTTTTAATAAATCTGCCAAAATGTCAACAATTCTGTGTTTTTCTGTCAATATGGGGTGCTGTGTGTACATTAATGAGGAAAAAAAATGAACGTAAATGATTTAAGCAAGTGGCTGCAATATAACAAAGAGTGAAAAATTTAAGGGTGGTCTGAATACTTTCCGTCCCCACTGTATATAACACAGTGTATTAAGGTGGTTAAGTGGAACCCTGCTCCAAAATAATTTTTTAAAAAATGGCGTGGGGGTCCCCCCAAAATCCATACCAGGCCATTCAGGTCTGGTATGGATTTTAAGGGAAACCCTACACCAAAATGTAAAAAAAAAATGGCGCGGGATCCCCTCCAAAATCCCTACCAGACCCTTATCTGAGCATGTAAACTGGCAGGTCAGGATAGGGGGGGATGAGTGAGCCCCCCCTCCTGAACCATACCAGGCCACATGCCCTCAACATAGGGAGGGTGCTTTGGGGTCCCCCCCCAAAGCACCTTGTCACTATGTGGATGGGGACAAGGGCCTCATCCCCATAACCTTGCCCGGTGGTTGTGGGGGACTGCAGGCAGGGGGCTTATTGGAATCTGGAAGCCCCCTTTAACAAGGGGGCCCCCAGATCCTGCCCCCCCTCATGTGAATGGGTATCGGGTACATTGTACCCCTTACCCATTCACCAAAAAGGTGTTGAAAAAGTAAAAACGACGGGAGACAGTTTTGGACAATTCCTTTATTTAAAGGACAATAAATTCCTTTATTCCTTTATTGTCCCGCGATGTCCATCCATCTTCAATCACGGTGCCGACGGACCGGAAAAATATAAGAAAAAAAAAAACTCCGTCTCGATCGGAGGCGTCTCGCCGACTGCTGTCTCTTGGCTGTGACAGCTGTTATATAGGCAAGGGCGGGGCCACCCAGTGACGTAACCAGGTGACTTCGCCCCTTCGGCTGTCATGTGCCCTCAGAGGGGGTAGGGTAATTTGGTTACGTCAGCAGGTGGCCCGCCCTTGCCTATAACAGCTTTCACCACGAAAAGACAGCAGTCGGCGGGACGCCTCCCATCGAGACAGAGATTAGTTTTCCGTTCTATTTTTCGGGTCCGTCGGCGCCGTGATTAAAGAAAGATGGACATTGCGGAACACTCTTTTTTTTTTTTCTTTTTAATAAAGGAATTGTCAAAAACTGTCTTTTGTGTCTTTTACTTTTGACACTTTTTTGGTGAATGGGTAGGGGTACAATGTACCTGGTACCCATTCCCATTCACATGGGGGGGCAGGATCTGGGGGCCCCCTTGTTGAAGGGGGCTTCCAGATTCCGATAAGCCCCCACCCGCAGAGCCCCACAACCACCGAGCAAGGGTTGTGGGGACTAGGGATTAGCTTCGAGTTAGAGTTGAAGTAAGTTCGACTCAAACATCGGCCGTTCGACCGTTCGTCGAAATCCGAACATTATGGGCCATTCGCGCCAAATTCGAGTGGTGCGTCACTGCCCATAATTCACTGCGGCATCGCAGTGCATTGCTGGCTGATGATTGGCCATGCATGCACTATGACCCGCATGCTTTGGCCAATCACAGCGCGGTAAGAACGGAGAGCCATAATTGGCCAAAGGCAGGGTGGCTTTGGCCAATTATGCCTCAGGGGATTTAGTACAAGCCCCACACTATATAAGGTCGCCTTGAAGTCGGCCTTGTGTAGTGTGTTCTGGCATTGAGAGAGAGAGAGACAGTGTCATTTCATTTGAGTTAGTTAGGCAGGCAAGCGAGTCAGTTAGCTGCAGTCAGTGTATTGTGTATATATCCCAGGTGTTGCATCCCAGGTGTTGTATATATATATATATATATATATATATATATATATATATATATATGCACTGTATTCAGTTTAGCTAGATCCGTTCCTGTTATTCTCTTCCTAATATACTTACAGGCAGGCAGCTGCAGTATTTTCAGTCAGTGTACTGTATCCTGTGCAGTGTGCAACTAAAGCTAACTGCAGACAATTGCTGGTGTTCTCTTTCTAATAATACCTCAGGCAGGCAGCTGCAGTATTTTCAGTCAGTGTACTGTATCCGCTAACTGCAGACAATTGCTGGTGTTATCTTTCTAATAATACCTCAGGCAGGCAGCTGCAGTATTTTCAGTCAGTGTACTGTATCCTGTGCACAGTGTGCAACTAAAGCTAACTGCAGACAATTGCTGGTGTTCTCTTTCTAATAATACCTCAGGCAGGCAGCTGCAGTATTTTCAGTCAGTGTACTGTATCCTGTGTACAGTGTGCAACTAAAGCTAACTGCAGACAATTGCCGGTGTTCTCTTTCTAATAATACCTCAGGCAGGCAGCTGCAGTATTTTCAGTCAGTGTACTTTATCCTGGGCACAGTGTGCAACTAAAGCTAACTGCAGACAATTGC
The DNA here is from genome assembly GCF_042186555.1 of Aquarana catesbeiana. Classification (NCBI taxonomy): domain Eukaryota; kingdom Metazoa; phylum Chordata; class Amphibia; order Anura; family Ranidae; genus Aquarana; species Aquarana catesbeiana. The sequence continues at coordinate 88,076,044 of NC_133333.1, forward strand.
TGGTGTTCCCTTTCTAATAATACCTCAGGCAGGCAGCTGCAGTATTTTCAGTCAGTGTACTGTATCCCGTGTGCAACTAAAGCTAACTGCAGACAATTGCCGGTGTTGTCTTTCTAATAATACCTCAGGCAGGCAGCTGCAGTATTTTCAGTCAGTGTACTGTATCCTGTGCACAGTGTGCAACTAAAGCTAATTGCAGACAATTGCCGGTGTTCTCTTTCTAATAATACCTCAGGCAGGCAGCTGCAGTATTTTCAGTCAGTGTACTGTATCCCGTGTGCAACTAAAGCTAACTGCAGACAATTGCTGGTGTTCTCTTTCTAATAATACTACAGGCAGGCAGGCGATTCAACTAGCTGCAGTATAATCAGTATATATATACATCCCAGCTTTTCGCAGCTACATCTCACTGCAGGCCATTCCTTGTGTACCTATCCCAATACATCAAAGACAGTATGTCTGGAAGGCCAACAAGGAGAGGCAGACAGTCACAGGCCAATAAAAGAGGGCAAGCAGTTTCTGTGTCTAGAGGCAACAGTGCTGGTCGTGGACACAGTGCATCCTCATCAGCATGTGGCCATGGGGCATGCTTGTCCTTTTTCTCGGCAGCTGGCCGTGTTAAGCTACAACATGCCGAAGAGTTGGTAGAGTGGATGACCAAGCCGTCCTCATCCTCCTCACCCAGGCTACCTTGGCTGCCAATGCAGGTGCCAAAGCGGCCTATTCCTTGGACTCGAGGTCATCATCAGTTACTCCTTCCCTGTTCGACCACAGTGTCGGGTACATGCTGCAGGAGGATGAGCAGCGTTTCGAAGGCTCCGATGATGGTACCCAGCTTGAGGAAGGCAGCAACGTGAGCCCAGAGAGAGGGGTTGCCCAAGAAGAACAACAAACTGGCAGTCATGTTCCCCCAGCTGCAGCATACTGCCAGGTTTGCTCCAGTGACGAGGAGGGAGGGGATGATGAGATCACTAACTCTACGTGGGTGCCTGATAGGAGAGAGGAGGAGGCGGAGCAGGAGGAGGAGGAGGCACATCTCCAACGAGGCAGGATGCCCTCCAAGTGCCAGCTTAAGGGCAGCCAACTGACTGCATCACACCGCAGAGCTCCGCAAGTGCAGAGCGCTGGTGACTCCGCACGTTATTCCAAAAGTTCTTCGGTGTGGGCCTTTTTTGAGACGTGTGCAGCAGATCGCACCGTTGATATTTGCAACATATGTCTAAAGCGTATCAAGCATGGACTAGACAGCAAGCGCTTGGGCACCACATGCTTATTCAGACATATGTCGAGCTCCCATGCAGCCCGTTGGCAACACTACCTAAAAGACCCACACCAAACTACAAGGCGGACCTCTCCTTGCTCCTCCTCATCAGCTGGGATGTCCAACCCCACTATACTTCAGTCCTCTCAGAACCCTGCACTGAGAGGAATGAAGGTGTAGAATTAGGTGTGCCACTGCCAAGTACTTGCGGGCAATCTGCTATCGGTACACCAACGTCCGATTCTAGCAGGCAGATTTCCTTACCCCAGTTGCTCCACCGGCGAAAGAAGTTCGCTCCCAGCCTTCCACATGCCCAGCGGTTGAATGCTGGCTTGGCTAAATTGCTAGCACTTCAACTGCTGCCTTTTCAGTTGGTAGACTCTGCCCCCTTCCGTGAGTTTTTGGAATGTGCAGTACCTCAGTGGCAGGTTCCCAAACACCACTTTTTTTCACGGAAGGCGATTCTGACTCTCTACCGGCATGTGGAAGGCAATGTCCATGCCTCGCTGGACAGGGCGGTCAGCGGTAAGGTGCATATTACCGCTGACTCATGGTCCAGCAGACATGGACAGGGACGTTACCTATCTTTCACCATGCACTGGGTGACTCTGCTGGCAGCTGGGAAGGATGCAGGACAGGGTACAATAGTGTTGGAGGTTGTTCCGCCACCACGCCTCCAAAATTCTACTAGTGGTGATTCTTCGTCTTTTTCTTCCTCCATGGCCTCTTCTTGTGCTGATTTGTCCTCGAAACCAGCGGTGCTCCATAGGCGTCCAAGGGGCTACGCAAGCACGCAGGCAAAAAGATGCCATGCGGTGCTTGAGCTGGTGTGCTTGGGGGACAGGAGCCACACTGGGGGCAGAGATTCTGTCAGCTCTGCAGGGGCAGGCTCAGAGGTGGTTGATGCCATGCCAGCTTAAGCTGGGAATGGTGGTTTGCGACAATGGCATCAACCTCCTCTCCGCCCTCCAACAGGGACAACTGACCCATGTGCCCTGTTTGGCTCACGTCCTTAACTTGGTGGTGCAGTGGTTCTTGGGCAGGTACCCGGGCTTACAGGATGTCCTGAGGCAGGCCAGGAAAGTCTGTGTGCATTTCCGCCAGTCATATAATGCCAGTGCTCGGCTGGCTGACCTCCAAAAGGAATTTAACCTGCCCAAGAACCACTTCATCTGTGACATGCCCACCAGGTGGAACTGTTGGAGCACATGCTGTCTGGAATAATGGACAGGGCACTTGAGGCAGAACAGAGGCAGGAAGAGGAGGACTTCCTTACCTCTCAAGGCCCCCTTTATCCAGACAGTGTTCCTGCATGCCTGCCAATCACACAAGAAGAGGAGGAGGAGGAGCAGGATTGTGCCAGCATGGAGGTGGGGCCTAGCACTCAGCATCAGCAGCAGTCTTCAAGGGATCATTTACAGTCCGAAGAAACCCATGGACTTGTACGTGGCTGGAAGGAGGTGGCTGCGGATCATGTCGTCCTTAGTGACCCAGAGGACTCTGGACCGAATGCCTCAGCAGACCTACGCTGCATGGCCTCCCTGATCCTGCAAAGCCTGCGGAAGGATCCTTGTATTCGTGGTATCAAGGAGAGGGATCATTACTGGCTGGCAACCCTCCTTGATCCACGTTACAAGGGTAAGGTTGCGGACCTTATCTTGCCGTTGCAAAGGGAGCAGAGGATGAAACCTCTTCAGGAGGCCTTGCAGAAAGGTTTGTGCAAGGCGTTTCCAGAGCCTGGGAGGTTGCAATTTCCTGGTCTTCCTGAACAATGTGTTGCTGAGGCTTCGGTCAGTCACAGAAGGAGCGGTGGAGAAGGTGGCCGTCTGACCGATGCGTTCAGACAATTTTTTAGTCTGTAGCCCCAAGGTATGATCGGTTCCAGCAACCATCGCCAGCGTCTGATTCACATGGTGCAGGAATACCTAGGGGCAAGATCAGACTTGGACACCTTTCCCACCGAAAATCTTCTGGGTTACTGGGTCTTGAGGATGGATCACTGGCTAGAGCTTGCACAGTATGCAATTGAGCTATTGGCCTGTCCTGCATCCAGGGTTCTTTCGGAATGCACATTCAGTGCTGCTGGAGGCTTTGTAACCGATCACAGGGTGCGTCTGTCCACCAAATCGGTCGATCAGCTGACCTTCATAAAAATGAATTAGTCTTGGATCACCATCTACCAAGCACCTGATGCTGATGTAACCGAATAATTTTTTTTTAATGTGAGATCCCTTCAAGACTGCCTATGCTGATGCTGAGTGACTATCCTCTTCCTCCTCAATGTTCATGCTGATAGCTTGTAAGAACATTTTTGGTTCTGGGCACCGCCACCAGTGGCTAAGGCCCAATTTTTCTGCCCCTGTTTAACAGGGGTGTGTAATTACAATTTTTGATGCAATACTTTGCAGTAGGGCTTATTCCTGCACTCCAACTAGAGTATCTGTGAGGTGTTGCAGTTTTGTGGCACCAGCACCAGTGGCAAAGGCACAATTTTTCTGCCCTGTTTAACAGGGGCCTGTAATTACAATTTTTGATGCAATACTTTGCAGCAGGGCTCATTCCTGCGCTCCAACTAGAGTATCTGTGAGGAGTTGCAGTGTTGTGACACTAGCACCAGTGCCTTAGGCCCAATTTTTCAGCCCCTGTTTAACAGGGGCATGTAATTACAATTCTTGATCTAATATTTCACAGCAGGGCCCATTCCTGCGCCCACCAAGAGTAACTGTGAGGGCTTACAGTGTTGTGGCAACACCAACACCTAAGGCCCAAATTTCTGCAGAGTATATAGGGCAGGCCAAACATCCAACTTACAAACGACTCCTACTTGCAAACGGAAGGAGACAACAGGAAGTGAGAGGAAATCTACCCCTAGGAAGGGAAATTCTCTCCTGTAAGAGTTCCTTGTTTCACTAAAAACCCCAAATTATCAAAATCCAATTGTCATTGGGACAGAAATTGAGGTGAAATCTTCTGAACAGGTGCACAGAAAGCAAAACAAATGTTACAGGGGTGATAATCCTTCCCTATGTTTTCCAAAAAGCTTAAAAATATATTTTTTGGCTGGAGCTACACGTAAAAATGTACCTGTTCAAAATTACAAACAGATTCTACTTAAGAACAAACCTACAGTCCCTGTCTTGTTTGCACCGCCTGTATACTGCTGCACAGAGTATATAGGGCCTGGGGGCCCAACGCCTTTCCTTTTTTTTATTTGGGTGCGGGGTTCCCCTTAATATCCATACAAGACCCAAAGGGGCTGGTAATGGGCTGGGAGGGGGTTCTCAATCCATCCATCCATATTGCCGGGACCAGACATGACATTAAAGCCGCAAGCAGTTTTAAATGATTTTTTTTCCTTTAGAAATGTCATTTTGAGCAGGGACTGTTCTAAACACGGGTAACACGCGCCACTTTACATGCATACTATAGACACCCCCCAGGCACAATATTTAACCACTTCAGCCCCGGAAGAATTTACCCCCTTCCTGACCAGAGCACTTTTTGTGATTCGGCACTGCGTCACTTTAACTGACAATTGCGCGGTCGTGCAAAGTGGCTCCCAAACAAAATTGACGTCCTTTTTTCCCCACAAATAGAGCTTTCTTTTGGGGTATTTGATCGCCTCTGCGGTTTTTATTTTTTGCGCTGTAAACAAAAAATAGCGACAATTTTGAAAAAAACACATTATTTTTTACTTTTTGCTATAATAAATATCCCCAAAAAATATTTAAAAAAACATTTTTTTCTTCATTTTTGGCCGATACGTATTCTTCTACATATTTTTGGTAAAAAAAATCGCAATAAGCGTTTATTGATTGGTTTGCGCAAAAGTTATAGCGTTTACAAAATAGGGGATAGTTTTATGGCATTTTTATTATTAATTTTTTTTTACTAGTAATGGCGGCGATCAGCGATTTTTATCATGACTGCGACATTATGGCGGACACATTGGATATTTTTGACACATTTTTGGGACCATTGTCATTTATACAGCAATCAGTGCTATACAAATGCACTGATTCCTGTGTAAATGACACTGGCAGTGAAGGGGTTAACCACTAGGGGCAGTGTAAGGGTTAAGTATGTCCTGGGGAGTGTTTCTAACTGTGGGGGGGCGTGGCTATGTGTGACACGTCACTGATCTCTGCTCCCGATCACAGGGAGCAGGGATCAGTGACACTGTCACTAGGCAGAAAGGGGAGATGCTTGTTTACATTAGCATCTCTCTGTTCGTCCTCTCCATGAGGCGATCGTGGGTATCCCCGCGGCGATCGATTCCACGGGACCCACGACCCTAATCATTGAGCTACTGGCCGGCGCACGCCACTGGCGGCACGCACGCAATGGCACGGCGGAAAATTTAAAGGGACGTACTGGTACGCCCAGCCGTGCTATTCTGCCGACGTGCATCGGCGTGCACCGGTCGCGAACCGGTTAAAGGAATATTTCACTTTTATTTTTTCACTTTAAGCATCATTAAAATCACTGCTCCCAAAAAACGGACGTTTTAAAAACTTATTTTTGCATTGATACATGTCCCCTGGGGCAGGACCCAGGTTCCCAAACCCCTTTTAGGATAATAACTTGCATATAAGCCTTTAAAATTTGCACTTTTGATTTCTCATGTTTGAGTCCCATAGATTTTAATGGGTTTCGAAAGTTTGCGCGAACTTTCGGTCCGTTCGAATGTTCTGATGCGAACCGAACCGGGGGGTGTTCGGCTCATCCCCATAGTCATGTTGGAACAGGAAGGGGTCATCCCCAAAACTGTTACCACAAGGTTAGGAGCATGAAATGGTCCAAAATGTCTTGGTAGGCTGATACCTTAAAGCAGAGTTCCGCCTGCAAAAAAAAATTTTTAAGTCAGCAGCTACAAATACTGCTGCTGCTGACTTTTAAAATAAGGACACTTACCTGTCCAGGGTGCCCGCAATATCCTCACCCGAAGCCGACCCGTCCCTCGGCTTAAATATTGTGCCTGGGGGGCCACTTAGTCTGCCTGTAAAGTAGCGCATCCTTCCCATGTTTATAACAGTACTGCAGCAAAATTAAATTTCTAAAGGAAAAAATGTCATTTAAAATTGCTTGACTTAATGTTGTAATGTATTGCCAGATCCCGGCAATATACAAAAAGAAATCATTAAAAAAAATGACGTGGGTTCCCCCCTTTCCCCCAGTCGATTATCAGGCTCTTCGGGTCTGGTATGGATATTAAGGGGAATTCCACGACAAAATATTTTTAAAAAATGGCGTGGGGGTCCCCTCCAAAATCCATACCAGGCCCTTCAGGTCTGGTATGGATTTTAAGATGAACCATGCGCCAAATTTTAAAAAAATGGCGTGGGGGTCCCCCCAAAATCCATACCAGACACTTATCCGAGCATGCAGCCTGGCAGGCCGCAGGAAAATGGGGGGGACGAGAGAGCACCCCCCCTCCTGAACCGTACCAGGCCACATGCCCTCAACATAGGGAGGGTGCTTTGGGGCCTGGTACAATTCAGGAGGGGCGGGGTGCTCTCTCCCCCCCTTTTCCTGTGGCCTGCCAGGTTGCATGCTTGGATAAGGGTCTGGTATGGATTTTGGGGGGGACCCCCATGCCATTTTTTTTATCTTGGCACGGGGTTCCTCTTAAAATCCATTCCAGACCTGAAGGGACAGTTACCTGTCCAGGGCACCCGTAATATCCTCACCCGAAGCCAACCCGTCCCTCGGCTCCGGGTGGAGGTGTCGGCATCTTAAGTAAGTGAATCAGGAAGTGAAGCCTTTCAGCTTCACAGCCCGTTTCCCTACTGTGCATGTGGGAGTTCTGCGCGTTCTGACTGGTCCCTGCTGTCTTCTGGGACCCGTGTGTCTCCCAGAAGACAGCAGGGGGGACGGAGATGGGGCTGGATATGGCGCAGATCGCCGCGGATACTGCAGCGATCTTTTGCCGGAAGTGGGAACAAATACCTGTATTAGACAGGTATCTGCTCCCCCCTTAAAGGTCCCAAATGTGACACCGGGTGGGGGGAAGGAACCAGATCAGTGGAAGTTCCATTTCTGGGTGGAACTCCGCTTTAAGAGTTCCTTTCCCTGGAACTAAGGGGCTAAGCCCAACCCCTGAAAAACAATCCCACACCATAATTCCCCCCTCCACCAAATGATTTGGATTAGTGCACAAAGAAAGGTCCATAAAGACATGGATGAGTGAGTTTGGGGTGGAGGAATTTGACTGTAGCTGCCGTCCTCTTTCCCCTCCATGCCCATTGGCTCCACTGCTACATGTTCCTGTCATTTTTTCTGAAGCAGCATACCACAATGCGTGGTATTGTATTACCATGCATTGCAGAACACTGCTTCTTAGTGAATTTGGGTGCCATTAAAAATAAATTGCGCTGTAATGCACTAAAATGTATAACCAAAATGCATAGTTTTGAAGAGGCCCTTAAATGGGTTTTGGGCATTAGTTAAAATGATATTAAACCCAAAACCAAAAATGTAATACATTGCAGCTTGCCAATCTTTAAAAAAAATAACAGCGTATACAATTGTGACTCAAGTCGTATTGTAATTAAATTGTATTAAAAATTACCTTTCCTTTTCAATTTGCAGTGCTGTAATTTTTTGTAAAATGCAATTCAATGTGGCTACCTGGAGGTGTTCTGTACACACATGGTGTACGGAACGCCCTCTAAAAATGTTATTTCCTGCTTGCATGATTGGCTTACTGATTTTCCCAGAAGTCTGCACTAAGATACAAATCAGATTTGAGCACCCCCTATAACAAAATGTCAATTTTGGTGAGATACTCGCAAAGGGAAATCACATCTAAAGGGATGCAGACCCTGCCAATTTCCTCCTTAAAGCACTGCAGGTGCAGCAACTGATTGATAATCAATTTCTTGTCTTTGTCGTATACTTATAAAAATCCTAATTTTTGGCAATTAAATTACATAAACCCCCAGACCATTATGTATTTTCCGAAAGCAGAGACCCTGTAGAATAAAAAGGTGATAGTTGCAAATTTTTGTTTCACATGATATTTGCACAATATTTTAAAATTGCGTGCGCCCACGATATCGCCAAAAACTATGGTGCCCAAAAATCACCATAGGTGATGCTTTAAAACCCGTTACAGCTCATCAGTTTAGAGTTAACTAGCTAGAATCATTGTGCTAGAATTATTGTGCTAGAATTATTGTTCTCACTCTGACGTTTGCGGCGATATGTCACATGTGTGGTGCGACCGCGGTTTACATACATACAGATGTGCAGGACAACCGGGGTTTTGGCAATTTTTTAAAATTATTTTAATATATATATATATATATATATATATATATATATATATATATATATCTCCCCTGTCCTTCACATCGTCTAACCCGGCTTGGTTAGATGTGTCTCCTGACTGTACATTCATTGTTTGAATGTGAGATCGAGGTATGTATTTGCCTCGGTCTCACTGCAGTCTCTCTCCCCACGGCGGCGGATGTTTTTCCAGGTGTCGGAACTGGACAGCCGGAAACCATGGGAGGAGGGTGGGCACTGCGCGCCTGGCTGTGTGAGAGTGGTCTGCAGCTATGGAGCTGCTGCGGCACTTTCACTTTCAAGCCGGTCCCCATCTCTACAAAACACACACAAGCTGATGGCTGCTACTGTAGCCATTAGCTTGTGTTGAAAGGTTCACTCTTTGGATGTACATAGTACGTCCACAGAGCTGAACTGGTTATAAAACCAATCCCGTACAGATTGCACATGGACAGACAAACAAACAGCTCAAAATAAACAAAAGGTAGGAATCTGCAACAAAGTTTGTTAAAATCCTTGCAATGTTCATTGATCACCCAGAGGGGAATGTATTTTTCTCAGCAAAAGTGGAGTTACTCTTTAAATACTTTTGGCTGCATTTGTTTTCTTTTTTTAGGCTTTTTTTTTCCTGGTGATCCAGTCAGTAACACACTTTTAGTCTTATGCTTTAATTTACTAAAGTCACGAAAATTCTCGTACGACAGAATAACAATTTGGAAGTGATGTCATGTGTTGTAGTGTATTTGTATTGCATTTTCGAACAACAACTGTACTGATTAAACGAAAATCATACAATCTGGCATCGTACAAAAAATGTTTTCGTGCATGTCCGATCAAATAATATCGGATGAACTGTCCTGATTGGCTCTCGAAAGCTCTGTACTAACAATCAGATTATCGTACGATCGCTCCGAAATGGGTATTTTTCATACGATTTTCTGATCGTGTGTATGGAGCTGATGCCTATACTCTGGATGAAGTAGCAACAGAGACACTTTGGACAGCAGCATTGTTAGTCTGTAGAGATGAGCCGAACACCCTTCGGTTCGGTTTGCACCAGAACATGCAAACAGACAAAAAATTTGTGCGAACATGTGAGCACCATTAAAGTCTACAGGACACGAATGTGAAAAATCAAGTGTTCATTTTTAAGACTTATATGCAAGTTATTGCCAATAAAAGTGTTTGGGGACCCGGGTCCTGCATTTGCATCTATCAATGCAAAAAAAATTTTTTAAAACGGCTGTTTTTTCAGGAGCAGCGATTTTAATAATGCTTAAAGTGAAACAATAAAAATGAAATATTCCTTTAAATATTGTGCCTGGGGGGTCACTTAGTCTGCCTGTAAAGTAGCGCATCCTTCCCTTGTTTGTAACAGTACTGCAGCAAAATTAAATTTCTAAAGGAAAAAATTTCATTTAAAATTGCTTGACTTAATGTTGTAATGTAGTGCCAGATCCTGGCAATATACAAAAAAAATCATTGAAAAAAATGATGTGGGTTCCCCCCTTTCCCCCCCTTCCCCCCAGTCGATTATCAGGCTCTTCGGGTCTGGTATGGATATTAAGGGGAACTCCACGCCAAAATATTTAAAAAAAATGGCGTGGGGGTCCCCTCCAAAATCCATACCAGGCCCTTCAGGTCTGGTATGGATTTTAAGGTGAACCATGCGCCAAATTTTTAAAAAATCGCGTGGGGGTCCCCCCAAAATCCATACCAGACACTTATCCGAGCATGCAGCCTGGCAGGCCCGCGGAAAACGGGGGGAACGAGAGAGCACCCCCCCCTGAACCGTACCAGGCCACATGCCCTCAACGTGGGGAGGGTGCTTTGGGGCCTGGTACAATTCAGGAGGGGCGGGGGTGCTCTCTCCCCCCCCCTTTTTCTGTGGCCTGCCAGGTTGCATGCTTGGATAAGGGTCTGGTACGGATTTTGGGGGGGGACCCCCATGCCATTTTTTTTATCTTGGCACAGGGTTCCTCTTAAAATCCATACCAGACCTGAAGGGCCTGGTACAGATTTTGGGGGGGACCCCACGCCATTTTTGTTTTAAATTTTGGCACAAGGTTCCCCTTAACCATTTAAATACACTGTGTTATATAAACTACACTGCCTGCATTGACTGAATATAGAGTCTACACTAAATATATAGGCTACACTGAATGCAGAGTGTATATGTATGTATATATATATATATATATATATATATATATATATATATATCAAATACACTGCCACTAACTAACCTGCCTGCCTAATCTAGCTTGAACTATCTCCGTCCACACACTGTACACGGCCGCTATATAAGCAGCCTTATATAGTGTGGGGCCTGGACTTAGTCTCTCTGAGCCATGATTGGCCAAAGGCTCTCTTATGGCTCTCTCAGCAGAGTGCGCTGTGATTGGCCAAAGCATGCAGGTCAGGTGCATGCTTTGGGCAATCATCATACAGCAATGCACTGCGATCTCGCATATGTTCGGTTTTAGAACAAACAAAAACCTGATGTTCGAATCGAACTTACGTTCGACTTGAACCGCGAGCTCATCCCTATTAGTCTGGGGGTAGGGGAGTGTTAAATGTGCTAGCAGATTTAGACACTGTAACAAATTGAAGCCAAACTCCAGCTAACACTTTTTAAGCAGTTACAGAAAACTGTTTTTTTTTTCTTTTGGAATAAAGATGTTACATACATTAAAAAAGCTGATCATTGTAAGCACCCCTGCCAGAGTTAAATGGAGTCTTAACCCTCTAACTGTAACATCTTCAGGACCACTTGTTAAAAAACAAAAGACTTACTGGCCACATCAACAGGTGAAAATAAAGGAGAGAAAACATAGAAAAGAAAACTAATGCAGCAATCACATCTGAGAATTGATAAGCTGCAGTATAAAGATAAGAAGCATACAATTAATAAAATATTACAACAATAACAATAAATACAATACAAGTGTATATCAAAACAGTGCATTGTTAAAACCATAATATTAGTATGTTATATATATGTATAATTTGAAGTCCTTTATCAGAATTGAAACTGCTACTAATAATAATTGTAGTTATGAATATTATGTGATAATTTTTTTACTAAATTATATATTTCTTTTAAATCTGTAACTAAACTTAACCCCTTGCTGACCGGCTCACACCGATATAATTTGGCAGAATGGCACGTACGGGCATATTAACGTACCTGTACATCGTCTTTAAGGCGCGGCATTGTGGCCGAGCTACGTGAGTGTGATCACGGGTCCCGCACGGACTCGATGTCCCCGGGGATACCCGCAATCATCTCACGGTGAGGAAGAACGGGGAAATGCTAATGTAAACAAGCATTTCCCCGTTCTGCCTAGTGACAGGACACTGATCACCGCTCCCTGTGATCGGGAGCGGTGATCAGTGTCGTGACACATGTAGCCCATCCCCCCTACAGTTAGAACACATCCCTAGGACACACTTAACCCCTTCAGCACCCTCTCCTGGTTAACCCCTTCACTGCCAGTCACATTTACACAGTAATCAATGCATTTTTATAGCACTGATCGCTGTATAAATGTGAATGGTCCAAAAATAGCGACAAAAGTGTCTGGTGTGTCTGCCATAATGTTGTAGTCAAGATAAAAATCGCTGATCGCCGCCAAAAAAAAATATTAATAAAAATGCCATAAAACTATCCCCTATTTTGTAGAAGCTATAACTTTTGCACAAACCAATCAATAAACGCTTATTGCGATTTTTTTTTTACCAAAAATATGTAGAAGAATACGTATCGGCCTAAAATATTTTTTGGGGATATTTATTTTAGCAAAAAGTAAAAAATATTGCGTTTTTTCAAAATTGTCGCTCTTTTTTTGTTTATAGCGCAAAAAATAAAAACCGCAGAGGTGATCAAATAGCACCAAAAGAAAGCTCTATTTGTGGGGAAAAAAGGACGCCAATTTTGTTTGGGAGCCACGTCGCAATTGTCTGCGCAATTTTCAGTTAAAGCGACGCAGTGCCAAATCGCAAAAAGTGCTCTGGTCTTTGGCCAGCCAAATGGTCTGGGGCTGAAGTGGTTAAGAGAACAATGTTGCATTCAAAAGTTAGGTTACCAGAAAAAAAAAATCATGAATCAAATGAAATGCATTGCACATAGAAATGAACAGAATATCTGAATATTTTGAGGTGCACCTTTAAAGTATATCTAAAGTCAAGTTTTGACTTTAGATTTACTTTAAGTATCACAGACACAAAAGTAATGCCCCGTACACACGGTCGGATTTTCCGATGGAAAATGTCCGATCGGAGCGTGTTGTCGGAAATTCCGACCATGTGTGGGCTCCATCGGACATTTTCCATCGGATTTTCCGACACGTTGGACAAGTTGGAGAGCAGGAGATAAAATTTTCCGACAACAAAATCCGTTGTCGGAAATTCCGATCGTGTGTACACAAATCCGACGGACAAAGTGCCACGCATGCTCAGAATAAATAAAGAGATGAAAGCTATTGGCCACTGCCCCGTTTATAGTCCCGACGTACATGTTTTACGTCACCGCGTTTAAAACGATCGGATTTTCCGACAACTTTGTGTGACCGTGTGTATGCAAGACAAGTTTGAGTCAACATCCGTCGGAAAAAATCCTAGGATTTTGTTGTCGGAATGTCCGAACAAAGTCCGACCGTGTGTACGGGGCATTAGTATTAGCATGTAACTAAAGTATTTTCTAAAGCGCCTTCTTTTTAAAGTACACACAGCATTTAGACTACTCTAAGTAAGCACTAACCTGTTGGCTGAAGAATCAAGTGTATGTGTATATTCCACATATCATACTTTTATAAGCTCCCAGATTAGTTTCTATTTTTATTATTGACATGTAACATTGCCCTCAATCACCTGCCTTCTGAGAAATGAAAACTCAGAGAAGGGCTGGAGCCAAAAGCAAGTAATCAGATATTCCTGAAGGATATTTTGACTGCCTGGAATAGAATACTGTGCTTAATTACAATTTAAAAGAAATATGGTAACTTACAGTAAACTGTGTAAATACTACACAAGCCATTTTCAAAATCTAATGGTATTAAAAATGGTCTTTTGGTTTCAATTTGCACTGGCTGCATTTAAAAAAAAAAAAAATCAGTAATGGAGTACAGTGGCACCTCGGTTCACGAACTTAATTTGTGAAGTGACTCTTTTTTTTTTGCTTATATATACAGTAAAATTATGAAATGTATGTAAAAAAAAAAAAAAGGATTTTAAACATATATTACATACTGGGGGTTATTTACGAAAGGCAAATCCACTTTGCACTGCAAGTGCACTTCGAAGTGCAGTCGCTTTAAATCTAAGGGGTAGATCTGAAATGAGTGGAAGCTCTGCTGATTTTATCATCCAAGCATGTTCAAGCTAAAATGCTGTTTTTTTTTTCCTTGCATGTCCCCCTCGGATCTACAGCGACTTTACTTCCAAGTGCACTTTCAAGAGCACTTGCAGTGCAAAGTGGATTTTCCTTTTAGTAAATAACCCCCACTGTCTTTTTCATTAAGCTGACCTCTTTCATGTGTACATCTAAAAAGTAAAAAAAAAAAATATATATCTCCTGTTTAATACTTGTTTGAAACAATCCCAAACCCCAATTTAAATTATTAATCTAGGGGCAAAAAAGCACTGTGCATCCAGGAAAAGATCATCTGAGGGCATGATAAAGTTGTAGAATTTATATGAACTGTTTTTCCATGATTCCCAATCAAGTGAGCCCACCCTCATGGTAGTCAGGGGGGTAGAAACCCCTATCTGAGTGGACAGGTTCTCCTAAGACTCTGATCTTGCACTGCACTTCTCAATATCAATGTGTCAGAGCAGGGAAGATGGCCACGGCTCTTGTTCATGAACTGAAGTGGAGATCGTGAACCAAAGCAAATTTTTGTGACCTCTTTTGTTCGCGAACCAAGTTGTTCCTGAGCAGAAGCGTTCCTGAACCGAGGTATCACTGTATTCCTTGTTAATGCAGACTTTAAGTAATAGTTTGGACTTTGAGTAATACTCTTTATTGGCTATCCTAAATAATTAAAGACACAAGCTTTCTGAATGACTTAGATCCCTTCTTTGGCATTATGCTAATTTACAATATACAATTGTAGAGATCGGCTGCCCTCTACTGTTAGCTGCTAATATCACATTGTTATGTATAATTATGTATTAGCACTTCCTGTCTCTGGGAGCCTGTTTTTAAAAACCTAGGAGGAGGAAAAGACTATTATTCAAGTATTCCTGCATTTCAGTAGTATAGCTGAAGCTGCCCAAAGCTTCTTGGGTATGTTTTCGAATCCTTGTGACAGACAGAATATCTCTGCCCTATTGTTATTATCTCACATGCACAGGGCCAGATAGCTATGTCTGTGCTAGTGTCACGTACCTGGTCGAAGAACGATGTGCTGAGAGGGCTTCCTTTGGGGCTGAGTACAGGGCATCCCTGAAGGTGGTGACAGGGAGTGCTATGCCCAAAGAAGCAGGGGTTGCAGCTGCAATTGGCTGAGTGATGAGACGTCTCCTGGATGCCCCCAAATCATTTCCCAGACTCCATTGTCCCCCCAGCGGGCTTGTGATTGGCATAGCGGGTATTGCTTGGTAGAGGGGAGGGAGATCAGTGAACGTACTTGCCAGGGGTGCCTATGTATGAAAACATTGATTGCGCTACATCTTCTCAGGTATCATCCCACAAACCAGAGTGAGATGAATGTTTTTAGAGCCATCATTTTTGATTAACTCTAAACGGATCACAAAACAGAAATGAGGGCAGAAGCAGTCAAAAAAAAAGCACCACATCCCATAGAAATTGTAAACAAAAAGGAAAACGGGGGGAAAAAAAGGGGGGGTTTAGGGGACCCCCGGGACTTTTAAGGTGCTGATATATTGGTAACAGACAAGGTAAATAGACATGTATGATTTATCCATAAAAAAGATTTTATTATAATTTATATAAATTACACAGCATAATTAAAAATGTATCAATATCCACATCTCAAAAAAAGGGGCAAGCAGTCAAAGAAATACCACTCAACGGAATACCACTCTACATGTTTCGCTCATTGGGAGCTTCTTCAGGAGTTTTGGTATATATTAAGGAGTACTAGGGATAATAAGAGAACATGGATGAGATATCATAAAGAAGTAGTTTACATATCATAAAAAAAAACTTTTTTAAAAAAGCTTTTTTTATATATATGAATACTGTATCATACATGAGTTTATAACAAAAACAATCAAAAAGGAATCAATCAATCAAAAATCACATAAACTTGATCAGGTTTCATAATCTTACCAGGCTGCCAAAGGGTTGAATGTGAATTGTATTGAGTAAAAATATTGCCGATGAAAAACATCAGAAATATACAGGCATCACGTAGGTCTCTCAGATAAAAAGCATCCGTCCACATATGGCCACAGAAGAACAAAGAATAAAGGTAAGTCCTTAATGGAAAGGACAAAAAGATATATGTAAGAAACAACAGAGATAATTTATGCACAAGGGGGGATAAACAGTCTGACATCCTGTTTGTATAGAGATTACCTTCAGTAGAATCAAAAGGCTTTTTGCTAAAGGTGAAAAATCCTCATTGCAAAAAAGTTAATAAGGTTGAATTCACATGCTGAGCAGAATCCATAATCAGCAATCAGGTGCCCATAGATGGCAAAGCAGAGATCCAAAGGTATATATATGTGTATATATATATATATATATATATATATATATATATATATATATATATATATATATATGTCAAGATCTGGCTGAAGGACAAAACATAACAAAAAGTCCCCAGTCAGAAAAATCCATGTAAGTAACCTATCAAGGAGTCATATAGAGCCATAAATGAGGCACTTACCAATAAAGTAAATTCGGACAGGCTTGTGGGTGGGAGAGAGATGATCTCTACCTGGTGTAGACAGTCTACGACAGAGGGGATGGCGGCATCATGCAGCATTCTTATAGTGCTTCCATCCCGGCTGCGTCTTTTCCACTTTTTCCCTTTCTCCTTGTATAGGCCTGTACTGGTGGCCTCTCTCGGAAATGGGTTTTTCTCGTTTGGTTTTTGTGTGTTTTTCTTTTTCCCTTTCCCAAGATGGTGTTCTCAGCTTCCGCCGTCTTAAGGACGTGCCTTGCTTGATTTAATCTTTCAGCGCATGCGCATAGGAGAATGTGACGCAACGAGCCTTTTGGATCTCTGCTTTGCCATCTATGGGCACCTGATTGCTGATTATGGATTCTGCTCAGCATATGAATTCAACCTTATTTACTTTTTTGCAATGAGGATTTTTCACCTTTAGCAAAAAGCCTTTTGATTCTACTGAAGGTAATCTCTTCATATATGGACGGATGCTTTTATCTGAAAGACCGACGTGATGCCTGAATATTTCTGATGTTTTTCATCGGCAATATTTTTACTCAATACAATTCACATTCAACCCTTTGGCAGCCTGGTAAGATTATGAAACCTGATCAAGTTTATGTGATTTTTGATTGATTGATTCCTTTTTGATTGTTTTTGTTATAAACTCATGTATGATACAGTATCCATATATATATGAAAAACGTTTTTTTTTTTTAAGTTTTTTTATGATATGTAAACTACTTCTTTATGATATCTCATCCATGTTCTCTTATTATCCCTAGTACTCCTTAATATATACTAAAACTCCTGAAGAAGCTCCCAATGAGCGAAACATGTAGAGTGGTATTCCGTTGACTGGTATTTCTTTGACTGCTTGCCCCTTTTTTTGAGATGTGGATATTGATACATTTTTAATTATGCTGTGTAATTTATATCAATTGTAATAAAATCTTTTTTATGGATAAATCATACATGTCTATTTACCTTGTCTATTACCAATATATCAGCACCTTAAAAGTCCCGGGGGTCCCCTAAACCCCCCCCTTTTTTTCCCCCGTTTTCCTTTTTGTCTAAACTGATCACCTGTAAATGCTTTTAAATCATTGCCTATGGGAAATTTTGTGCCCCAAAGTTTGTGTCCCACAATTGTTCTTGACAGGTTCGGTAACTATTTACTGGGTGAAGTTTAATTTTCTATATTTTACCAAAAACTTGGGTAATATATTGCATTTGTGTCCTTTAAAATTTGTATCTGTCTACACATCTTTTCCTGTTAAAAATTGCATTGTGTATAAGAGTTAACAGGAAATCACTGAATATCCTGAGAAGTATCATAAGTATCACAAACCATGGCCGGATCTAGCGAGGTGCTGGGGCGAGCTATGTCTCTCCAAGTTTACAATTGTGCCCCCTCAGGCCGCTCCCCCATCCCATGGACATTATACATGGTCTACTGAGCTCCTGCCCCCATCCTCGCACCACTCAGGGCCGGGACAAGGCTGGGGGGGGCAACCTGGTGCAGTGAACTATAACCATTAAAGATCAGATAGCAACACCGGCTGAGAGGAAAGAGCCAGGAGGAGGAAGGGGCTGAGCTGTGCTCTCCCACTCTGGTTAGAACAATGCTCCTCCATACAGCAGATAACACAGGATCACTCTTACATCCAACTGCACTCAAACAGTTTGTTTACACACCCCCTACTGACATTTCATGCTGTCGGGAGAAGAGCAGTTCTTGGAGGACACAGGGGGTGGGTAATCAAACCATGTGTACAGCCCGATGTAGGAGCAAACCTGGGTTATCTGCTGTATGGAGGAGTGCTGTTCCTATGGGGAGAGCACAGCCCAGCCCAGCCGCTACCTTCTCCTGGCTCTATAGCGAGGGAAATATACTGAGAACACAATGGGGGTTGGGGGAAATTTGTGATTGAGATAAGAGGTTTGTGAGGGGGGGCTATTTGTGCTGGGAGGAGGAATGGAGGCTAGAAGGAGGGATTGGGGGGATTTGAGCTAGGAGGGGGGATTTGGGGGATAGGATTTGTACTAGAAAGTGGGAATTTGGGGACAGGGATTTGTGCTAGAATGGGAAATTTGAGAAGAAAGAGGATGTGTACTAGGAGGGGTGATTTTTTTGGACGGGGAGATTGGCTGGCAGAGGGAATTTATGCTTGGGGGGTGAGCATGCTGATCAGTGCTGGCTTTTTTTTTTTTGAGGGGAGGGATTTATGCTAAGACATGATGCTCACACATCGTGGGGCACAGTTTGTCATCTTCACCCTGAGTGCTAGATGACGTTGTCCCGGCATTACCCACACTGCATGGTACACATGGCACAGGCACTCAAGAGATCTCCTCCTCCCCACACAGCACATAGCTGAGATCGGATTCCCTTACAGGTACAGCCTGTGACCCCCTGCACACTGCCCTGCTAACCCACTTTAAACTGCCATACAAAATAATGGCATCTGTACATTGCTCTAAAAACCAATGGACTCTCTACACTGTCCTGCAAACTGCTGACCCTATCATCTGCCCTACTGACCCCCTGTACACAGCTTGACTGACTCATGTAGACTCTGCTGACTTCGCATTGTCTGCCCCCCTGACAATTTTTACTGTACCCCTACATCAGACAGGCTAGATCCAGCACTGCTAGAAACCCATCAAATGAGAAAAAGCCTTTTAATTGACAATTTCCTGACATGAATCACAGCCTGGAGCCAGCAGTAATCTTTGCCCGGAACAGCTGTTCTTATTCTAAATGCCATAAATCATTGGCCAGAATCTCAAGTCATCTAGAGCAGTGTTTTTTCAGTCAAGGCATCCTTTAAATTCTGCACAAAGGCAAGGCCATTCTAAAATGTAAAAAACTAAACTAATTGTTTTACATAATGAAGCAACATCCACATACATAGGACACCCAACTTTAGAGGTCATATATTCTTCCAAAGCAAATACACCTCTACCCACTAGTACTGACTAGCATTCCAGCGTTTCTCTTCTCCCTCAGTTTCTCTCCCTCATGCAGCTAATGTGACCCCGTGCTAACAGAGAGGGGCAGGGGAGGGGCAAACAAGGATGCTGTGCAGGCACCCAATATCAACCGATGATAGCATTGGTAATTAGGATGTCGGCGGCTAGAATGTTGTAATGGTGAACAATGAAAACTTGTGGCTTTGTGTAATTAAAAGGCAGACTTTCTATCTATCTATCTATCTATCTATCTATCTATCTATCTATCTATCTATCTATCTATCTATTTATCTTCTGGCTTGTATACAATTTTTTGGCAATTTTTTACATTTTGCCAAGGCCCCTCTGAAGAAACCTAAAGGCACCCCATGGTGTCCAGGGACCAGGCATGTACTGGCCATTGGGACTACAGGGAGTTTCCCGGTGGGCCGATGGCTCAGTGGGCCGATTTCAGTGACAGTGGACCGCTGCCTCCCTCCGGTCCTCCGTCCCCCCCCCCCCGCAGTGCTCACCTCCTCTCCCTGGCTAGTTATGCAGCACGCCTGAATACAGACATGATGCTCAGGAGTCAACACTGAGAAGCTCATCATACGATCTGGAAGGAGGGCGGCCTCACTTTCCTGCCTAATCTTGTCCGATTGGGGGGGGGCGCCAAACTGATTCTTTGCCCCAGGTGAAATAATGTCTAGCTTCCCCACTGGTACTGCCTATAAGAGAAATAATGTAGAACGGCTAATGGCTAGTGGGGGGGGGGGGGGCTTGGGTGGCAAGCCGGCATGGGAGAGACCTGTCAAAGTGGGCCAGTCTGGATGAAGTCCAGGGCCAAATTTTTGTCCCAGTCCAGCCCTGCCAGGGACCCTGGTTGAAAAAGGCTGATCTAGACTATATATTTAATCATGGACTCCAGGAGCAAACAATTTTATAAGTACCATCATCTCCAAACCTGATTGATTTTAAGAATATACCATTAATTGGACTTTTTTGGGTACACAAAGGTCAAGATCCATATAAAGGTACAAAAAGTACAGTATACCCTAAAAGCGCTTTGATTTTATTTACATCATATAAGACCATAAATATTTAAAACCACATATTAAGGCTGGTAATTAAAAAAACATGTAATCACTCTAAAATTGTATCCCAGTCTGATTTGAAATTCCATAGCATTTATGTTTTACAGTTGATATTTTGCAATAATTCACATAATCCATAGACCAGAATTTTTCTTTATTGCAATTCATGAACAACTTTCCCTTCAGGAGGTAATTGTCAGTGAATATGGATAACATACAAATGATAAACAAATTATAATATATCCATATACATATAGTGCCTTGAAAAAGTAATCATACCCCTTGAAATTTTCCACATTTTGTCAGGTTACAACTAAAAATGTAAATGTATTTTATTGGCATTTTATATGCTAGACTAACACAAAGTGGCAAATAATTGTGAAGTGGAAGGAAAAGGATAAATGTTTTTCAAAATTGTTTACAAATAAATACGTGAAAAGTGTGGTGTGCATTTGTATTCAGCCCCCCTGAGTCAATACTTTGTAGAACCACCTTTCACTGCAATTACAGCTGCAAGTCTTTTTGGGTATTTCTCTACCAGTTTTGCACATCTAGAGATTTTGCCCGTTCTTTGGAAAATAGCTCCAGCTCTGTCAGATTGGATGGAGAGCATCTGTGAACAGCAATTTTCAAGTCTTGCCACAAATTCTCAATTGGATCTAGGTATGGACTTTGACTGGACCATTCTAACACAAGTATGCTTTGAACGAAACCACTCCATTGTAGCTCTGGGTACCCTATGTTTATTGTCGTTGTCCTGCTGGAAGGTGAACCTCCACCCCAAGCTCAAGTCTTTTGCAGACTCTAACAGGCTTTCTTCTAATGTCGCGTACACACGATCGCACATTCCGACAACAAAATCCATGTTTTTTTTCCGACGGATGTTGGCTCAAACTTGTCATGCATACACTCGGTCACACAAATGTTGTCAGAAATTCCGAACGTCAAGAACACGGTGATGTACAACACGTACGACGGCACTATAAAAGGGAAGTTAAATACCAAGTGCGCCACCCTTTGGGCTCCTTCTGCTAATCTTGTGTTAGTAGAAGTTTGGCGAGAGACGATTCGCGCTTTTCAGCCTCATGCTTTTCAGATCGTTACTGCTCTTCAGTTTGTGCTTGTGGGTTCGTGTCTGGTTTTCAGTGGGTGTAGTCAGTTTGCATTTGTTTTTCAGTGCGTATTTCAGTACGTATTTGATTCTCAGAGCATTCTTGTCCGCTCGTTTCTGATTTTCAGCTCGCTCTTCTCAGGCCTTTCTGTTAGTTCGTTTTGACCAGCCGACAGTTTTGAAGCCATGTTGCGGGTACGTACTCGTCTTAGAGTTCGTGCTATGCAGGGGCTTGGTATGGGGGCTCTTACTTTGACCCAAGCCCAGTCCATGAACGGGGCGGGGAGGAGTTCATGGACGAAGAATTGGTTACTCCAGCGTGACCAATTCTGTCATGTGCCTTTGTTGTGGGAGATCCGTGAGAATAATCCTGATGATTTCAGGAATCATCTCCGGACGACGGACCCTGTTTTTCACCGTTTGTTGGCTTTTCTGTCCCCTTATATTACAAAGCAGGACACCTGCATGTGGCAAGCCATCACTCCTGAACAGAGGCTAGTCGCCATGTTGCGGTACTTGGCGATGGGGAGAAGTCTGCAGGACATCAAGTTCTCGACAGGCATCTCCCCCCTGGCTCTGGGGATCATTATTCCAGAGACCTGCTCTGCCATCATACAGGTCCTGCAGAAGGACTATATTAAGGTAAGATTTCTCCTTTAACATCACATTATATGTATTTAATGTTTGTTAATGTATTGTATTTATTTCATCATTCCCTAATTACCATGATTGTAATATGTTGTGAATGTCCCCTTTGTTTTCATGCATGCTGGAAGTTTTCAAACTTCCTTTTTTGTCCTTCAAGCATATTTACCTTCACTAACCTCCCCAGCATGCTATCCTGGGCCCATACACACCTAGCCTAGTCACTTAACAATGTATTTTGTCAGCTCCATAGTAGTGCTTTATTCTAAACACCCCCTAAAATGTGTACAAATGTTATTTGTGTCCTTAAATTCATGCAGAGTGCCAGAGGCTTTTTTTGGAGTCCCAAAAATAATTTTGAACCCTCCCTCCCCCCAACCGCTAAGTCAACCGGTACCAAGCCTCTATCTGCTGACTTTGCCAAACCCATACACACTATACCTACCTTTTTTGTGGTCATATTTATGGATGAATTCACCAAAGCATGTAGTGAAAGGGCCTGCCTGAATACTTTCAAATGGTACTGTTTAAAGTTTGTTCTCCTATTATCTTGATAGGTACCGTAATTGCAGAATGTAAAAAAGTGTTTCAATTTGTACAGTGTGTATTCATATTTTTGTATTATGACACTTCTTACCTGTCCAGTGGGCTGCCAATAGTGTAAGTAAGGAGGGGCTGGCCAAAGTTAAACACATTATTTATACATTCAGCTCTCAATGAAGTGGAGAGGGTTACCTGTCCAAAACATCCCCCCTGTAACTTCAATCCTACAAACTGGCTCTGTCCTTTTCAAATGCTAATGAAAGAACATATGTGCATGACTGATATTGAATACTATATTTTTAATAACCCAGAATTAAACTACATCTACAATTACACTACTTCTACAGATCACACCACATCTTGTTGAGGCAAAACTATCCCACGCTTACATTTTCGTTACATCTCCCCCTTCCAGATGAAGCACAGCTGAGCCTAAACGGGTCAGCTAATGCGTCTGCATGGAAGGTTCCCTAGGTTGGGGGTGAAGGTTCCCCCAACTGAAGCTTAGCACCGCTGACATTTCAGCCTGTCCCTCTGCAGATAGGAGAGGGTGACCGCACCCCTCTCTGACTGATCCTAACGGGTCTGGAGCAGGATTGGCCAGCAGATTGCCATGTGGATCCACTTCATCCACTGGCCACTGACTACCTACTGAAAGGTTACAGGCAAATTTGTCATTGTGTGCTGTCATCATTCTCAGCCATTGGCCCTGGCCATCTGGTGGTACTCTATTAGCTACCACACCCAGATGTTTGAGCCTGGCTTAAGGCCTTCCCTGGGTGGTCTGGGCCTGGTTCCATGGCCTAGGTACCAGGGCCTCCACCCTTTGGCCTGTCTCCCAAACTTTTTCTCTTCCTGCCTCAACAGAAGGCCTGCCAGCACAACCCCTGAATTCCTCTACGCTGACACCAAACATATCAGCCTGTAGGAACGCAGTGCCATCATCTGCAGCCTCTGAGAGAGCAGATTCAGATGGAGTCAGTTTTCCCCCATAATTGTGTGGTTCTTCCCCTTTTATGCACAGCAAGGAATCCTCAATCATGATACTCATAGCTGTGGGGACAGAGGATAAAGCCACAAAACACTTTATTCTGCCAGGGGTCATCCTCTGACCCGTGTCACACTCTCCTACTCTGTCCTCCTCAGCCGAAAGCCTGCCAGCACAACACCTCAGTTCCTCTGGGCAAACATCAGACTTATCAGCCAGAAAGTACTCAGTGTTGTCAGCTGCAGTTTCTGAGGTGATAGGCCTTGATGGCAGTGGCGGTACTCGCAACTGTGGTGACAGAGGAGAAGGAGACAGAAGACTGAATTCCACTGGGTGTTGTTCTTTGACCCACATCGCATACTCCTACTTTGTCCTCAGCAGAGCATCGGTTGGCACAACACCTGAGTTCCTCTGGGCTGGCAACAAATGTATCAGCCCCTAAGAACTCAGTGCTGTCAGCCGAAACTGCCAAGGGAATAGAGTCAGATTGGGTCAGATTTGCCCCCTCACCGCAGATTACAGAAGACTTTGCCTCACATAAGATTACAAGAACACCTTGCTTGTCCTTACCAGGATCTACTGAAACACAGTTTGCCTGTTCAGCAGGTACTTCAAAACATTCCTTTTCTTTACAAATGGTTACAGAGTCACAGTCCTGTTCCCCATACACCCTCATCCCCAACTGGCCATCCGTCAGCCAGACCTCTGTACTCCTCCAGGATGATGTCAATTTTAACAGCCTCAGGGGAGAGCAATCTGCCACAGATGCCAGGGAGATAACAGTGTGAGGGGACCTCAGGCCTGCTTGGCCAAGTTCACAAGGGTCCGACCCAGTTGGATTGGACTCTTTCACAGACAGTCCCTCTGTAGCAGTGGGCAATGACCAGTTCGGAGCAGACCGGTGGGCCCCGGGAGTTGCCACTGCAGCAGAGGGGACATCTGCACAGAACAGATCATGACTTTTTAGATCACACAAAACATTATCAATTTCAGAGTTCATTGTGACTTTAGGTTCTTCTCTGGGCCTTGGCTCCAGAAACCCATTAGGGCCAGGACCTGGCACACAGTTACTAGTCCCCTGACCCTCCCCAGAGTTCCCAACGTGCACTGAGTCACCCAACAGTACTTTATGTGAATCCAGGGCTTCAGGTGGAGATGCAGGTTCCAGGGGGGCTGAATTTGGCTCATAGCGGGCTACCAACTGTACCCGGTCAGTACCCGCATCTGGCATCTGTTATGCCTACTTCTCTCACTTTGCTTTTTAATCCTCTGAGCAAAGCAACACAAGCTGTTGGTAACACAGGGATAACTCCTCCAACCCCCCAACCCCTGTGATAACTGTGGCTTTCTTTGGGACCACATCCTTATGGCTCCTCAGTCCTGAAAGAGCTAGGACATTTGTGGATCCCGTATCTCGGAATCCGACTAAAACATTATTACCTGCGGTAACCAGCTGCAGTCTATCCACACGGCCTCCTACATTCGTAGGATCTGCTCTGCCCACTTCTTTCACTTGGCTTCCAAATTCCTGGTTCAATGAAACATGAGCCATAGGCACGGCAGGGATGACTCCTCCACCTCTTGTTACTACCATGGCTTCTCCTGGGATCACATCCTCACTGCTCCTCAATCCTGGAAGAGCTAGGACATCCTCCGATCTCATAGCTTGAAGTCCGAATGTAACACTGCTACTTGTGGTAACCAGCTGCAGGCTATCCGCATGGCCTCCTGCATACGTGGGATCTGCTCTGCCCACTTCTTTCATTTGGGTTTCAGAGTCCAGGTTCAATGAAACACAAGCCATAGGCACGGCAGGGATGGCTCCCCTACCTCCTTCCCCTGGGATCACATCCTCACAGCTCCTCAATCCCGGAAAAGATAGGACATCCTCTGATCCCATACCTCGAAGTTCGACTGTAACGCTGTTACTTGCGGTAACTGGCTGCAGGTTATCCGCTCAGTCTCTTACATTTTCCCCAACAAGCAACACAGTAGGGGGTGCACTTTTCACACTTGCTGGTGGGCTAGGCCTCCTCCTATTTGGACAAAGGCTTGAGTAATGTCCACCTTGGTTACAGACAAAACACTTCAAGGTTTCCACAGATGTAGGTCTGCCTCTTGTAGTTCTTGATGCAGATGGAGGTGATGTTGCATTTCCATGCTGGATTTGGGTACTGTTCAGTTTGTGCTATCTCTCTCTTTGCTCCATCTTCTGATGGTGCTTTATTTCACTCTGGTGATCATCTCTTTCGATTTGCTTCATCTGCTGTAGTGATTTCTTCCACTGAGAGGGTTTGAGAACAGAGTCATGCTGTCTCGCACAGTCATCTGGAGTGGCACAGTCTCTGGGTTTAGATGCCATGGTGAGCTGTTCTCGGTCATCCTCTATCAACGCACATAAAAGCTGGGTCCTCGTCTTGCCAACTGTACTGATGCCTCTTAGATCACAGAGGTCAATCGCGGTCTCTTTGGATTGCCTCTTGTACCAGCATATCATCTAGTGGGTTACCATCTCCAAGTTTTTTGCCCAAATAAAAGATAGAAAAGAAAAACAAAAGGGGCGGGGAGCACATAGCCAAGTATGTTGTCTACAAAACAAAAATTATGCACTGAGTGAGCTTCTGTAGGTCAGTTGCTTCTAACAAGCTTCCAACCTTTAGTACACAGGTTAAATGAATAAACCATGTACTAATGTACTACGCAAATCCCACCACTGCCACCAATCTGTCACGGATTACACAGGCCCAAAGCGACTAGCTAACCACTAGGTGCGTTCTGTGACCGGGGTATATGAGGAACTAAGGGAATAAGGGGTAACATATACTGAGCATGTAAGACTGGCTGTGGTACTTTCACAGCCCGCACTACCTTTGGCCACCTCTAGAGGGAGAGTCCACTCCAATCCAGCTAGCTGACCACACACAGGTAGATACAAATCTTGCATACAATCTGGTGCACTCTAAGGGTTGGGGAACAGTCTAGCAATTAGCACACGCTTCTAGGGTTCCTCCAGCTATCCTGCAAGCTTGAACCCCGGTGCTAATCACCCTTCCCACTGTCCCCACACCCAGACACCAGACACACAATAAACGATAGCCTGCCACCACCCAACAGTTTGTCTGCAGACTGGTCTGCTGAGCCACCACACACACAGATCTCCGTCTGGCAGATCTGTTAGTGTACAATCTGCATGCAATCTGCCAACACTCAGTGAAATTACATACCGATTGGCACATAACTTAGACCGAGTACTTAGGCACTAAAATACAACAACCTCTCCAGAGATATGAGTCCTAGCTTAGTACACAGAAGTCACTTATTAATTTTATCATTTAATATCCTGAAAGTGGACAGTGCATAAAAGATATACAAAGAAAAAGGAGTTACTAAAAAAAATACAAAAAATACAGAAAGACACACAATTTGGCAATTTGCTATGAAAATAAAAAGGGATAAAAACAGAAAATAAACTTTACCGAAGTCTATCCTCTTGTGGAAGCATACTGGAACATGTGGGAACTCCCCAGTTTCGAACTGGCTTTGTGGAAGAACGATGTCCATATCTCAGGCTACCCAATTTATTGAAATATGGATGCGGGCTGGACTTTAGCCCTGGGGGGTGTTCCTGTCTCAATCCACAGGATGTTTTGTGTTCTAAAATTACCAGAGTCTTACCAGAGAATTGGCCCAGAACGGCGCTGATTGCTAGGTCATGGATAGGATTTGCGATACCAGCGCATCAGTCTGATCGCGACAGTACCAATCACTGCCTACCTAACGCAATCAGGCGCCATATAATGATTTTGTGTGGTTCTCTAGGATTCCACACCTGCTAAACATACAGAGTTACATTTACACGTAACCCATCATGTGTATGATCAAAAGGAATTATTTTCATCTCTCTGACGCTAATATTTTAGCTTTTATGAGAGATAAACTAAGTTCCTTAGATCTGTTGATATTAATCAAAGTTTGCAGCCTGGCAATGCCCCCTGTGAATTCGTGTAGCCAAGATGACTAGCAGTTTTCTTTGAGGCCTCAGGAAGGTGGTAATCTATGTTTACTTCTAATGGGAACTTTTATTGGCATCTAGGTGTCACTTCGATCCTTCAAACTGGCTCTGTCCTTTTCAAATGCTAATGAAAGAACATATGTGCATGACTGATATTGAATACTATATTTTTAAAAATCAAAAAAATTTTAAAAACCTAGAATTAAACTACATCTACAATTACACTACTTCTACAGATCACACCACATCTTGTTAAGGCAAAACTATCCTACGCTTACATTTTCGTTACACCCCCCCCCCTCCCTAAAATTTTTACAATGGCCCTCAGAGAGGGTGAGGAATCTGATAAGTGTACTTTATATATTTGTCTTTAAATACTCCTTCAAATAAATGTTATACTGATGTTGGCCAAGAATGTTTGTGTCTAATCTGCTTGCAATGTTTATGTGCAAAATTACTCATTTCTTTTTTCTTGTTTGATTCCACAGTTTCCTTCAATGCCACAGGAATGGCAGACTGTGGTTTCCCAATTTGCCCAGAGGTGGGACTTTCCTAACTGCGGAGGGGCAATTGATGGGAAACACGTCCACATAGTCCCACCCCCCAACTCGGGGTCATTACTATTACAACTATAATGGATTTAATAGTATTGTGATGTTGGCGGTGGTGTTGTTGACATATGAGTTTCTCTATGTGGACCTGGGGAAGAATGCCCGGATGTCGGATGGTGGAGTCATCACCCAGACCGAGTTCTGCAGATGGCTCCAGAATGGTGGCTTGGGATTGCCACCTGCTGAAGATAACGTGGAAGGACTCCCATTTGTCTTTGTCGCTGATTAAGCGTTTGGGATGGGTTCATAACCTGATGTGGCCGTTCCCGATGAGGACCCTCACCCCGGACCAGAGGGTTTTTAACTACCGGCTGGCCAGAGCCAGAAGAGAGGTGGAGAACGCTTTCGGGATAATGGCCAGCCAGTTCCGCCTATTCCTTACGGCAATCAACATGGCGGAATATAAACTTAGTGATACTATTAGTACTCAAGCGCTGGTAAAATAATGAACAATAAATTGTATATAAATGTATATATAAGTGATAAAAGCTGCAACCAAAACAGTGATCTCTCACTCAGTGATTCCTATAAATTGCTAAACCACTATAAAAAGTACCAAGTGCCTCAGAATAGCTAGTAATTAACAAATATAAAAAAAATGTGCTAAATGTTGAAGGTGCACAGTGAACTAATTCCCACTATTATTAAACATTTTCTGGCATTTACATGCAAAGTACTCCATATATTTGATATGAACCTCGCAGGCGCTTTAGGGGGGCAAGCCAGGACGGCCAGCTTCAAGCGCTGTCAGGGTTTCTTCTTGAAGTCCGGCCTCAGGCCCAACTGAGGCAACATAGTTCATTGAATTTCTCCTTAAATAGTTGTGGAGAATGAAGCATGCAAGGATTATATGGTTAAGTTTATATTCCGTAGTGATTCCTATAAATTGCTAAACCACTATATAAAGTGCTAAGAGCCCCAGAATAGCTAGTGATTAACAAATATAAAAAAATGTGCTAAATGTTGAATGTGTACAATGAACTAATTCCCACTATAGTGGTAAATGCAACAAAAATCTAAAAAATACTTGTTTAGACCAATCACATCCAAAAATAAATCCTGCTAGTAACATAGAACCAGGTATATACACTATTAAAATAGCAATGAACTAGATATCAATAATATTGGCCAATTCTCAGCAGAGAGTACGTATTAGGAAGTCCCGTCCATTGTCGTTTCTGCTGGTGAAACTACAGCCAGGTGAGAAAGCATAAAAATCAACAGCAAAAAATATCAGATCTTCCAGAGGATGGCTACCACACACGATATAAAAAAACAAAGAAATACCGCGCTGCCATAAAGAAACCCCCCAAAAAAGCAGCAGTTCAAATTGTGAGATGTACACAAAAAACAACAGTAAACAGGAAAAAACTGCACTTAACATAAATAGGTGAGTGCAAAAAAATCAATAATGCATAACAAAGTTCATAAGATGGGAGATCCAGAAAATCTTCCATAGAAGTGAAAAAAATCCCAAAGCATAATCCCTCAGTAGTTCACAGTGAGAGTAAGTGTGGAAACCTTTGAAATAAACACCACTCGTAGTGATCCGCCACCATCTGAAATTCACACTTACGGGAAAGCAAGCTATTAAGGCTTGTATGTGGACCGGGGCCCAGAAAACACAACGGATGATACAGCTTCTCCGTGTCCAGCGTGACTGAGGGAGTGTGATGGATGGTAGTTCATGGACCAACCCGGACTCAGAATCATGAAGTGACGAACGTGTGGGTTTATAGCCGCACTGTGTTTGTGGGTTGCCATGGTGACTTTGGATTTGTTTGTAACAGACTGCTTATGCAGTATGTAAGTGACAGATGTTAATACATAAAGATGTAAAAATACATTACTCCTAGTTTCAATAATACTTTAACCTAGACTGTGAACAAACCTTAATAGGTACTTTAATACATTTTAATACATTTTAGTGCAATCAAACAATACATTGGTTAAAAACTAAATGCATGTACCCTGCATTTAGTGATAAAAACTATCAGATAAAAAATCTTAAAAAATCTTAAAAACCGCGGAAATATCTTAAATGACATATGGGGCAAAAATAAATATGTATGTGGGTAATATTACTTAATCAAAAAATATTTAAAAATCGGATATAAAACAATTAAAATCAATGTTTAATCCTAATGGTGCAAAACAATTGATTTCATATATCCATCTGGATTCCATTTTTCTCAAATCCCTAATTTTGTGACTGCCCCTCCCCTGGGGTTTGAATTTCTCAATAGCCCAAAATTTTAACTCTGTGGCATTTTTTCCGTGTACCTCAGCAAAATGTCGGGATAAGCTCTGCTTTGGAAATCCTGACTTGATGTTCTGTATGTGCTCACATAATCTTTTCCATAGGGGGTGTTTAGTTCTTCCTATATATTGTAAAGAACAAGAACATTCCAACATGTAAACAACCCCTTCTGTACAGCATGAAATAAAATCTTTTATTCCATATTCTTTTTTGATGGTGTTCGATATAAATTTATTGCACTTTTGTCCTTTTTAATTTGTATTCTGACACGCGAAACATTTTTTGCATGGATAAAAACCCTTTCCTTGAAAAAAAGTAAAATCATGGTTTCTTTTTGGGGGGTCCGGAACATTTTTCACAATCAAATCTCTGAGAGTAGGAGCTCTTCTATATATGAAATGTGGTTTATCCTGTAAAATTTTATTCAATTGTGCATTTGCTTTTAAAAGTGACCAGTGCTTATTAATTATCTGCTCAATTTTTTTGTGTTGGACATTGCAATTATATATCATAGGGATATCTTGCTGATTCTTCTTATTTTTCTCTTTATCCATTACAAGGGACTCTCTTGGTATTTCCAGAACCTCCTGAATTTTTCCTTTTATGAAATCTTCACAGTACCCTTTTTCTATAAATGTATTCCCTATTATGTTTGCCTGTTCCACAAATGTATTTGTATTGCTACAATTTCTTCTAATTCTTATCATTTGTCCTTTGGGTATGTTGATGAGCCAAGGGTCATAGTGGCAGCTGTCTGTTGGGATATAGCTATTACGTTCAACTGGTTTGAAAAATGTCTTTGTAGATAGACCATTAGTTTCAAGAGTTATTTCTAAATCCAGAAATGTTATGTTGTTACTAATCTCATACGATAATCTGATGTTTTTTCGGTTATCATTTAATTTTTCAAAATACTGGATTAGACTATTTTTATCTCCTTTCCAGATGATAATACAGTCATCTATAAATCTTTTGAACAAAACCAGCTCCTCTGGGGGATTGGAATACATCACTTCTTCCTCCCATTTAGCCATAAAAATGTTGGCAACACTAGGGGCATATTTCGCTCCCATTCCAATCCCATTCAGCTGTTGATAATACTCCATATTGTGCCAAAAATAGTTATGTTGTAGTCCATATGCCAAACATCTCAATATGAACCTTTTTTGTTTCGATATAAGTTTGCTATATGTATCCATAAAATAGAAAAAAAAGGACACTCCTGTGGCCACATCCGTATAAATTGTATGTCATAAAAAAGAAAATAAGGGGTTCAACAAGGACCCCCCGAGTGGACTTTAGAGGTACAACAAACCTGAGAAAGCATAATCAAAATAACAATATAATAAATTTTATTAAATATAAATGCATACAATACAAAGACATTGACAGAAGGTAATAAAAGATCATCTATATAGAAATATACATGATAAAAGCCCCGATGTGGCTACGCGTTTCGTAGAAAACTTCTTCAGGACTCATTCAGGTTTCAGTTAATACACAAGAGGGTTTCACTAAAATGGGAAAAGATTTTATAAAAAAGTGAACACATAAACATATATCATACAACAATGGATGAAAGATAGTGGCCTATGCCCAGAGATCAGACACTATATGTTACCTTGTAAAGAGGCTTTCACAAGTTCAAAAATGGTAGTTCAAATTTATTCAAGTATAGACTTCAAGGTCTTAGCAATAGAGGTGGATGACCATCAACTAGGGAGGGAAAAAAAAAAACCCATAAGAATAACAGGAAAAAATATATGTATATACAAAGGTCATAGTATAGGAAAACAAGATGATGTATACCTGTTTCCATTTACAACCAATCTCAGGGTTCAATTCCAGCAAAGAAAAAGCCAATAAATAGCCAATAATGAATAGTAGCACTGCAGCAACCATAGGAGGGCACCAAAGAGCCCATAGACCGTATCTGCTCAATGGTCCATGTGGAACCGTGCAAATGCACTGAGGGAGCCTATAGCAAAACATAAAAGGGAAAGAGAAAGGGGAAAAAGAGAAAGAAAAGAACCCACAGTGAATTTTGGGGTCCATTCGTGCTTCAATAAAAACAAATATAGTAACATCGCAACAGAGGATAAAGTACTCACTTTAAGGTCGAATTGGATGTAAATCCCCAGGAGGACACAGAGATGTTCCTGGGTTGGAAGTGAGTGAACAACTGCTATATAGTGTGTTTTGGCGCAAAAAAAAGGGGGGGTGTGGCAGACCATATTGGCGCCAAAAAATTAAGACACAGAGGAAACGTCCTAAAGTATAACAAAACAAGAAGGCAGAGAAAACCACAATATGTGACTAAAACACACATTCACACAGGAAATGAAGTCTCTGTGCCAGTAACCAGATTACATCCTGTATAGAACAGGAAGCAGCGGCCACTGGAGGACCGGAAATTTAAAAAAAAAAAAAAAAAAGGCAACCTAAGAGGATGGATATAAACGAACATACTCTGTCACAGGCCACATATCAACACACTGAAGTACGATATAAAATGAAATGATATAAAAACAATATAGTATGCATTGAAATAATTTCCTAATGAGTAAATACAGAAAAACAAATATAATTGTAATAGCAGGTTTGCTCAAGGGTATAATGGAGTAATTCCAAACAGAATATTATAGTTCTAATGATCCTGTTAATTGCATATTATACATAGATCAATGGTAATAGGGAAAAAAAAAGGGGGGGATCTTTCAAAATATTTACAGCGAATGCAAACAAGAGAACATTTATAAAAATGGTTTGAAACTAAGCATATCATTGAGACCAGGGTATGATGTAGCTTGTAAACTATACACCCATTGGGTCTCCCTTTGGAGTACCCTTTGATCAAAGTTACCGCCTCTAGGGTCATCATAAATACGATCCAGAGCAGCAATTTTGAACGTATGTGGAACGTAGTTATGCCTGAATGCCACATGGTACCCAATGGCCTTGTTCAGTATGCCATTGGTGGCATAATAGACATGATCTTTCACTCTTTTCCATAGAGGTCTAATTGTTGTACCGATGTAGAACGTTCCACATCGGCACAAAATAATATAGATAACCCCTTTAGTTAGACATGTGACATGGTGCTTTAAGCGATGTAATTGACCATTAGGCAAGGTAAAGGAAGGTCCCTCCAACAAAAGATGACAAGAATCGCAACTACCACAACGGAATAAGCCAGGTGGTTCTTGTTGTGTATCCCGAGATTTGTGGTAGTGATTATGCACAAGAAAGTCCTTAATAGATCTCGGACGTCTATATGTTATCTGAGTGCGTGGTCCTAGGTATGGCACATTCTACTGGCCAATCCGACACTCTCGAAGTACCTAGGACCATGCCCTCAGATAACATATAGGTGTCCGAGATCTATTAAGGACTTTCTTGTGCATAGTCACTACCACAAATCTCGGGATACACAACAAGAACCACCTGGCTTATTCCGTTGTGGTAGTTGAACAGTGATTTGTTTCTCAATTCAGTGTGTTCTATTCTATCTATTCTATTTGATCTTCCTTCTGTAACAGGTGCTTTATTCATCATATACTTCTAAATATTGAGTTTTCTAATATATTTCTGTAGGACCATGTACGTTTCAAATGCATTCAAATTTTTCTTGGTGCATATTTTAAGCCTTTATCCAAAGTACTTAGTTCCGATTCAGTGAGCTCAATTCCACTGAGATTATATATGCCCTCATCAATTATTCTCTTTTTCTTTTTGGCCTTGAGTCCTCCTCGGCATCCCCTCTTTAGTTTGGGCTTTTTCTGTCGCCTGTTCTCTCATTTCGTAGTGGGGTTCTCTCTGCATATGAGGGTGTTCTGTCCCAACTGTGCTGTTCTAAAAAAGGCTGTTGATCTAAAAAAGCCCTGGTGTCTTCTTCTCTATAATCCCTAAGTGCTTCATATCTGCTTCGTGTGTGTATTGGACTTCTTCTATTGTCACTTTGATATTGATCTCGATGATGGCGCTCATTTGTCTGTGAGTAGGAATACTGAGCATATTCTCTGGTGTCTCTTCTATCTTGGTGGGCATACCCTTGATTACCTATCTTGTTTATATGGGTCTGGAGATATATGTCTGGGCTCTCTGTTGGGAGTGTGAATGCGCACTTCCCTATCTGGTGATGAAGCCACAGATCCCTGTTGGTTATTTTTATAGGTCAATTGCCATTTGCATGCCTGTTCCAATTTATAGTCATTTATATCCCTTAGATATTTTCTTGTCTTTTTATTTTTATTTTCGGTATCTTTTTGTTCCAACACTCTATTGAGCTGATAAGTTAGTGTTAAAAAAGAGGGAGAGTCTTTATACTCTTCCAATACCACTTTGCTTTCAGCAATCTTCTGGTTTATCGTTGCCATTTTCCTTTGTTTTCTTTTTATCAGAAATTGTAAAACCTCTAGATCTTTATCATTGAAAATTTGTACCACTCATATATTGAGTCTTGATCAGTTAATCCATCATTGATGGGAACATCCCACCTGAGCCTCCTAGGTACAATGTTCTCTTTAATGTATTGCTCATGAGCAGTGAGGTCCCACCATAGGTTAACGCTTTTTTCCATTAGGTGTCCAAACCTCCTAAAATTGGTATCTAGATCCCCTATATCCTGAGTGTTACTAGTGGAAAAAACATTATCAAGATCCACTTTGCGATAATCAAAAAATTGAAATATTTCCATACCTGCAGCTGAAGTGGTGGTAGATAAGTGTTTAAAGTGATACTATTAGTACGCAAGCTCTGGTAAAATAATGAACAATAAATTGTATATAAATGTATATATAAGTGATAAAAGCTGCAACCGAAACAGTGATCTCTCACTCATAAATTGAAAAAAATAAAAAATAAAAAATATGATGCGCTAATATCCTAAATACTGATACATCTTTATGTATTAACATCTGTCACTTACATACTGCATAAGCAGTCTAAATGATGCAGTATGATGTTACAAATGAATCCGAAGTCACCATGGCAACCCACAAACACAGTGCGGCTATAAACCCACACGTTCGTCACAAGGCTTCATTCCCTTGAGAATGTCACGTGACCTGTGACGCAACGCATCGGGAGGAGGAGCCAGTGACGTCAGCCACGAGTGTGCAGCTACTCAGACGGGCTGTGAGGAGGAGTGAGCCTGACTGCCTTGCACGCTGTTATACCAGTGAACGCATGTGAGTATTATCTTTAGACAGCTGACACCAATCTCTGCAATATCACACTATTGTTTTCTCTTTTGTTATATGTTTGAGCTCTGGAAGATATGGAGATTATTACTAGAAAGGGGTGATATTTTATTATTTATTTTTCAATTTATGAGTGAGAGATCACTGTTTTGGTTGCAGCTTTTATCACTAACAGTGGGAACGGAAAGTATTCAGACCTTCTTAAATTTTTCACTCTTTGTTATATTGCAGCAATTTGCTAAAATCATTTAAGTTCATTTTTTTCCCTCATTAATGTACACACAGCACCCCATATTAACAGAAAAACACAGAATTGTTGACATTTTTGCAGATTTATTAAAAAAGAAAAACTGAAATATCACATGGTCCTAGGTATTCAGACCCTTTACTCAGTATTTAGTAGAAGCACCATTTTGATCTAATACAGCCATGAGTCTTTTTAGGAAAGATGCAACAAGTTTTTCACACCTGGATTTGGGGATCCTCTGCCATTCCTCCTTGCAGATCCTCTCCAGTTCTGTCAGGTTGGATGGTAAACATTGGTGGACAGCCATTTTTAGGTCTCTCCAGGGATGCT
The DNA here is from genome assembly GCF_042186555.1 of Aquarana catesbeiana. NCBI lineage: Eukaryota > Metazoa > Chordata > Amphibia > Anura > Ranidae > Aquarana > Aquarana catesbeiana. The sequence goes on from NC_133333.1 coordinate 88,112,457, forward strand.
CAATTGGGTTTAAGTCAGGGCTCTGGCTAGGCCATTCAAGAACAGTCACAGAGTTGTTGTGAAGCCACTCCTTCGTTATTTTAGGGTCATTGTCTTCTTGGAAGGTAAACCTTCGGCCCAGTCTGAGGTCCTGAGCACTCTGGAGAAGGTTTTCGCCCAGGTTATCCCTGTACTTGGCCACATTCATCTTTCCCTCGATTGCAACCAGTCGTCCTGTCCCTGCAGCTGAAAAACACCCCCACAGCATGATGCTGCCACCACCATGCTTCACTGTTGGGACTGTATTGGACAGGTGATGAGCAGTGCCTGGTTTTCTCCACACATACCACTTAGAATTAAGGCCAAAAACTTCTATCTTGGTCTCATCAGACCAGAGAATCGTATTTCTCACCATCTTGGAGTCCTTCAGGTGTTTTTTAGCAAACTCCATGCAGGCTTTCATGTGTCTTGCACTGAGGAGAGGCTTCTGTCAGGCCACTCTGCCATAAAGCCCCAACTGGTGGAGGGCTGCAGTGATGGTTGACTTTCTACAACTTTCTCCCATCTCCCGACTGCATCTCTGGAGCTCAGCCACAGTGATCTTTGGGTTCTACTTTACCTCTCTCACCAAGGCTCTTCTCCCCCGATAGCTCAGTTTGGCCGGATGGCCAGCTCTAGGAAGGGTTCTGTATATAGGCAATAATGAATCAATTAAATTAGATAAATATATAAATACACAATTATAAATATATAAATATATAAAGTGTCTCTTCAGTATTGCAGCAGCGCTGTGCACCCCAATTGAACAGGGTCTCTTTCTTAATCTAATTCAGAAAGTTCAAACACGGATCTGATAGTCAGAGTCCCACCAATAAATAATCAAGATGTATTCTGTGAGGGTAGTAATCCTTTCACCAAGCGATACACCACGTGCTGGGGTCCCCAATGAAAACTCACTTACCAGAAATCAGATCAATAAAAGCCTTGATTAATAGTAGTAAATCTGCATCAATATCCAAAGCGACCACCAGATGTCAGTATTATTCTCAGTAGTTCTAATAGGATATGTAGAAGAAACAAAAATGCTCCCATAGCGTGATACTGCTAAACATCTTTATTTAAACCATCCAAACATCCCCTTAAAACCATGCGTACCAAAATTTAATAAACATTGAGCAAAGATAACAAAATGCACTGTGCCTGATTGCGTCCTCCAGTCGTGAAAACCTGTCAGGAGCACTCCTTGTGTGTAGCCACAGTCACACGCTTCCTGGTTCCTCGGTTGGTGGAGCGCATGCATCACTTCCTGTGCAACACGTCCCTAACGTTTCGTCACTTCCTGGACATCTTCTGAGATGTCCAGATCTGTGCCTTGCCACAATTCTGTCTCTGAGCTCTTCAGGCAGTTCCTTTGACCTCATGATTCTCATTTGCTCCAACATTCACTGTGAGCTGTAAGGTCTTATATAGACAGGTGTGTGGCTTTCCTAAACAAGTCCAATCAGTATAATCAAACACAGTTGGACTCAAATGAAGGTGTAGAACCATCTCAAGGATGATCAGAAGAAATGGACAGCACCTGAGTTAAATATATGAGTGTCACAGCAAAGGGTCTGAATACTTAGGACCATGTGATATTTCAGTTTTTCAAAATGTCAACAATTCTGTGTTTTTCTGTTAATATGGGTTGCTGTGTGTACATTAATGAGGAAAAAAAAAGAACTTAAATGATTTTAGCAAATGGCTGCAATATAACAAAGAGTGAAAAATTTAAGGGGGTCTGAATACTTTCCGTCCCCACTGTATATATACATTTATAAACAATTTATTGTAGATAGATAGGGGGCGCTATTAGTTAAAGTGGATAATAAAAATTTAATAGAATGTTAAATGTTAAATACAATATAAAAACTTGATGGAAAACCTTTCACAAACCTTGAGAATTAGAAAGTGAATAAATAAATAAGAAAATGTATAAGTAGCAAATTTGTGACACACAATAAAAGTAATAATGGAAAATGTCCCAGTTGTGGACTAGCTCAGTAGCCAGTGAAGCAAAAGGATCTTCCAAAATTGATTGATTTCTTGATGTATATAGATAGGGGTTCCTTCACCAAGAGAAAAGAAAAATGTACCTTTCAGTAGTAAAAAGATATCTGCTTACAAGATACCAATGATTCCTTTAATTAAAAAGAGAGTCATTAGCGCTTGTGCAGGGTTGTGCCTGCTCACATTGGATGACTGGATGTTGGATGATGGTAAGCAAAGAACCCTTCTGGTCCCGGTAATTCAGATATGGGATAGGTGGAAAACAAAAATTTCCATAGTATAACACCATTTATCAAAATTGTGAAAACAGATAAAAAAGCCAAATGGCCGCTTACATTAGTAGGTGCCTACCCGGCACTGGGGCTGCTCGCTTGTCTCGGTATGGATGAGGACAGGGATTCCTTCGCACCGCCTCGAGAGTCGGCGTGCGTTCCACCCGGCGTGAGTAACAACCAGATAAACCGGACATAGGAAGAGATCACGTGACCACGTACCGCTCTGACGTACGTTTCGTATAAACGTCTTCAGGGAAGCGTACGTTGGTCACTAGGTTACGAGAATTTATAGCAAAGGAGACGGATAGATAGGCATGGTAGGAAGCCGCTTGTGCCGTGGTTTCCACTATGGCACTAGGTGCAAAGCTTGTAAGCTAACCAGGAAACCAGGTACGAGCAAGAAAGTATCTCAGTTTAAATCTCAGGTGACAAAACAAGAATTCACAATAAAACCCCTCATTACATGTGATTCAGAATATGTCACATATGTTCTGGAATGTGCATGCTCCCTTCAATATGTAGGGAGGACTACACGACAATTAAAAACTAGAATAAATGAACATCTTACAAATATAAAAAATGGCTACCCTAAGCACAGTGTTTCAAGAAATTTCAAACTCTTCCACAATAGTGATCCAACACTATGTACGTTCTACAGTATTGACAAAATTTCCAAACACTGGAGGGGTACACATATGAAGAGAGCCATATCACAAAATGAGACATATTGGCTCTATAAATTACATACCATGCAACCCCATGGAATGAATATAGAAATAGGTCTAAATTGCTTCCTGACCAATGATTGACACCTTGGGTCACTCTCAAGTGTTATTCTTTTTGTATTTTATATCTTCCCAATCAGCTGGGAACACTCTAAAACTTTATTCCCACATTTTCCAACTAGTTAGAACTACCCTCTACTCTTGTCCCCAATAGCCCTAACACTATCCCCTTTATATATATGTCCATCTGTAGGATATTAATCTTTTTAATCTAATATGGAATTTACAATATGTGCTGCTATTTTCCAAAGTATGGTAATCTATGGGATCATCCAGTTGTGATTGGGATTGGGATGGTTCTAATGGCAATAACAATAATTTTTACCAAACATGCAATAAATTAGATATTGTAAACCGAGACTGTGGCTGCACGTTTATAAAGGTTTTTTTTTTGTTTTTTTGTTTTTTTTAATTTTCAAACCAATCCATATTTCCATATTTTTTGTGTCTGTGTTTTCCAGCCTTTTTTATATGACCTACTAGAGGGAGTACTGTCCAGTGCCTCCTAACCACTGTTAGTTTTAACCATACAACTTTATTGGCACGAGCGGCTTCCTACCACGCCTATCTATCCGTCTCCTTTGCTATAAATTCTCGTAACCTAGTGACCAACATACGCTTCCTTGAAGACGTTTATACGAAACGTACGTCGGAGCGGTAAGTGGTCATGTGATCTCTTCCTACGTCCGGTTTATCTGGTTGTTACGCCGGGTGGAATGCACGCCGACTCTCGAGGTGGTGCGAAAGAATCCCTGTCCTCATCCATACCGAGACAAGCGAGCAGCCCCAGTGCCGTGTAGGCACCTACTAATGTAAGCGGCCATTTGGCTTTTTTATCTGTTTTTACAATTTTAATAAATGGTGTTATACTATGGAAGTTTCTATTGTTTTTCACATATCCCATATCTGAATTACCGGGACCGGAAGGGTTCTTTGCTTACCATCATCCAACATCCAGTCATCCAATGTGAGCAGGCACAACCCTGCACAAGCGCTAATGACTCTCTTTTTAATCAAAGGAGTCATTGGTATCTGGTAAGCAGATATCTTTTTACTACTGCAAGGTGCATTTTTCTTTTCTCTTAGTGAAGGAACCCCTATTTATATACATCAAGAAATCAATCCATTTTGGAAGATCCTTTTGCTTCACTGGTTACTGAGCTAGTCCACCACTGGCACATTTTCCATTATCACTTTTATTGTGTGTCACAAATTTTCTATTTATACATTTTCTTATTTATTTATTCACTTTCTAATTCTCAAGGTTTGTGAAAGGTTTTCCATCAAGTTTTTATATTGTATTTAACATTTAACATTCTATTAATTTTTTATTATCCACTTTAACCAATAGCGCCCCCTATCTATCTACATACATTTTGATCAATATTTGCTCAAATTGGGGAGCAGCTCACTACTATTTGTAATTTTTCATTTTTATGTTTATTTTAATGCAATTATTTTTCACTAAACTTGGCGCGGAGTATTTTTCCTTTTTAAATACAATTTATTGTTTATTATTTTACCAGCGCTGGAGTACTAATAGAATCACTTTAAACCAGGGGTCTCAAACAGGTGACCCTCTAGCTGTTACGAAACTACAAGTCCCTTCATGCCTCTGCCTGTGGGAGTCACCAGCCTTGCAATGCCCCAGGGGACTTGTAGTTTTGCAACAGCTGGAGGGCCGCCAGTTTGAAGCCCCTGCTTTAAACACTTATCTACCTCCACTTCAGCTGCAGGTATGGAAATATTTCAATTTTTTGAGAATCGCAAAGTGGATCTTGATAATGTTTGTTCCACTAGTAACACTCAGGATATAGGGGATCTAGATACCAATTTTAGGAGGTTTGGACACCTAATGGAAAAAAGAGTTAACCTATGGTGGGACCTCACTGCTAATGAGCAATACATTAAAGAGAACATTGTACCTAGGAGGCTCAGGTGGGATGTTCCCATCAATGATGGATTAACTGATCAAGACTTAATAGATGAGTGGTGCAAATTTTTCAATGATAAAGGTATAGAGGTTTTACAATTTCTGATAAAAAGAAAACAAAGGAAAGTGGCAACGATAAACCAGAAGATTGCTGAAAGCAAAGTGGTATTGGAAGAGTATAAAGACTCTCCCTCTTTTTTAACACTAACTAATCAGCTCAATAGAGTGTTGGAACAAAAAGATACCGAAAATTAAAATAGAAAGAGAAGAAAATATCTAAGGGATATAAATGACTATAAATTGGAACAGGCATACAAATGGCAATTGACCTATAAAAATGACCAACAGGGATCTGTGGCTTCATCACCAGATAGGGATGTGTGCATTCACACTCTCAACAGAGAGCCCAGACGTATATCTCCAGACCCATATAAACTAGAGAAAATGGGTATGCACACCAAAAACCATACAAAGAAGAACAAAATGGACCAAGAACCCCCAAACCATGGTGGAGGAATAAACAGAACAATTCCAAAAAACCCTATTGGAAAAATAATGGAAATAGAAATCAGCCACCAAGAAATCAACCATATAACCAACAACAAAATCACTATGGAAATGCGGGCAATTATGGGCATTATGTATTTTTAAAGTATTTAACAAAATGGTAACTGTGGATATTGAAAAACTCAAAGTTAAAAGAATACAAAACTCACAAGCAATTAAGAGAGGTATTAAGGAACTGGAGGAAGATAAAAAAAGTCGTGATAAGACCAGCAGACAAAGGCGGAGCTATCGTAGTGCTCTCCAAGGACTACTACAACACAGAATTAGCCAATCAACTTGGTGATATCAACACATATATAAAATTACAAGGGAATCCAACAAAAGAGTATAAGAGTGAACTACATGAATTAATCCAAAGAGGCAAGATGAAAAATATATTGTCGGAAAAGGAAGAGAAGTACCTCATACCAGATATTTGTAGAGTACCCATTATATACACTGTACCTAAAATCCACAAAAATCAGACTCACCCCCCTGGCAGACCCATAATGGAATACAATCCATCAACGCGAGATTTGGGGAGTATGTGGACAATTTTATTCAGCCACTAGTTCCAAACACCCAATCATATCTAAGGGATACTAAACATTTAATTAAAATCCTGGATACTGTAGTATTTGAGCCACATGTAAATTACTTAATCGCAACGGCAGATGTAACATCGTGGTATACGAGTATTGCACATACGGATGCCATAGCTGCTACTAAATGGGCTATGGATACATATAGCAAACTTATATCGAAACAAAAAAGGTACATATTGAGATGTTTGGCATATGGACTACAACATAACTATTTTTGGCACAATATGGAGCATTATCGACAGCTGAATGGGGTTGGAATGGGGGCAAAATATGCCCCTAGTGTTGCCAACATTTTTATGGCTAAATGGAGGGAAGAAGTGATGTATTCCAATCCCCCAGAGGAGCTGGTTTTGTTTAAAAGATTTATAGATGACTGTATTATCATCTGGAAAGGAGATAAAAATAGTCTAATCCAGTATTTTGAAAAATTAAATGATAACCGAAAAAACATCAGATTATTGTATGAGATTAGTAAAAACAACATAACATTTCTGGATTTAGAAATAACTCTTGAAACTAATGGTCTATCTACAAAGACATTTTTCAAACCAGTTGAACGTAATAGCTATATCCCAACAGACAGCTGTCACTATGACCCTTGGCTCATCAATATACCCAAAGGACAAATGATAAGAATTAGAAGAAATTGTAGCAATACAAATACATTTGTGGAACAGGCAAACATAATAGGGAATACATTTATAGAAAAAGGGTACAGTGAAGATTTCATAAAAGGAAAAATTCAGGAGGTTCTGGAAATACCAAGAGGGTCCCTTGTAATGGATAAAGAGAAGAATAAGAAGAATCAGCAAGATATCCCTATGATATTTAATTACAATGTCCAACACTAAAAGAAAATTGAGCAGATAATTAATAAGCACTGGTCACTTTTAAAAGCAGATGCACAATTGAATAAAATTTTACCGGATAAACCACGTTTCATATATAGAAGAGCTCCCACTCTCAGAGATTTGATTGTGAAAATGTTCCGGACCCCCCAAAAAGAAACCATGATTTTACTTTTTTTCAAGGAAAGGATTTTTATCCATGCAAAAAATGTTTCGCGTGTCGGAATACAAATCAAAAGGGACAAAAGTGCAATAAATTTATATCTAACACCACCAAAAAAGAATATGGAATAAAAGATTTTATTTCAAGCCGTACAGAAGGGCATGTTTATATGCTGGAATGTTCTTGTTCTTTACAATATATAGGAAGAACTAAATGCCCCCTATGGAAAAGATTACGTGAGCACATACAGAACATCAAGTCAGGATTTCCAAAGCAGAGTGTATCCCGACATTTTGCTGAGGTACACGGAAAAAATGCCACAGAGTTAAAATTTTGGGCTTTCTAGAAATTCAAACCCCATTGGGGGGGCAGTCACAAAATTAGGGAATTGAGCAAAATGGAATCCAGATGGATATATGAAATCAATTGTTTTGCACGATTAGGATTAAAACCCTTTCATGACTAAGCCTATTTTTGAAATTTGGTGTTTACAAGTTAAAATCTGTATTTTTTGCTAGAAAATTACTTAGAACCCCCAAACATTATATATATATTTTTTTAGTAGAGAATCTAGAGAATAAAATGGCGATTGTTGCAATATTTTTTATCACACGGTATTTGTGCAGCGGTGTTTTAAACGCAAATTTTTGGAAAAGTGACATTTTCATGAATTTTAAAAAATCCAAACAGTAAAGTTACCCCAATTTTTTTGTGTAATGTGAAAGATGATGTTACGCCGAGTAAATAGATACCAAACATGTCACCCTTTATAATTGCACGCACTCGTGGAATGGCGACGAACTACGGTACCTATGAATTTCCATAGGCGACGCTTTAAAAATTTTTTACGGTTACCAGGTTTGAGCTACAGAGGAGGTCTAGGGCTAGAATTATTGCTCTCGCTCTGACGATCGCGGCGATACCTCACATGTGTGGTTTGAACACCGTTTACATATGCGGGCGCGACTTCCGTATGCGTTTTCTTCGCTGCGCGAGCTCGCGGGGACAGGGGCACTTTAAAAAATTTTTATTTTTTTTTATTTGTTTTATTTAGTTTTGTACTTTTATAAATTGTGTTTAAAATTTTTTTTTTTTTTTACTTTTATTGCTGTCACAAGCAATGTAAACATCCCTTGTGACAGTAATAGGTGGTGACAGGTACTCTTTATGGAGGGATGGGGGGTCTAAAAGACCCCCCATCCCTCCTTTACACTTCAAAGTATTCAGATCGCCGAAAATGGCGATTCTGAATACTGTGTACTTTTTTAAATTCGGCGCCATTGGCAGCCGAGTAAACGGGAAGTGACGTCATGACGTCGCTTCCGCGTTTACAACAAGAAGGCTGGAACAAAGCTGCTCACAGCTTCGTTCCAGCCCGCCCCCAGCCGCCGAAGATTCCCAATTGGACACCGGGCCTCCCGATCGCACGGGAGGCCCGGTAACAGCGGCGGGAGGCGGCGGGAGGGGGGGGATGTCCCCTCCCGCTCCTCGGTATAACAACCGAGCGGCTTTTAGCCACATCGGTTGTTATACTCGGGTAGCCGATCGCCCGCTGAAAACAACGGTACCAGGATGATGCCTGCAGCTGCGGGCATCATCCCGGTATAACCCCGGAAAGCCGAGTACGCATATGTGCGTACGGTCGGCGGGAAGGGGTTAAACATTGATTTCGATCTTAATTGTTTTATATCTGATTTTTAAATATTTTTTGATTAAGTAATATCACCCACATACATATTCATTTTTGCCCCATATGTCATTTAAGATATTTCCGCGGTTTTAAAGATTTTTTAAGATTTTTTATCTGATAGTTTTTATCACTAGATGCAGGGTACATGCATTTAGTTTTTAACCAATGTATTGTTTGATTGCACTAAAATGTATTAAAATGTATTGAAGTACCCATTAAGGTTTGTTCACAGTCTAGGTTAAAGTATTATTGTAACTAGGAGTAATGTATTTTTACATCTTTATGTATTAACATCTGTCACTTACATACTGCATAAGCAGTCTAAATGATGTGGTGTGATGTTACAAATGAATCCGAAGTCACCATGGCAACCCACAAACACAGTGCGGCTATAAACCCACACGTTCGTCACAAGGCTTCATTCCCTTGAGAATGTCACGTGACCTGTGACGCAACGTGTTGGGAGGAGGAGCCAGTGATGTCAGCCATGAGTGTGCAGCTACTCGGACGGGCTGTGAGGAAGAGTGAGCCTGACTGCCTTACACCCTGTTATACCAGTGAATGCATGTGAGTGTATCAGCTTTAGACAGCTGACACCAATCTCTGCAATATCACACTATTGTTTTCTCTTTTGTTATATGTTTGAGCTCTGGAAGATATGGAGATTATTACTAGAAAGGGGTGATCGCACCAGCTGTTTAAATTTTGTCTTCAAGCCATCGTATGTGGTAGCCATCCTCTGGAAGATCTGATATTTTTTGCTATTGATTTTTATGCTTTCTTACCTGGCTGCAGTTTTACCAGCAGAAACGACAATGGACAGGACTTCCTAATACGTACTCTCTGCTGAGAATTGGCCAATATTATTGATATTTAGTTCATTGCTATTTTATTAGTGTATATACCTGGTTCTATGTTACTAACAGGATTTATTTTTGGATGTGATTGGTCTAACACGTATTTTTTACATTTTTGTTGCATTTACCACTATAGTGGGAATTAGTTCATTGTGCACATTCAACATTTAGCACATTTTTTATATTTGTTAATCACTAGCTATTCTGAGGCACTTGGCACTTTATATAGTGGTTTAGCAATTTATAGGAATCACTACGGAATATAAACTTAACCATATAATCCTTGCATGCTGCATTCTCCACAACTATTTAAGGAGAAATTCAATGAAATATGTTGCCTCAGTTGGGCCTGAGGCCGGGCTTCAAGAAGAAACCCTGACGGAGCTTGAAGCTGGCCGTCCTGGCTTGCCCCCCCAAAGCGCCTGCGAGGTCCATATCAAATATATGGAGTACTTTGCGAGTAGGGGGGGCCATTTATATGCCAGAAAATGTTTAATAAACATTTTAAAAATACATTTTTTCGTTAAACTGAAATAAGATTTCCTTTGATTTACTGCTTGTGTTTCTTTTAGTTGTCTCCTAGGCTATCCAATGGGCTTTTCTTTTTGGCCATTTTCTTCAATAGAAGAAATTCAATTATTTGATACATGAGGTGACAATCTCTTCTTCAGCGAACTATTATGTTGTGGGTCTGCTACACACACACCTTGTTTTTGTTGTTAATGTATGTAATGCATTACTGATAAAAATATTCATCATTTTCAGTCACGAAAATGGCATGATTGTGGCAAATTATAAAGCACTGTGGGAGTTATTTACTAAAGGAAAATCCACTTTGCACTCCTACTGCACTTGAAACTGCACTGAAAGTGCACTTGTAGTGCAAAGTGGATTTGCCTTTAGTAAATAACCCCCATTGTCACTGTAAACACCAAGTTAGTCCAAAAACTGCTATTGAGTATTGAAAGAAGAAGCCACACATTGTTGAGTAGAAAACTTTTTACTCTGTGCACATGTGCACATTCACATGTGCGTTAGAAAAAGGTTTTTGAACAAACCAACATATTTTTGTAATAACATTTTTGGTTTTGACAGTATTTTTTGTACAGTACTTTTTTAGCCTTTTTGGTGTTAAACAGGCATGTTTAAAACCATAATACAATACACAACTCAGGAACTTACAAAGTTCAACTTTGCTAATTTGAAGGCAATATCAGACATTAGTATGTCCAAACTGTGTTGATCTTGCCTTCATCAAATGGGGTGATGTCACCCCTGTGAAAGCTAAATTTTGAAGATGCACACAAATTGAGAGTCAAAATGGGGATTTTCCTCCTGATCCCATGCCTAATTTCAACATGTGCTAACTCCCATCATGGGGGATCAATGGACGTGTTTCGGGGAGCAACCCCTTACTCTCACCTACTTGAGTTGTGAGGAAGGGGTTGCAAAAACAAAACGCGTACATTGATATCCCGTGATGGCAGATAGCACATGTGGACACACTGTGTGCACCTTCAAAATTTGGCTTTCAATATACTTCAAAAAATATTGAAAAATCTTAAAAATATAAACAAATTGAAGAATTTAGGTGTGTTTTAGATTCTGCCTAAAACATTAATGATGTTTTTGAGTCTTTTTTCAACATCATTGATGTCTTCCTTCATCTTCTGTAAATCATGATTGCACACCATGATTTCCCCGATGAGGACGTGTGCACTTGCACTTGTGAAATTATTTTCTTCTTCCACAACATCCACATCACCTAAAATTCAAAAACACACCATGTATTAAAAATATGCAGGCATACATCTATTACCTGAAGCTGTGGTCTCAGACACTCACCTGTTGTGGTCACTATTTCGCCCACTTCATAAACCTCTCCTTTCTCCACATCCTCTGGTTGTGGTGTTGGTATTTCCCCTTCTTTATGAGGTTGGGGGTCCCTGTTGTCCTCAGATGTCCTGAGGCTTTTCTCCCCTATGTGAATAAAAAAAGGTATACTTAGCACACAGATGTTTGAGGGAAGAAATAGGAATCTGAAACATTGCTTGGAAGTGTGCGTACAATTGTCTGTTTTGGCAGAGTTCCAAGCTGAAGACATTTTTTTTTCCCTTTCTAAAGCTGGAATACTTACCTTTTTTGTACATTTTTCACACATGGAGACACCCCTAGTATCCACTGGAGCACCTGTGTGGGACACCCTAAAAAGGGTGCTCTGGTGTCCCACATTAATGCTCCTGCGTCCAGATGTGTAAACAGCTGCTGAGTGTGCTCTCCTTACACTGAATCAAGTTTACAATTCATTCTAGTTACAAACATCTAGAGAACAATGTACTAAACTTTTTTAATACATATAAGCCTGAACAAATGTAGTTAACCTGGATATGCCAAAAACATCTTATTAGTGGGCGAACTAACGATGTTTACTATGAACGATTACTATGCCCACGAACCTGAAAGTTGCCATTTTAAACTGTACAACAGTAAAGAAAAACACATGGAGCAGCATGCAAGTAATAATAATAATAGAAACACAGGACAAATACTTTTTAGAAGCAGTTTCCTGATCTTTCTGTACTGATCGTGCTCCTTCAATTTCAGGTCTCACCATCGTTTCCTCAATTGATCCTTGGATTGTTGTACCCCAAAATTCCTGTGCAGACTTTTCACAACTTTAGACATGATCTTGGCCTTTCTCGCATTTGGGTTTGGGTAAGGTCCATACTTCCCATCATAGTCGGCCCTCTTCAAGATGTCCACCATCTCCACTATCTCCACAAAGGACATATTTGTGGCCTTAAATCTCCTCCGGGATCGGGATATTCGTCGTTGCTGCTACTGTCTGCATGCACTTGCTCTTTCTGCAACATGTGCTCTTTCACTGCGCCGTAAAAGAAGGGGCGAGGAATATACTAGATAGAAGGTCAGGGGCAGGGAGAGTTTCACACATGCGCAGTGTATATAAAGCTCAACACGCGCGCATCGTACGTACGATCTGTGAGCGGAGGAAGGAGTAGCGGAATCGCCGATCTTGATAACGAAGGTACAATTTTAACTTGGTGCATCAGTGGCCTATACTGCTTATAGATTGAGACAAGATTAGGAGAGTTTAGCCTGACATTAGGGTTTGTCTTGTGTTGTGTCTTGCAGAGAAAATGGATCCATTTAATGATAAGGAATTTCTACCAATATTCATTGACATGTTCAGGGAGCAGCCCTGTCTGTGGCAGGTGAACCACCCGTTTTTTAATAAGCTAAGAAAGAGGAAGGCAGCGCTGGAGAAACCACTTGAATTTGTGAAGCAGATGATCCCCACGGCAAACATCACCTATTTGAAGGCCAAAATTGGTGGCATGAGGAGTACTTATTTTAAGGAGCGAAAGAAGGTCCAGAATTCCCAGAGTTCAGGAGCAGCAGATGACGTTTATGTACTCAGGCTGTGGTACTATGACAGACTGCATTTTCTGTCAGACCAGAGTGAACCCAGGCCAGCACTCTCCACTCTTCCTTCAAGGCTTCCTTCCACCCCAGCTGAGGCTTCCGATGTCCAACCTGGGCCTTCCAGGCAGGAAGATGTGGAGGAGCCCAGCTTGAGTCAGGTAGAGCATTGTTTTACATATTTCTTTTCGTAAAAATTAATGATGTTAACTAGATGTTATTATTGATTACTAATTTCTGATTTAACAAAGTGGTTTACATATCAATAGACAGTAGTGGCCAAAAAGGTTTGGGACAAGAATGAAAAATGCTGGGCTCAGAATGATAGTCTTTTCTATTTGTTAACATTCAATTTGCAACAGTCATGAGCTCAAAATTGTGCATGATGAACAAAAAACTAAAACTATGTCCCATTTTCATACACAGGAAAGCCTCAGCCAGGAGGTGGCGGGGGTAAGTGGCAGCCAGGAGGTTGACCATCGTCCTCCTCCTCCACCTCCTGCCACAACTCCAACACCAGAGCCACAGCCTGGAAGGAAGCGTCTAAGGAAGACAAGAGAGTGATGGCCTGGGTTCAGTCTGGTCTGGCAAAAGACGCAGGCTGTGGTATGACCACAGCCTGGGGACATATATGTCATCTGCTGCTGTTCCTGATCTCTTGGACTCCTGGACCGGATTGTGCTCACTATTATATGGACTCCTCAGGCCACCAATTTTGCCTGTAAAATAGCTTTGATGTGTGCCCTGGGGTACAAAGGCTTCGCAAATTTCACCAGTTTATCCAGCGTTGCCTTCCTCTTTATTTTGTTATGACCTATACTAAAGGTCTATTTTTTTGTGTTTTACTTCAAAAAGGACAGTTTGTTTGTGAGTAGGCAGGTACATTTCAAAAATACAATGTCAAATTAACAAGGGACACCAACCAACCTCCTTGAGGTTAAAAAATACAAGATAATTGTGGTGTTGTGGTAACTTGACACACAAAACAATACAATGTCAAATTAACAAGGGACACCAACCAACCTCCTTGAGGTTAAAAAATACAAGATAATAATGGTGTTGTGGTAACTTGACACCCAAAACGAAAAAAATATTATGGAGATCACTAGAAAAAAAAAAACAGGAGATCTTGATTAAAAATAAAATCACTATAAACATGAATATGTAGCACCCTCTACCTGAAGGTAGGTGCCAGATTAGGATTTTTCTATAGCTCAGGGTCCAAGTGCAGGTAAATTTAGCCAGGCCTGTGATTTAGGCTGGGCCTGGTTGTTTTGACTTGGGACTGGGAGTGTTTGGTGTAGTGGGAGGTGTGGCCACCTCTGCTCTGACTCAGAAGCTCCTCCCCTGCTTTCAGACAGATTGTTCTGGAAGATAGGTTGGACCTGAGGTTTGAAGGGCAGGCAGCTCATGTGATGAGCTCTGACCAACTACCCTTATTGGTAGGGGGCAGGCCTTCCATATAAGCTGAGGTCACATGCTGCCAGGGAGGAGTTCTGGAAAGCAGGAAAAGACAGAATGGAGTATTGAGCTGCTGTTCCGGATGCGCCGAGCATGGAGGAGGGATGGAGGAATCGCGAGGAGGGAGTCCTAGGTAAAGATCTTCATCTCTAAAGCGGTGTCAAGTTGCTGTGACCAGGGAACACGGGACTTGTATGCTGGAGAAGATCAGTCCAGGAAAAAGTAGCAGTGAAGCGGAGGAGAGTAGATCAGTGTTCTGTGACCGGGGACACAGAACTATCCTTTTGGAGAAAGGTCAGTGTGAGAGAAACAGAAGAGGAGAAGCTATCGAGAGTAGTTCAGAATGCTGTAGCCGGGGAACGCAGCATTGACAGTTATGGACTGGCTGGGAACAGTAGTCCACCCATTACCATGTGTCAGGCCGTCGGGGGGAGGTACCGTGTATCTCTGGTCTGGTTAAGCGCATTGGTAATACCTTCCAAAAGACTGTGTGTCTGTCTGATTCATTGAGCCATCGGGAAGAAGCTGTGTAGGCCTCTGGCTCTTTGATTCGCAGAGGCAATACCATTATGGTCTACAAGGTGGAATTATTCAGAGTGATTCTTTCTTGTTCCAATGGAAGTGAAGAAATAGTATATTAGTAGTTTTGCAGTGAAGGATTTGTACAAGAAAAAGAAGGAGCAACAGTTTACAGAGAAGTTATTCAAAGGAAGGAGACTGGGGGTGCAAGGTGTGCATCCAAGTTTGCCAGGCCAAGGCCACTGAATAATGTCTTACAATGCGCTTAATGCTATGGGCATCTCATATCGTCCTTTATCCCACCCAAGTTGTATCCTGCAATAAACGTAAAAAAACTGTGCAAGTGACTCTTCATTGTCTTAACTGATGGATGGGGGTCTGGCAGCAGAGTGATTGGCGGATTGCTAGTAACCAAGTGGTGACCACACCGCTACAAATACAAAACATTATTATGGAGATCTGACGAAAAAAGTAACTACGGTAATATTATTCAGGAGATCACGAGAAATAATAAAAAAATCAGTTTGTCAGAAATCTGTGTGATTATCAGCAGCAAAACAACGTCATTATTCTAGCATTACAAAGAAGAAGAGAATGCGCTGCATTAAAAGATTTTAAAATTTGCATCATGACGAATGTGCTATCTCCATTACAAACGCTAGTTTTACCATAACGAGCGCTTCTGTCTCGTACTTGATTCAGAGCATGCTTGGAATTCTGTGCATCAGAATTGTCTACACATGCTCAGAATTTACGAGAATGGATTTTGTTGTTGGAAAATTTGAGATCCAGATCTCAAATTTTGTTTATCGGAAATTCTGACAGAAAATGTCCGATGGAGCCTACACAAGGTCAGAATTTCCGACAACAAGCTCCCATCAAACACTTGAAATTCCGACCCTGTGTACGTGGCATAAGATTGCCCTGTATTTGGCTCCATCCATCTTCCCGCCAACTCTGACCAGCTTCCCTGTCCCTGCTGAAGAAAAGCATCCCCACAACATGATGCTGCCACCATGTTTCGCAGTGGGGATGGTGTTCAGGGTGATGTGCAGTGTTAGTTTTCCCTCACACATAGCGTTTTGCTTTTAGGCCAAAAAGCTACATTTTGGTCTCATCTGACCAGAACACCTTCTTCCACGTTTGCTGTGTCCTCCACATGGTTTCTCACAAACTGCAAATGGACTTCCTATGGTTTTCTTTCAACAATGGCTTTCTTCTTGCCACTCTTCCATAAAAGCCATAATTGTGGAGTGAACAACTAATAGTTGTCCTGTGGACAGATTCTCCCACCTTAGCTGTGGATCTCTGCAGCTCCTCCAGAGTTACCATGGGCCTCTTTGCTGCTTCTCCGATCCTTGCCCAGCCTGTCAGTTTAGGTGGACAGCTATGTCTTCGTAGGTTTGCAGTTGTGCCATACTCTTTCCATTTTCGGATGATGGATTGAACAGTGCTTCGTGAGATGTTCAAAGCTTTGAATATTTTTTTATAACCCAACCCTGCTTTAAACTTCTCCACAACTTTATTCCTGACCTGTCTGGTGTGTTCTTTGGCCTTCATGATGCTGATTGTTCACTAAGGTTCTCTAAGAAACCTCTGAGGGCTTCACACAACAGCTTTATTTATACTGAGATTAAATGACACACAGGTGGACTCTATTTACTAATTATGTGACTTCTGAAGGCATATGGTTCCACTTTTTCAAGGCAGTGTATGTGAGCTTCATCAACCCATAATGAGTGACCAATTTCCACATACCTAGAACTATATCCAGCCAATATAAAATGAAGTGCCACGCAGGAAACAGCTTTGGCAAGTTTGGAGCAGCATAGATACTATTGATTCCACAAACCAAGACAATAAACACTACTATGATAAATACAACATCTAACGTAACCCCTTCTCACCGAGTGCACACATACAGTATATGAGGCCTCATGGAACAGGATCTTCTTCCATGGGGGGGCATATGTTCGTACGTGTATTTGTGCTGAGAGCGTGCTACACAGTACACTCCTAGTACAAAGTCTGAGCTGTCACTGACAGCTTCAGGTCTCATACTAGAGATAGGGAGCCCGGAAGACTGACTCTCAATCACATGATTACTGTTATAGCCTGTGATTGGCTATCACAGTGATCAGTCACTGTAAGCCCACCCCTTTAGTCTCTTTCCTCTTGAATGGAGAAAAAGATAAACTGTATCTTTTCTCTTTGCTAAAGGTGAAAATTGTGAACAAAAAAACTGTGAATAAATGTAAATAGATAAAATTAGGATAAAATAGCTAGAGAGTTAGGAAAGGGGAGAGAGTGGTGCCAAGCCTCCAATAGTGTAGCAAGTTTTATTATTACAACAAATAAAAATAGAAGTTATGCATTCAAAAGCATCATGTTTGACAGGCATGTAATCAGCTCTGTGTGAAATTGTTCGTTGGTATAGTAATTCCAACCAGAGCCTTTGGAATCATGGCAAAACTGAAGGTGTCGGTCTAAGCACTTAACAGCTCCTCTCTGGTGGCTTCTCTGGGTCTCTGTAACCTTCTAGCCTCAGCAATACACGTGGTTCTATCTTGAAGTACTATGCTCCCTCCCTTATCCACCTGTTTAATAATTATATCCAAATTGGAAGTTAGGGCCTTGAAGCGGTAGTAAAATCTCTCAAAGATACAAGATTTAGACAATATTTAATTGTAAATATCAATTAACAATAAAATGGGCACCAAGAGTATGCCCAAAATCGTTCTTACTGTCATTTTTCATTTATATTAGAAATCCGCGATCTTAGCCGGCGCCATAGTAACTGTGGTCTTCCACGCAGGGCCGTCTTTAATATTGATTGGGCCCTGGGCAAACATTTTCTTGCCCCCCTCCCCATTCTGAGACATACAAAAAATAGCAGGTGGACTCAGAATCAGTTTACTGCAGCAGATCATGCAGCGATTGCAATTGGTTGCCAGAGGTTACAGCCTATCCTTACCACTCACTGACGGGTTGCTAGAGGTTACAATACATCATTTCTGCTTGCCGATTGGTTGCTAGAGGTTACTGCACATTATTAGTGCTCACTGAGTAGTTGCTAGGGGTTACAGCACATCATTACCACTCACTGATTGGTTGCTAGAGATTACAGCAGATCACTACTGTTCAATGATTGGTCGCTACAGGTTATGCACATTATTACCACTCACTGAGAAGTGGAGCAATCCCAAATAATTGAGCAAGTAAAGCGGCACATTAATACAAATACTACAGGAGATGATCAGAGACTGCAAATATACTGCGGGAGATGACCAGAGACTTCTGACATGCTACATGTGACAATCAGAGACTGCAGACATGCTACAGGTGACAGTTAGAGACAGCGGACATTCTACAGGTGACAATCAGAGACTGTGGACATGCTACAGGTGACAATCAGAGACCGCGGACATGCTACAGGTGACAAATCAGAGACTGCGGACATGCTACAGGTTATAATCAGAGACTGGGGACATGCTACAGGTTACAATAAGAGACTGCAGACATGCTACAGGTGACAATCAGAGACTGCAGACATTATACAGGAGATGGTCAGAGAACTTTCACCAATGCACAGCTTTACAGTTGAACACAGCTCAGGGTTTCAGCAGTCAGGCATTTTATGGGTGTAAGGACACACCTGGCCAGCCGAGCTCACTGCATATATTCAGAGGTCCAGGGGCAGGGCTTCCTCTCTCTTCTCTCACTACAACTGCTCCACTCTGAGCATACAGGCATAGGGCGGGGTTAGAGCATCAGTGGAGCTCCTGGCCCCACTGCTTCCCCCTGACCTCTGTATTCCCCAGCCAGTATAGAGGGGGCAGGGCCTGAAGCTCCACTGATGTTCCCACTCTGATCACTGTTCTCAGTACAGCCTCTCTGCTCTGTTCCGAGCATACGGGCTGCATGGTGGGGGGGGTCAGAGCGTCAGTGGAGCTCCCGGCCCCGCCTCCTCTCTGCTGGCTAGCTCGGGAATACAGCCTCCCGTGTCCTCTGTGCACTCTACAAAGCGTCATCAGGGCCCTAATTTGCGGGTAGCCTTTGGGCCCCCCAACAAAGATTGGGCCCAGGGCAGGTGCCCCATTTGCCAGCCCTGCTTCTGCGTCTCGTTTCTAATTTACTTCTGCCAGCAGTAGCCTTTCCTCTTCATAATCCCACACATGCATAGTAATAGCGGTATCCAGGCCTCTTTACAATACGGTAAAACTATAGGCAAGTATCGCGTGATGTCGGGGCTGACGTGGACACTAGGAAATGACGCAGCCCCGGCATAGACCCTGCATTTTTACAGCAGGGTCTCTGCTTGCTGGAAAAATAGGACATATGGCGCATGCGCGCATGACGTCATTAGCGAGAAATTTACAGAGTACACGCAAGGCAAGTAGGTAAGGAGACATTCATATAGCGCAACTAGTTTAGAAACCTGCAGGAGTTTGTCCAATATTTCTAAAATGAATAAATATGTGGCTCTACCTCATCTAAAATATAATGACAGGTAAAAATGTATACTAGAAATAATCCAAAGTCAAATACAATAGACTAAAAAAATCTTCAAAATATCATATAGAAAAGTAACGTGACCTCATAGGTAAAAGTGCATGGTGCACCTGGTTTACCTATGAGGTCACGTTACTATGTATGGTTTTGCACATGCATTGATGTTATCACCATTGATCTGATTACTCCACAATCTTATTGTTTATTTCATGCACTTATGCACTTTTTATAGTGAGGTCCTGTTATTCATCATCATTGTGCATATATTTTTGCTATCGTTATTATTTTCTATATGATATTTTGAAGATTTTTTTAGTCTATTGTATTTGACTTTGGATTATTTCTAGTATACATTTTTACCTGTCATTATATTTTAGATGAGGTAGCGCCACATATTTATTCATTTTAGATTTGCTTTGAGTTTGTGAGTATACTCTTCTATGTTGGCAGCTCCCTGTGTCTATTAGAGAGTGTGGTTTTTGCGCACTAGGCTTATTGTTTGTTGTCCAGTATTTCTACACACTGGATATCTCCCATTGGTGACATATATCTTTTTCCACATTAGCCACTTAAAGGATCACTAAAGATAATTTTTTTTTTTTTTAAATAACAAACATGTTATACTTACCTCCACTGTGCAGCTCGTTTTGCACAGAGTGGCCCTGAACCTGGTCTTCTGGGGTCCCTCGGCGGCTGTCTCGGCTCCCCCCCCCCCCGCAAGGACTCAACACTTTCATGCAAGCTCCCTAGCATGGTGTTGAGTGCTTGCGGGTGCGCTCCTGTGATACAGCGAGTCAATGGCTGCGCTGCTTTCAATCCATCCACTGTAACCAATCAACAGCCAGGCTGAGCGACGAAGAGGATGTCGGGGGCGAGCGCGGGACTTTCGAGGGGTCGGGTAAGTAAAACAAGGAGGGCTGGGGGGGCCGGTATTGTCAGATGTTTTTTCACCTTAATGCATAGAATGCATTAAGGTGAAAAAACTTTTACCTTTACAACCCGTTTAAGGACCGCCCCTTAGCAGATATACAGCTACAGGGCAGCCCTCCTTGTAGAATCACGTATCACGTATACAGTATCTTACCCGCTGATCAGCCTTTGCTGTGAGTAAACACAATAGAAGAGGCCTGCCGGCAGCACGCATGCATGCCCCCTACTTGGAAGTGCAGAATTATATATATATATATATATATATATATATATATATATATATATATATATATATATATATACACACACACACACACACACACACAGTATCTCACAAAAGTGTGTACACCCCTCACATTTTTTTAAATATTTTATATCTTTTCATGTGACAACACTGAAGAAATTACACTTTGCTACAATGTAAAGTAGTAAGTGAACAGCTTATATAACAGTTTAAATTTGCTGTCCCCTCAAAATAACTCAACACACAGCCATTAATGTCTAAACCGCTGGCAACAAAAGTGAATACACCCCTAAATGAAAATGTCCAAATTAGGCTTAATATTTTGTGTGGCCACCATTATTATCCAGCACTGCCTTAACTCACTTGAGCATGGAGTTCACCAGAGCTTCACAGGTTGCCACTGGAGTCCTCTTCCACTCCTCCATGACGACATCACAGAGCTTGTGGATGTTAGAAACCTTGCACTCCTCCACCCTCCATTTGAGGATTCTCCACAGATGCTAAATAGGGTTTAGGTCTGGAGACATGCTTGGCTTCTTTAGCAAGGCAGTGGTCATCTTGGAGGTGTGTTTGGGGTCATTATCATGTTGGACTACTGCCCTGTGGCCCAGTCTCTGAAGGGAGGGGATCATGCTCGGCTTCAGTATGTCACCGTACATGTTGGCATTCATGGTTCCCTCAATGAACTGTAGCTCCCCAGTGCCGGCAGCACTCATGCAGCCCCAGACCATGACAATCCCACCACCATGCTCTCACACTTCTTTTGTACTCCACACACGCTTGACACCATCTGAACCAAATAAGTTTATCTTGGTTTCATCAGACCACAGGATATGGTTCCAGTAATCTATGTCCTTAGTCTGCTTGTCTTTAGCAAACTGTAAGTGGGCTTTCTTATGCATCATATTTAGAAAAGGCTTCCTTCTGAGACGACAGCCATGCAGACCAATTTGATGCAGTGTGCGGCATATGGTCTGAGTACTGACAGGCTGACCCCCCACCCCTTCAGCCTCCGCAGCAATGCTGGCAGCACTCATACATCTATTTCCCAAAGACAACCTCTGGATATGACGATGAGCAGGTGCACTCAACTTCTTTGGTCGACCATGGCGAGGCCTGTTCTGAGTAGAACCTGTCCAGTTAAACCACTGTATGGTCTTGACCACCGTGCTGCAGCTCAGTTTCAGAGTCTTGGCAATCTTCTTATAGCCTAGGCCATCTTTATGTAGAGCAAAAATTCTTTTTTTCAGATCCTCAGGGAGTTCTTTGCCATGAGGTGCCATATTTTTAGCACTGATCACTGTATTCCACTGTATACGACTAAGGCTATTGCCGAAACGCGTCAGCTTTATTGTTTTATTGTCACTCTGATGTACCAATAAACGTCACTTCAAGGATTACAGTTTTGCCGGCTCTCCTTATTACTGTTGCATTGGAGTGTGTTGGGACACATCGAGCCTCGGCACCTGTGAGTGGACCTGGTGTATTGATTAAGTTGTCCCTGCAGAGAGCGCTGTTACCTTTCTTCTATTCCAAAAAGTGTCAAAAGTCCCAGTTAGTGTCAGAATTTCCGCCGCAATATCGCAGTCTATAAGTTGCTGATCGCCACCATTACTAGTAAAAAATAAATAAATAAAAAAAATCCCATAGTTTGTAGACGCTATAACTTTTGCACAAACCAATCAATATATGCTTATTGGGATTTTTTATTTACCAAAAATATGTATCAGAATACATACTGGCCTACATTTATGAAGAAATGTTATTTTTTATGTGATATGTTTTCTAGCATAAAGTAAAAAAAAAAATTTTTTTTTTTTTTTCAAAATTGAGGGTCTTCTTTTGTCTATATAGCAAAAAATAAAAAAACGCAGTGGTGATCAAATACCACCAAAAGAAAACTCTGCCGTATTGCAAAAAATGGCCTGCTCATGAAGGGGGGTAAATCTTTCAGGGGTCAAGTGGTTAATAACTGGAGATTAGGCAATCATTTCTGTCACCCCGGATGTCCTAGATAGGGATTGAATATTATAATACCTCCTGATGGTTAACTTCTAGCAAACCTATTCAAATCTTTAAAGTGGTGAGTTTTGATGCTTACCCTTAATATTGTTGTGACCTTTGTGGCATGTATCATTGTGAGAAAAAGAAGATGTAAGATGTACCCATTTGTTGGAACACAGTCTTTTACACATAGTTGGAACACAGTCTTTTACAGATGGTCAGGAGAAGACCTACAATCTAAGGGACTTAGAATTGCTCTTTAGAATTTGTAATTTATTGCCTCAGCTGCCCATACGGCCTTTTATTCATAGGCTGCACTATAAGAACAGTACGAAAAAGGTTTGGTATTCATAGGAGACTTATAGAGCCAGGGGATGTGGACCACAGTGGAACTAGACATTTTACTTTAAAACAAAATAAGTCAGTTGAAGGTTTATAAATTTGGGTGGTGGAAACAATAAATAAGTGGGGATCTTTTGCAGAAAGAGTCTAGAAATTATGCCATAGGGAGACATACTGGATATTTACTTTGGACACTCTGGCCCCAAATGGTTTAATTGAGGAGCTAAAAGTCCATATTCTCCTTTAGACATGTGGATTATCATTTTGTGTTTAAAGCTTTTTGACAAGAGATACTAGGCATTTGGTTAAAAAAGGCCTGTAACCAGCTAGGTGGGTATCCATAGACAGAGTTGCCAAGTTGGGTGAAGATGTGGGGGTGGCAAGTTCAGAGGTGGCAGCCCTAAATGTCACTGCTACCCCTAACAGCTGGGAGAGCAGCCCATCTAGTAGGGGTGGTGAGGGTATTGTAGGTAGGCCTAGACAATTGGTGGTGATAGGGGATTCTATAATCAGAAGGACTGACAGAATAATTTGTCGCCAGGATCACCTCAACCAAATGGTTTGCTGTCTCCCTGGTGCCAGGGTTCGGCATGTGGTAGACCGGGTTGATAAAATACTGGGATGGGCTGGGCATGACCCAGAAGTCTTGGTCCATGTTGGAACCAATGACAGAATACAAGGAAGGTGGAGGCTTCTTAAGAATCAATTTAAAGAACTAGGCTGCAAGTTGAAGGGGAGGACCTCCAAGGTGATATTCTTTGAAATATTGTGTGTGCCATGCACAACACAGGAAAGACAGGGGGAGATTGGAGGGCTGAATGCATGGCTAAAGACCTGGTGTAAGAAGGAGGGATTTGGGTTTCTAGAGCACTGGGCTGACTTTTCAGCGGGGTTCAACTTATATGCTAAAAATGATTTGCACCTAAATGGAAGGGGGCCAGCTGTGCTGGGGAGAGGTTTTTGGAAAGGCTGGAGGAGAATTTTAACTAGGATGGGGGAGGGTGAATTGGATTATAATGGGTCAGACAGGGGTCAGTCCCTATTGGTGGGTGGAATGGGGAAAGACGGGGTGAGAGCTATGGCAGATGATAAGAAGGTTCTCATGTTATAAAAAAACATTGGAAATGGTACTATTTGTACTAAAATAAAAAAAATAGGCAAAATACGTGTGCAAAATGTAACAATGAGATAAAGTGTTTGTTCACCAATGCCAGAAGTCTGCCAAGCAAAATAGGTGTTGGAAGCTTTGGTGCATGAAGAGAACTATGATTTAATTGGTATTGCTGAATCTTGGCTTCATTTTTTTACGTTAAAATGGCAAAAAAGAACCGCGCTAAAACAAATCTCAATTAATATATATAAAAAATATATAAACAAGCAGCAGCATGAGGTGGGATACACACAAAAAGTAACTTAGAAGGGAGAAGCTGCGCTACAAAAGTCTCAATCAATCAAGTCAGGCATATAAAAAAGTCCATAGTAGAAATCACTTTTTCTTCTTAATGGCACCACAGTGATTACACACAAACAGGAGTGTGTCCAACCACCATAATAAGGATCTGCTTACCAGACGGCAAGCATAAAGGGCAGATGGCTATAACCCAGCCGCGGCCTTTAGCTTGCAGATGACAATCAAATCGGTTCCAGCAGACTGGATGGTTACAAATCTCTCCCTCTCACCATCTATGGAGTCCGTTTTCACTTAGGCAGAGATATGTAAGTGAATAAATGAACTACAAGTCAGCAGGTGTGGTAATCAGCGCACTCGTAATCCACTGACACTTCCACACCCCTTTATGCTTGCCGTCTGGTAAGCAGATCCCTATTACGGTGGTTGGGCACTCTTATGTTTGTGTGTAATCACTGTGGTGCCATTAAGAAGAAAAAATGTTTTCTACTATGGACTTTTTTATATGCCTGACTTGATTGATTGAGACTTTTGTAGTGCAGCTTCTCACTTCTAAGTTCATTTTTTACATGACTGGGCTATTAATATTCCTGATTATGCTCCCTTTCAGAAAGACAGGATAAAACGGAGGTGGGTGGGTGGTGTCTGTCTCTATGTGAGAAGTAATCTCAAAGGGAGTGTGAGGACCTAGTTGATGGAGAGTGTGATAAAGCTGATGCATTAAATGATCAACTATAGACACTCACATGAGTAAAGACAGATAGGCTGCGCACCCCACATGATGCATAAAAATTATACAGAAACCCCCTAACGGGGCTTTAAAACAGCCAGTAAACGCAATGTAGGTGGTCAAAAAGTTATTTTTATTGGAACAAAAAGTCATATAAAACAGGTGAGTTCTGACCTCTAAAGTCAGGACATGAACTCGAGTACAATGTTAAAAATTTCAACGGACATTGCCCATAATTCGGGAACAGTGTACAGTACAATGTGTTAGGAACAACAAGATCATAGATATTAAAATTCCTGACAACAAGATCATAAATATTGAAATCCTGACGTGTTTCGACCCTCACTGGTTCTTCTTCAGAGGATGGTTGTCAGCTGTAGGGATGTAAGCATATGTCAAAGCACTGCATAAAGCTCAACAATAGTAAACCTGTGTATATGTGACATAGCATATCTACATAAATTGCATAGTTACCCGTCCCAGAGTTCTCGATGGTTCGGAATGGTTCGTAATGGGAAGAATGTAGTCCCTCCTGTGTCCTCTGCCCTCCCAAAAGCTGGCCAACTCCCTAGGGAGCGGGTAATGGACCACCAGACGTGCCTTGCAAGGGATCACGCATATGCTACCCCCCACACACAGGGGGGAGAGGTAGGGACAGGCAGCGGACGGCACACAAAGCACCCAGAGTGTAGTAATGGTGATGCTGCAATCAAATTTAAATGCAAGGGATCATTAGTTCCCCCAGAAGAAAGGTGATTCACCCAATTAAGGGCGATTTACTCGTATTTAAATATAAAAGTGGGTGTGCAGGGAACAAAAAAAGAGAAAAAACAGAGGGGAAACAAGAGGGGGGGGAGAGGGGGGAGAGGGGAGAAAGGGGAAAAAAAAAAGGGAAGGGGGGGAGGGGGAGGGAAATGGGGGGAAAAAAGAATGGAGAAATCCCACACAGGAGGAGAAGTGAGAACCAAGAAGTGAATAAGAGAGAATAACAGGAACAAACAACAAACAACAGACTCCCTGCTGCCCATATTGAAACTGCATACCAATAGAAGTATTGGCGTAATGGTACTAGCCGTACACCAGTGAGGAAAGCCAGATGGTGAGTGATGGAAGACCAGCCAGGGCTGGAGCCATGAAGGAAGGGAATAGTGATAGTGCAGTGATAGGGGTAGGAGTGAGAAGTGACAAGGGGTGAAAAGGGGGGGGGGAGGGGGGAGGAGGGGAAGACTCGTGTATAAGGGGAGAGGGACCCAGCAGTGACACAGCATCAACAAAACAAAATAGAGTAAGGAGTGGTGCATACACACATAAATGAAAAATAAGTGAATAAAAAAGTGCATGGGGTGACGGCAGTGCTTAATTACCCAAGAAAAGAACCGGAATGGCTTGAATGGAATTACCCAAGGTTCTGGGGGGGGGTAAAAAGTGTTATAATTAAACATCACTAAAAAAAAATGTTGAGAAGCCGTGGTATAAACCACAATTAAAAAGGACGGTTGTAACATTTTAGATGTACTTACCAATCACTCAGACCAGCAGTTGCTTGCAAGGTATCACCAAGTCAGGAGAGAATCAGTGAGCCTCCCCTGAAACTTGGTGCTATTTGAACCAAAAAGTTAATTAGTTGAACTCCATCAGGTGCGGGTGCTCGTCCACTCCCCTCCCTCCTCCCCCCCGGCATAGGGGGAATAAGCAGCACAACAGTGCGCTCCTTGCGTGATCCCCCCGGCGTTCTGGAGGAGAATGCACTCTCAGGTCCCCCGTCGCTTCTGCCGCAACTGCGCAGGCGCCGTGACGTCACGCGCTCGCGTGAGCACGGCGTCCGGAAGGGATCCGGGACGCCGCTGGCAGGCAAAGAGTGCCCAAACCCAGGTGCTGCCACCTGGTGGGCGCATATCAGAGATGCAGGGCCCAAGCGTCACCTGTCTTTGCCTGCCAGGAAGGCATGAATGGCGGTGTCCTGCCCACCCAAGGAGAAGAGCGCCACCAATCAGGAGGAGACAGCCAAGGACGCAGGAAGGGGCAACAAATGACTATACACATTGTCACACTTAATGTTAAAAAGATGTAGCCATATTTGCCATCATATGACAGTGACAAGGCAAAGTGCATACAATATACAAGCTCCTTTGTTAACCAACTGTGCGATATCACTGCTACCATTACAGGTGGTTCCGTGACTATAATAGCATCATCCATTGTATAATAAAAAATACAATAACAAAGTATTCAGAATGCCAATTACATAATAACAAATTAACAAATTATACATGATATACAGAAAAACTGTGAACTGTTTTCCCAGGTTTTGTCCCATTGAGATTTAGGAGATTTCCAAAAACCTACTTCTATACATTTCATTCTAGACGGAAAACTGCATCACACCATTGTGGATGTAATGAATGGTTATAATCGGGTTACTGAACGTTGGGAAATACCAGGCAGGAATAGACCATCAGGTAAAAGTAGTGTTCTACTTATTTGAAGAGCAATCCCCCAGGTTGCAACAAGGGGGAGGATTTGGGGGGGGGGGAAAGGGGGGGAGGGGAAAAGGGGGGGAGGGGGAGGGGGAAAAGGGAAACGGGGGAGGGGGGAAGGAAAAATGGGGGGGAGAGAAGGAAAAGGGGAGGGGGGGGAAGGGGAAGGGAGGAAAGGGGAGGGAGAAAGGAAAAGGGGCAAGGGTTATTTGTATAGTAGTACTATGGTCTCTGGTATACCTCCTGAAAATATTAGAGAGTACGGGGTTAGGAGTCTTCTCCAATATGCTCATTGTGTCCTGCCAGAGGAGAACCCCTGCAGGAAAGGGGCAAACAAGATGGATTTATTGAGGCCTGGTGGGGAGGTGGCCTGTAATTGGAATATCCATCTCTGCTCTTTTTGTAGCAGAGACTTATTCCAATCACCACCTCTAGTTGGAATTTGCATTCTACAAAGGGCCACAAAGGTGACTCTCGGAACCCTGTAGTTATGTCTAGAGATTATATGCCTCCCAATGGGGAGATAGGGGTTCCCCACCTGCATGCTGTATACATGTTGGGAAATGCGTTTCCAAAATTCCTGCCTGGTTTTCCCAACGTAGTAAGCACCACATTCACATTCCATAAGATATACTATTCCACGTGTGTGGCAATTTACAAATTGTGTAGGTGTAAAAGTATTTCCGTTAGGAAGGACAAAGATTTTTTCTTTTTTAATAAATGAGCAGTAGGAGCACTGTCCACAGGGGAAGGAGCCCGTTATAGAACGATGTTTCAGTCTCCTATTCTCATTGGTGTATTCACTCCGGACGAGCTTGTCGCGTAGTGACATAGCTCTTTTGTATGTTATGGTAGGTTGTGTTGGGACAAATTCACGCAATTTAGGATCATCCGTAAGGATGTTCCAGTGGCGCTTTATGATTTTCTTGATGGCTGTGTGTTGTCGAGAGTGCCGCATGATGATCCGGGTGAGATTACACTCAGAGCTCTTGGGGGGCTTTTGTTTGAATAGCAGCTGGGGTCTGGATTGTCCTATGGCTAGATTGTACGCTTTTTTGAGGCAGGATCGACTGTATCCCCTTGCTAGCAGTCGGCTCTGAAGCCCCTCAGCTTCTTTTTTAAAAAGGACATCATTTGAACAATTGCGCTGAAGGCGCAAATATTGTCCATAGGGGATAGAGTTCTTAAGTGATGTTGGGTGAAAACTGTCCGAATGTAGTACCGTATTGCCAGCAGTTGTCTTTCGGAACAGAGTCCTGGATATCTTTCTTTCATCAGTAACAGAAACGGAGACATCTAAAAAAGTGACGCTGTGGGGATCATGGGTCATCGTGAATCTCAAGTTGCGATCGTTCACATTGATCAGATCAAAAAATTTGAATAGTTTGATCTCAGGTCCCTCCCAGATTACGAAAACGTTGTCGATGTACCTCAGTTATTTTGTTATATGGCTGGTGTACATGACAAGGCCCTCGTCCTCCAAGAGAGACTTCTCCTACTCCCCCAGGTACAGGTTCGCGTAAGAGGGGGCACAACAGGTCCCCATAGCCACACCCTGTACCTGGAGGTAGTGGGAGTTGTCAAAACAAAAGAAAACAAAAATGGTTGTGGTGCAGTATGTAATGCAGACCATTCAAAATAAACCCAATTAATGCCGGATCGTACTGGGAATGCTGTTGTAAAGCCCTCTGTACTGCGGCCAAGCCCAAGGAGTGGGGAATGCTGCTGTACAGTGCCTCAACGTCGATGGTCACCAGAATGGCGTTATCTGGTATCCTAAGATCATTGATGAGTTGTAAAAATTGTATTGTATCCCTAACAAATGAAGGCAAGGACAGAACAAGGGGTTGCAAGTGAGCATCTATGGCACGGCTTAAGTTTTCGGATATGGCCCCATTGCCTGAGACAATGGGGCGGCCTGTGAGAGGAATGGAATTTTTGTGAATCATGGGTAGACTGTAAAATGTAGCTACCTTTGGATGTGGAGTCCTAATAAATTCATAGATGTTTTTAGTGATTGCTCCTGTATGGAATGCACGATCAATCATATTATAAAACCTAGAGTTATATTGATTAATGCTAAGGGCCGAGATTGGTTTGTACCATTCCTTGTTCTTTAAGATGTTCAAGCACATCAGGACGTAGTCGTCGTTGTTCATGACGACTACGTTGCCCCCTTTGTCTGAGGGTGTTATTACAATTTTAGGGTTTTTTGTGAGGCGAAGGAGGGCTTGGTTTTTATCATATGAAAGATTTGCCGGTTTGGATTTAGATTGTGGTAGTTTACATATGTCGCGAATTGTCTGCTTTAAAAATACTGCTACATTAGGATTGATACTTGAGGAGGGAAATGTTGTGGAGGCCTTTTTGAACATTGGTAGGGGATTTGGAATCGATTTGTCCACCTCCTGCAGTAAGGCGTCCAAATCGATTTGATCTATTAGATCCACCGTATTGTTTTCTAGGTAAAGGAGAGTTAAATCTCGTAAGGCCTTACATTCCTTCATGCTATAGAGTGGCCCCTCCACAGTGTCACTATTAGAGTCATCCTTGGCATGCAAGTATTTTAGTAATAGCTTGCGTGCAAAAAGTTGTAAGTCAGTGATTGTTTCAAAGACATCAAAATTCTGTTCGGGACAAAAGGTAAGTCCACGAGATAAAAGTTGTATCTCAGTTGATGACAGACTCATGGAGGATAAGTTGATCACACTTAGGTGGTTTGTTGGATCCGCACCACAAAGGGATCCAGGCCCTTGCCTGTTTTGTTGGTTTGTGGGGACCCTGATCCCCGAGCCAAGTTTAAAGTTTTTTGTGGGGCTGCTTTAGTTGGGCCTAGAGAAGGATTAGAGTGTTTTTGGGGTTCCTGAGACAATAAAATGCTGGTATTGGGCTCTGAAATCGTTGTCCTACTATCATCGAGATGTTCTTTGATGTGGTTAAATTGGGCATCGTGAGAGACCGATTGTGTAGGAGCAATATCCGTCGCCCGTTTCTTGGGATCGTGTTCAGGAGAATTCCTGAAACTACGATCTCTTTTTTGTTGTTGTTTCTTGCGCGCTTGATTGCGTTGGGAAGAATTTTTTCGTTCGAGTTCATGATCAGAAAGTGTCTGAGATTTTAAAATTTGAGTGTTGTTTTTAGGTTCCCGACGCGTGTGGGTATTTGATGAAAGCCCATTGTTTTTCCATCTGTAGGCACGTCCCTCCGAGAAAGCGTGTTTATCTCTCCAGAATTGTGTTTCCTTATTGTGTAAAATGTTTTCATTGAAGGTTGATAGATTTTCCTCTAAGAGGGTCTGGGATTCAGAAAAAAGGGGGTGTTGGGCATGTTGGATCAGTGCTTGTTCCAATTTGTTGATAACAACATCTAGGAGACCAATCTGTTTGCTGTATTCCCTGGACAGGATGGACATCATCTCCCGGGAGGACAGCTTAAGATTGGCCTCCCATTCAGCTTTACATTCATCACTTATTAGGTCAACATTAGGAAAAATTTGAATGCGTAAACCAAAAGGATTGATCTGCTCCTCAAGGTATCTGCCAAAACTTTTGATATGCCAAAAGAGGGCCGACTTTCTTTCAAGTACCTTCATTAGTTTGTGAAATAGTGATGTGATGAATAGGGTTTTTTGATCCCCCTGTTCAAAAGCATTCTCATATTGGGTCATTAGGTTAGCCCAATCAGCCCCTGTAAATTTACTCATCCTAGATAAACAATCACAGCCTTCCTATGACAGAAGCAAAAAGGAAAAAAACGAAAAAACCATATGCTGGAATTATATACACCACCTCGGAACCAGTTCACAGTTCATGTCTTGACTTGAGTGTCAAAAAACAGCGGGGGAGGGGTGTTTAACCACCCAATTATACAAAAAATGATCAACTATAGACACTCACATGAGTAAAGACAGATAGGCTGCGCACCCCACATGATGCATAAAAATTATACAGAAACCCCCTAACGGGGCTTTAAAACAGCCAGTAAACGCAATGTAGGTGGTCAAAAAGTTATTTTTATTGGTACAAAAAGTCATATAAAACAGGTGAGTTTTGACCTCTAAAGTCAGGACATGAACTGGAGTACAATGTTAAAAATTTCAACTGACATTGCCCATAATTCAGGAACAGTGTACAGTACAATGTGTTAGGAACAACAAGATCATAGATATTAAAATTCCTGACAACGAGATCATAAATATTGAAATCCTGACACGTTTCGACCCTCACTGGGTCTTCTTCAGAAGATGGTTGTCAGCTGTAGGAATGTAAGCATATGTCAAAGCACTGTATAAAGCTCAACAATAGTAAACCTGTGTATATGTGACATAGCATATCTACATAAACTGCATAGTTACCCGTCCCAGAGTTCTCGATGGTTCGGAATGTTCGTAATGGGAAGAATGTAGTCCCTCCTGTGTCCTCTGCACTCCCAAAAGCCGGCCAACTCCCTAGGGAGCGGGTAATGGACCACCAGACGTGCCTTGCAAGGGATCACGCATATGCTACCCCCCACACACAGGGGGGAGAGGTAGGGACAGGCAGCAGACGGCACACAAAGCACCCAAAGTGTAGTAACGGTGATGCTGCAATCAAATTTAAATACAAGGGATCATTAGTTCCCCCAGAAGAAAGGTGATTCACCCAATTAAGGGCGATTTACTCGTATTTAAATATAATAGTGGGTGTGCAGGGAACAAAAAAGAGAAAAAACAGAGGGGAAACAAGGGGGGGGGGGAGGGGGGAGAGGGGAGAAAGGGGAAAACAAAAAGGGAAGGTGGGAGGGAAATAGGGGGAAAAAAGAATGGAGAAATCCCACACAGGAGGAGAAGTGAGGACCAAGAAGTGAATAAGAGTGAATAACAGGAACAAACAACAAACAGACTCCCTGCTGCCCATATTGAAACTGCATACCAATAGAAGTATTGGCGTAATGGTACTAGCCGTACACCAGTGAGGAAAGCCAGATGGTGAGTGATGGAAGACCAGCCAGGGCTGGAGCCGTGAAGGAAGGGAATAGGGATAGGGTTAGGAGTGAGAAGTGACAAGGGGTGAAAAGGGGGGGAAAAGGGGGGGGAAAGGGGGGGGAGGTAGGGACAGGCAGCGGACGGCACACAAAGCACAGAGAGTGTAGTAACGGTGATGCTGCAATCAAATTTAAATGCAATGAAAAATAAGTGAATATTTATAAGTGAATATCACTGCACTATCCCTATTCCCTTCCTTCACGGCTCCAGCCCTGGCTGGTCTTCCATCACTCACCATCTGGCTTTCCTCACTGGTGTACGGCTAGTACCATTACGCCAATACTTCTATTGGTATGCAGTTTCAATATGGGCAGCAGGGAGTCTGTTGTTTGTTGTTTGTTCCTGTTATTCACTCTTATTCACTTCTTGGTTCTCACTTCTCCTCCTGTGTGGGATTTCTCCATTCTTTTTTCCCCCCTATTTCCCTCCCCCTTCCCCCCCCTTCCCCTTTTTTTTTTTTTTTTCCCCTTTCTCCCCTCTCCCCCCTCCCCCCCTTGTTTCCCCTCTGTTTTTTCTCTTTTTTGTTCCCTGCACACCCACTATTATATTTAAATACGAGTAAATCGCCCTTTATTGGGTGAATCACCTTTCTTCTGGGGAAACTAATTATCCCTTGCATTTAAATTTGATTGCAGCATCACCGTTACTACACTCTAGGTGCTTTGTGTGCCGTCCGCTGCCTGTCCCTACCTCTCCCCCCTGTGTGTGGGGGGTAGCATATGCGTGATCCCTTGCAAGGCACGTCTGGTGGTCCATTACCCGCTCCCTAGGGAGTTGGCCAGCTTTTGGAAGGGCAGAGGACACAGGAGGGACCACATTCTTCCCATTACGAACATTCCGAACCATCGAGAACTCTGGGACGGGTAACTATGCAATTTATGTAGATATGCTATGTCACATATACACAGGTTTACTATTGTTGAGCTTTATGCAGTGCTTTGACATATGCTTACATCCCTACAGCTGACAACCATCCTCTGAAGAAGACCCAGTGAGGGTCGAAACACGTCAGTATTTCAATATTTATGATCTTGTTGTCAGGAATTTTAATATCTATGATCTTGTTGTTCCTAACACATTGTACTGTACACTGTTCCAGAATTATGGGCAATGTCCGTTGAAATTTTTAACATTGTACTCCAGTTCATGTCCTGACTTTAGAGGTCAGAACTCACCTGTTTTATATGACTTTTTGTACCAATAAAAATAACTTTTTGACCACCTACATTGCGTTTACTGGCTGTTTTAAAGCCCCGTTAGGGGGTTTCTGTATAATTTTTATGCATCATGTGGGGTGCGCAGCCCATCTGTCTTTACTCATGTGAGTGTCTATAGTTGATCATTTTTTGTATAATTGGGTGGTTAAACACCCCTCCCCCGCTGTTTTTTGACACTCAAGTCAAGACATGAACTGTGAACTGGTTCCGAGGTGGTGTATATAATTCCAGCATATGGTTTTTTCGTTTTTTCCTTTTGCTTCTGTCATAGGAATGCTGTGATTGTTTATCTAGGATGAGTAAATTTACAGTGGCTGATTGGGCTAACCTAATAACCCAATATGAGAATGCTTTTGAACGGGGGTATCAAAAAACCCTATTCATCACATCACTATTTCAAAAACTAACGAAGGTACTTGAAAGAAAGTCGGCCCTCTTTTGGCATATCAAAAGTTTTGGCAGATACCTTGAGGAGCAGATCAATCCTTTTGGTTTACGCATTCAAATTTTTCCTAATGTTGACCTAATAAGTGATGAATGTAAAGCTGAATGGGAGGCCAATCTTAAGCTGTGCTCCCGGGAGATGATGTCCATCCTGTCCAGGGAATACAGCAAACAGATTGGTCTCCTAGATGTTGTTATCAACAAATTGGAACAAGCACTGATCCAACATGCCCAACACCCCCTTTTTTCTGAATCCCAGACCCTCTTGGAGGAAAATCTATCAACCTTCAATAAAAACATTTTACACAATAAGGAAACACAATTCTGGAGTGATAAACACGCTTTCTCGGAGGGACGTGCCTACAGATGGAAAAACAATGGGCTTTCATCAAATACCCACACGCGTCGGGAACCTAAAAACAACACTCAAATTTTAAAATCTCAGACACTTTCTGATCATGAACTCGAATGAAAAAATTCTTCCCAACGCAATCAAGCGCGCAAGAAACAACAACAAAAAAGAGATCGTAGTTTCAGGAATTCTCCTGAACACGATCCCAAGAAACGGGCGACAGATATTGCTCCTACACAATCGGTCTCTCACTATACCCAATTTAACCACATCAAAGAACATCTCGATGATAGTAGGACAACGATTTCAGAGCCCAATACCAGCATTTTATTGTCTTAGGAACCCCAAAAACACTCTAATCCTTCTCTAGGCCCAACTAAAGCAGCCCCAGAAAAAACTTTAAACTTGGCTCGGGGACCAGGGTCCCCACAAACCAACAAAACAGGCAAGGGCCTGGATCCCTTTGTGGTGCGGATCCAACAAACCACCTAAGCGTGATCAACTTATCCTCCATGAGTCTGTCATCAACTGAGATACAACTTTTATCTCGTGGACTTACCTTTTGTCCCAAACAGAATTTTGATGTCTTTGAAACAATCACTTACAACTTTTTGCACGCAAGCTATTACTAAAATACTTGCATGCCAAGGATGACTCTAATAGTGACGCTATGGAGGGGCCACTCTATAGCATGAAGGAATGTAAGGCCTTATGAGATTTAACTCTCCTTTACCAAGAAAACAATACGGTGGATCTAATAGATCAAATCGATTTGGACGCCTTACTGCAGGAGGTGGAAAAATCGATTCCAAATCCCCTACTAATGTTCAAAAAGGCCTCCACAACATTTCCCTCCTCAAGTATCAATCCTAATGTAGCAGTATTTTTAAAGCAGACAATTCGCGACATATGTAAACTACCACAATCTAAATCCAAACCGGCAAATCTTTCATATGATGAAAATCAAGCCCTCCTTCGCCTCACAAAAAACCCTAAAATTGTAATAAAACCCTCAGACAAAGGGGGCAACGTGGTTGTCATGAACAACGACGACTACGTCCTGATGTACTTGAACATCTTAAAGAACAAGGAATGGTACAAACCAATCTCGGCCCTTAGCATCAATCAATATAACTCTAGGTTTTATAATATGATTGATCGTGCATTCCATACAGGAGCAATCACTAAAAACATCTATGAATTTACTAGGACTCCACATCCAAAGGTAGCCACATTTTACAGTCTACCCAAGATTCACAAAAATTCCATTCCTCTCACAGGCCGCCCCATTGTCTCAGGCAATGGGGCCATATCCGAAAACTTAAGCCTTGTCATAGATGCTCACTTGCAACCCCTTGTTCTGTCCTTGCCTTCATTTGTTAGGGATACAATACAATTTTTACAACTCATCAATGATCTTAGGATACCAGATAACGCCATTCTGGTGACCATCGACGTTGAGGCACTGTACAGCAGCATTCCCCACTCCTTGGGCTTGGCCGCAGTACAGAGGGCTTTACAACAGCATTCCCAGTACGATCCGGCATTGATTGGGTTTATTTTGAATGGTCTGCATTACATACTGCACCACAACCATTTTTGTTTTCTTTTGTTTTGACAACTCCCACTACCTCCAGGTACAGGGTGTGGCTATGGGGACCTGTTGTGCCCCCTCTTACGCGAACCTGTACCTGGGGGAGTGGGAGAAGTCTCTCTTGGAGAACGAGGGCCTTGTCATGTACACCAGCCATATAACAAAATAACTGAGGTACATCGACGACGTTTTCATAATCTGGGAGGGACCTGAGATCAAACTATTCAAATTTTTTGATCTGATCAATGTGAACGATCGCAACTTGAGATTCACGATGAACCATGATTCCCACAGCGTCACTTTTTTAGATGTCTCCGTTTCTGTTACTGATGAAAGAAAGATATCCAGCACTCTGTTCCGAAAGACAACTGCTGGAAATACGGTACTACATTCGGACAGTTTTCACCCAACATCACTTAGGAACTCTATCCCCTATGGACAATATTTGCGCCTTCAGCGCAATTGTTCAAATGATGTCCTTTTTAAAAAAGAAGCTGAGGGGCTTCAGAGCCGAATGCTAGCAAGGGGATACAGTCGATCCTGCCTCAAAAAAGCGTACAATCTAGCCATAGGACAATCCAGACCCCAGCTGCTATTCAAACAAAAGCCCCCCAAGAGCTCTGAGTGTAATCTCACCCGGATCATCATGCGGTACTCTCGACAACACACAGCCATCAAAAAAATCATAAAGCGCCACTGGAACATCCTTACGGATGATCCTAAATTGCGTGAATTTGTCCCAACACAACCTACCATAACATACAAAAGAGCTATGTCACTACGCGACAAGCTTGTCCGGAGTGAATACACCAATGAGAATAGGAGACTGAAACATCGTTCCATAACGGGCTCCTTCCCCTGTGGACAGTGCTCCTACTGCTCATTTATTAAAAAAGAAAAATCTTTGTCCTTCCTAACGGAAATACTTTTACACCTACACAATTTGTAAATTGCCACACATGTGGAATAGTATATCTTATGGAATGTGAATGTGGTGCTTACTACATTGGGAAAACCAGGCAGGAATTTTGGAAACGCATTTCCCAACATGTATACAGCATGCAGGTGGGGAACCCCTATCTCCCCATTGGGAGGCATATAATCTCTAGACATAACTACAGGGTTCCGAGAGTCGCCTTTGTGGCCCTTTGTAGAATGCAAATTCCAACTAGAGGTGGCGATTGGAATAAGTCTCTGCT
Source organism: Aquarana catesbeiana (assembly GCF_042186555.1). NCBI lineage: Eukaryota > Metazoa > Chordata > Amphibia > Anura > Ranidae > Aquarana > Aquarana catesbeiana. Next base: position 88,150,084 of record NC_133333.1, read on the forward strand.
ACAAAAAGAGCAGAGATGGATATTCCAATTACAGGCCACCTCCCCACCAGGCCTCAATGAATCCATCTCGTTTGCCCCTTTCCTGCAGGGGTTCTCCTCTGGCAGGACACAATGAGCATATTGGAGAAGACTCCTAACCCCGTACTCTCTGTAATATTTTCAGGAGGTATACCAGAGACCATAGTACTACTATACAAATAACCCTTCCCCCCTTTTCCTTTCTTTCCCCCCCTTTCCTCCCTTCCCTTCCCCTTTTCCTTCCCTCCTCTTTCCCCCCTTTCTTCCCCCCCACCACCCCCCTTTTCCTTCTCTGTCCCCCCATTTTTCCTTCCCCCCCTCCCCTGTTTCCCTTTTCCCCTCCCCCCCAAATCCTCCCCTTTGTTCCAACCTGGGGGATTGCTCTTCAAATAAGTAGAACACTACTTTTACCTGATGGTCTATTCCTGCCTGGTATTTCCCAACGTTCAGTAACCCGATTATAACCATTCATTACATCCACAATGGTGTGATGCAGTTTTCCGTCTAGAATGAAATGTATAGAAGTAGGTTTTTGGAAATCTCCTAAATCTCAATGGGACAAAACCTGGGAAAACAGTTCACACAGTTTCTGTATATCATGTATAATTTGTTAATTTGTTATTATGTAATTGGCATTCTGTATACTTTGTTATTGTATTTTTTATTATACAATGGATGATGCTATTATAGTCACGGAACCACCTGTAATGGTAGCAGTGATATCGCACAGTACGATGTGTACATTATGGTTAACAAAGGAGCTTGTATATTGTATGCACTTTGCCTTGTCACTGTCATATGATGGCAAATATGGCTACATCTTTTTAACATTAAGTGTGACAATGTGTATAGTCATTTGTTGCCCCTTCCTGCGTCCTTGGCTGTCTCCTCCTGATTGGCGGCGCTCTTCTCCTTGGGTGGGCAGGACACCGCCATTCATGCCTTCCTGGCAGGCAAAGACAGGTGACGCTTGGGACCTGCGTCTCCGATATGCGCCCACCAGGTGGCAGCACCTGGGTTTGGGCACTCTTTGCCTGCCAGTGGCGTCCCGGATCCCTTCTGGACGCCGTGGTCACGCAAGAGCGTGACGTCACGGCGCCTGCGCAGTTGCGGCGGAAGCGACGGGGGTCCCGAGAGTGCATTCTCCTCCGGAACGCCGGGGGGGATCACGCAAGGAGCGCGCTGTTGCGCTGCTTATTCCCCCTATGCCGGGGGGGAGGAGGGAGGGGAGTGGACGAGCACCCGCACCTGATGGAGTTCAACTAATTAACTTTTTGGTTCAAATAGCACCAAGTTTCAGGGGAGGCTCACTGATTCTTTCCTGACTTGGTGATACCTTGCAAGCAACTGCCGGTCTGAGTGATTGGTAAGTACATCTAAAATGTTACAACCGTCCTTTTTAATTGTGGTTTATACCACGGCTTCTCAACATTCTTTTTTAGTGATGTCTGATTATAACACTTTTTACCCCCCCTAGAACCTTGGGTAATTCCATTCAAGCCATTCCGGTTCTTAGCACTGCTGTCACCCCATGCACTTTTTTATTCACTTATTTTTCATTTATGTGTGTATGCACCACTCCTTACTCTATTTTGTTTTGTTGATGCTGTGTCACTGCTGGGTCCCTCTCCCCTCATACACGAGTCTTCCCCTCCCCTTCCCCCCCCTTTTCACCCCTTGTCACTTCTCACTCCTACCCCTATCACTGCACTATCCCTATTCCCTTCCTTCACGGCTCCAGCCCTGGCTGGTCTTCCATCACTCACCATCTGGCTTTCCTCACTGGTGTACGGCTAGTACCATTACGCCAATACTTCTATTGGTATGCAGTTTCAATATGGGCAGCAGGGAGTCTGTTGTTTGTTGTTTGTTCCTGTTATTCACTCTTATTCACTCCTTGGTTCTCACTTCTCCTCCTGTGTGGGATTTCTCCATTCTGTTTTCCCCCCTATTTCCCTCCCCCTCCCCCCCTTCCCTTTTTTTTTTCCCCTTTCTCCCCTCCCCCCCCTCCCCCCCTTGTTTCCCCTCTGTTTTTTCTCTTTTTTGTTCCCTGCACACCCACTATTATATTTAAATACGAGTAAATCGCCCTTAATTGGGTGAATCACCTTTCTTCTGGGGTAACTAATGATCCCTTGCATTTAAATTTGATTGCAGCATCACCATTACTACACTTTGGGTGCTTTGTGTGCCGTCCGCTGCCTGTCCCTACCTCTCCCCCCTGTGTGTGGGGGGTAGCATATGCGTGATCCCTTGCAAGGCACGTCTGGTGGTCCATTACCCACTCCCTAGGGAGTTGGCCGGCTTTTGGGAGGGCAGAGGACACAGGAGGGACTACATTCTTCCCATTACGAACCATCGAGAACTCTGGGACGGGTAACTATGCAATTTATGTAGATATGCTATGTCACATATACACAGGTTTACTATTGTTGAGCTTTATGCAGTGCTTTGACATATGCTTACATCCCTACAGCTGACAACCATCCTCTGAAGAAGACCCAGTGAGGGTCGAAACGCGTCAGGATTTCAATATTTATGATCTTGTTGTCAGGAATTTTAATATCTATGATCTTGTTGTTCCTAACACATTGTACTGTACACTGTTCCCGAATTATGGGCAATGTCCGTTGAAATTTTTAACATTGTACTCCAGTTCATGTCCTGACTTTAGAGGTCAGGACTCACCTGTTTTATACGACTTTTTGTACCAATAAAAATAACTTTTTGACCACCTACATTGCATTTACTGGCTGTTTTAAAGCCCCGTTAGGGGGTTTCTGTATAATTTTTAAAGCTGATGGATTATGGGTGATAATAATGAGGGATTGTAACTACCGGGAAATTGACAGGAGTAATGACACTGCAGGAACAGTTAAAGGGTAACAATGTATAAACCTACTACAAGACAATTTTGTTGTCCAGTTCATGGATGCCCCAACTAGGAATGATGCTCTGCTGGACCTGGTAATCTCAAACCATGCAGAGCTTATTACAAATGTTTATATAAAAGAACATCTGGGTAGCAGTGACCATAACATGATTTCATTTAATGCTAGCTGCAACAACACATACTGTCAAGATAAAAACACTTAACTTTAAGGCCTCATGCACACTGGATGTTTTTGACGTTTTTACAGCAGCTGTTTTTGGCTGTAGATGTTTTTTTCTACAGTCATTAAACTCTCCATTATGTTATCCTATGCGTCCATGCACACATAGGCTGTTATCAGCAGTTTTGGGCAGTGGCATTTTTGAGCAGTAAAAAAAAAAAAACAAAACTAGTGGGTTCTGAGAGATGTTTTTCAGCTGTAAAAACGCTCTAACTCTGATAAACATCAACAAACGCTCAAAAATTCGCTCACCAGCATTTTTTAATGTTTTTGACCCATTGAAAAAAAAAAATTCTTAAAAAAAAAACGCTAAAATGCCAACGCAGAAAACCGCTAAAAAACGCTATTGCAAAAACCTTGACAAAAGTTGAAAAACGTCCAGTGTGCATGAGGCCTAAGAGAGCAAATTTTCAAAGGATAAGGGCTGCTCTCCAAGTCTTATGCCGTGTACACACGGTCGGAATTTCCGACGGGAAATGTTCGATGTGAGCCTGTTGTCGGAAAGTCCGACCGTGTGTATGCTCCATCGGATATTTGCTGTCGGAATTTCCGCACACCAATGTTTGAGAGCAGGCTCTCAAATTTTCCATCAACTTTACTTTGTTGTCAGAAATTCCGAGCATGTGTACACAAATTCAACGCACAAAAGTCCACACATGCTCTGAATCAAGTACAAGACGGAAGCGCTCGGTCTTGTAAAACTAGCATTCATAATGGAGATAGCATATTCGTCACACTGCAAATTTTTAAATCTTTCAATGCAGCGCATTCTCTTATTCTTTATAATGCTAGAAATAATGAAGTTGCTTTGCTGCTGATATTCACACAGAGTTCTGACAAACTGATTTCTTATTATTTCTCGTGATCTCCTGAATAATCTTTGTTTTTGTTGTTTTTTTTTCTCAAAATCTCCAGAATAATCTTTATTTTTTTTTTTTTCTAGTGATCTCCATAATATTTTTTGTCATTTTGTGTGTCAAGTTACCACAACACTATTATTATCTTGTATTTATTAACCTCAAAGAGGTTGGTTGGTGTTGGTGTCCTTTGTTAATTTGACATTGTATTTTTGAAATATACAGTGCCTTGCAAAAGTATTCACCCCCATTTTTCGTGTTTTGTTGCCTCACAACCTGGAATTAACATGGATTGTTTGAGGATTTGCATCATTTAATCTACCAAACATGCCCACAACTTTGAAGATGTTTATTTTTTTTTATTGTGAAGCAAACAACAAATAGGACAAAATAACAGAAAAAGTCAATGTGCATAACTATTCACACCCCCTAAAGTCAATACTTTGTAGAGCCACCTTTTGCGACTATCACAGCAAGTCACTTTGGATAAGTCTCTATGAGCTTGCATTTTACCACTGGGATTTTTGTCCATTCCTCATTGAAAAACTGCTCCAGCTCCTTCAAGTTGGATGGTTTGGTTGGATGAACAGCAATCTTTACATCTGAACGCAGATTTTCACTTGGATTTAGGTCTGGGCTTTGACTAGGCCATTCCAACACATTTATATATTATATAAGTGTTGCTTTAGCAGTGTGTTTGGGGTCATTGCCCTGCTGGAAGGTGAACCTCTGTCCTAGCCTCAAATCACACACAGAGTGGTAAAGGTTTTGCTCAAGAATATCCATGTATTTAGCACCATCCATCTTTCCCTCAACCCTGACCAGTTTCCCAGTCCCGACTGCTGAAAAACATCCCCACAGCATCATGCTGCCACCACCATGTTTCACTGTGGGGATGGTGTTCTTTGAGTGATGTGATGGGTTTGCATCAGACATAGCATTTTCTTTGATGGCCAAAAAGTTAAATTTTAGTCTCATCAGACCAGAGCACCTTCCTCCATACATTTTGGGAGTCTCCCACATGCCTTTTCGCAAACTCAAAACGTGTCATTTTGTTTTTTGCTGAAAGAAATGGCTTTCTTCTCGTCACTCTGCCATAAAGCCCAACTCTATGAAGCGTACGGCTTGTTGTCGTCCTATGTACAGATACTCCAGTCTCTGCTGTGGAACTCTGCAGCTCCTCCACCTTAGGTCTCTGTGCTGCCTCTCTGATTAATGCCCTCCTTGCCCGGTCCATGAGTTCTGGTGTGCGGCCTTCTCTTGGCAGGTTTTCTGTTGTGCCATGTTCTTTCCATTTGGTTATGATAGATTTCATGGTGCTCCTAGGGATCATCAAAGATTTGGATATTTTTTTATAACCTAACCCTAACTTGTACGTCTCAAGAACATTGTCCCTTACTTGTTTGGAGAGTTCCTTGGTCTTCATGGCAGTGTTTGGCTAGTGATGCCTCTTGCTTAGGTGTTGCAGCCTCTCGGGCCTTTCAAAAAGGTGTGTATATGTAATGACAGATCATGTGACACTTAGATTGCACACAGGTGGACATCATTTCACTAATTATGTCACTTCTGAAGGTAATTGGTTGCAGCAGAGCTTTTTATGGGCTTCATAACAAAGGGGGTGAATACATACGCACATGCCAATTATCAGTTTTTTATTTCTGAAAAATAGTTTTATGTATATATTTTTCTAATTTTACTTCACCAACTTAGACTATCGTGTTCTGATCCATCACATATAATTCGGATTAAAAAAACAACTAAAGGCTGTAATGTAACAAAATAGGTAAAAAGTCAAGGGGGTGAATACTTTTGCAAGGACTGTTCCTGTCTACTCACAAACAAACTGTCCTTTTTGAAGTAAAACACATAGCCAAGTATTTGAACAAACAAAAAATAAAAATTTATTAGGGGTCATAACAAAATAAAGAGGAAGGCAACGCTGGAGAAAAAGTTGAAATTGGTGAAGCCTTTGTACCCCAGGGCAGACAACAATTATTTGACAGGCAAAATTGGTAGCCTGAGGAGCACAATTTGGTCCAGGAGAGATCGGGAGCAGCGGATAACATATATGTCCCAAGGCTGTGGTCTTACAAACAGGCTGCGTCTTTTGCCAGACCACACCAAACCCAGGCCATCACTCTCAAGACTTCCTTGCATGCTTCCTTCCAGACTGTGGCGTTGGAGGTGGTGGAGTAGTCATATGGTCCAACTCACAGACGTGGATTTTATTGGTGAGCTGGCCCCTCACCCCCTTATTTAGGGCCTGAAGTATGACCTCCTAGCAGATGAGGTGTTGGCCCTCCTCCATTCCTTGCATTTTACTGGCCGTCATACAGTCAAAGGCCTCGTGGACATTAGGGGTGTTTGTGAGGACCGCAGTAGCCTGCTGAATCAAAGCAGTTGCTGACTCCTCCAGGTTCCTCGCCTTCCTGATCCTTTTTGTTGGAAGGCGGAGGGGAGGAACCTGGGATTCGGTCAGGCTACTGGGCATGGCCACCTCCTGGCTGCCACTTTCCATGGCCACCTCCTGGCTGCCACTTTCCACGACCTCCTCCTGGCTGAGACTTTCTTGTGTATAAAAATGGGACATAGTTTTACTTTTTTGGTCATCAATCACACACACAATTTTGAGCTCATGACTGTTGCAAATTGAATGTTAACAAATAGAAAATACTATCATTCTGATCCCAGCATTTTTCATTCTTGTCACAATAATTTTTGGCTACTACTGTCTACTGACATGTAAACCACTTTGTTAAATCAGAAATTAGTGATCAATAATAACATCTATTTAACACAAGAAATATGTTGAACAATGCTATACCTGGCTCAAGCTAGGCTCATCCACATCTCTCTGGGTGGAAGGCCCAGGTTGTACGCCGGAAGCCTCAGCTGAGGTGGAAAGAAGAGTGGAAGGAAGTGTGAAAGGAAGGGTTGAGAGTGATGGCCTGGATTCACTCTGGTCTGACAAAAAACACAGTTTGTCGTAGTACCAGAGCCTGGGGACATATATGTCATCTGCTGCTGCTCCTGATCTCATGGAATCCTGGACCTTTTTGCGCTCCCTATTATATGTGCTCCGAAGGCCACCAATTTTGGCCTTCAAATAGGTGATGTCTGCCGTGGGAATCACCGGCTTCACCAATTCCAACAGTTGATCCAGCACTGCCTTCCTCTTTAGTTTGTTGCTATAATATTGTTTTTTTCACTTGCCACAGACAGGTCAGCTCTCTGTATTTATCAATGAAGTTTGGCAGGAAGTCAAGGTCAGTAAATTTATCCATATTCTCTGCAAGACACAACACAAGACAAACCCTAATGTCAGGCTAAACTCTCCTAATCTTGTCCCAATATAGGCCTCAATCTATAAGCAGTATAGGCCACTAACCACTGATGCCCCAAGTTAAAATTGTACCTTCGTTTGCACGATCGGCACTTACGCTACTCCGTCCTCCGCTCACAGAACGTACGTACGATGAACGCGTGTTATACTTTATATACACTACGCATGCGTGAAACTCCACCCCTGACCTTCTTTCTAGTGTATTCCCCGCCCCTTCTCTTTCGGCGCAGTGGGAGAGCACATGGCAGAGAGACAGTCAGCAGGTGCGTGATAATAGCTCAACGACGAGGAAAGCCCAGAGCCAGAAACATCCCGATCCAGGAAAACAAATGATCAATTGTGGAAGGCACAGTCATATAATGGCACCGATCCCCAGATGAAAATTAAATTCAAAGAGGGAAAAAGGATGGGGATTTTGAGGGTGCAAAAAATGATATCAGATGCATTCAATAAAAATATTATTGTTTTATTTCTTGTCAAAAGGAACAAAACAAGGAATATCTCAGATATATATAAAATCAATGAACACAGGCAAGTACAGTGTTATTATCAAGATGTTAGAATGGGACAGCATACGGAACCCGACATGTTTCGCCCATAGGTCGGGCTTCTTCAGGAGAGCTGTCATTGCAGGGGTACAAGCCTTCTAAAAGCAACAGACATACAAACACCATATATATAGAAAGAGATATATATATAAGTATCAAATAAAAATCCCGATCCAGGAGGAGATATAAGGCCTCAAATATGTCCTTTGTAGAGATGGTGGAGATGGTGGACATCTTGAAGAGGGCCGACTATGATGGGAAGTATGGACCATACCCAAACCCAAATGTGAGAAAGGCCAAGATCATGACTAAAGTTGTGCGAAGTCTGCACAGGAATTTTGGGGTACGACGATCCAAGGAGCAATTGAGGAAACGCTGGCCAGACCTGAAATTGAAGGAGCAGAATCAGTATAGAAGGATCAGGAAAGTGCTTCTAAAAGTAAGTATTTGTCCTGTGTTCCTATTATTATTATTACTTTAGTGCTGCTCCATGTGCTTTTCTTTACTGTTTTACAGTTTAAAATGGCAAGTTTCAGGTTCGTGGGCACAGTAATCGTTCGTAGTAAGCATTGTTCATACGACCACTAATACGATGTTTTTGGCATATGCAGGTTAATTACATTTGTTCACGCCTATTTGTATTAAAAGAAGTTTAGTACATTGTTGTCTAGATGGCTTTGTAACTAGAATGAAATGCAAACTTGATTCAGTGTAAGGAGAGGACACTCAGCAGCTGTTTACACATCTGGACGCAGGAGCACTAGTGTGGGACACCAGAACACCCTTTTTAGGGTGTCCCACACAGGTGCTCCAGTGGATACTCCAGCTTTAAGAAAGGGAAAAAAACATGTTTTCAGCTTGGAACTCTGCCAAAACAGACAATTGTACGACACTTCCAAGCAATGTTTCATATTCCTATTTCTTGCCTCAAATATCTGTGTGCTAAGCATACCTTTTTTGTATTCACATAGGGGAGAAAAGAATCGGGACATATGAGGACACCAGGAACCCCACTACTCCTGAAGAAAGGGAAATCCCCACACACCATGAAGAAGATGTGAAGGGAGAGGTTAACGAAGTGGGCGAAATAGTGACCACAATAGGTCAGTGTCTGAGACCATAGCTTCAGGTAATAGATGTATGCCTGCATATTTATAATACATGGTGTGTTTTTTTATTTTTAGGTGATGTGGATGTTGTTGAAGAAGAAACTCATTTTAACAGTGCAAGTGCACAGATCCTCATCGGTGAGATCATGGTGTACAATCAGGATTTAGAGATGGTCAAGCAAAATATCACTGATGTACAATGACCAATATCATTGATGTTTTAGGCAGAATATAAAAACAACAAAAATGTTAAATTTGCTCGTTGTATTTTATATTTTTGATACATTTTTGAAGTATTTTGAAAGCCAAATTTTGAAGGTGCACGCAGTGTGTCAACATGTTCTGTCTGCCATCACGGGATATCAATGTACGCGTTTTGTGGGTGCAACCCCTTCCTCGCAACTGAAGTAGATGAGAGGAAGGGGTTGCACCCCCCGAAACACGTCCCTTGATCCCCCATGATGGGAGGTAGCACATGTTGACATTAGGCATGGGATCAGAAGAGAAATCCACATTTTGACTCCCAATTTGTGTGCATCTTCAAAATTTGGCTTTTACAGGGGTGACATCACCCCATCTGATGAAGGCAAAATCAACACAGTTTTGACATACTAATGTCTCCTATTGCCTTTACTTTATCAAAGTTGAACTTTGTAAGTTCCTGAGTTGTGTATGATATGGTTTTAAACATGCCTGTTTAGCCCAAAAAAAAGGCTATATACTGTCACACATAATACATGTTATACACCAAAGATGTTGGTTTGTTAAAGAACCCTTTTATAACGCACATGTGAATGTGCTTGGAGTAAAATGTTTTATACTCAACAATGTGTGGCTTCTTATTTCAATGCTCAATACCAGTTTTTGGAGTAAGTTGGTGTAGTTACAGTGACAATGGGGGTATTTACTAAAGGCAAATCCACTTTGCACTACAAGTGTGCTTTTAGTGCAGTTTCTGTGCACTTGTAGTGCAAAGTGGATTTCCCTTTAGTAAATAACCCCCACAGCGCTCTAAAATTTGCCCCAATCAGGCCATTTTAGGGACTGCAAGCAATTAATTCATGGAGTTGAAAAGGATGATTTTTTTTATCATTAATGCATTACATGTTATTAACAACAAAAACAAGGTGTGTGTGTAGCAGACCCACAACATAATAGTTAGCTGAAGAAGAGATTGTCACCTCATGTATCAAATAAGTTACGTTAGCACTATTGAAGAAAATGGCCATTGGAGAACCTAGGAGACAGATAAGAAACACAAGTAGTAAATAAAATGAAATATGAGTTCAGTTTATAAATAAAAAATGTATTTTAAATAGTTTTATCGATCGTCTGGCATATCAATGGCCCCCCTACCCGCAAAGTACTCTACATACTTTTGGCGAACTTCACGGGCGCTTTGGGGGGGCAAGCCAGGGCGGCTAGGTTCAAGAGCTATCAGATTTGTTGGATCCGGTAATAAGCCGGCCTCAGTCCCAACTGGGGCCACATAGTTTGATGCATTTTTTCTTAAAAAGTTATGTAGTATGCAGCATGCAAGAATGATGTGATTGATTTTATATTCCGCCGTGTTGATAGCTGTGAGAAATAGGCAGAACCGGCTGGCCTTTATTCCAAAGACATTTTCACCACTCTTCTGGCTCTGGCCAGCAGGTAATTAAAAACCCTCTCGTCCGGGGTGAGGGTCCTCACCAGGAATTGTGGCAGAAGATGGTCCCCCAGCGCAAATGCTTCATCCGCAACGAAGACAAACGGGAGTCCCACCACATTATCTTCAGGAGATGGCAAGCACAAGCTGTCATTCTGGAGCCATCTGAACTCCGTCTGGGCAATGACTCCACCATCCGTTTTTTCCCCACGTCCACATACAGGAACTCGTAAGTCGCCAACACCACCACCAACAACACTATACTATTATACCTCTTATAATTATAATAGTAGGACCCCGAGTTGGGGGGTGGGACGATGCGGACGTGCTTCCCATCTATTGCCCCTCCGCAGTTGGGGAAGTCCCACTGCTGGGCCAATTGGGAGACCACAGTCTGCCATTCCTGTGGGTTTGAAGGAAACTGTGGAGTCAAATAAGAAAAAAAAATGAGTACTTTTGTACATAACATTGCAAGCAGATTAGACACAAACATTCTTGGCCAACATAAGTTGAACATTTATTGAAATGAGTATTTAAAGACAAAAGTATAAGGTCTACTTATCAGATTACTCACCCCCTCTGATGGCCCATTGTAAAAATGTTATGGGGGGGAAATGTTTTGGACAGGTAACCCTCTCCACTTCATTGAGAGCTGAATGCATAAATAATGTGTGTTACTTTGGCCAGCCCCTCCTTACTTACACTATTGGCAGCCCACTGGACAGGTAAGAAGTGTCATAATACAAAAATAGGAATACACACTGTACAAATTGAAGCACATTTTTACATTCTGCAATTACCTATCAAGATAATAGGAGAACAAAACTTGAAACAGAACCATTTGAAAGTATTCAGGCAAGCCCTTGCACTACATGCTAGTGTGTATGGGTTTGGCAAAGTCAGCAGATAGAGTATTGGTATTGGTTGACTTAGCGGTTGGGGGGAGGGTTCAAAATGAGTTTGGGCCCCCCAAAAAAAGCCTCTTGCACTATGCCTGAATTTAAGGACAAGAAGAACATTTGGACACATTTTAGGGGGTGTTTAGGGTAAGCACTACAATGGAGCTGACAAAATACATTGTTAAGTGACTAGGCTAGGTGTGTATGGGCCCAGGATAGCATGCTGGGGAGGTTAGTGAAGGCAAATATGCATGAAGGACAAAAAAGGAGCATTAAAAGCTTCCAGCATGCATGAGGACAAAGAGGACATTTACAGCATATTACAATCATGGTAATTAGGGAATAATGAAATAAATACAATAAATTAGCAATCATTAAATTCATAGAATGGGATGTTAAAGGAGAAAACTTACCTTAATATAGTCCTTCCGCAGGACCTGTATGATGGCAGAACAGGTCTCTGGAATAATGATTCCCAGAGCCTGGGGGGAGATCCCAGTCATAAACTTCATATCCTGGAGACTTCTCCCTGTCGCCAAGTACCGCAAGGTAGCGATGAGCCTCTGCTCGGGAGTGATGGCTTGCCGCATGCAGGTGTCCTGCTTCATAATAGAAGGGGACAGCAAAGCCAACAGATGGTGAAAAACGGGGTCCGTCATCCTGAGATAATTCCTGAAAATAAAGATTATTCTCCTGGATCTCCCACAGCAAAGGCATATGAGAGAATTGGTCACGCTGGAGAAACCAATTCTTCTTCCATGAACTCCTCCTCGCCCTGTTCATGGATTGGACTTGTGTCAAAGCAAGAACTCCAACACCAAGCCCTTGCACAGCACGAACTCTATGACGAGTACGTACCCGCAACATGGCTTCAAAATGGTCAGCTGGTCAGAACGAACTAACAGAACGCAATGAAAATCATAAAGGCCTGAGAAGAGAGAGCTGAAAATCAGAAACGAGTGGACAAGAATGCAAAACAGATACAAACTATTAAATAGAATGCACTGAAAGACAGGAACGAACTGACAACATGCACTGAAGAACAGATACGAACCTACAAGCACAAACTGAAGAGCAGTAACGAACTGAAAAGCACAAGGCTGAAAAGCGCAAATCATCTCTCACCAAACTTCTAATTACACGAGATAAACATGAGATTAGCAGAAGGAGCCCAAAGGGTGGCACACTGGCTACTGAACTTACTTTTTATAGTCCCATCATGTGTATTGTACGGCACCGCGTTCTTGACGTTCAGAATTTCCGACAACATTTGTGTAACTGTGTGTATGCAAGACAAGTTTGAGCCAACATCCTTCGGAAAAAAATCCACGGTTTTGTTGTCGGAATGCCTGATCGTGTGTACGCGGCATAAGACTGGGAGGGAATCGATGAACACTGAACAGCAATGGGAATTCTTCAAAAAGACTATATGTGAACGCACTGCAAAATACTGTATATCCCCATGGGCAATAAATTTAAAAGGCTAAAATAAAACTTATGTAGCTCACGGTCAAAGTTAGAAAAGCTATAAATAACAAGAAAAGAGCTTTTAAAAATGAAGGAAAATTGTTTCACATTGATCATTGTTTAAATGTTACAAAGAATATAACAGAATATGTAAAATGGAAATCAAGTCAGCAAAAATTCAAAACGAATGACAGATAGCAAAAGACAGTAGGACAAACCCCAAACATTTCTTCAAAAAATATTAGTAGTAAAAAGGTTAGTTCTAGAGTGGGTGACTGTGGACAAAGAGAAGGCAAATGTATTAAATACCTTCTTCAGCTCTATACAGAGGAGCATGGGGAAGCTCATGTCCATAATGGAGATGGTCCCAAATGATCCACAATGGCTCAAAATTAGTATGGTCCAGAAATATTTAGACAGCATAAAGGTGAGTAAAGATGGCATACACCCACGAATCCTTAAAAAATTTAGCTCTGTCATTTCAAAGCCATCATTTCTAAATTTTAGGGACTCTTTAAGGACTGGAATAGTACCACTGGATTAGCATAAGGCCAATGTGCTGCCTATATTTAAAAAGGGATCAAAGGATTTACCAAGCAACTATAGACCTGTTAGTTTAACGTATGTAGTTGGGAAGACATAGGAAAGTTTAATAAAGACCACATAGAGGAGTTCTTGCTGAAAAAAATATTTTAAGCAACAGACAGCATGGATTTATGAAAGACAGAAGTTGTCAGACAAATCTAATTTCTTTTTAGGATCCTTTCACACATTAACGTTTTCATGGACTCCGCTTGCTCAGCAGGGATCGATCCGTTGATCCCGCGCTGAGTCGGCAGATGACAGGTCTGTCTCTGCTCACTGTGCATAGATGGACCTGTCAGAACCCCGCTCTCCTCTATGGGGGATCGGATGAAAACTGACCGCCTGTCTGTTTTCATCTGATCCGCCAGACTGATGGAAAATAGGGTTTCTATCCATCTGAAATTAGCGGATCGCTGACATCCGTCGCTCCATAGAACTGCATGGAGTGTCCGTTCATGTCCGCCTAAAAAACAGACAGGCGGACCTGTACGGTCCGCATCTGTGAAAGGGGCCTTATGAGGAGGAAAGTAAAACCTTAGACATAGGAGTGGCTGTGGCTGTAGTATACTTGGATTTTGCAAAAGCATTTGACACAGTTCCCCACACACGGCTAATGTGTAAGGTTAAAGTACAAAACAAGGCAAAACTTTTATTTTATTTTTGGATGGAGTGGAGCGGGATTAGAACACCTGTCAATCTCTATTGCTGTCTGTGCCCCCATTAGGGAGGTTCAGCCTCTCTATTTGTTCTGTTTACTATTACCATTGAAAGTGAAAGTTAAAGAAAATCCCACATTTCAGATTGTCCTCAGAAAAGTAATAGAGGAGAAATCTTCCAACAGGAACAATAGTTCTGGTGACCTAGGGGTGCCCAAGGGATTTGCTTATTTTGCAGGGATTTCCTCAGACTTCCTGTTTTGGCTATGGGACAGGAAGTGAAGGGAAATCTCCCCAATGGGACACAGATGGCAAAAAATTAACTAACAGGGGTTATAACCCTCCCTTAAGCCTTGTACACACGATTGAACTTTCCGACAGGAAATGTGTGATGACAGGCTGTTGGGGGTAATTAAGACTGTGTGTATGCTCCGTCAGACAATTGTTGTTGGATTTTCCGCTGACAAATGTTGGCTAGCAGGTTTTACATTTTCTGTGGACAAATGTCTGTTGTCGGATTTTGTTTTTTTTTTTTTTTTTACAAACTTGCGTTCTTTATTGAAACAGTAAAACAGTATGCAGGTGTACATTGCATTAATTTCGTGGTACATATAGCAGGCGTAATCAGCACATCATAGATAACAGTTGAGTCAAGGCCTTACAATTTTGGAAAACAGGCAAGGTGATGGATATGCAACAGGTACATTTTTGTATATAAGCTTACTTGTTACACATCAGTAATCTCAGTTGTTATAATTTTCTAGCGTTGTTATCTTTCTATTTTTATTTAGGTAGGTGGTGTTTCATCTAGTTCATCACATGTGGAGGCTTTGTTTAGCCAAGTATCCCATATCTTGTTATATTTGGTGGGGCATCCCCTGTGAGCATAAATTTCTTTTTTATATGGCAGGACAGCATTTATCAATGCAACCCATTCCTTGACAGTGGGCGGTATTGCTCTAAGCCATTTCTTTGCAATAAGCACTCTGGCAATGAACAATGTTTCCTGAAGAAAAATATGATGAAATTTGTCTGATTCAGGATCTGGGAATACTCCCAGTAGACACTGTTTCGGGCATAGAGTTAAAGGGGAGCCCATGTTATCATGAATAAATTTAACTATTTGGGCCCAGTAGTTTTGTATTATTGGACAAAGCCAAAGGAGATGAAAAAATGTTCCCTGAGGGCTTGCACATCTAGGACAAAGTTAGCTCTGGTTAGTTTTAAATTTGGCCAGTCGTGTGGGGGTCAGATATGTGCGGTGTAGGATAAATAGCTGCGTAAGGCGGTCTGATAGTTTATGTGAGACTTTTTTGCAGGCTTCTAGGGCTTCTTCCCATTCCTCATCCTCCATCTCACCCACGTCTCCCTCCCAGCTCTCCTTTAGTTTATAGGCAATTGTTACCGCACCAGGGCTTATTAAGCATGAGTAGAATACGGATATTAGCTTTTGTTGATCTGGGCCATTTATCACAGCCAGAATATCCAATTGTTCCAGGCTAGGTGGAGAGTTTTGGAATTGGGTCTGTAGAGCGTGGCGAAGCTGGAGGTATCGGAAATGCATAAAGTTAGGGAGCCCAAACTGGTCTTTTAGTTGTTGGAATGATTTCAGTACGGTCCCGGTGTACAGGTCTGCCAAATAAACAACTCCTCTAGAGATCCACAGCTCATTATCAGGTAAATGTAATAGTTCGGGTAGGCCTGGATTGTTCCACAGTGGTGTCTGACTGTGTGTTGAGGGAATTTTAAGTTTGCGTCCAACAATCTCCCATATCTTACAGTAGTTATATAGTAATCCCCTGCCTCCACACCCGTCTGTCCCATTGCGTTCTCTATTCTCTCTAAGAATAAGCTGGAAGGGGTGGATGTGCATTTTTGCAGCTTGAGAGCCTATTAAAAGCATGAACCGCGCCCTATCACCTTTATCGATATGAAAGAAGTGGGATAGCTGTGCTGCTAAGTAGTACAAGTTGTAGTCTGGCAGCGCCGTGCCCCCTAAATCAGTGGGGTTTTTCAGCACCTGCCAGGACAACTTGTGCCGTGCTTTTCCCCACACAAATGTGTTTAAAATCACTTCTATAGATTTGAAAAATCTCAGGGGTATATAGACAGGAGCATGCCAAAATACAAATAGGAACTTGGGTAACAGTATCATTTTTGTCAAGTTTACTTGACCCATAATTCCCAATGGCAGTCTGGACCATAGCTGTGTTTTAGTGTTTGAAATAGCGGTTCCAAGTTTAGTCTGATATAGTCTGCTGGGGTGCGTGTGATTTTTATGCCTAGATATGTAAATTCACTAACGCGCATCAGTGGTGAGGATGTCTGTGTCTCTGTTGGGGCTCCAAGATCCACAGGGAGTATCTGAGACTTTTCCTAGTTAATCTTTAGACCTGAATAGGTTCCAAATTGCTTGATAATTTCGAGGGCCGTTAACAGAGAGTCACCTGAATCTTCGAGGTATAAAAGCATATCGTCCGCATATAGACTGATCTTCTCAATCAGTGGACCCCGGCTCAGCCCCCTAACCCCGGGGTGTTCTCTCAATGATGTTGCCAAGGGTTCTACCGCCAAGGCGTACAATAAAGGGGAGAGGGGACAGCCCTGCCGAGTACCTCTAGTTAGCGGGAATGTCTGCGACGTTTTACCATTGATCAAGATCCTGGCACTTGGAGCTTGGTATAGAAGCTGGATCCAGCGGATGAATTTAGGGCCAAACCCGAACCTGGCCAGACACTCCCAAAGGTAGTCCCATTCGACAGAGTCGAATGCTTTAGCAGCATCTAGGGACACTACCACTCTGGTGCCCATTTGGTCGTGTCTGGCCTGTAAGTTCATATATAGCCTACATAAGTTAAAAGCTGTATTTTTTGTCGGCATGAATCCGGTTTGATCGGGGTGTATAAGACTCAGGATCACCTTATTCATGCGTAGTGCCAGGACCTTAGCCAATATTTTTATGTCTAATTGTAGTAGTGAGATGGGGCGGTAAGATTCAGGGAGTGTTGGGTCTTTACCCGGCTTTAGTATGAGTACAATAAATGCCTCATTCATTGATTTAGGGAGGGATCCAGTTTCGAATATATAAGTAAATAACGCGTGGAGTTTGGGGGTTAAAATCTCACTGTAGGTATCATAAAACTCCAGTGGGAGACCGTCGGACCCGGGAGCTTTTGAAGAGGCGAGGTCGGACATGGCTTCCGCAACATCATCTTTAGAGATGGGCGCCTCCAGTATCTCTATTTGAGGACTTGTTAATTGTGTGAAGGCTACATTGGATAGGAAGTCTGTTATTTCTTGTTTTGATTTGTTAGTTTTGGACGAGTATAGAGAAGCGTAGAAGGCGCGGAACACATCGACCACCCTGTCAGGATCCTGTATCATAACTCCCGCGTGATCTCGAAGAGCGACAACAGTAGGTGGCCTGTGTTCCATATGAGCCAAGTAGGCCAATAAACGTCCCGCGCGCTCTCCACACTCGTACACTTTTTGTTTAATGTAGAATATTTTCCTTTCTGCTCTTTCAAAGTGAAGCCCATTCACTATACGCATTTGTATTTTTACCTGATTCGCTGTTTCGGTGGAGGGATGTTCTGAAAAGGCTTTGTCTGCATCTGCCATAGCTAGTTCTGCCTGTTGGATAATGTCATTTGACGTTCGTTTGTGTCTGGTTATTTTTTGTGCTAAAAGCATGGGGGCGTGGGTTTTGAACATGTCCCAAACTAGGTCAAAAGAGGCTGTGCCAGTGTTGGTACGAAAGAAGAACTCCCACTCCTCCCCCAGATTCTCCAACCCCGGGACAACTGAGAGCCAGAAGGGGTTAAGTCTCCATGTGTAAGAAGAGGAGGGGGGGCCCACCTCAAGTTCTATCCAACAGGGGGTATGATCTGAGAGAATGCGGGGGGACATCCCTGTTTTTTTAAGGTTTGGTGCCAAAGTGTTGGATATAAGGATTAAGTCGATTCTCGACATTGTGTTATGTGTTGCAGAGAAGCATGTAAACTCTTTTGTTAAGGGGTGGCGGGACCTCCAGGCGTCTATTAGTCCCATCTCATCAATCAATTTCCTGAAGCGTGTGGGAGAAGGTGTATTGTCAATCGGAGGTGTCAGGGAAGTCCTGTCTAGGTGGTTGTCTAATACCGCATTAAAATCTCCCATCCACAGGGCTGGGATTGTGGGGAATTGTGCCATAAAGTCTAATCCCTCATTGATGACATTAAACTGGAACGGGGGAGGTATATATATTGCCAGCAAGAGTACTTCCAGTCCGTTTAATGTACAGTGTATAAACAGAAATTTGCCCTGGGGGTCAGACCTCAGTGTCAACATAACAAACTGCGTTGTTTTGGCTACTAATATCGCCACCCCTCTAGAAAAGGCTGAGTATGGGGCCTGGTAAACCCATCCCAACCAAGGTTTTTTAAGCGAGAGCATTAATTGACCAGTTAGATGTGTTTCCACCAGGACCATCACCTGCGCCTGTTGCGCCTTAAGGTATGTCATAACGGCATTCCTTTTGGATTTGTCTCTAAGACCCCGAACATTCCACGCTAAGCATTTTAGAGATGACATAGCATTGTGATCAAAGCATATGCATAGCCCTCGGCCTGCGTCGACCCGTCCCAGCAACCGGGTGTACCCGCCCAATATCGCTGGGAGGTGTCCATCAGACAACCCGAAAGCATGCAAGCAGGTCTATCATATATACTTCTACACATTCCTGCCGGATCTGCATACCTTAGTAAAGTGTCACGTGTTACGATCACAACAATAAGAACGATAAACTTAAAATTAAACAAAACATTGTTATAAACTATTGCACCGATCTGGCTGGGCTCCCCACTCCCCCCGCACAAATATGCGCGGGAGATGTGTTCCCAGACAGACCAGGGAAACTTATCTTGTGTAACGTTTACAGTATAAACCTGTATTGAAATAGCGGGGTCCAATACGGTTCCCGCGACTAACGGGACGAACATCCGCTGAAAAGCCAGCAACAGTGTGATGAAAGCTATCTTCAGGAGTGGGCTTAACAAAAAAGGTGGTAGGATAAAAAAACATAAAACAGTCACTGTATGCCCAGTCATTAAACTTTTGGGTGGGGAATAGCTCGAGGTTACTCTAGACAATCGACAATCACAGTATAAGGCTTTGGGGTGAATAAGGGTCTAAAGAGGCGAAAGTGATGTGTCCATTCTGGGAGCTTAGGGGAAGAAGGGGAGGAGAGCTTGATAGATGGGCACAAGCCTGGTGTTGGAAATTGTTGTGGGGATCTCCCTTTGGGCTCGTAAAGAAAAGTTCTGCGTCCCTCAGCACGGCCGTGCTGAGGAGATCAGCAAAGAGTGCTATACGCTTGATAGTGCTCAACAGAGAATAGCTGTACAGTTGTACGAGTATTGTCTCCAGTGGGATGATTATAAGCAAACCAGCCTCTCCCAGCGCCCCGAGCCATAGAAAGTACAGTGCAGTGTGTGGGAGGATGTTGCAAGGGGGGTTGAGATACCTTATCTGGAAGCCGGACGGAGTGTTCTGTTAGAAAGGAAAGAGCTCCATGACCTTATCACAGCCGTGACAAGTTGGCCGGCAGGAGTAGCTATTCTCCCGGTGGTGGGCGGCGAGGGGCAGCTCGGTCCTCCAGCCATGTGAACACTGCCTCCGGGGTATCGAAAAAGTGAGTGCGATCATCCCCCACCACGCGGAGCCTGGTGGGAAATAACATGGCGTATGTGTAGTGTCGAATCCAGAGTTGGCGCTTTGCTTCGGTAAAGAGCGCTCTTTTCTTCTGCACCTCCGCTGAAAAATCCGGGAACACCTTTATTTCAGAGTTCCTGAAGGGGATGTTGCCTTTTAGCCTTGTAAGGAGGAGGATAGCGTCCCGGTCCCTAAAGTTCAGGAATTTAGCTATAAATGTCCTGGGAGGTGCACCTTGCGGTGGAGGCTTTGCCGCTAAGCGGTGCGCTCTTTCTACCACGAATGACGTTGAGAATTCTGCTCGTCCAAAGGTAGAAATGAGGAGGTTTTCCAAAAATGCTGGGGGATCTGAGCCCTCCGCACCCTCTGGCAGTCCCACAAAGCGGAGGTTACACCTCCTCAGGCGGTTCTCCATGTCGTCCTGCTTGGATAGAATGGAGTGGAGTTGTTGCTGTATATGATCTGTGGCCTGCTGCAATGGCGGCATTTCATCCTCCACTCTGCTGATTCGAGTCTCCGTTTCAGTGACCCGTTCCCTGAGCTTTTGTAGATCCTGCCTTATGAGGGACACATCGATCTTCACCTCCTCTATCTTGCAGGTCAGTCAGCTTTTGCAATCTGATATTGCCTCTAGGACCCGGGCTGTATCATCCGTCGTTGGCTCAGGAGGAGGAAGATGCATCTGCGCCATTTTCACCTGAGTTCCCCTTCTCCTTCAGCCGGTATTTGTCGAGTTTAGCGATTGATTCTGCCGTTTTTTTTCGGCGGCGACATAGTAGCGGGAGGTCAGTAGGAGAATATCTAGCTGTATAGGGGTAGAAAGACTACTGAAGATTGCAGGATTTTGAGGCTACGGATATTCCCTCGAGCGGAGCTCCCGTGTTGTGCTCCTCACACCATGCCGGTCCAGGCCACGCCCCCCGGATTTTGGGTTTTTAAGCCCAAAGATACAGCTATGTTGGTGTCCCTTGTTAATTTGACATTGTATTTTTGAAATGTACCTGTCTACTCACAAACAAACTGTCCTTTTTTAAGTAAAACACATAGCCAAGTATTATTAAAAAAAAAAAAGTTTTTATTTCATAGGGAGCACAAGAAGGTAATATAAAAATCAAGAGGAAGGCAGCGATGGAGAAACAGTTGGAATTGGTGAAGCCTTTGTACCCCAGGGCAGACATCAATTATGTGAAGCGCAAAATTGGGAACCTGAGGAGTCCGTGTAATAGGGAGCACAAGACGGTCCTGGACTCCGAGAGATTGGGAGCAGCAGCAGATGACATATGTCCCCAGGCTGTGGTCTTACAACAGCCTGCGTTTTTTGTCAGACCAGACCGAACCCAGGCCATCACTCTCAACGCTTCTTTCCACATCAGCTGAGGCCATTTTTTTCTTGTACATTCTTTAACAATTTAAATAAACTAAATTATACCTGTAATCTGCCCTACAAATCAAAATAAACTAATTTCAAGAAAAACTGCATTCTCTGCACAAAAAAATAAAAATAACAACTCAAATCATAATTAAAAAAATAAACAAAAAGAAAATTAGAAATTGTAGGGGTGAAAATCCCCAGGCCAGCGGGCTTGTTGGGGTTGTTGGGGCTGTATTTGCCATGGTCCGCCATGCTGCTGTGGTGGGTGGGGTTGCTGTGGTGTCTGTGGAATGGTGGAGGTGGTGAGGATTGTCATCTAAATCACAGATGTGTGTTTTAGATGTAATTTGGCCCCTCCTCCCCTTGTTGAGGAGCTTCAGGATCAGCTCTTCACACATACTCTGTTGGTCGTCATCCGTGGCCTCATCCAGGTTCCTGGTCTTCCTGGCCCTTTTAGTAGGAAGGCGTAGTGGAGGTATCTGTGACTCTGGCTGCTGGGCACAGGCTCGTCCTGACTGAGACTTTCCTGTGTATGAAAATGGGACATATTTGTAGTTTTTTGGTCATCAATCACACACAATTTCAAGCTCATGACTGTTGCAAATTTAATTTTGACAAATAGAAAAGACTATCATTCTGACCCCAGCATTTTTCATTCTTGTCCCAATCATTTTTGGCCACTACTGTCTATTGATATGTAAACCACTTGGTTAAGGCAGAAATTTGGGATCAATAATGTCTAGTTAACATCATTCTATTTTTGTCTACAAATATGTTCAACAATGCTATACCTGGGTCAAGCTGGGCTCCTCCACATCTTCTTCCTGTGTAGAAGGACCAGGGTGGACCTCAGGAGCTGTGGCCCCAGTCGATGTGGAAGGAAGCGTTGAGAGTGATGGGCGTGGTTCTGTTTGGTCAGACAAAAAAACGCAGGCTGTGGTATTACCACAGCCTGATGACATATATGTCATCTGCTGATGCTCCCGATCTCTAGGATTCCATGACCTTCTTGCCTTCTAATAATTGATGTCTGCCGTGGGGTACAGAGGCTTCACCAATTCCAACAGTTTCTCCATGGCTGCCTTCCTCTTGATTTTATTTGAGTAATCCCTACTTTTCACTTTCCATAGGCATGGCAGCTCCCGGTACTGCTCTATAAATTCTGGGAAAAAGTCTGGTGCTGTGAATTTATCCACCATTGTGAATTAATAAATTAGCAGATGCCTTCAAGACAGAACACAAGACAAACCATAATGTCAGGCTTAACTCAAATAATCTGGTCCCAATATAGGTCTCAATCTAAGTATTAAAGGCCACTAACCACTGATGCCCCAATTTACAATTGTACCTTTGTTTTATGTCTCCTTTTGGCGATGTTGATCATTCGTCCTCCACTCCCAGATCGTTCCTACGGCCGTTACATCAACCACGCATTATGGCTTTATATACACTGCGCATGCATGAAACTCCGTTGTCAGTGCATCATGATACTGGGGAGT
Source organism: Aquarana catesbeiana (assembly GCF_042186555.1). Taxonomy (NCBI): domain Eukaryota; kingdom Metazoa; phylum Chordata; class Amphibia; order Anura; family Ranidae; genus Aquarana; species Aquarana catesbeiana. The sequence continues at coordinate 88,172,889 of NC_133333.1, forward strand.
GACCATCTCTCTTCTGCATGACACACACGACGGAACATTCGGGAGTGTGACAGCATGGCGGATTCATAAAAATAGAGGCAGGTCCGCGGTGGTGGAGCTTATAGGAGGCACAAAGCTACCCCCATGAGCAAGGCTGAGATGGTGGAGATGGTGTGCATCCTTGGGAAGCACGAATACGATTGCAAGCTGCGCAATTACGAAAGGCCCAACAGCCGAAAGGACCTCATTTTGGAGAAGGTCCTCGCCGTTTTGGAGGTCAAATTTTTAGTGAAACGAATGAAGGACCAAATCCGCAAGCGAGGGTCTGATTTAAAGCACCGTGAGCAAGAGCAGATGGCGTCCATCCATCACATAATCAAAAAAAGTAAGCAATATTTGTATCTAAACAATATATATGTATGTGTAAATTAGCTGTCTGTATATGTGCTTTCTCCAAGTAGGTTTTTAAAATTCTAGACAATGTTTTCTCTAATCTTTGTCAGAATTAGTTTTTTTAACATGAAGTTAAATATAAAGCAGATATAAAAATTGTATTTTTTTTTCTTTTTTTGCCTTTTTTTTGGGTAAAGAATATTTCTTTGCTCTTCTTTCAACAGGAAGCACAAAAAAAAGGAGGCTACAGACAAGCCACCAGAGGGGACAAAGAGAGGCTACCCTCGTCCGGGCCCCAACAGGGGAGACAAAAAGGCCATCTTCCCCCCAAAATCGTTTCAATGGCCAAACCATTAAATTTAGAGTTTGTAAGGTAGGAGGGAATACTGGTCCCTGCGAAAGCAGGTCTGAACGTAGTGGTAGGGTCCATGGGTCCCCTACCGCCATCTTTATGATCTCTGCATACCAAGATCTTCAGGGCCACGCCAGGGTTACAAAAACCACCGGCTTCCTTTCCTGATTGATCCTGCGAAGAAGCCGTGGTAGCAGCAATATAGGAGGGAATGCATAAATCAGTGAGAACTGATCCCACGGGGTCACCAATGCATCTGTTCTGCATGTGAGTGGATCCCTTGTTCTTGACACAAAGTTGCCGACTGTCCTGTTGAACCTGGATGCCAATAGATCTATGCCCGGGATCCCCCATCTTTGGCATATGGCCAGAAAGATATCAGGGTCAAGGGACCATTCCCCCGGGAACAACTGCTGGCGACTCAAGTAGTCCGCCTGCCAATTCTCTATCCCTGTAATGAAGACTGCAGATAGGCAAGGTACATGCTCTTCTGCCCAAGTTACGATATGATTCACCTCTCTCTGGGCTGCGTGACTTCTGGTGCCCCCTTGGTGACTGATATAGGCCACTGCTGTGGCATTGTCGGATTGGATCCTGACAGGACAATTCTGCAACATGAACGTCCAGGCCCTCAGAGCCAAGTGCGCTACCCGAATCCTAGAAGGTTGATGGGAAAAAGTCCTTTCGGCTCTGGACCATTTCCCTTGCACAGCCGCCTCTTCTAATGGGGCGTACACACGGTCGGACTTTTCAGCTACAAAAGTCCGACAGCCTGTCCGACAGACTTCCGGCGGACTTTTGGCGGACTTTCTAACGAACGGACTTGCCTACACACGACCACACAAAAGTTCGACAGCCTAGTACGCGGTGACGTACACCAAGTCCGGCGAGACTATAAAACGGAAGTTCAATAGCCCGTACGACACCCTTTGGGCTCCTTCTGCTAATCTCGTGTTTATCTCGTGTTAGTAGAAGTTTGGTGAGAGACGATTCGCGCTTGTGAGACTCGTATTTTTCAGTTCGTTTTAACTGTTGTTCAGTCTGTGCTTGTGAGGTTTGTATCTGCTTTTCAGTGCGTTTGGTCAGTTGGCATTGAGAAATCTTTGTTTTATTGTCCGCTCGTTCCTGATTTTCAGGTCACTCTTCACAGGCCTTGCTGTTCTTCATTGCGTTCTGTTTAGTGCGTTCTGATCAGCCGACCATTTTGAAACCATGTTACCTGTACGTACTCGTCGTCGAGCTCGTGCATTGTATGTGTTTGGTGCTGTAGTTTATTCTTCAGACCAAGACCAGTCCATGAACAGGGTGAGGAGGAGTTCATGGACCAAGAATTGGTTGCTCCAGCGTGACCAGTTCTGTCACATGCCTTTGCTCCGTGAGATCCGTGAGAATAATCCTGAGGATTTTAGGAACTTTCTCCGGATGACGGACCCCGTTTTTGACCGTTTGTTGGCTTTGCTGACCCCCTATATCAGCAGGCAGGATACCTGCATGAGGCAAGCCATCACTCCGGAGCAGAGGCTAGTTGCCACGTTGCGGTACTTGGCGACAGGGAGAAGCCTGCAGGACCTCAAGTTCTCGACAGGCATCTCCCCCCAGGCTCTGGGGATCATTATCCCAGAGACCTGTTCTGCCATCATCCAGGTCTTGCAGAAGGACTATATTAAGGTAAGATATTTTTCTTTTATTAGCATCACATGTTCTTTTATGTAATCTTTGATAATATAATGTATTTCTTGCCTCAAACACTACTTACCATCATTGCAATATAGTGTGAATGTCCCCTTTTTATCCTCACACATGCAGGATTTTTTTCCTGTTCTTTTTTGTCATGCATGTATATTTTCCTTCAATAACCTCCCCAGCATGCAATGATGGGCACATATCCACCTAGTCTACTCATTTTGAATGTATTTTGTTTGAGTGTATTTAGTGTGCTTATAATTAGCAATTAGCTTGATTTCCCAACCCCCTCCCCCCCACCTAAACTCAATCCAAATAGTGTGCTTATAATTAGCAATTAGCTTGATTTCCCAACCCCCTCCCCCCCACCTAAACTCAATCCAAATAGTGTGCTTATAATTAGCAATTAGCTTGATTTCCCAACCCCCTCCCCCCCACCTAAACTCAATCCAAATAGTGTGCTTATAATTAGCAATTAGCTTGATTTCCCAACCCCCTCCCCCCCACCTAAACTCAATCCAAATAGTGTGCTTATAATTAGCAATTAGCTTGATTTCCCAACACCCTCCCCCCCACCTAAACTCAATCCAAATAGTGTGCTTATAATTAGCAATTAGCTTGATTTCCCAACCCCCCCCCCCCATCCTCGTAAAAATTTGCTAGAATGTTCTGTGGTGTTGATTTGTATAAAGCAAATATATGTTGCACTTTGCAAAATGCATGTGCACTCTCCAAGTGCATTTGTTCCAGTGCTTTAGTAAATGAGCAGAAGCTCTGCTGATTTCCATCATCAAATCATATGCAAGCCACAAAGTGTTTTCATTAATTGCCCTTGCATGTGATTGTGTACTCCTTGCAACATGACTGCCTTTTTACCTTACCTCATTTACTGTAAGCTGGGTAGCAACTGCACTTGCAGAGTGCGACAACTGCAGTCTTGTAGCCTTTTTAGTCCCTAAATCCCTGTGTGTCCTAAAAGTAATCTTTTTTAGGGATTTCACAACCCCCTAAAATGTAATCAGTGTTCCATCAGAGGGGGTGAGCAATCTGATAAGTGTGCCTTTCCATATTAGTTCTTCCCGAAGATTTAAATTATTTAATGTTATACTGATGCTGGGGAATAATGTTTTTAATTGTATAATTTTCTTGCAATGTTATCTTCAAAATTAATGATTTTGGTTTTCTTGTTTGATTCCCCAGTTTCCTTCAATGCCACAGGAATGGCAGACTGTGGCATCCCATTTTGCCACCCGTTGGGACTTTCCCAATTGTGGAGGGGCTATAGATGGGAAACATGTCCACATCGTGCCACCACCCCATTCGGGGTCATACTATTTTAATTATAAGAGGTTCCACAGTATTGTTTTAATGGCGGTGGTGTCGGCACACTATGAATTTTTATATGTGGACGTGGGG